>NC_136065.1:646480754-647080754 GCF_964261635.1 Lissotriton helveticus | reverse complement strand
CAAATACAACTCATTCCTGCCCTTTGCCTGTAACGCAGGGTAGTACAGCAAGGTGACTTGCTGTGCTACCATGCACCACTATTTTCATAAATATTCATTTCTAGTGGCATTGAACTATTGGCTGAAACACGTGGAGTTCAGGTTTTCCTTTTTACCCTTGGACTGTGAGTTCAAAATTTTGGATCAATGTTCAGTTGAGTAAAATCCCTCGACACCATATGAGGTAAATAAATTGTCTCCTCATTTTCATGATAGACCTGAAGCTTGCCCTGTGTTCATTCTGTTACAAGCGTTAATCCTACTGATATGGTAGTGAGTTAAATGTTGCCGAAATTTGATGGGGGGAGGGTATTATTGCCCAAAACAGATGACCAGTGGTGTAACAAACATTGAGGGGCGACCCCCTGCAAGGTACGTGGAGGAGCCCCCTCCAGACTCTATCAGGAGCTCTCCAGCTGAATTGCTGTGCTGAGGGCCCCCTGGAGCTTGGGGGGCCCCCCGCACCATGGGGGTTGCGGGCTTCTATGTTACGCCCCTGCAGATGGCTCAGTCGGACTCCTTCTTCGATCTCAGTAAAGAAAGACGGAATTTAAGGCAAATCAACCAAAGCACCATTGTGTGCTGATCTTCGTTGAACACTAGCAGAACTTTTTATTCCATTTGGCAGGCAAGTTCATTTTAAAACTATATTCCTATTTCTTAGTTTTTTAATGGTCATCTTAGTTGCTTCCTCTTTAATTTGACTCAATAAGAGGGAAATCACAATGCTTCTGGCCCAACCACATACTCAATCCCAATTTTCCTCTTCACAGGAAAAAGGGAATAAAAACCACACAAAGGACTCCCAAGTGTACTGAAACCTAACTACAAGCCGGAAGGGACACCGCTACCACCCCAGCAGCTTAAAACAATACCCACTCCACTTCACTAAAATCAGGCCACCCTATGTGCTCTACTCCACCTCGTCCTCCCAAACACAACCATCAAGCTATTTGGCCAACTACTATCTAGACAGATCCTAAAGCCTAGAATCTGCCCGTCGCCCTACTACTAAAGCAGAGCAGATCTGGCAAAAAAGATCAGGACTTCTCCTTCATGGGCCCAAAGGCCATTTTTCCGCGGGAGGTCGGGAAAGCACAAAACCGGCAAAGTTGCCAGCGGTGTCGAAGGAAGTTTGGGCATGTTTCAGCATGTGTGGGACAGGACAAGAGCATAAGCACGCTCAGCCAATTTCGAAGGTATGCAGGCCCACCGCGTCTCAACAGTCAGTCAGCCACAGCAACTAAATCAAAAGCACAGTGAGTATGATGAGGTGCCAGTGGACGCCCCTGGTCCCTCAAGGGACAGAGGAAGATCATCTGTGCTGGGGAACATTCAAGCTCAATACAGAGTGAGACAGCAAGGCAAGATGTATAGACACAAAATCATAAAACATATAACTATTGATGAAGAAGAAGATGTGGACGCAGGCCACCATATAGTCTAATCAATATAATACCTTCATCTGTTTGTAAGAAGGATTAGTAAACAATAACAGGTCTAGCTTTAAGATGGTAATGTATGCAAAAAAACACAGGCATGCACTAAGGCACAGAGGCAATTTCTTCCATGTTACTTTGAAATCTGTCTTCTACTGTATTTCCTATACATATGTCCCATATTTTATTTCAATTGCTTATTGTGCTGCATAGTACCAGTGTCACATGATTAGAGCTCTACCAACACAGTAATGCAAAGTTTGTGAATTAAAAACAGGGCACAGATATAGAAAGCAAAGAAATAGACACACATGCACAAATTGTATGTGTACAATTTGATTTGTTTGGCACATGAAAAACAGACCTATTAGCTTTGACAATGTTTATTGTCAATGGTTTTTATGTTCTCTATAGATCACTACTTCTGTCTCAATTTTAGTGTATGGAGAGGGTTTTAAGATCAAGATTTTGGAAGGAATAAAGAAGTGGTTTGACTAATCCAATAAAATTGGTCAGAGTTTTAAAAGCAGTGTTTCTTTAAGAAAATTTGGCGAAGTGTAGAGGCATTATTATATATTATTGTGCTAAGGAGGATGCATAGTGGTAGAAGATTGTAGTCTTGTGCGAAAGGTTTGACGAGGGATGTGTAGGTGTTTTTGTCTTTTTTGCAAGCAAATTTTGAATTCTCCCAGGAAAACCAGGAGAGTGAGCTGAGTGGTTCTATAAACAAGAACATTGTCAAAAGAACTCTTCTTTACTGCCAGGTGGTCAGTTAAGGATATACAGCCTAAGTAGATTAAGTGCTGTGTTTGTAACCTCCACAATCTCCATGATGGAGCACAGGTATGAGGTGGATTTTATCAAGATAATCAATTTTCTTTAAATAGATTCCTCGTGGCTAAAGGCAACCCACCCACTATTTTTTCTGCTCTGGTCGGGCGAAGGGCATTGTGCAAAGGAGTGGGATTGACACTGAGGAGAACCATGCTTCAGTGAGTGTAATATCATCATGGTCACCATCTTGGATGAGAGCAGATTTGGAGGTTGCCTTAGAGTGCACCGATCTACTGTGTAGAAAGCCAGCTTTGATGTGATGTGCAGAAGATGGGTCCATAGCTGAGAGAGGATTCTTCGGCGACTGCTGGAACAGCTCAATCTTAGATTTTGTGTAATGTGTTTGTCAGACCTGTCAGCCTTAGGGTGGCTTTCCCACAAACCTTTTGCCTTCACCCCTCCTAATGTCACTGCTCTCGTTTTTATTGGTCTTAGGACTCTGCACTTTACCACCGATATCCAGCGCTATAGGGCTTGTTCTCTTTCACCTAAACATAGTAGCATTGGCTTATACCCAATTGGCACATTTAATTTACTTGTAAATGCCTAGAAAAGTGGTAAACAATATGCACGTAGCCTGTAAATTAAATGCTACGAGTGGGCCAGTAGCACCTGTTGTGCCACCCACTCAAGTATCCCTGTAAAACATCTCAGGCCTGCCATTGCAGCCTTTGTGTGCAGTTTTAAGCTGCCATTTCGACTTGGACGAATCAAGCTTTTGCCAGGCCCAAACCTTCCTTTTTAATACATATACGTCACCACTAGGGAGGTCCTGAACAGCCCAGAGGGAAGGGTGCGGAGTACTTAAAAAGTTGGATATGCACTTTTATAGGTCTGGTAGTAAAAAACTCTTACATTTGTTCATCACACTACTGCAAGGCCTTCCTCTCCCATTGGATAAAGCTGAGTTGCCTTATTACATTTAATAAGTAATAACTTTCAATTGGACGCAGGTGAACAGCTCGAGTTTGGTGTCTAAAGAATTGTAATTGAAAGCCCTTTTTAATGGTAAAGTCAGATCCTTAGCCACAATTCTGAAAATGCCACTTCTAATAAGTACATTTACAAAAAAGGGGTTGCATCCTAAAAAGCACTAAGTGGGAGAAGGATCAATCAAATATGAAACAAAGAAAAAAACAACTTGCTATTGATCAATTCAATACAAAGAGATACCAATCAGTACCTTAACCCCGGGTGTCTAAACTATATTATTTTTTTCTCATTTTTTCATTTATCTTCTCTTTTAAGCACAGTCACCTTACCTTTCATACACATAAACCAGCTTCTTAAAACACAAAATCAATAAATCACAGTTCCCTATATCCACAAAACAGGACAAATATTGTGATACATTTCCAAATTATTCACAGTGCAAAGAAATGACATACCACGTAAAGTAGTACATAACTAAAACTTCATTTGAGAGTCATTTTCAGTATTCATACACAATATGAAGTCACCATGAGTCACCATGAGCTTAATCACCTAACATAACCTAATTTAACTAAGAAAGTTAATCACACGCCCAGCAATCAAATGACGCAAAACAAACAAGGGCTGGCTCTAATCAGTAAGGCTGAGCCGGATTATCAAATAACAAGAACAAGGTGCCAATACTGATATCAATAATTCTAATCACAACTGGTCGTCCAAATCAAGAAAGGCAATTCAAGAATGGGGATCGCTATTTAATAGCAGTTTATTTCAATATTAATACAAAACACTCTTTTCTAAATTCATTACATAGTAAACAAAGAACATTGAAAGATTTATAGGACACACCACACTACCATCACTTAAAACATCCATTCAAAAAAATCAGGCATATCACAGTCAAACGAATCAACACACTCATACAGAAATATTTATTATAAGCCTATACCATCATCAAAACCACACAAAGGGACCAAAATTTCCATTGAGTAGATTAGTGTGATGGTGCTTTACACTTCCAAGCTGACAACCTTTTTCATTAATACACCTTGGTGTCGTGAAGTCCCAAAAAAATAGAACCATAGAGCTAAGTTTGGCTGTGTTGTCATCACATTTTTGAAAAGCAAGTATTTACATGTGTTTCCATAGAGGTCACCTGATCATAACTTTATATCCCACCATTGTGTTCAAGTTACGAGCCTTGCTTCATTGGACATATATTTCATGGATCACTGACTAAATATCGAGGGACAAAATATAGACTACCCAAAATATAGATTCCAAAATATCGACAGACAAAATATCGAATTCCTATCTCCAAACAGGTAAGTACCAAAATATCGACCCCAAAATATCGTTTATATATATATACATTATAAAAATATCGAATTTCTTAAAATTAATGTAAAATTAAAAAAATATTAAAAATAAATAGCTAAAATATACATACAAATACTTAAATTACCTTAAAATTATTAAATAACTAATTTAACTTATATAAAAAAAATACAATCATATCTGTTAAAACATATATATATATTAACATAATATTAATAAAAAATACACAATATTATTACCGTAGGATAGCGGAGGTGTAAAAATTACTATTCCCACTCCTGGAAGTGCAACAGTAGGGAAAGCGTTGGATAGCGTAGGGGTAAAAATTACTATTCCCACTCCAGAGAGTGCAACAGCAGGGAAAGTGTTGGATAGCGTAGGAGTAAAAATTACTATTCCCACTCCAGAGAGTGCAACAGTAGGAAAGCGCTGGATAGCGTAGGGGTAAAAATTACTATTCCCACTCCAGAGAGTGCAACAGTAGGGAAAGCGTTGGATAGCGCAGGGGACACGCCTTGGGCGTAAACCAGGCGCTTTACAAAACTCCCTAATAATAATAATAATAATAAAATTACTATTCCCACTCCAGAGAGTGCAACAGTAGGGAAAGCGTTGGATAGCGTAGGGGTAAAAATTACTATTCCCACTCCAGAGAGTGCAACAGTAGGGAAAGCGTTGGATAGCGCAGGGGTAAAAATTACTATTCCCACTCCAGAGAGTGCAACAGTAGGGAAAACGTTGGATAGCGTAGGGGTTAAAATTACTATTCCTACTCCACACAGTGCAACAGTGGGGAAAGCGTTGGATAGCATAGGAGTAAAAATTACTATTCCCACTCCAGAGAGTGCAACAGTAGGGAAAGCGTTGGATAGCGTAGGGGTAAAAATTACTATTCCCACTCCAGAGAGTGCAACAGTAGGGAAAGCGTTGGATAGCGTAGGGGTAAAAATTACTATTCCTACTCCAGAGAGTGCAACAGTAGGGAAAACGTTGGATAGCGTAGGGGTAAAAATGACTATTCCCACTCAGAGAGTGCAACAGTAGGGAAAGCGTTGGATAGCGTAGGGGTAAAAATTACTATTCCCACTCTAGAGAGTGCAACAGTAGGGAAAGCGTTAAATAGCGTAGGGGTAAAAATTACTATTCCCACTCCAGAGAGGGCAACAGTAGGGAAAGCGTTGGATAGCGTAGGAGTAAAAATTACTATTCCCACTCCAGAGAGTGCAACAGTAGGGAAAGCATTGGATAGCGTAGGGGTAAAAATTACTAATCACACTCCAGAGAGTGCAACAGTAGGGAAAGCGTTGGATAGCGTAGGGGTAAAAATTACTATTCCTACTCCAGAGAGTGCAACAGTAGGGAAAGCGTTGGATAGCATAGGGGTAAATTTTACTATTCACACTCTAGTGAAAATAAATTAATATAATTCACATAATCATCAATTAATCAATTATTACAAATTAATTATCAATTAAGAATTAATTAATTACGAATTAAAAATTAATTAACAATTTATTCTAAATAAATACCAATTAATTAATTAACATATTTAATTAATTATAATTAAATTACTTCCCACCCTATTCCCCTATAAACCCACAACCCGCTACAGAAAATAAATTAATTTAATTCACATAATTATCAATTAATCAATTAATAAAAAATATTTATCAATTAAGAATTAATTAATTACCTATTAAAAATTAACTAACAATTTATTCTAAATAAATACCAATTAATTAATTAACATATTTACTTAAATATAATTAAATTACTTCCCACCCTATTCCCCTATAAACCCACAACCCGCTACAGAAAATAAGCTAATTTAATTCACATAATTATCAATTAATCATTTAATAAAAAATAATTATCAATTAAGAATTAATTATTTACCAATTAAAAATTAATTAACAATTTATTCTAAATAAATACCAATTAATTAATTAACATATTTAATTAATTATAAATAAATTACTTCCCACCCTATTCCCCTATAAACCCACAACCCGCTACAGAATTAAATTACACAATAATTAAATAACATAAAATTAAGTACTTAAAATAAATTACAAAAATATATACACTTTTCACACATATACTAACATAAAAAACACTTACAAAATTGCGATATTAAAAATTCGATATTTTTAATAAACTATATTATGTACTTCGATATTTTGACTGTCTATATTTTTAAATTCGATATTACATTACTTACCTTCAAAACGATATTTTTTATGTCTATATTCTGTCCATTCGATATTTTGTCCATTCTATATTTTGGACTCGATATTTTGGTTTGTCTATATTTTGGATTTGATATTTTGACCATTTACCATATTTCATGCCAGATATTGTTCAATGGAATTAGTCTTGTGGATAAACTGACCAAACCTTTCTCTCTGTGCAGCATGCTGGAGTGCCTCACCCGTTAGTCAGATCTTAAACAACCAAATATTTCTCTTTGCTGACCTACTCAAAGGTACACACATTATATGCCATCCAAAAGTTTTGGGCAGATCAAACAGCCATGCGTTATTTGTGGGTACAAATACCTAGGCATTTTAATTCCACATGCAGATTACTATCGTTACATATAGTATTTCTTCAGGCATGGCTTTTTTACCTTTCTGATTCTAGTGGCACTCAAGCTATGTCCCTCATTAGTATTTTGGCCTCCTGCAGCTTGCCACCAGGTTCTCAAAACCTCTTCTTCACTTCTTTAGGCAGCCGCATTCTCTCCTCCATTGTTCTGCTTGTGATGCATGTATATTTTTACACGTCATCAATGTAATGTTGGCCTTTCGTTGGCCCTGTGGTGCTTGAGATTGTGATGGTTTCCAGTCTGGTTCCGCAGGAGCGTCAGGAATCCGGAGAATAATCCTCAGCCTTCCCCTCCAGCCTTTCGACTCTATCAGACTCTAGAGTACCGAATGGCTCGCATGGGGAAAACAGGGAAACAAAACAAGGAAATGTTGGGGAAGACAGTAGATCTTGACTGTGGACTTCAGAGTGGACGTTTGGTGAAACACAGGCTGTAAAGGAAGGAGGATATTACCATCTACACTTAATAACGGTACAATGTATTTGCACAAAGTCTAATACATATATAAGAACCTCACCTACCACATCTAAACTTCTGTACTGTTGGATATGGTGGAAGGGTAGTAGAAGGTGTTCGTGTTTCTGTGTGTAATAAGACAAAAGATAATCAATTCTCTTTTCCAACCTACTTATCGTGTAACAAAAAGGAAATAGAGTAGAGATCTCACTTGTGCTAGTTTCTGGATAAATCTGGAAGAACATTCAATTCTCCTCTCAGGGCTGGATACGTGAATACGAGTCTTTACCTTCCATGTGTACAAGATTATCTGCCACATAAGATTCACAATTAGTTATCCACTCTTGTAACTCCCCCTGGTAAAGTGTAATGAAAGCAGCGCAAGGCGCTGTTACTGTGTTTCTTGGCGCTGAGTCCTGAAATCACACCACACTTTGGTCCACGCAAGTTCCCCGAAAGAATTCCAAAAAGAGGGGTAAATGGTGTGAGGATATACACGATGGGAGTCAGCTAGGTCAGGGAACCATAACACTTTTGCTCGGCAGTGCCCGGCCGGATGGCGGGGAAAGACCCGGCCACCGGGCGGAGCACCAGGAATGGGGGCGAGTATGAAGTTGCAGTGCTCTCGGCAGTGCCCGGCCGGATGGCGGAGATAAACCCGGCAACCGGGCGGAGCACCAGGAAATGGGGGCGAGTATGAAGTTGCAGTGCGCTCGGCAGTGCCCGGCCGGATGGCGGAGATAAACCCGGCCACCGGGCGGAGCACCAGGAATGGGGGAGAGGAAGGAGTGACAGTGCCCGGCCGTATGGCGGGGAATGGTCCCGGCCGCCGGGCGGAGCACAAATTACGTGAGCTAATTAGACACAAAGGGACAAAGACAATTCACACAACATAAACTGACTGTAGGACGAGAAGGGACAGGGCGGCAAAGATTACAGAGGAATAGTTGCAGAAAGCCGCCAAAAGAAACCACCCTCACGGAGGAGGTGGCCGGAACACACAGGATCGAAGTAACAACGAGAAACCGGAAGTCAGGCAAACCGGATCGGGACAAAAGTCAGGCTAGACGCAAGAACGCAAAGCGGCGTTCCTATGATCTAGGCGTCTTATATAGTGTCATGCTTAAGGTTACAGTACGAGTGGGACGTCGGGGCATGACAGAGATCTGTAGTCAGATTGGTTTTGGCTACTGGGCTGATATTATGAACTCATGTATTCATATAAAGTGACATCATGTTTATTTTATGTCCTTGAGAAAAAAATATGTTGGTTATATCGTATCAAAGCCTCAACCATTATTTTAATCACTATTAAAGAAAGGGAAAAAGAGTGAAGAGTGCATCCTCCTGGGAACACCCCTCGCTCCTTGACGGGCATCTTCATTGCTGGATTGATGAATTAATGATGTCACTTATTCAGTCACTTGTATATTCTCAAATATATTGGCAATTTCTGATATCTCATCAAAGCCTGTTTCCGCACTACGTATTTTCATAATCATGAAGGCTTCTTGTCTCAATATTGATCTCTCATCACCAGATTTTATTTGTCTTAGAATAGTCCGTTTTACATCCATCACTCTATGCCTCATTTGTGAGAAATGCTGGACCATTGGAGCCGACACTGTTCGGCGTCTTATTCTTGATTTATGTTGGCTCATGAGATGTCTTTTTTCTTGGGTTGTTTCCCCAACATAAAGTTTGTCACATAGGTACAGAATGCAGTATACTACATTTCTGGATCTGCAATTCGTGAATTCCTTATGTTTCGTTTTGATGTCATTATAGACAAAGGCACACCCTTCAAGGGTTGTTTCACATGCTACACAATTGACACATTTGTGGTGGCCCACTACAGCAGTAATCCAAGTAGGTTCCTAAGACCTTGGTGTGGTTTCTGTTTTTCAGTGTTGGATCTGACTAGTTTATCTTTAATGTTCCTATTGTATGTCAATGCAAATATTGGAAAATCCTTGAAAGGTGCTATTGAAGACACCATGCCCCAATAATTCCATATCGTTTTTCTTACTTCTGTTGTCGTGGGGTCAAAGGTGGTCAACCACACCACTTGTTTAGATGTGTTTCTCTCGACTAATTCAAGTAAATAATCTCTGTCAGTGTACCACGTCCTTTTCATTTCTCTTTTTATCAGTTTATGCAGTTATCTTTGATCTTGCAATTTAAAAATAAGGTGGTTAGCATTGAGGAAGAAATATTTTTTTGAACAATTTCTTCTGATCTTTAAAAACTGACTATACAGTAGATTATCTTTTAAATTCTTCTGGTGATGACTTGAATAATGGAGGAAGGTGTTCCTGTTAGTTTCTTTTGTATAAAGGGTTGTAAAAATGTCATTCCCATCACGTTTTATCGACAAATCCAAAAAGTGCAGCTCATTCTTACTGCGATGTTCTATAAATTTTACATTCAATGTTCTGTTGTTCAACAATTCTCTAAAGTTATTGAGGGTCTCTTCTTCCCTCGCCAAATCACGAAGATGCCATCTATAAATGTCTTCCCCAATCGGATCTTATTCTTGAACGGATTCTAGCCATAGATCCATTTCTCCTTGTATTTTGCCATAAAATCACCGCCATTTCTGGGGTGAAGGGGCATCCCATTGGAGTGCCTTTTACTTGTAGATAGACATTTTTATTAAAATAAAAGAAAATCCTTTTTAAACAGATCGGCGCCAGTTCCAATATGAACCCAGTTGGTACTTCATGTGGTCGCTCTCTTGTTTCTTGGAAATATTCCATTTCTTCAACCCCTGCTTTCTGAGGAATATTCGGATATAGGCTCATGATGTCCAGGGTAACGAATAGGTCCAATTACAGGTCAAAGGTAATATCATTGAGTTTGTTTAGCATATCCATTGTGTCCTTAAGTAACTTGGTATTTGATGAATTAATGGTGTAAACAACACATATATGTATTTGCCCACTGGTACAGAGTTGAATTGACCCCTGAGATGATAGATCTACCTAGTGTATTGTGGGGATCTTTATGAATCTTTATGGAAGTATATACCTGACTGGAATTTGTGGATCTTTGTTGGTCAAAAAGAGTTTTTCTTTTTGCCAGCCAACAGACTCGCCTCTTTCACTCACTCCATTGATTTCTTCTCTGATTGAAGGCTTTGGATCCCCTTGTATTTTCCTATAGTGGGATTCTTGTTGTAATTGCTGGAGAATTGACTGTTCATATTTCGAACGATCCAGTATAACAATTGCTTCACCTTTGTCAGCACGCTTTATGATTATTTTTTAATCTTTTTGTAGTCTCTGCAATGCTTCTCTTTCTTTCCTCTGTAAGTTGAATTTAGTATATCTCCTTTTTGATTCTATATGGTCTAAACCCTGCAGAAAATGTTTTCAAAAGCAATCAATTCTACAGGCATCTTTGCGGTTGGTGGAAAAAAGATGATGGTTTCTTCAGTTCTGAAAAACCGTTTGAAGATAGATTTTCATTTTCCAAAAAGAAAAATTATATTATTTCCAAGTTAATCTGTGTATGATCTGGTGCCTCCGTAGGCACAAATGACATGCCTTTAGTTAAATAACCTTTGTTCAACCTCATCTAATGATCTTGTAGTCAGATTGTAGACCGGTATCAATTGTCTGTCCCCCACCTGTACAATCGCCATCTGGTCTGTATCTCCCCTGTTCCCTGTTTGGAGTTCATCCATCTGCCACCTCTTCCCATCCTTCGACCTCTGCCTAAGAAACTTCCTCTTATAGAGTTTTCAGAGGCGCTAGTTGATGTTTCTGAATCATTGCATTATTACCAGAGTATGATGAACTGTCTGAGAAACGAATAAACTTTCTGGTTCTTCTGCACTGATATTGAATGAGGGTCTTAGTATTTCCCTGAGTGTAGAAGTCTTTCTTTAGATATGGATATACATGTTCTTTCGAAAAATTTATGATGTATTTTTTCAGTTTCTTCTGTTTATAGTTTTCTGTATTAATCTTAAACTCACTAATTTCTTTTTCCATGTGAGACAATAGGCTTCTAGCATCTGCAGTTTCTGGATTGGCTTGTATAGCGTACTCCAATTATTTTATTTGTTACACTAATTTTTTACTAATATGCTCTGCTGTTTAGATAGATAGAATTATCCAATCCCTGGAGCACTTGGATCCAGAGCAGTTGAATTCCCAAAGTTGCTCCAGGTCTTCTATAAATATAACTGGAATGTTTTTCACCTGTAGTCCTACCAGGATGGTTTAAAACCATATTGTACTTGAAAACACAGCACCCCCGTCCCAAAGTCAGCGCCTGCTGCGGAGGCACCAATTGCACCACCCTAGCTGGCCTTGATGGATCGTTCGAAATACAAACAGGAAAATCTCCAGCAATTACAACAAGAATCCCACTATAGGGAAATAAAAGGGGATTCATCCCCTTCAATCAGAAATGAAGGAGTGATTGAAAGAGGTGAGTCCAGTGGCTGGCTAACAGAAAAAGAAAAACCCTTTTTGATGAACAAAGATCCACAAATTCCAGTCATGTATACACTTCCGAACATTCATAAAGATCTCTGCAATCCACTAGGTAGACCCATCATCTTAGTGGTTAAGTCAATTCTGGAACCAGTACCCAAATACGTGGATGTTTTTTTAAAACTAATAATTCATCAAATGCTCACTTACTTAAGGGACGCAAAGGATATGCTAAACAGACTCAAAGTTTTTTTCCTTTGATCCGGCATTAGACCTATTCATAACCCTGGACATCACAAGCCTAAATACGGATATTCCTCAGGAAGTGGGGGTTGAAGCAATAGAATATTTCCTAGAAAAAAGACAGCGACCACATGAAGTACCAACTGGGTTCATATTGGAACTGGCACAGATCTGTTTAAAAAGGAGTTTCTTTTACTTTAATAAAAACTTCTATCTACAAGTAAAAGGAACTGCAATGGGGTGTCCCTTCGCCCCACAAATGGCAGCGGTGTTTATGGCAAAATATGAGGAGAAATGGCTCTTTAGCAAGAATCAATTCAAGAATAACATCTGAACATGGATGTGACTTGTAGACATCTTCTTGATTTGGCAAGGGGAGAAGGATCTGCTCAATAACTTTATAGAATGGTTGAACAACAGAACATTGGACATGAAATGTAGAGGACATTGCAGCAAGAATGAGATGCACGTTTTGGTTTTCTCGATAAAACATGATGAGAATGAAATTTTCACAACCCTTTATTTAAAAGAAACTGAAAGGAAAACCTTCCTCCATTATTCAAGTCATCAACAGAGAGATTTTTTACAAATAATCTACGGTATAGTCAGCTTTTAAGGATTAGAAGAAATTGTTCAAAAAAGAAGAGTTCTTCCTTAATGCTCACCAACTTATTTTGGAATTGCAAGATGGAGGATACCTGCATAAACTGCTCAAAAGAGCGATGAAAAGGGCCTTTTACACTGACACATTATTCACTTGAACCCATTGAGAGAAAAACTTTGAACCAAGAGGTGTGCATGAATACCTTAAACCCCACGACAAAAGAAGTAAAAAAAAATGAAATAGAAACATCGGGGTATGGTGCCTTCAATGGCATGTTTCAAGAGACTTCCAATATTTGCACTGAAATGCAAAAGGAGCATCAAAGATAAACTAGTCTGTTCCAACACTGAAAAACAGAAACCACAGAAAGATCTTAGGAACCTACTAGGATTACCCACACCCACACCCCAGTGGGCTACCATAAATGTGGCAATTGTGTAGCATGTGAAGCAACCATCAAAGGGTGTGACTTTATGCATAATGACATCAAAATTAAACACAAGCATTCGTGAATTGCCGATCCAAAAATGTGGTATACTGCATACTATTCCCATGTAACAAACTTTATGTTGGGCAAACTAACCAAGAAATAAGACATGACATTAGCCAACATAAATTAAGAATAACATGTAGAACGGTGTTGGCTCCAATGATCCAGCATTTCTTATAAATGGGACATAAAGAAATGGATGTAAAATGGACTATTCTAAGACAAATAGAATTTGGCGACTAGAGATCAACATTGAGACAAGAAGTCTTCATGATTATGAAATTATAGTGCGAGAACAGGCCTCATTGAGATGTGTGAAATTGGCAATATATTTTAGAAAAAACAAGTCACTGAGTAAGTGGCATAATTAATTCATCAATTGAGCAACGAAGACGCCCATCAAGAAGCAAGGGGTATTCCCAGGAGGATACACTCTTCAGCTCTTTTCCCTCCTTTCTTTAATAGGAATAAATGAATGGCAGAGACTTTCATACAATCTAGCCAAAATATATTTTTCTCCAGGAAATACAATTACCTTGATGCCAAAAGATATGATTGCGTAAGTTCATAATATCAGCCAATCTGACTACATGTCGCAAGAACAGCCACGGCCCGTGGAGGGAGTTTCGGTGGGGCGGAGAGGCGGGGCGGGGGAGGGGCAGGGTGGGGGGTGCTAAAAATTGACGTATGGATAATTGAAGGTAAGTAAACAATTTAATAAATAAAACAAATTTCGTAGCGCACCCTGCATCACATTTTGCGATGCAGGGCGGGCTACGAAATTCGTTTTATTAATTACATTGTTTACTTACCTTCAATTATCCATACTCTGTTTTTGGCACCCCCCCACCCTGCCCCTCCCCTGTCCCGCCTCTCCGTTCCACCGAAACTCCCTCCACGGGCCGTGGCTGCGCAAGAACCAAAGGGCCAACAAAAGGCCGACGTTATGTTGACGATGTGTAAAGATATAAATATGTCACAAGCAGAACATTGACCATGCCCAGACCAGACCAGATGCAGGAGAGAATGTGGCTGCCTAACGAAGCAAAGAAAGATTTTTGGGAACCAGGGGGCTGGAGTTCTGGACTTTTTGGTTGCGTCCAGAGGTGTCAGGGATAACACCCGAAGACCCCGGAGTTCTACCTGTCTCGGTGCACAAATAAACAGAAACACGGGCTTCTCGATGGTGGCGTCAAAAACCAAAGGTTTATTACTGCAGGGACACAGAAGTCACAGAAACTACACACGGGCAGTGTCTAGGAGCCTGTTCGATTTGTACAAAGAGGGTTGCTCCTTATATACTGAATATTGGGCTTCAGGCAAATTCTTTACATGTTAGCACATTCCAAAACCTTTGTATCTTAAACAATAAATATTTGGCGTTGCACAGGAATCGTCAACAATATCTGATGTCAAAACATTACGAACGAGGGGTTCCCACTATTCCATCATAATCCCATGTCAACTTTTCATTCAAGACCCGGACCGCCTCATCGTAAATTTCGTTACCTCCCCCTAATAAAGGCCCAGAAGGAAAGGAGCAGAGCCAGGTGCAGAAGATAGAAAAGCAGGATAAGAGATGTTTGTGGGTCGTAAATGGGCAAGGCTACCAGATTCGACCGCCTAATCATGATCAGGCCAACGAACACGAGAACCAGTATAGCAGGACTGGCCTCAGGCAGAGGAGGCAACTTCTGTCGAGTCATGCGGCCATGGCGTGTTCTGTTCTAAGGTGCATGTGTCGCTAGCAAGGTGAATCTCCGGCTAAAGCCTACGTGTCCTTAGGTGATAGGGGTCACTGCGTGTCCATTGTCTACGTGAGGGCAAGAAACACAAAATGGCTTCCGTGATCTAAGATGGATGCCATGGGTAGATCAGAAATGTGTTCATAACAGGAGTGCTCTTGCTCGTAGCATAGCGAAAACACCAGGATATGCTAAATGGATCATTTGCGGTTCACTTATACCAAAATTATGTATTTACGACAATGTTGAAAACACGGGTTCAAATTGTCACGGAACCTCAGACCCTCCTTTTGCCCTTACGTAGGCAATTACTCTATGTCCGAGTCTATCTCTATGCTCATCAGGTCAGTGACATGTTGTTGCATCATCATTCTTTCTCGCGCCTTTTCTCCAAACGCAGGTGGTTTTCTGAAACATGTTGCAGCACAAAGACTACACAAAGCGGGACCACACTGGATAATCAGGCAGCATGAGAACAGAAATACTAGGATGACACCAATGACCATCAGAACCTTCCATCCCCACGCTGATACCAGAGTCCAAAACCACTCCATGAAGGACCAGTTTCCCTTGTCTACGTGTATAGAGTCGGAAATCTTGTGTAGCTTAGAGATCGCTTCATAGACGGTTGGAGCATTATTGGGAATAAAAACACAGCAGCTCGATTGGATCATTCTGCATACCCCACCTCGATCTGCAAGTATTACGTCTAGAACCATACGGTTCTGCAACGTCATGAGACGATCCGCCTGAAGCTCAGCTGTCAAGTTACTAAGGGCACCAGCAGTTTCTGTAATAGTAGATTCAACTACCCGTGTTAGCTGACGTAGATTTCTACTATTGGCCATAGGCCCCCAAAACGGAAGGAAACCTTTGAAGAAGTCTCCAGCTTCCTGACCAGCGGTATCTTCCTTGCTGAAGACACCTCTTGCTACTCTGGTCTTGTGATAATCTGAAGAAGCAGTGTATGTCGGAGGCAACAATCGAGCAATATAACATGAACCTGAGAAGTCAGCAGGCAGCCATGTATACGCTCTGTCTTGACAGATGAAGTAAGTACCCCTAGCAGTAAGGAAGGCAGGGGAAGCGTTAGACGGAAACACGTAAGTCTCAACGCACTCACTCCTCCCTAGCTGAGCTCTCGGATTTCTCCCATTTCCTTGCAAACAGACCTGACCTCGGTGAGGCACGACCCAGACTGGAGTGGAGCTTTTACGCTTGCTTTCTCCCAAACTAAGGCGATACTCTGTAGAGTTCCAACTCAAATATACCCGTAATTCATCTCTAGGGTAAGATGGAGTATTATTGACGTCTTTAATCATGTCAATAATTCCCTGGACTAAAGCTTTGTTGGCTGAGTTGTATTTAGTGGAACGTGGTGGACGCGGAGGATAGGTCTCAAGGGCATAGGCAAAAATGGTCTGAAAGGCCTGAAATGATCCATTATAGCTAAAAGGCAAGAGTATTAACTACCAGTTGGTGTTGATGCAAGAGCTGTACAAATGTATTGTTAATAAATTCTGAGCGTCGAGCTTGTTCGTGTTCAGGAAACGAGTGAAAAGAATGCATAGAAGAAACAGTAGAAGTAGCAGGATCAAGGGGAGGTACTGTAGTTACCGGCATAAAAATCAAATGCACACCAAAGACGATTCCACCCACCAACGTTATCAAAACAAATAAAAACGTAACTGCACATTGCATTAGAAAGCATTTGCTGTGAAGTATTCTGTACAGTCTATTTCTGCGAACATAAATTACATTCTCTCGTTGCAGCTCAGGAAGCTCCATCTTCTACAATCCGCTCGCGACCACTGATGATGTGTACGTAGATGAAAATGCCTCTATCAGCCCTGGGAGTTCCCAGAACTAACAGAAAGATCGACCTTGTGTCTGACCCCCGCAGATTCAACTAGGCACACAGCCACGACCCTACGGCTACCCAGACGGCAAGGCAATTTTAAAACAACAAAACAATAGCAAACTTCCTGGCTGGAGGCAATGTATCAAAAAATTCAAATGTGAAAATAGGCAGTTTCCTGCTTTATTTGTCCATATTGCGAGATCGTAAATTGTATCTCAGTTTTGCAGGAGCTGTCTGATCTGGAAACAATGTATTTTCAGCCGACGTTGCAATGTTCACGTTCGCAGATGGCAAATGTTCTTTTGATGCAGATGGCAAATGTTCAGGGTTCAAAAGAGCAGTTTCAGGAGGAGAGCCAGAGTTTGATGTATCAGTGATCAGTTCCGCATCGCTGAAAGGGATGAAACTGGGTATTTGTTCTGCTTCAGAGGCACCGATTCCTTTCTTCACCCAGTTGTCGTAAGGAAGTGGCAGGGGCACACGTTTGACGTGTGTCGTGTGTATCCAATTCTTCCGTCCGGCCACACGAATAGCAGTTCTCGTCGTCAATAACACCTGGAAGGGGCCAACGAATCTGGGCTGAAGATTTTTCGTTCTTGCAAAATTTCTAATGACGACTTGATCCCCAGGTTTCAGCTGATGACCTGGACTCTCCGGTGGCTTTGGCAATGCATCGAAAACCTGTTGGTGAATAAGGCTCAATTTAGCAGTCAAGTCGAAAAGGTAATCAATCAACATTGGATATTCCAGCTGTCTAAATTCTTTTGGCCTAGGCACCCCCCAAACATTGGCGGGACGACCAAAAACTATTTCGTATGGACTAAGCCCTACTCTAGAATGTACAGTTGCTCTCGTTGATAACAAAGCCAAGGGTAGTGCATCTGGCCAGGACAAACCTGTGGATGCCTGTATTTTAGCGAGTTTCAGCTTGAGGGTGCCATTGTAACCCTCAACTAAACCAGCAGACTGGGGATGGTTCGCACTGTGGAACTTTTGTTTAATCCCTAAACCGGCACACACACTCTGCATAACTTTCCCTACGAACTCACTTCCGTTATCTGACCATACAATCCGTGGCATGCCATACCTAGGGAAGTATTCCTTGAGAAGAATTTTGGCAGTGGACAAAGCAGTATTGTCCTTCAGTGGATATGCTTCGATCCATCTGGAGAAAGCACAAACTACCACTAGGACGTACTTTAGATTGTTGCAACGATCCATGTGAATGAAGTCTAACTGAATCACTTCAAAGGGGCAAGAAGGAGGAGCGAAGTGACCTGCAGGTGTGGGGATTCCCTTGCCAGGATTATGCATCAGGCATACCATACAATTTCTCACCACTCTCTCTGCACACTTACTAATCCCATCATTCTTCCAGACTGGAGCCAACATCTTACAAATCCCTTTAGAACTGATATGCGCTGCTCCATGTGCCATCGTTACTACTGCAAGCACATACGCATCAGGCAACATCCAACGCTGTTGTTCCGACAAGTCAATCCAACACCCACTCGAGTCCAATTTACCCGTGCTCTCTTTCCATGCAAGCTTTTCCTCCTCAGTCGCCTCTTTCTGAATTTCTTTCACACTTTCCACTGTGTCCTCACACATTCCAGACTCAGAAATCCATCTTGCAGACGTTGCAACATACATTCTACTCATCATATTTCTAGCTGTCTGTTTAGCAGTCTCATCAGCAAAAGCATTCCCACGACCAACATCATCCGTGATTGCTTTATGAGCGCTGCACTTCACAATCGCAACTTCAGTCGGCAAGGTTAGAGATTCCAACAAGTCATTAACTAGCTGACCATGTTGAATCTTAGTCCCATGGGACGTAATGAAACCTCTCTCTTTCCACAAACGGCCAAAACTATGGGCCACGCCGAACGCGTACTGACTATCTGTGAACACATTCACTCTCTTTCCCTTAGCTAAAACACACGCTCTCGTTAGCGCAATTAATTCCGCAGCTTGGGCAGAATTCTGACTCACTCTTGCAGTCTCCACAATCGTACTCAAAGTCGTTACTGCATAGGCAGCAGTTACATCACCATTCTCCAATTTAAAGCAAGACCCATCAACATACAACGTGCCATCCGGATCTGACAACGGAGTGTCTTTAAGATCAATTCGTCCTTTTGTCTCTTCCTCGGTTCTAAAGCAACAGTCATGTGGTTCGGAATCACTCGACTCTTGACTAGTCGGCAACAATGTTGCTGGATTCAATACATTGCATCTTTTGATCTGAATATGACTCGCTAGCAGTGTCAGCTCATAGCCAGATAATCTAGCACTGGTAAGGTGTTGCGTCTTAGTTCGGTTCATGAGTGTGTCCACAGCATGAGGAACCATAACCACTAGCATGTTGTTCATGACCAAACCAGCAGATTGTCGAATGGAAGCCGCAGCTGCCGCTGTAGCTCTCAAACAACTAGGCAACGCTCTAGCTACCGGATCTAATATTGATGAAAAATACGCACAAGGGCGTTGTTTATCACCAAATTTCTGTGTCAGAACACTCAACGCGCAACCTTCTCTCTCGTGAACATAGAGCGTAAATGGCTTACTGTAGTCAGGAGTACCCAACACAGGAGCTGAACACAGTGCATTTCGTAACTCAGAAAAACTCTCCTGACATTCGGCAGACCATGGCACTGGACTCGGAACATTTTTCCCAGTCAAAGCTACCAACGGTTTTGCCAAAAGAGAAAAATTTGGGATCCACTGCCTACAGTATGAGGTAATACCTAAAAAGGCACGTACTTCTCTCTGTGTGCTAGGAACATTCATCTGTGTAATTGCTTTTATTCTCTCTGGGGTCAACTTCCTTCCCTCCTTTGACAAGAGATGACCTAGGTAGGTCACTTCTTGGCAACAATATTGCATTTTCGAAGGTGACACCTTGTGATTGAAATTAGACAAATGATGCAATAACGAAATTGTAGCTGTTTTGCAAGTTTCCTTGTCATCGGCAGCTACTAGAAGATCATCTACATACTGCACTAAAGCAGAACCAGGAGGAAGTACAAAGGAATCTAACTGGCTTTTTAATCCCTGACTGTAAATGGACGGACTCTCACAATACCCTTGTGGAGCACGTTTAAACCTGAAGCTTCGACCTCTTAAAGAGAAGCCGAAAATATCCTTGCTTTCCTCGGCTATCGGAATGCTGAAAAAGGCATTCTTCAAGTCGATAACTGAAAACCATGTGGCTGTAGCAGGAATCAACGTTAACAATGCAGTTATGTCTGGAACTACAGGGAACTGTGGAATCACAATCTTGTTAACCTCCCTAAGATCTATTACAAACCTATATACTGGAGGTTTTGAAGGATCTGTACGTTTCAGAATTGGCAAGACAGGACTGTTACAGACATTCCCTCTAGTTTCTTCTACTACACCTTTCTCGATCAAATCTTGCACAATTAATAAAAGTGCGCGTTCACCTTCACTAGAGATTCTGTATTGTGGAATTTGTGGAAATTTTACATTCGCTTTCAAAGTAACTACATATGGTGGAATTTCTAAAAGACCTACATCATTAGGACCAGTCGCCCAAAGAGTATAAGGGAGAGAACGCAGCTCTGGTGGGAGCGCATCCATCGACAAGTACATTGGAGAGGTGATTCTTTTACCCAACGTAAGCTGTACTCCTTCCGGAGAACAGTACAATGTCGCATGTAGGCGTTTTAACAAGTCTAAACCAAGCAGATTTTCATTACAACCTGTCGTCAAAATCAAGGGAGCTTTCAATTGACGAGGTCCAACAGAAATAGACAAAGGACCAGATACGGGGTTGTAAACAGGGGCGCCTGAAAAACCTACTGAAACATTTGTTAAGCCAGACAAAGGTGCGCCAGGGAGTTTCTCATGTATGATAGAACTTTTTGCTGCACCAGTATCCAACAGAAACGGTTCGACTACACCTGATGTTGCTACTGCGACATAAGGCCCACTCTGATCTACTGGAACTGATACTACTCCCTCTCTTTGTCCTTGGCTGTCCTAGTACTCATTTTGCTGAAATCCTTCATCAGTTTCACAATAGTCTTCAACATGATACTGCTGAGATCTATTTTGCTGAGCAGACTGACTATTTCGCTGATCAAAATGGTTAGAAGGGCGATCGTTCGTTTGTGGAGGCATAGCACCTCGTCCTCGACCCCTAGAATTTTGCATATAACCACCACGACCTCTCTGAGCTGCCGCAGCATTATTCTGCGCTAAGACTGGACACTCATTCTTATAATGGCCTTCCTTCTTACAGTATGCACACTGGTTCCACTGGTATTGCGGTCTCTGAGAACCATAATCTGTCCTTTGATATGAACCTTGCTGCGTATTAGTCTGATTCGTGCGAGGCGGATATGCTTGCTGTAAAAGAACTTTAGTTTTTAAATCTTTTGTCTTCTTCTCTGATTTTTCCTTCTCCTCTTTATCCCTATTTTCATAGTACTGGGCAGTCGCAAGTATTTGCGCAGTCGTAGAGACAGCCCACGCACTCTCGGAATCTTTCAATTTATTACTAAGTTCGGGCAACAAATTGTGTACAAATTTATCAACGAATAGTCTCTGTCCTCCTTCTGTGCTCATATCCTCACCACTATGATCCACAAAAGTCTCTTCGAACCTTGTGAAAAAGTCGGAAACACTTTCGTCCTTCTTTTGCCTGCATGCGGACAACTTGTCCCAGTTAACGCGCAATGCTGGCATCAGAGTCTTCATTAATTCAATTATTCTACCGGGTAAATTAGCAATTAGAGGTTCGGGTTTGGAACCACCTATTTGCTGACCATCCGCTGCAATTATAGCTGCCCAATCACCACCTAGGGCAACTGGATGATTCTCTTTACGAATTTTAGCCCAAATTGGTTGCGGAACTACATTCCCAAATCCCATGTCAATGTCCGCTAGATTCATCACACAAGCCTCAACTGTCTGTGCTAACTCCTTGTAATATCAGGCTGGATTTTTACGCGGATCAGGCAAGGCCTGCTTTACTGCTAATACTTCAGCTCGCTTCCACGGAATGTGTATCCACACTCTCTGGAATTGGGCCGGAGCGGCAACAATACCATTCGGTACATCAGCTTGCACAGCTTCGCGCCAAATTGGAGGAACCTCCCTCATTGGATATTGGCGATTCTGCTTCGTACTACGTTTTTCTAACTCCCTCGGTGACCGAAGGGATGGGTCATTCCTATAACTTAAAATCAGTTCCATCGCTTCTTTTATATTTTGACCAACTATCATACCTGCAGCAAACTCTTTCTGAACATTAATTAATTCTTCTAGATTTGATTCAGAGCCATCCTCTTCCAATTCCTCACGTAAAAGGGAGCACATTTCATCGAACACATATCGTTGTGTCGGTTCTTTCCATTGCATAAATGTATCTAATACATCTCTAGTACTATATCTTCCACTTTTTGAAATCCATCTAAGAGCTGTGGAATCTAATATTCCCCGTTCTTCAGTACTGGGAAGCTGACTACGTCTCTGCACAGAGTCAGAGGTAGGAGTCTTAATCAGAGTTTTATAGATGGGAGATAGAATATTAGAGACAGAATCAGTGATTCTCCGACGAACATAAAGCGGAGTCATAACACTAGCAGAAGCAGAGAATAAAGTAGCAGTTGGGACAGATAGAACAGGATCAATAGGAGTAGCGGGCAAAGTAGCCTGTGAACTAGCAGGTGTAAGCGATACAGGTATAGGTAAAGAAGCCGGCAACCCTGAAAGAGGGGGTGCCGAAGGAACATTAATATTGACCACAGGAGGTACAGGAGCTTGATTCAGGGGAGCAGGAGCACCAGGTTGTCCAGCAACCGGTAATTGAACATTCGGTAAAGGTGGAGCCGTAGCACCCTGTGCATACGGTGGGGGTGACCGTAACAAGTAAGACAACAGAGGATCGTTTTCAGGGTCCTCTACTATCTTAGCTGTACTTGATGGCAAGGCAGGATAGCACTTGTCTATCGCTAAATTACGCTCTCTGTTGGCCACCTCCATTGCTTTCTCAGACTTGTTGAGTTGCAGCTGCTTAGCAGACTGTTCTAAAGTCAACTCTTGCTCTTTCTGTTCTTTCTTCAACTTTTTAATTTCTCTCTGTTTAGATTCTTTTCGCCAATAACGAAGAGAATCAAACATTGCCGGCCGGGCTTTCTTCTTGAACAATTTCGTTTCTAAATTATCAAGAACTTGGGGTTCAAAACTACCATGCAGTGGCCAACTAAGGACACCGTCTTTCTGCGTATATCGGACCCATACCTCATTATAAGATATAGGACCCACTCCAAACTTACAATACAGATCATAAAGAGGAGTCCCAATCGGAGGAACCAGACATGAGTCCTCCAACCGGGAATCACTGTTGCAACCAAAACACGACAACATACAATTTTTCCGACTTACCATTTTATAACCCGGAACACAGAACAAACAAAAACACGAACAAAGGTGCGCACTCGAACCAAGAACTTAGGCCTACCAAAGCGAACAAATGTATCGATACCCAAACTAAACCAAATGATTATCGTAACTAGAACAACCAGTGATAATCTTACGAAACCAAACCAAACCAAGAACTGAAAAAGGATTTTATCCTAACAGGAACAACCCTTACGAAGTAACCAACTAGCAACCACTTAATACTTAACTGAGGCACTGAAGACGTCACCAAGGAGAAACCCGTCTCGTCTCGCCGTACTAAGGACTGCACCTCGGGTCCAAGACAGGGCGACGGTCAAGGCAACGGACCACTGCAGCCGTCTGAACGGGAACCCTCGTGGAAGAGAACGTCGGGCCACTTTTGCGATATGCCGGGATCGATGAAGTGGGGCGCCTCCCTCAGGAATCTTCACACGAAGCTTCTCGAACTCTTCAGGCTTTTGGACCGGTACCGAATGACGTCGCACCACGTTGGGCGCCAATTGGAGTTCTGGACTTTTTGGTTGCGTCCAGAGGTGTCAGGGATAACACCCGAAGACCCCGGAGTTCTACCTGTCTCGGTGCACAAATAAACAGAAACACGGGCTTCTCGATGGTGGCGTCAAAGACCAAAGGTTTATTACTGCAGGGACACAGAAGTCACAGAAACTACACACGGGCAGTGTCTAGGAGCCTGTTCGATTTGTACAAAGAGGGTTGCTCCTTATATACTGAATATTGGGCTTCAGGCAAATTCTTTACATGTTAGCACATTCCAAAACCTTTGTATCTTAAACAATAAATATTTGGCGTTGCACAGGAATCGTCAACAATATCTGATGTCAAAACATTACGAACGAGGGGTTCCCACTATTCCATCATAATCCCATGTCAACTTTTCATTCAAGACCCGGACCGCCTCATCGTAAATTTCGTTACCTCCCCCTAATAAAGGCCCAGAAGGAAAGGAGCAGAGCCAGGTGCAGAAGATAGAAAAGCAGGATAAGAGATGTTTGTGGGTCGTAAATGGGCAAGGCTACCAGATTCGGCCGCCTAATCATGATCAGGCCAACGAACACGAGAACCAGTATAGCAGGACTGGCCTCAGGCAGAGGAGGCAACTTCTGTCGAGTCATGCGGCCATGGCGTGTTCTGTTCTAAGGTGCACGTGTCGCTAGCAAGGTGAATCTCCGGCTAAAGCCTACGTGTCCTTAGGTGATAGGGGTCACTGCGTGTCCATTGTCTACGTGAGGGCAAGAAACACAAAATGGCTTCCGTGATCTAAGATGGATGCCATGGGTAGATCAGAAATGTGTTCATAACAGGAGTGCTCTTGCTCGTAGCATAGCGAAAACACCAGGATATGCTAAATGGATCATTTGCGGTTCACTTATACCAAAATTATGTATTTACGACAATGTTGAAAACACGGGTTCAAATTGTCACGGAACCTCAGACCCTCCTTTTGCCCTTACGTAGGCAATTACTCTATGTCCGAGTCTATCTCTATGCTCATCAGGTCAGTGACATGTTGTTGCATCATCATTCTTTCTCGCGCCTTTTCTCCAAACGCAGGTGGTTTTCTGAAACATGTTGCAGCACAAAGACTACACAAAGCGGGACCACACTGGATAATCAGGCAGCATGAGAACAGAAATACTAGGATGACACCAATGACCATCAGAACCTTCCATCCCCACGCTGATACCAGAGTCCAAAACCACTCCATGAAGGACCAGTTTCCCTTGTCTACGTGTATAGAGTCGGAAATCTTGTGTAGCTTAGAGATCGCTTCATAGACGGTTGGAGCATTATTGGGAATAAAAACACAGCAGCTCGATTGGATCATTCTGCATACCCCACCTCGATCTGCAAGTATTACGTCTAGAACCATACGGTTCTGCAACGTCATGAGACGATCCGCCTGAAGCTCAGCTGTCAAGTTACTAAGGGCACCAGCAGTTTCTGTAATAGTAGATTCAACTACCCGTGTTAGCTGACGTAGATTTCTACTATTGGCCATAGGCCCCCAAAACGGAAGGAAACCTTTGAAGAAGTCTCCAGCTTCCTGACCAGCGGTATCTTCCTTGCTGAAGACACCTCTTGCTACTCTGGTCTTGTGATAATCTGAAGAAGCAGTGTATGTCGGAGGCAACAATCGAGCAATATAACATGAACCTGAGAAGTCAGCAGGCAGCCATGTATACGCTCTGTCTTGACAGATGAAGTAAGTACCCCTAGCAGTAAGGAAGGCAGGGGAAGCGTTAGACGGAAACACGTAAGTCTCAACGCACTCACTCCTCCCTAGCTGAGCTCTCGGATTTCTCCCATTTCCTTGCAAACAGACCTGACCTCGGTGAGGCACGACCCAGACTGGAGTGGAGCTTTTACGCTTGCTTTCTCCCAAACTAAGGCGATACTCTGTAGAGTTCCAACTCAAATATACCCGTAATTCATCTCTAGGGTAAGATGGAGTATTATTGACGTCTTTAAACATGTCAATAATTCCCTGGACTAAAGCTTTGTTGGCTGAGTTGTATTTAGTGGAACGTGGTGGACGCGGAGGATAGGTCTCAAGGGCATAGGCAAAAATGGTCTGAAAGGCCTGAAATGATCCATTATAGCTAAAAGGCAAGAGTATTAACTACCAGTTGGTGTTGATGCAAGAGCTGTACAAATGTATTGTTAATAAATTCTGAGCGTCGAGCTTGTTCGTGTTCAGGAAACGAGTGAAAAGAATGCATAGAAGAAACAGTAGAAGTAGCAGGATCAAGGGGAGGTACTGTAGTTACCGGCATAAAAATCAAATGCACACCAAAGACGATTCCACCCACCAACGTTATCAAAACAAATAAAAACGTAACTGCACATTGCATTAGAAAGCATTTGCTGTGAAGTATTCTGTACAGTCTATTTCTGCGAACATAAATTACATTCTCTCGTTGCAGCTCAGGAAGCTCCATCTTCTACAATCCGCTCGCGACCACTGATGATGTGTACGTAGATGAAAATGCCTCTATCAGCCCTGGGAGTTCCCAGAACTAACAGAAAGATCGACCTTGTGTCTGACCCCCGCAGATTCAACTAGGCACACAGCCACGACCCTACGGCTACCCAGACGGCAAGGCAATTTTAAAACAACAAAACAATAGCAAACTTCCTGGCTGGAGGCAATGTATCAAAAAATTCAAATGTGAAAATAGGCAGTTTCCTGCTTTATTTGTCCATATTGCGAGATCGTAAATTGTATCTCAGTTTTGCAGGAGCTGTCTGATCTGGAAACAATGTATTTTCAGCCGACGTTGCAATGTTCACGTTCGCAGATGGCAAATGTTCTTTTGATGCAGATGGCAAATGTTCAGGGTTCAAAAGAGCAGTTTCAGGAGGAGAGCCAGAGTTTGATGTATCAGTGATCAGTTCCGCATCGCTGAAAGGGATGAAACTGGGTATGGGCACCCGGTACAGAAGCGAGCATTCTACAGAGTCTCCGCTGCATACTCCCCGCACTACGGGGACCGCCTGGCACCCAAGCCCCGCTAACCACCTCACCGTTAATACAGAACTTCAACGCTACTTGTAGACTCTGACGTCGTGAACTGTGTTGTGGTTAAAGTATTGATAAGGGATCTGCATCTCATCCTGCAACCACCTCGTTGCACTCTTGTAACTACCGCGCACAATCTCAACAGTACCTGGCCTCGAGCGGAGCCGGGTTGGAATTATCACCGGCACCGCGACCTACAGATCCCTTACCTCTACACTTATAGCCCTGAGGAGTCGCAGAAACGGTGTGTTTCTGACGACGAAACACGTGTCGGCTGGCGCATGTTTGAAAAATAAAAGAAGATTTGATATTTTGACTTGTGGACAACCCCTTCAATCGTGAACTTGGAACTTTATGTCCATTGTGACATCTTCTATACTGTTACCTTTTTATAAGTGTGCTGCGAAATTGGTTAGTCTTTGTGGATTGCTCAATGACTATTGAGACAAAGGGAAGATAGGTTTTGTCAGGATGGTCTGACTTAACGAAGGGGAGGATATGTCATCTACCACACTTGCACATCACAAAGGCCCTGCCTGGAAACACTCACAAATGGTTAGTCACTGGTCCTTTGTGTCCCCAGACAAGCTGGCACCAGGGCTTGGAAGAGGGGGATGTCTGACACACCAGGGGAAAATGGATGCCTCTAGAAACTTCTAATACTTCAAAGTGGGTACCAAATATAAATATTGGACCTCAGACCCTAAATCTACAGTACACATCTGCACCTGTGGAAGGCTTAGAAAAAGGCCTGCTGTACTGCTTTCCTGCAATAAGGACTGCCACTCTGCTGTCCTGCTGTCCTCTCGCCTGAGTGAAAAGGACTGGACCTGCATCTTGAACCCAGGACCACCAGAGTAACACCAAGGACTAGGTGGCTGGCTTCCTGATAAGAAGCCTCAGGGACATAAAAGGCTTTCTCGACTTTGAACCCAGCACCTGGACTCTACACCTCTAAGTCCTGCCCTCCCAAGTAATGCCACCCTCAAGCCTGGACCCTTGGAAGGTTGCCTGAAGTTGCTCTGCCAGCCCAACTGTGGCACCAGCAGAACCAATGCATTAGGTGGCAGCACCTCTCAGAAACTCCACATCGGAGTCACTGCGCTATGCACGCCTCACTAAAATCTGCATCGGGACCACTGTGTGACGCATTCCAGGTGCAAGACTTTGCATCAAAGCCACCTTGGAACCACTGCTGCGTGATGCATCTTCGACACAGGTCTACACATTGCAAGAACTTTGTTGATGGCATCCTTGATGACAATGCAGGACTCTGTGTCACAAACCCAGCAACTTTTTCCGGATGTGTGTGTGACACATCTTCAACGCAGGACATCGCATCGTAAGCCCCTCAGTGATTTCGTCCTCGACAACGATGCAGGACCCTGCATCACAGCCTCACAGCTTTCCAGAAATTATGCTGCAGGACATCCCCACACCAGGACCTTGCAGTGCCTCGGCTGCATGATGCATCCTTTACATGGTATCTGGCAATTCTCTGCATCCAGGATTGAAGGTGTCTCATTTAGCGGGCCTAACTTTGTAGTGATTACCTTTCAGGAGCCACTTCGGTTCCCCCTTAATTTTGCATCTTAGATGTTTTATGCTGTCTCCGCACTGCATAACCACATGTAATAAATTTTTCTTTGCAACATCATTCTGGATATACGCTGTAAATGTTGTTTGTTATTCAGGGACTCTTCTTGGGATTTAGTCTATACGTATTGTACAGTGTTGCTTGGAATACATAACAACGTAGTGTACTGTTTTCGGTGCTTATTCAGAAACTGCTTCTAACGTTTTAGACATATGACCCTTTATTGCAACAGTTGCATCTGCCAAAGGATCGCAGTACATTTGCTTCATAATAGACTACGATAGTTACAATACATTTACTGTAAACTTTCTTCATGTCTTTCTTATGTTTACTATGGGCATGCATGAGTGAATAAATGAGTAATGAATGGGGGCAATCTGTTTCCAGGGTTCCCTTGGGTAGTAGAGGCCACGTTCAAGGTTACTGAATTCCCGTGTTACTCTGGGAAGGTTAGAAGAGGTGTGGCGCCGCGGCCAGGGCGACTGACGCTGGAATCTGGGGATCACGGTTCGATCCCCGGTGGCAGGTTAGCCCAGCACCATGTGACTCTGGGCAATAGCTTGCTTAATCTTCCCGACGGCCCCCAGCACCTAGAGACCCTAACGGGTGATTGTGCGCTTTACAAATGTGGATTATTATTATTATTATTATTCAGATGAGGCACCTTGAGCTAGCCAGGATTGGGCTGACAGCTACTGGCGCTGTAGAGAGTCTCAGTCCCTACATTCTGATGTTCTGTTGTCCTAACACACAGTTCTGCTTTACCAGCAGAATACGTGCAACAACTTGGTTCCTGTAGTCGTTCCACACTGTGATTGTGTCCCATTGCGGTCGACCTGAACTTGTAACGTTTTCTTGATCTAGCGCAGCAATATAGCCGCATTTGTCACTTTATGCTTTTTGGCGCTATTTTTACATAAATCTTTAAAAATGCATATCTCTGGTTCTACCAATTGGATGTCATTTGGTATTACATTATTTATTAAATTCTACTTTATTTTTCTAAATTTGTGTGGTATTCTCCTTGTATTCGATTTCACTCCATTACTGTTTGAAGAGCTGCATAAATACTTTATACATTGCTCTAAGTTAAGGCTGACGTTTCTGTGCCAAGCTACCAGGGATTGAGCACAGGTTACTTTAGGGTTGTTTGTGACGTCACCCTGACGAGCATTGTGGTTGCTACTTAAGTAGGGTTTCCGTCCCCCTTCAATCAGTATCCCTATGTCTTACTATGTTTCACTCTGGAGATTGTGATAATAGGATGTCCTGTGGGATTTGTGATCACTCAGTATATGCGTGTTGGCGTTGATAGAGGTTCTGTAAATAAAAGTTTTGAGGTTGGAGTGCGTATTGGACTCTTAGAGGGGAGATTTGACGAGTAGAGCATAAAGGATGTTAAGAGAACAACCCATGGAAGAAGAGTGATTGTGGCAGAGAGAGAGAGAGATGGAGAGTCAGCTTTGCAGATATTGTATCGTGGCATGGGAGGCGATTCAACTTCAATTTGACATCACGCAATTTATCATAGAGAGGATAAGGGATTCGTTTTCTGGTCAGCAGTAAGTGGTTGTAATGAAATGTGAGGTGTCACTCCTCTTATGAATTATGCCTACAGTTAGTCTTTTCTCTTGTTTTGGTAGAGACGGGGTGGACCTGAAGGTAGTTTGAAAGATGGAAAATATATTGAAGGGCAGTGATAACTACTAGGAGAGCTGGGGGTTTGGTTCTTTTTTTTTTTTTTACTTTATTTTGATTATTTCAACCAATAAAAACAATCCCCCCTACAAGTGGCATCAATAATACAAGACGTGTAGACAGTTCGATGACCTCATTATGGCATTATTGGTTACAGAAATCACAGTTCAGGCTGCGTCCATGAGGAATGAAAACACAATCACATTGACAACTGGAGATACAGTTAAGGAACGAGCAGAGCACTATACCAGAATGGACCCAACCTCCCCACTCCCCCCCACCCTCCCCATCAGACCCCGACTCCTCAGAAGAAAATAGTTCAGCACTCGTGCCATCGGAATCGCTTTGAGACAACCCCGTAGCACACATGTCTCGCCATGCGAGCAGATATTCCTGCAGTTTCTCGTCCCTGCGTGTACGCTGCATATGTGTCTCTTCGGCCAGAGACCACTCCCTGACATCTCTAAGCCAGACTGACATCTCAGGAGCCCTCCGCCCCATCCAGGTGATCGCTACTCTACGCCTCGCCAACACCAACATTAATTGCAATAGTTTATAGAAAAGGTTCCTCTTTCTAGGCTTAGGGACCAAGGCTAATAAACAGTGAAGCGGGGCCAGGTCGATCCGAAGGCCGGTTACGGCGTGTATACAACCCACCACCGCCATTCAGAAGCTCCCGACCAAGGGGCAGTCCCAAGCAAGGTGTATGAACCCCGCTCTCTCCACCCCACATCTGGGGCAGTTGTCCCCCCTGTCTTCTGAAATACGCTTCAAGGAAACCGGGGTCAAATAGGTACGATGCATAAAATTGAAGTGTGTTAATTTGAACCTCGCATTGCAGGACACTTTACGTGTGAGGCTGCCTATGCGCTTGCGCTGTCCTGGGTCCAGGGTGATCCCAAGGTCTGTCTCCCAAGCCCCCCATGAGGGAGGGACCGGCGGGGTGGAATCCTGTCGCATGGCTGCATACAGCAAAGATATCAGTCTTCGCCCTCTTCCACAAGAAAGGAGGATGTTCAGGGTATGGGACAGCGGGGGCGCCTCAGGAAATTGGGGCCAGGCCGCTCTCTCCACCTCCTGAAGGCCCCTGTAGTGCAAGTATTGCCCCCCTCCCAGACCGAAGGCCTCTGTGGCCTGTTCAAAGGACACGAAGGACTCATCGGGGTAGAGGTCTGCTAAAGTCTCACAGCTTCCCACTCGCCAGTCCCGAAAGGACATGTGTTCTTCCATGGCAACTATAGGGGCCAAAATCCACACCGGCAACTCCCTATGAAAGGGAGCTCATCTCAATATTCTCTCCACAAACCGCTGCCAGATCTCTGCAGTGTGGCGTACCACATACGGTAATGCCTCATCTGCTCCTCGTCCCCGCATCAATGCCACCCGCAATGCCCGCTCGTCTGCTCTGCCGGCCAGAGGTACCATCTCCCAACTATCAGCTTCTGCTAACCACCGTGCAGCCGGCAATAGCTGAGCCGCATAGTAGTACAAGTCAAACCTCGGCGCCTCTAGGCCCCCCTCCTCCCAGCTCCGGACAATGGTATGGAGGGAAACCCGGCTACGCCGTACCGCCCAGAGTAACGAAGTAAGCAACGTGTTAAGTGTGCGGAAGACTCGCGGGGGAGTGGGCACAGAAAATTCTGAAGGACGTAGAGCGTCCTAGGGAGCATGACCATCTTTGCGACGGCTAGCCGCCCCATAAGGGAGAGCGGCAGGGAGTTCCAAAAGGACAGCGACTGTTGTAGGGATTTAAGAACCCTGTCGATATTAAGGGCCAACAACTGTGCATCTGTTGAAGCCACCTGGATCCCGAGATACCGGAACGCCTCCTGCTCCCAGCGCAGCCCTAGATTCGGCAGATCCGTCAACGGTACGGTACCGTAACCCGCCAGGAAAACATCAGAGACTTCCCGCAATTAAGTTTCAGACCCGAAGCCACCCAAAGTGGTCCAAGTGCTGGAGCAGGACGGGCAACGATTCCCGCGGGGCCATTAAATAAAAGAGGGCGTCGTCCGCATACAGTGAGACCGCGTTACACGTGTCGCCCACTGTGATACCCCACTGCGCCATTTCTGTTCGGACGTGTGTGGTAAATAAATAAATAATACCTCTCTTTTTGACTAGACATATATCATAACAGATAGCTCAATAAATAAGAGTCAAGATTCGAGGTAGTAGGAGTTTCGCAGGTTTATTACAGCATAAGGACAGGAACAGGACAACCTGCATAGGAATAGGATGGCAGGGCCCAGCAGCTGCTGGGGCTGGATCTGGGATGAGCGCGCTGACTTTTAATAACAATACATGAGTATATATACAAAACGCAAACACATAGCATTACATTGCAGTAGGCGTAGCAGTGGGTGGAGCAGAAGGCGTGACGCGTAGCAGTCGCGAAAGATAAGGGCGAAAAGAGGTGTAACTGGGCGTATACATAGACATGTGATGCAAACGTAACAGAATATGTCATGAATGGGGCGGAAACCATGGAGGGGGCTACCTAAGGAGCCGGGACCTCTAACCTGATGGTGCGCGCAAACTAGCAATGACGTATCACTAGGAGAAGCTGGGGGCTTCGAACTCTGTGCTAGGAGCAGAGACTGAAGTCTGGAGAGTCAGGGCGACATGTACCTAAACAGTATCTAGTATCTGATGTTTAGAGAACATGTTGATATAAACTAGAAGTTAGGAGGGGAAAGGCTGACTTGATTCTAAGACTGGACCATGCATTATTCTACATGTAGTGCGTGATGAAGAATATTAAATGACCATTGAATGCAGTATTTCTCTAACGTGGAGACGTGAAGGCTAGACAATGACGGAAACTATTGATGAGGTTCAGTAGCTTAGGAATGCAGAGAAGGAGGACTGAACTGATAACTGGAATCATAACATATTCTTGGCAGACTCAGAGACAGAGCCAGGCTGGGCCGGGCACTGCAAGGCAGGAAGTAAGTGGAGGGTCGAGGATACAGGTGGGGGCTGTATCGCTCCTCAGCGAGGCTTCAGGAGACAGGAACTGAATCTGGTGTCCAGGCCCTTTTGAGGCCTAGAAACGGGGACTTTATAATAGAATAACGTGCACACTGAGAAACGTGGCAACGTAGCTTTACATAGGCCTGATATTCGTAGTATTCACGAGGACTGGAAACTGGCATACTAGAGGTGGACACAACTGTAATTGCGTCATTAATCGGACATGGGGAATGCATATGCATATTTAATCATGCACACATAACATATGATGGATGACACGTAGGGACACAGAACATGGCAAAATTTACTTTTCCACATTCCCTCCTTGTCACTACGTTTCCATCAGGAAACATCAATTTTCATGATACCGTCTATCATTTCATACAGTATCATTTGCTCGTCTCGAATTATCCTGGAACGGGATTTAGAACGGGGCTTGGGACTAGGAATACAAGAGGTAGCACAAATGCTGCAAATCGCAGGGCCACATTGTATACAGAGGCAGCAGCTGAATATGATCGCTACTGCAATACCTAGAAAGGACAATATTTTCCATCCCCATGCGGAAATTATATTCCAGAACCAACCGGACCATGTCCAGGTGCCTGGATCTTGGTGTATCAGATGGGCAATTTTATGGAGTCTGGTTATAGCTGAATAAACAGACGGCGCGTTATTTGGAATGAAAATGCAGCAACTAGATCCGATGACTCTACAGGCCCCGCCCCTATCGGCCAGTATGACGTCAAGGACGAGACGATTCTGTAAAACGACAAATCTCATAGCAGATTGCTCTTCGGTTAAGTTACCTAGAGCAGAGGCAGTCACATTTACTACAGCTTCAAGGGTTCTGGTTAACCTACGGATTAGCTTACTATTCTGGATAGGTCCTATACAGAAGAAGAAACCTCTGTTGAAATCTGTATACTGTTCTAGAGCAGTTTCAGTATAATCGACAATTGGGGACTCCCTTCTATGTCTAATGTGTACTAGATGTGTATTTCTATGATAATCAGGTGGGGCTAGGAAAACTGGTGGCAGTAGAAAGGCAATGTAACAGGTTCCCTCCCAATCGAGGGGCAGACGAACATATGCGGTTTGACCACAAATAAAATAAGAATGACGTGAAGCTTTGAAAATAGATTTCCCACTGTCACTATACTTGACAACAGTAGTACAATCACTATGTCCTACATGTACGGAACCATTATTTCGGACACATAATTCGCCTTTGACTGGTAGTACTGAAATAGCAGGTAAGTCTGGAGTAGTATCAGACTGAACATTCAGGACCATAAAATTCGACGAATAATTACCTAAATTATACACTTCATTTTCTAGATCTAAACCTGTTCTGTGGGGGAGACCTTGCTTGTCTGGAAAACATGTACTGTTAAGAAAAGACATATCTGTTGAGGATGACGTTAACGTGGACCATGCTCCACACGAACCATTATGTGAGAATGGATAAGGAAAAAGTGGCAGGACTCCCTTCGGTGTCTGGAAAGGGGGGAGTCGACCACACACCCAACAATTAGTGGCATTGCTGGTCTGGTGTGAGTAATGTAACATGCGGATAAAGGAGTTATTTCGCATAGCGAGGCGGTAAGAGAGTTCATGAGGAGGCAGATCACTAAACGTGTGCTCTACTGTAGCATTAGCAGACTTATTTACATGAAGAACTGGGAAATACAAGAAAAATGCATAACTGGTGCAGGAAATCATAATGCTGAGAAACAATATGAAACATAGAAAAACGATACATCGGATTGAGTTTTGACTAACTCTCTCACTATGGGGGTCTATTTTATACATGTCAGAAACAGTCTAACCGTTTCACCTAGGGGAGGACTTAGACAATCAAACTGACTGACTTATTTTACTAGACCGGAGTTTTAGCTTGTACTCCTGTTGCGGAGTTTTCTCTAACAGGGGAGGGGTTGTAGCAATGTCTTTTGCGGGACAGTCCTTGAGAACAATGCTTTGGCAATCCTTCAAATCCTGAGAAATGTTCTTTAAGACGGGTTTCAGTCCATTAAAAAGTTTAATATGAGAAAGGTGCACCCAGCCTTTGCGTCCTTCCAACTTCACGGCTGTACGGGTGGTGAGGAGGACCTGTCGGGGCTCTTTCCAACGAGGCTCCAGCGGACTTGATCTGTCAAAGTTGCGGACCATCACCATGGATCCTGGAACGATTTCGTGCGGTGCCACCTCGGTATTGTCTGGAAATGCGGCGGCAACCTGTGAACGACAAGAGTTGAGGGCAGACATCAAGGAAGCTAGGTAATCTGTCAGCATATTACTTGAAACATCGGTAATACTTCGGGGTCTAGGAGTACCCCACATGTTAGGGGGGCGGCCGAAAACGACCTCATACGGGGACAGACCTGATCTGGAATGTGCGACCATACGCATATAAAATAAAGCGACTGGTAGAGCTACTAGCCAGTCCACACCTTTTTCTTTACATACTTTAGCGATACGGATTTTCAGAGTCTGATTATGTCTCTCTACGAGACCGGCTGCTTCAGGATGGCGTACACAATGGAACTTCCACTGGTACCCTAACAAAAGGGAAACATGCTTCATGAGTTCAGATGAGAATGGCTGGCCGTTATCAGAATATACGACTCTAGGGAGTCCATAACGGGGGAAGAACTCACGAACCAACTGCTTGGCAGTGGTCGCGGCTGTGTAATCTGGGACTGGATATGCTTCTGTCCACCTGGACAAAGCGCATACAACTACAAGGACATACTTGAAACCTCGACATCGCTCCATCTGAATATAATCCATCTGGAGGACTTCAAAAGGGTGGTCAGGAGGCTGGAATCCACCTTGTTCCACTGGGACACTTTTACCTGGATTAAACTGACAACATATCATACAGGTACGGACTTTCTGCTTGGCTGCAGCTCGTAAATGCTTGTTGAACCAAATGTTCTGGATACTGTCTAACATAGCTTTTTCTCCTAAATGTGCTGGACTATGTGCGGTATTAATAATGACTTGAACCATAGAGTCGGGGAGAAACCATGTGGCTCTACCCTTCGTTAACCATCCTTGATCTGTCTGGACCCCTCCTTGTTCGGACCATTTCTTGATTTCTTCAGGAGTAGCATGTAACTGGATATCTATGACATCTTGTGTAGGGTCCTTAACTGTCATACATGTAGTCGGATCTGGAGCATGTGTCTGTGTCGGATTAACTTGAATGTCTGGAGTCTGTGCTGTAAGCTTGGCTGTGCGATCTGCTAGATCATTACCTTGGGAAATAATGTCAGTAACTTTCGTATGTGCTTTGCACTTCATGATAGCAATAGATGTCGGTAAGTGTATGGCATCTAACAGAGCTTGAATAAGGAGACCATGCTGAATCTTGGTTCCATGAGAAGTCATGAAACCTCTCTCTTGCCAGAGCACTCCGAAGTCGTGTACAACTCCAAATGCGTAACGTGAATCTGTGTAAACATTAACTTTCAAGTTCTTGGCGTGTATGCAGGCTTGTGTCAGAGCAACTAGCTCTGATGCTTGAGCGGACAGGGTATCAATACGGTGTGTTTCAATAACTTCAGTGTCAGTAGTCACTGCATACGCGGCGACTAGTTCTCCTGTACTAGTTCTTAGGCATGAACCATCCACATAAAGTGTCAGGTCGGGATCTGGTAGCGGAATATCTGTCAGATCTTGTCTTGGCTTTGTCGTAATGTTAACTACTTCCACGCAATCATGTGTGGCTGGATTTGAATTAACTGATGGTAACAGTGTAGCAGGATTCAGGATGTTGCAGCGTCTGATTTCTATGTGTGGCTGGAACAGTGTCAATTCATAACCTGTTAAACGTGCAATTGTCAAGTGCTGAGTCTGTGTTCGGTTTAAAAGAACTTCCACGGAATGTGGAACTTGTACTGTCAAGGTATGTCCTAAGACTATGGAATCACTTTGTCTGATAGCTAGTGCTGTGGCTGCAACTGACTTGAGGCACGCAGGCAGAGCCTGGGCTACAGGATCTAATGTGCTCGAAAAATAAGCACAGGGCTTGTATTGTCCTGCTTGATCTTGTGTGAGAACAGATAATGCTGTACCTTCACGTTCAGTGACGAAAAGTGTAAAAGGCTTACTGTAGTTCGGTGTTGCTAGAACTGGAGCTTGGCATAGGGCTTTCTTTAACTCATTGAAACTAAGTGTATGTTCAGATGTCCAAGGGAGGACAGTCGATACGGCTGCCTCCTGTGTCGTTAACTGTATCAGTGGCTTGGCTAGAAATGCATACTGGGGAATCCATTGTCTGCAGTAAGAAGTGAGGCCGATAAAAGCACGTACCTCCTTCTGGGTCTTGGGCTGGGGAAGACTCGCTATTAACTGGATACGGTCTGGTGTCAACTGCCTACCCCTCTTGGACAGTAAGTGTCCTAAGTAGACCACTTGCTGGACACAGAATTGAAGCTTAGAAGGGGACACCTTGTGCCCCATCTCGGCTAGGAAATACAAGACTGTAAGGGATGCTCGCTCGCAAGCACGTTCAGAACGGGCTGTGATCAGTAGATCATCGACATACTGGAGTAGGGCAGTGTCAGTTGGCATGTGAATGTTGTCTAGTTGTCTCTTGAGTGCTTGACTGTAAATACTAGGACTTTCTGTGAAACCTTGAGGAGCTCGTGTAAACATATAGCTCCTTCCATTTAAACAAAATCCGAAAAGAAACTGGCTGTCTGGATGAATAGGAACACTGAAAAATGCGTTCTTGAGGTCTATGACAGTGAAGAACGTGGCTTCGGAATCAATGGCCGTTAATAGGGAAGAGATATCTGGGACAACTGGGTACTGCGGAATAATACATTTATTAAGCTCTCGTAGGTCAATCACTAATCGATATACTGGGGGTGCATTTGGATCAGTACGTTTCATGACTGGAATGATCGGAGAATTACATACATTGGAGTCAGTTTCTACAACCACTCCTTGAGCAATAAGCTCGTCAATAATTTTGGATAAGGCTGCTACAGCCTCAGGTGGCAATCTGTACTGTCTGATTCGTGGCAACACTACACCTGGCTTGAGAGTCACACGATAGGGTGTGATTTGCATGTAACCTACATCAGTTGGACCTTGCGCCCATAAGTGCTGCGGAACATTAGACAGTCTTGAATCAAAATCTCGTAATACATAGTGACCCTTAAAGTCACGTAGGAACAATCGTATTCCCTCTGGGGAACAGCATATAACTGCACCTAACTCTTTCAGTGTCTTAATGCCTAATAGATTTTCTGGACATGACTTAGTAAGTAACAGATCAGTAGTGCGGGACAATGGACCTACTTCTAGAGTAACTGGCTTTGAAATCTCATTTACGATAGGTTTTCCTGAAAATCCAAGGGAAACATTTCTTGAGCCTGAGAGCGGAGCCCCTGGAACTTCGGCGTGACTAATTGTGGTCCTACTTGCCCCTGTATCAATCAAAAACTTTCTGTCTTTCCCTAATACTTGACTGTGAACATAGGGACCTTCTTGATCTACAGGTATCTCGATGAGAGGCAAGCCTACCTCCCTCTCTAGGCTGTTTCATGAATACTGCTGGTACTCTGGATACTCAGACTGTGCATACTGGTACATCTGCTGTGTAACGTGCTGTGTTGCAGCAATAGGCTGCGGTGCGGTAACTGTCTGTGGTGCATTCTGTGACTGAGGAGTCTGTGAAACTTGTTCTTGTCTAGGCGGACGTGGTCTTTCTTTAGTCTTACCAGTAGCTATGTTGTGTTTCAGAACTGCACACTCATTTATGAAATGACCTGGCTGTTTACAATAATTGCAGTTCCCTTTAACGGGAGCTGCAGGATGACTGGCTTGATTCGGACCCCTCTTCTGACTGTCTTGAGGAACAGATTGTGCAACTAGTACTTTCATTTTCGTGTCTTTCATACGTTTTCTCTCGTGTTCTTGTTCTTCTCTGATTCTATTCTGGTGGTATTGAAGCATTTGCAACATCTGGGACGGGGTATTAGCTTGCCAGGTACTTTCGACTTTCAGAACTCGATTTTTAATTTGTGGGCTTGAATTCTCGACTAATTTAGTAACAAAAAGGTGAGGGTATGACTCACTACTTGTCTTGAGGCCACTGTTGATACTGAAACATTTTTCAAATCTAGAATAAAAATCACTAATATCCTCATCTTGCTTCTGTTTACAGGCTGAGATTGCATCCCAGTCTTCTTTTCTCGTTGTCAATAATCTGGGTAAAACTTGTATTAATAATTCCGGTAATTCTTTACATTTATCTCCAAGACCGGTACCTGGTACTCGTGCCTTGTCTTCAGCTTCTAGAACTGCCCAATCGATCTTTTTCTCTCCCACCTCCCATTCTTTTTCCTTGAGCTTTTCATACACCCCTGCGGGCAACAGGACCTTTAACATTTTAATTATATCTGGATATGTGTATTCTCCCATACGGAGCATGTCTTTTAATTCTCTATGGAACCCTGCTGGATCTTTATCATGACAGGGAATTAATTTCTTCATCTCGAGGAGTTCCATCTTTGTTATTGGAGTGTAAACAAACACTCGTTCTAGTTCGCCACCCATTCCTTTGACTGGGTGGACTTCTCGTAACGGATTCTGTCTCTCCATGTAAAATGGTTTACTTTCTGGGGGTGAGACATGAACAAAATGCGGGTTCAGAAACGTTCTATATTTGTGACGCTGTTCTAGAATGACACTAATTAAGTCGGTACCTAAACCTTTCCATCTATACTGGAGTAACTCGTTCAGGACATCATGTAACGGGCCTGGATCAGAGTGCTGACCCTCATACAATGTAATGAGGTGCTGGATCATATACATACCCACCAGTCGTTGCTCGGCTGGGGACATTTTCAGAAACATTTGTGCCACTATTTCGTCTGGAAAAGTGGTAGAATCAGTAATCCATCGGACTGCTGATCGGGCTAGTTCTTGTTCATGCATGGTACTTAACTCACTGTAACCGATTCGTGATTTCAGAATGTGATCGGTAGCTTGGAATACTTGTTCTAGGGAACCTTGTTCTGGTGCTGGAGAATGAGAAATAGACTTGTGTTCTAGGCGTAAATGGCGATCTGGAAATCTAGATTTTCCTACATACGCTATTCTGGCGGAATTCTCGTCCTCTACCTCTTCAGTATCAGAGTTACTTTCTTTCTCGCTTACTTGTGCTGCTTTACGTTGTTCGTGTATCTTTATTATTTCTCTACGGATTTTCTTGTACATACTCTCCATAGCACCGACGGTCTTGTGCTTACCCTCGGCTATATTATCACTCCACCTTGTCAGGGTTCTCATTTCGGCCGGATCCTTAGACGGGTAATCTTGTTCTCTTATTAGACAATTGATCAGAAACTTTAATATCATGAGCTGGATCTCGGCTTTCCTTTGAGACATGGCCTCGCTAATACTTTCTGGATCATCCCCTGTACGGATGAAACGATATATTCTGTCTAGATCTTCTTTCATATTCGGTAAGGTGACTAGATACTCGGCCACCTTTCTTACGCGGAATGAATATAAAACCATATTATCCTCGCCTGGGACTGGATCATAGCCGCATTCGGCAAGGGATTTTCTTATTTCTGCTACAGTCTGATGTCTAGGCGTACGCTGTGACGCTTGTGCATGTAATTCGGATAACGTTAAACGCTTGTGTGGCGGCGGGGTTTGAGGAGTACCTCCCCCTGCGGCCCCTAAACTGGAGTCGTCTACTGAGGCTCTTCGTCCTGGCAGAGTGGGAAATGGAAATGTAGGCTGGACTTGTATGGCGGGCTGGACCGGGGGTACCGTAACAGGTACTCCGGTGTCTGGAGAAGCGGGAAGTGCCTGATTTACAGGGACTGGCGGGGCGCGAACAGGATTTGCATATTCTGGGATTGTGTCGTCCAAATAGGACGAAATAAAAATATCAGCTGCGGTCTGTTTGTGACGTAGCTTGGTCGGAACTAATGGTGGCGGGAAATTACTGGATGCCTCTGGGGTCGCTTTTGGCAAGCCCTCGGCAAGGAGAGGATACATACCCCTAATAAGGGCATGCCTCTGTCTGTCTGACTGTTCGGCTTTGACTTGTTCACCTATCTCGATTAGTTCTTTTTCTTGTGCTCGTTCTAAGGATTCTCTACTTAATTCTGACTTTCTGATTTCCTTTTCAGTTCTTTTATGAGCTTCTTTACGCCATAACTCGATGGCATCTTTCTGTGACTGTCTGGCTTTCTTTTTCCATAATGCTTCTTCTACTCGCATGATGCACTCGGCATCCCATGTACCCGATACGGGCCATCTATACTTTTCTTCTAACTGTTTGGTATACTCTACCCATAAATCTAGATACAATATGGCGCTTATGCCATGCTTCTGATACATAAAATGACCTGGACTGTCCCTCGGCGGAACAGGAACTGCTTCTTCTAACAAACCCTTTCTAGTTTTTAGCTGACGTAATCTCGAAAAGAGAGACATTGTAAACTTGAATCGGAACACAATACAATACACGAGGAACAATAACAACTGGGAAAACAATTCAGGCATACCACGACATTGGAAATACATTGAACAACATCATAACATAACAGTTCGGACAGAATTTTACCTGGAATACTGAGAACAGAAACACAAGAATTTCTCGAGAACGGAACAGACTAGAGTTTACTGGATGCACTGCTGAAACAGTACGGAACATACCGGTCCCATAAAGGGACGCATCAAGACCCGTATCCACCTAGGTGAACACTTCGTTTGTGAGTCTGTGTACCACCAACCCACGGACCAGAGTCAATTTAGATTGACCCTGTCTAGATACTACCCCAGTAATGGTACTCACCGGGCAGCAAGAACGGAAAGCCTCGGACTGGACTGGACTGCTACGACGACGGACGACGAACTTCGGACTTCAGTTACGGGTGGGCCTCCGGATACCTCGGACCTTGGACTCTTGGCTTGGGCTCTGGTCGGGACTCGCCGCGTTCCTCCACCGTCTCGTTTGGATGCTGGACCGCCTCCTCCGTCTCCTCCGTGGGCCTGAGGGATACTTGAAGCAGAAATATCTGCCGGTGCACAGAAGAGTTCCGTCACGACTGCAGAGGGTCAGGGGGTCGGCGTGGCTTCACCGACGCGTGGGGAAAGGGCAAGTCCCTATTCGGGCGCCATTATGTGGTAAATAAATAAATAATACCTCTCTTTTTGACTAGACATATATCATAACAGATAGCTCAATAAATAAGAGTCAAGATTCGAGGTAGTAGGAGTTTCGCAGGTTTATTACAGCATAAGGACAGGAACAGGACAACCTGCATAGGAATAGGATGGCAGGGCCCAGCAGCTGCTGGGGCTGGATCTGGGATGAGCGCGCTGACTTTTAATAACAATACATGAGTATATATACATAACGCAAACACATAGCATTACATTGCAGTAGGCGTAGCAGTGGGTGGAGCAGAAGGCGTGACGCGTAGCAGTCGCGAAAGATAAGGGCGAAAAGAGGTGTAACTGGGCGTATACATAGACATGTGATGCAAACGTAACAGAATATGTCATGAATGGGGCGGAAACCATGGAGGGGGCTACCTAAGGAGCCGGGACCTCTAACCTGATGGTGCGCGCAAACTAGCAATGACGTATCACTAGGAGAAGCTGGGGGCTTCGAACTCTGTGCTAGGAGCAGAGACTGAAGTCTGGAGAGTCAGGGCGACATGTACCTAAACAGTATCTAGTATCTGATGTTTAGAGAACATGTTGATATAAACTAGAAGTTAGGAGGGGAAAGGCTGACTTGATTCTAAGACTGGACCATGCATTATTCTACATGTAGTGCGTGATGAAGAATATTAAATGACCATTGAATGCAGTATTTCTCTAACGTGGAGACGTGAAGGCTAGACAATGACGGAAACTATTGATGAGGTTCAGTAGCTTAGGAATGCAGAGAAGGAGGACTGAACTGATAACTGGAATCATAACATATTCTTGGCAGACTCAGAGACAGAGCCAGGCTGGGCCGGGCACTGCAAGGCAGGAAGTAAGTGGAGGGTCGAGGATACAGGTGGGGGCTGTATCGCTCCTCAGCGAGGCTTCAGGAGACAGGAACTGAATCTGGTGTCCAGGCCCTTTTGAGGCCTAGAAACGGGGACTTTATAATAGAATAACGTGCACACTGAGAAACGTGGCAACGTAGCTTTACATAGGCCTGATATTCGTAGTATTCACGAGGACTGGAAACTGGCATACTAGAGGTGGACACAACTGTAATTGCGTCATTAATCGGACATGGGGAATGCATATGCATATTTAATCATGCACACATAACATATGATGGATGACACGTAGGGACACAGAACATGGCAAAATTTACTTTTCCACACGTGGACCGTCAAAGGCTCGATCGCCAGGGCAAAAAGGAGCGGTGAGAGGGGACACCCCTGCCGCGTGCCCCGTCCCAAGAGCCATTCCTCTGATCGTGCTGCACCGAGCCGCACCCTGGCCCGAGGTGCTTTGTATAGTATGCGGACCCAGCGGCAGAAGTCAGGGCCTAGCCCCACCACCCGGAGGACCTCCAGCAGGTACCCCCAGTCGACGGTGTCGAACGCTTTAGCGAGATCAATCGACACTAGGACCATACAATCCTCCCTGTCGCGTACCTCATGGATAATGTGATTCAATCGCCTTAGGTTCATGGCGGTGTTGCGGCCAGGGATAAACCCACATTGGTCGGAGTGTACCAGGTGGGCCATATGCGGCGCCAGCTGGGTGGCTAATAGTTTGGGCAAAATCTTCACGTCCGTGTTTATCATGGTGATGGGGCGGTACACCACAGGGTCACAGCCATCCCCGCCCGGCTTCAGGATCAGACAGATTTCGCCCTGGTTCATAATGGGCGGAAGGGTTTCACATTCAAACGCCTCAAGGTACACTTGTAAGAGGAGGCGGGCAAGAGTATCGCCGAATGTCTGATAGAATTCAGGGGGAAGCCATCACCCCCCGGTGATTTAGCCCTCGGCAGGCAAGCCATCGCAGCCTTCACCTCATGGAGCGTCAATACTTTATCCAATTCTTCTGCGTCTTCCTTCGGAAGGGCCTGGAGGGTCAGCTCCTGGAGATAAGGGAGGTAGGAGGCCTCAGGAACTGCGGGATCCGCGGCATATACTGTTTGCAGGTGGGATTGGAGGACCCGGGGAATGCCCACTTCTGAGTGTACCATTCCTCCCGCAGGCCCCTTCAGGGCCACATTCCTCTCCGGGGTGGACTCACGTCTGAGAATCCAGGCCAATAGCCAGCCCGATTTGTCCCCTTCACGATGGAGACGCTGCCGATACTGGCCAAGAGTGTATTTGTCTAGACGGTTCAGTATGTCAGGCACACACGATCGGGCTGCCTGTTCCGACTCTTGATTCATGTCGTCGGGATCCGACAACTTTTGCTGGCGCAGAAGATCATCCTCTGCCTCACGTAAGTCTCGAAGCAGCTGCTTCCGGACCCCATAGGTGAGGGCCATACATTCGCCTCGTATTACCGCCTTCAGGGCGTCCCATTTGGTAGAATAGGCAAGGTCCCCCCCTCCCAGTTCAGATCTAAGTAATTAGTGGTGTGCGGTCTCCACATGGTCCCACCCCACTTGGTCCTGTAAGAGGTCTACTGCCATCCTCCAGGTTCGAGGGCGGGAGAGCTGGCTCCGGAGAGTGGTTGGACAAGAAACGGGCCTGATGTGTGATCGTTAGGGAGATAGAAGCGTCAACATTAGCAGTCAGAACCTTGTCCAGTCGGCTATGTGTGTTATGAGTGGGTGAAAAACATGTATACAATTTCTGTGTCGGGTTACCTAGACGCCACACATCGCTGACCCCTAAGTTCTGCATCACCTCCCTAAGTCGCGCTGTCATGCGTGGTTTCGTGCCTGTGCGGGGTGGAAATCTATCTAAGACTGGGTCCAACACACAATTAAAGTCCCCGAACCAAAGCAGAGGGGCCTCCAGGTCCGGAATAAGGACCTCCTGTAGGTGAAAAAAGAAGTCAGGGTCGTCCACATTGGGTGCGTATGAGTTCAGTATTGAGAGATCCCTCCCGTCTAGCTTCACCCGCAGGAGCAGGTACCTGCCAATTATATCCGCCTCCACATATTGGACGGCGAACGGGACCCCAGGGGCCACCCAAATCAGGACCCCCCTAGCATACGTAGAAAAGGAGGAGTGGAACACTTGGCCCCGCCACTTTTTTCCTAACTTTTGGGCTCCCTCATCATCTAGGTGAGTCTCCTGCAGAGATGCAATTGAGATTCCGTGTCTTCGGAGGAAGGATAGAACCCTGTGCCTCTTGGTGCATGTGCCTAGCCCCCTCATGTTCCAGCTTACGAACTTGTATCCCATGGCTGTTGATAGCGCCCCTCCGGGCCTACAGCTCTACTACCAGTGATCCGCCAACCCTGTGCCCAAACTGTGATACACCTGATGCCTGCAACAATCCCCCCCAACATTTCCCCCCACAACCCCAACCACCCCCCACCCACGAGCAATATTTCTGCAACAACTAAACACGCTAATATGCCCTTCCCCTGCCGGTGCCAGGACGTACACAGCACTCCCATACGTCCAGATGGGTTAAACCACCCCAACAACGAAAGAAATAAGATCCCTCCCCCATTCAACTCCCAGCATTGCCAGCAATAGTAACAATCATGTGGAACTCGGACTCATGGAAAATAGACACATTCACATCAGCTGGGACAGTCGCCCCTCTCCAGTGCCCACCCACCCACCAGGTCAAGCATATCCGAGTAAACAAAGTCCCCCATTGTCACCAGTAGGATGTGATCCAAGGGATCCCGCCAGTGTTCACCATATGGGGACCATCAGCGTGACAGCATAATTTCCCTCAGGACTGGCTCTCTGTCACAGACGAGGAGCACCCCCCCGTCTCAGGGATCATGTCTACGGTAGGTGGGAGGGCCTCCACAGGAGGCGGCAAAGTGTCCGGGACCAGTATCTCATCCTGAGGGTGATCTCGTCGAACCTCCGGGAGATCTCCAGACTCCGAGGATTCCAACCGAAGGGCTCCGTCGTCTCCCACCGTGACCCTTCGCCTCTCCTCATGGTCAGTGACATCCGTTGAGCTCTGGCGTCTAGTGCCACAGTTCCTTGCACGACGAGTCCCCCACGTCTTCCTGGATCCCCCACGTTCCCCCAGCGGAAGGGCGTCCCCCCTGATCTCCAGCCACTCCATACCTCTTCAGGACCCTCAAAGAAGTGTGCCTTGCCTTGGGATATGACCTTAAGTTTGGCGGGGTAAAGGAGCATATACTGGAGGTTTATTTCTCGCAACTTCTGCTTGACCGCTAAGAAGGATTTTTGTTGTTCCTGGACCGGACGGGTGTAATCCGGGTACACGGACACCCTGGAATTCTCAAAGGTGAGATCCGCTGTCTCCCTCGCTGCCCGCAGGATGCAGTCCTTGTCTCGGTAGTTCAATATTTTAGCGATGAGAGCCCGCGGCAGGGCGCCGGGCTTCGATGGTGGGAGTAACGCTCTATGCGCTCGCTCGATAACAAATACATCCGACAGCCCTGTAGGACAAGGTGTGGTGCGGATCCAGTGTTCCAGGAAGCGTTTGGCATTCCCCGACTCTGCGCGCTCCGGAATGCCAAGAACTCTGATGTTGCTGCGCCGTGCCCGCCCTTCAGTATCCTCCACCCTTCGCTCCAGCTCCCCCGTAGAGGCAGAGAGCCTCGAAACTGTCTGTTTGAGGGACGCCACCTCCTCCTACAGTTGGACTATATTCCCCTCCGCTGCCGTGACTTTGTCCATCACCTTGCGGAGATCTGCTCTCAGGAGATTTACGTCTATGGATACCGTCTCTATCTGTCTTTCCAAGGCACTGTGGGACCCCTGTTTCGCCTTCAGTATCTCAGCCCGGGAGGGCTTGGGGGTTTGGTTCTTGACAGCATTTTGATCGTTGACAGTGTAGAAGTAGCTGTGTTCCAGATTATAGTCCTGACTATCTTGATTTATGTTGACATTGTGCTATCAGTTTTTATTCTCTCAGGAGTTTAGGGTGGTAATGTGGAAAAAGAGAGCTTTTTAGGGTCAAATGAGCGTGTTGGCTGTCTTAAAAAACCCTCATTCACGTATGTGATACCGTGACGGTATATCTTGATTATCCGCTTGTGTACATACGTGAAAAGCATCATCCATGGGTCCTTTCAAGTGCTTTCCTCCACCTGGAGGGAGACCTACTGGCGATTAAAGTAGTGATCAGAAATGGTGAACCTGTGAATCAAGTGAGTTTTAAAATTCCCTCCATCTCTCAATGATATATTTTATTATAATGGAGATGGGGAATGTGGTGAATAGCTAGAAGGGCTATTGTTCTATTGCACCTACTTTTAAAAGGTGGGTGATCAGTGGTCCACATGTTTCAGCCCCTGCGGTGCCCAAACAGGTCGGCGGGCTTTCTTCAGGATCATTGTCGTGCATGTGACCAAAATGATGGCGTGCGTGTATAAGCTGTTGCACTTACCCTTCTTCTCAGATGTTATGGGTCTAAAGTACCTATAACTTATACTTCCGCTATTGCGCTTCCTTGTGGGTCATGCAGAGGTTTCCTCACTTAATATGGGGAGGCAAGGTCACGACTTGTGCTTACTCCATCTGCTATGCCCCGGTTTTTAGGGTCTTCAGGATATCAATGCTCAATTAGCATGGCTTTGTAAAAAAAAAAAAGTAACACAGAGCATAGCACTGTTTGTTTTGTAGTACCTTGCGTTGTGGAGGTGATACATTGATGGAGCATGAGCGTTCCGGCCACCCACCCATGAATTTTCATGCAAACCCATACGCGTGGCTGACGTTACTTCCTTCTTGCATGTTTGCTGCATTTTGCAGCATATATACAAATAGGAATATGCCTCTATAAATAGTTTTGTGCAAGAATGAATCCCTTCTTGTACAAAAACAATTTTGATCATAACAGAGGCATCCCTGCGTTGTGATGCCAGGGTGTCTCATTGGAAATCATACGTGCGCCGGCGCTAGGAGAAATCAGATCTGCACCATATCTTCGTAACTATGCCGCAGATCTGCTTTCTTCCTTACCCTCAACGCAGCATGTGAAATCTTATGAATTGGATCCATGGTGGGAGGCTCCTTGGTGACTCACTCCAGAGGCCTGGGGGCATATTTACTAAGAAACTCTGCATTTGGGGGGAAAAAAAGCTGAAACGCACATCACAAAATCTTTTTTTTCTCCTGAGGAGGATAGTTCTTTTAACCTCCACAGCCACTGGTCGAGCTTGAGCTTCTCACCTCCAGATCACAAATTTCAAAAAATAAAATTTACCTGAAGGGCTCCTCGCCTGATGTGGAACTCAATGAGGAAGAACACTATCTGGAGCTTCAAAGGTGTAGAGCTGTTCGCAGGATAGGTACACACAGATTGATCCAGCGGACTTTAAGAAGTTCAGAATACAAAACAGAGTGAACATAATTGTGAGAAGTTGGCCTGATATATGATGTTTCCAATTCTGGTACCACCTTGTATCAGTCCAAATAACCCCTTATGGTGTCTGGTTGTAAGTCAACCTTATAGACAAGCTATCTTAAGGGTAGCATAGACTAAGCAGCCTTAAAGGCTCAACTCAAGAGGTCGTGTTAAGCGAGCTGTTTTACCAATCACAGTCCTGTAATATCAAATGAAAGGACACCACACAAGTATATATTATAAAAATATATGTATTTATTACTAAAAATAATCCCCAGTACTCTTTATGAATAAAGGGGCACAAGCGTTAAATCAAAAGCACAGTATAACATACAAAGTTGCACAATTATGGATGAGGGCGGGGGGCCACTCAGACCATATACTAAACAAGTGGTATAAGAGATACCAATCGAACAGTGGTTAGGCCTAGGGCCTAGGGAATCGCTGGGAGCAGTCGGGACAAGCAATGCTGAAGTCGGGAAAAGCCCGCGGGATTCGGGTGCAGCGCTGAAAGCGCACGCATGCACCAATGTTAGTCAATGGTGCGTAAAAGTTACACAATTAGAGTTTTAGGACACTTCCAATGAACCTAGAAAGACAAAACTTAAGACACAGACCCTAGAGGTGTGTACCAGTGTGGGAACACCGGCGTTGCAATGTTACCTCACCCACAGGAAGCGGGTGCACAGGGTCGAAGTAGTGTCGGGTTTCATCACGCTGGTTCTTGGTTCTTGAAGCTGAAGAGGCTGCAGGCGCTGTGAAGGAGAAGTGTCCGGTGGGATCCAAGGGTGGATCGAAGTCGAAAAGTACCTGAAAGCAGAGGGGACAGAGTCTGGGTCACTCAGCAGTGACCAGAGTGGAACCAGGATGGAACCAGGCAATGTCGGGCGCCATCATGTGGTTGTTGAGGAGCTTCTCTCCACTGTCACGTGGGCTCTGGGGCATCTGCGATGTCCAGGAGCAGGTCACAATCTGTCCCACGTAGGTTCTCGCCGTCGGCGCTGTCGGCTTCAAGATTGGAGCAAACAACACTTGGCAAAAGCAATCCATGCGGAACCGGGAGATTGCTTCTCACTCGGACCAGGAGGGTCAGAGTGGGGGCTCCTTTTCTGGGGAGCTGGTGCAAATCTGGAGCAACGAGAATCGCAGGTTGTATTTCGGTTTTCGTCGGCACAGGGGCCACAAGCCAGCTGGCAAGGGACTGGCCAACGCGTTGAGCCAAAAGAAGCAGAAGGGCCCCACGCGGCACTCGTCGAGTGTGGAGGGCTGAACTTCGGTGCAAGAGTGGCTCAGGGATGGGGCTTCTCAAACCCCGGTGTACAGCTTCAAGGGTCACTCGTGGGCTGTACGGTCAGCGTCTCGTGGTCTTTCCAAGATGGCGTGCCCCACGCTTCCGGTCGCCTCCACGGGTCTCAGCTCTGCAGGGACTGTGGATCGGGCTGTAGGAAGGCAGGCAAGCTTGATCTCGTTGATCTCTGTTGCTCGAGTTCCGGCGGGAACTGCAACAAAGCAGACGTCGATGGCTGGATGGTGCCTGTTTGCACAGGGTGGTCACTCCTTGACCACAAGGGAGATTCTTCAGTCTTCTACGTTGAGTAGGATGTCGAAGGGTCCAGAGTTTCATTTCTTATGTTTCATCAGGATAATCTGAAGTGCTTTGGCACTGCTCCCATTCTTATACCAATCTAGGGGGCTGGATTACCTGCTAGGTCCCCTCCTATGGGTGGGACCCAGGAAGGGGGTGGTTACACCCCTTTCCTTTGATCCAGGCCGCGCTGGGTCGGGGGCTGGGGTGCCCCAGAACCGGTTTGGCCGGTTTATGCAAGGGGCAGCCTTGTGCGCCCCAAGCAGTGTCTGGTTTCTTTCAAACCTCCCTGCTACAATCCACTATCTCCTGTCTGGGGGGGTGTGACACCTCCCTGCGACGGGAAACCCTTTGTCCAGGCCCCTTTGGCTGAGTTTCGGTCAGCTTCAGGGGGTCAGACTTGTGTCTGTGGCAGAAGCATCCATTTTGTGGATCTGAGGTTCTATTAGAATTTAACCGCATTTCAGTAAAGTAACATGTCTTCTCCCTCTAGAGGGCTGGAATGCTATCCCCGTCGCCAGGACTGGCGAGGGGATAGTATTCCAAATCGTATGACACCTTACACGACATGTTTTGATAAAGCCAAACCAAAGTTGCTATATAACCGCGAGGATTATAATGCACTTAAGAGTATATGGTATGGCATTATCCTGAAGCAGCTTAGGGAGTTGTTCCCGACAGCTGCAGATAGGCTCAGCTCATGCTAGAGCTCCATCTCACATTAAACCACGCACTCTGCCTCCAGGATTGATGAGGCCTTCCATAGGAGTGGCTCACAGGTTTATATGTGTCCAGATATAGGTTTAGATATAGGTATACTATATCTAAGCAAGGGGTGATTACACCACCTTGCCCCAGCTGAGTGATCAGCCAGTTGTGTCAATTTAAGAACCAGCCAGGGGTGGCAAAAGATATGCTGCAGCCCCTGGTAGGCCTTGGTGGCACCTATGCCCTGAGCACCTATAGTGCATGGTACAGGGGCTGACAAGGAGTCCATTTCCAATTGGGGTATGTACCTATAGCACATGTATTATAATTTAGAGAGAGAACAGCAGGCTGGGGGTCTGATTAGCAGGCCCACAGCCTCAGTAAGTCGAAAACCAGTGAAGCAAAAGCAAAAATTTGGGGTGACCATAGGATAGCAGACCCTACTCTCCTACACAACCCCCCCCCCCCAAACGCAGGGACATTAAACTAACCTTGACCAGATAAGTCTTCATGTTCTAAGTGGAAGTACCTGGAGAGACCATCTGCATTACCATGGTCAGTCCCTGGGCTGTGCTCCACTGTAAAGTCCATCCCCTGTAGGGAAATGGACCACCTGAGCAGTTTGGGATTTTCACCCTTCATCTGATTTAGCCACAAGAGGGGCTTATGGTCTGTCTGAACTAGGAAGTGCGTTCCAAACAAGTATGGCCTCAACTTCTTCAGGGCCCAAACCACAGCAAAGGCCTCCCTCTCAATGGCTGACCAACGTTTCTCCCTGGGGGTCAGCCTTCTGCTAATAAAAGCAATGGGCTGGTCTTGACCATCTTGATTAAGTTGTGAAAGTACAGCTCCCACCCCCAACTCAGAAGCATCTGTCTGTACAATGAACTGTTTGGAGTAGTCAGGACTCTTCAGGATAGGTGCAGAGCACATGGCCTTCTTCAGGTCATCAAATGCCTTTTGACAGCTAACTGTCCACTGAACCTTTTTTGGCATCTTCTTGGATGTCAAGTCATTTAATGGTGTCACAATGGACCCATAGTTTTTCACAAACTTTCTGTAACACCCAGTCAGGCCCAAGAAGGCTCTGACTTGTGTCTGGGTAGTTGGAGGAGCCCAGTCCTGTATGGTCTGGATCTTGCTCTCCAGTGGCTGAACCTGACCCCCACCTACTAGGTGGCCCAGGTATACAACCCTACTCTGCCCTATCTGGCACTTGGTAGCCTTGATAGTCAGGCCTGCCTTTTGCAGGGACTCAAGAACTTTCTTCAGGTGGATCAGGTGATCCTCCAAGGTGGAGCTAAAGACAGCAATATCATCTAGATATGCTGCACAAAAGTCATCCAACCCAGCAAGGACTTGATTCACCAACCTTTGGAAAGTGGCAGGTGCATTCTTCAAACCAAAGGGCATTACCACAAACTGATGATGTCCACCAGGGGTAGAGAATGCTGTCTTGGCTTTTGACTCTCCGGCTAGTCTGATCTGCCAGTAGCCAGCTGTCAAATCAAATGTGCTCAGAAACTTGGCAGAAGCCAATTTATCAATGAGCTCATCTGCTCTTGGAATGGGATATGCATCTGTCCTAGTGACAGCATTGAGACCTCTGTAGTCCACACAAAATCTCATTTCTCTCTTTCCATCTTGGGTATGAGGTTTTGGCACAAGGACCACTGGGCTTGCCCATGGGCTCTCTGATGGCTCAATCACTCCAAGCTCCAACATCTTTTGCACCTCAGCCTTTATACAATCCCTGACATGGTCAGGTTGCCTGTAGATCTTATTCTTCACAGGCAGACTGTCACCAGTGTCCACCTCATGGGTGCACCAGTTAGTTTGACTGGGTGTGAGTGAAAACAAGTGTCTGTGGGCTTGCAAAACTTGTCTGCAGTCCATCTGCTGCTGGTCAGTGAGGCTGCCTGCCAAGGCTACTCCATCAACTGAACCATCATCAGGGTTCTGGGAAAGCAGGTCTGGGAGAGGGTCACTCTCTTCCTCCTGTTCCCCATCTGTGGCCATGAGCAAGCTCATGTCCTCCCTGTCCACAAATGCTTTCAAACGATTTACATGGAGCACCCTGTGGGGGCTCCTAGGGGTTCCAAAGTCAACCAGATGGGTGACTTCTCCCTTTTTCTCAATGATAGGGTAGGGTCCAGTCCATTTGTCCTGGAGTGCTGCTGGGGCCACTGGCTCCAACACCCACACCTTCTGCCCTGGCTGGGACTCAACCAGAACAGCCTTTTGGTCATGCCAAGCTTTCTGTAATTCTTGACTGGCCTCCAGGTTTTTGGATGCTCTTTCCATATACTCAGCCATCCTGGAGCGGAGACCAAGTACATAGTCCACAACATCTAGCTTAGGCTTTTTGAGAGGTAACTCCCATCCTTCCTTCACCAAACATAGTGGACCCCTCACAGGGTGGCCAAACAAAAGTTCAAAAGGGCTGTAGCCAACCCCCTTCTGTGGGACCTCTCTGTAAGCAAAGAGCAAGCAGGGTAAAAGGATGTCCCATTTCCGCCTGAGCTTCTCTGGTAAACCTTTTATCATTCCCTTGAGGGTCTTGTTGAATCTCTCCACAAGCCCATTGCACTGTGGGTGATAGGGAGTGGTAAACTTGTAGTTTACTCCACACTCCTTCCACATTGCTTTTAGATATCCAGACATGAAGTTTGTACCTCTGTCTGATAGTACCTCCTTTGGGAAGCCCACTCTTGAGAAAACTGCAATGAGGGCTTTTGCCACCACAGGTGCTGTGGTGGTCCTTAGGGGAATTGCCTCTGGGTACCTGGTGGCATGATCCACTACCACCAGTATAAATCTGTGCCCAGATGCTGTTTGAGGATCCATGGGACCCACAATGTCTATTCCAACACGTTCAAAGGGCACCCCCACCACAGGTAGTGGTATCAGGGGGGCCTTTGTTGTGCCACCTTACTTACCACTGGCTTGGCAAGTGACACAGGAGCGACAAAACTCCTTGACATTTTCTGACATATGAGGCCAGTGAAAGTGTGGAACAAGCCTGTCCCAAGTCTTGTTCTGGCCTAAGTGTCCTGCAAGGGGAATATCATGGGCCAAGGTGAGAAGTAAACCCCTAAACTTCAAAGGTATAACCAACCTCCTGGTTGTACCAGGCTTGGGGTCTCTAGCCTCTGAGTAAAGGAGTCCATCATCCCAATAAACTTTATGGGCACCTTGAGCATTCCCTTAAGCCTCAGCAGCAGCTTGCTGTCTGAGGGGTTCAAGTGAAGGGCAATCTAATTGAGCCTGCCCCAGGTCTGCCCTTGAGGGTCCCCCTGTCCCCAGAAACTCAACCTGATCAGGCTCAAGTTCCTCTGAGACAGTCTCCTCTTGGACTGCAGAATCAGTTTCCTCTGAAATCTGATCCTCAACCTGGGGCAAGGGGGAAGGCACAGCCTTAACCCTTTTGCTCCTTCTCTTGGGTTGTGGTTGGTCTATTGTTCCAAGATCCACCACTGGTTCAGGAAGGCACTTCTTAGCCTGAGTCCTTGTCACTGCAAGGACATGTGCTGAAATCCCTAGCATTTCTGCATGAGTCCTGTACTCCACTTCTGACCAAACTGAGCTTTCAAGATCATTTCCTAACAGACAGTCTACTGGGAGGTCTGCACTCACAACAACTTTCTTTAGGCCATCTACCCCTCCCCAGGAGAAGTTCACAACAGCCACACTATGTGAAGTAGTGGAGTTGCTTGCATTGGTCACTAGGTAACTTTCACCTAGTACAATCTGTCCAGGGTCCACAAAGTCAGGTGTCACCATAGTGACACTGGCACATGTGTCCCTGTAGGCCTGAGCCAGTTTCTCATTTATCAAAGGCGTCTGCCTATATTTGCCTAGGTTACTGGGACTCACTGCAGTGGACAAAGCCAAGTCCACATCATATAGGAGAACTGCCTGAGTAGGGATTCTGACTAGGCCAGATTCCATCTCAGTACCCAAGGTTAATGTTAATGTTATAGTAATTTATATAGCGCACGGCTGCCCCAGCCAAGGGGCGTCCCGGCGCTGCGAGCAGACAGAAAGCAGAGAGTTAGAGGCGCAGAGAAGTGAAAGAATTATTGGAAGAGATGAGTTTTGATGGCCTTTCTGAAGGCTAAAAGGTCCTGTATACCGCGGATAGCTTCGGGAAGACTATTCCATAGCTTGGCAGCCAGGAAGCTAAAGGATCGTCCGCCTACTCTGGCCAGTCTGGTGCGGGGGATGATCGCAAGATGTTGTCCCTCTGAGCGGAGCGACCTCCTAGGGATGTACTCTGACAGGAGGGGGCACAGCATTGGGGGAGATGCGGTTTTAAGAATTTTAAAGGCTAAACACAGTGCCTTAAACTGGATCCTTTTACCCACCGGGAGCCAGTGCAATTTTTTCAAGGCTCCGGATACCGAGGAATGGCGAGGGAGACCTATCAGAGCCCTGGCTGCCGCATTCTGGACTCTCTGCAGTCTGGTGGTTTCGGCAAGGTTTGCCCCCAGTAAGAGAGAGCTGGCATAGTCCAGTCTAGAAAGGATAGTCGCCTGAACAATTAGCTGGCGAGTGCGGCAGTCAAAGAACTTCAAAATAGGTCTGATGTTACGTAAAATGGCGAAGCAAGTGGCAGCCACCTTTTTAGTGTGGTGAGTGAACTTTAGTGCAGAGTCCACCCAGACTCCCAGATTTTTAACGCATTCCTTAGGCTTGGGAGGTTGGCCTAAGACCTCAGGCCACCAGTTGTCTCCCCAGGACGAGGTGTTTTTCCCCAGGAGCAGTATCTCTGTTTTCCCGGCGTTCAGTTGGAGGAAATTCGCCGTCATCCAGTTGGTGATGTCAGTAAGTGTCTGTTTGAAGTGATAAGCCTCCAGACCACTGTTGTCATTAAGAGCCACCACCAACTGGGTATCATCCGCATAGGATACCAGTGCTAGTCCGTTCCTTCTAGCCACCTCTGCCAGAGGGCGGACATAGACATTGAACAGGGTAGGGCTCAGGGAAGAACCCTGCGGCACTCCCGTTCCGATGTTATGCTCCTTAGAGATGTAAGGGGGAGTGGAGACTCTGAAAGACCTGTTTGAAAGGAAGTCTCTAAACCATCCCAAGGCTATCCCTGTAATTCCAATTTCCTCCAGTCTCGTCAGAAGGACCTCGTGTGACACCGTATCGAAGGCAGCACTGAGGTCCAACAGGACCAGTGCTGCCGTTCCGCCGGTGTCAAGAATGGTACGGAGGTCCTCTGTAACACTGAGCAAGGCTGTCTCGGTGCTGTGACCAGCTCTAAACCCGTGTTGGGAGTCATCCAGAATGTTGTTGGTAAGAAGGAAGTTGGTCAGAATGTTATTGACATGAGCCTCGATGATTTTGGCAGGTCAGGGAAGCAGGGAGATGGGCCTAAAATTCTCAGGAAGCGTAGGGTCTAAGGTAGGTTTTTTTAAGATGGGGGAAACCCAAGCCTGCTTCCATTTGGAAGGAATTCTGGCGGTAGAAAGAGACAAGTTGATGATGTCTCGAATATGTTCTGTGATAAGTTCATGAGCTTCACAGAAAGCATCCGGTTTTAGGGGATCCGCCGGGGAGCCAGATTTAATTTTTCTGCCAATTTTTTGAAAGCTCTCTCGCTCGAATGTAGGAAGAGAGGAGAGAGAGGGCCTGGTAGGGTCAAAAATGGCCGATGACTGCAGTCATTTTGGGAAGGTGTCATAGATTTTCTTAATCTTATTGTTGAAAAAATTAGCCATCTTATTGCAGAGGTCAGGGGAAGTAGTGGTAGTGATGACAGTTTTTTTCACAGTGAGGTCTTTCAAAATTTTAAAAACAGATTTCGAGGTGTTGGAGCTATTGCTGATTTCATTAGCATAGTATGCTGCTCTTGTTCTGCAAACCTTACGGTGATAAGTTTTTTGGAGTAGGACATAATTCTGTTTGAGGTTGGCATCGTAGTTTTTCCTCCAACCCCTCTCCGCCTTTTTGCATTCCTTTTTCAAAGTTGCTAATTCAGAGTTGTACCAGGGACTAGCCGTGTGGGTACGGGCCTTGGTCCATCTGGCAGGGATCAGGGTGTCAAGTGCCTGGGTGATCCAGAGGCAAAACTGGTCATATCCTACATCCAGGTCTTCACTTAGGGGCGGGGGGTTTAACACCAGGAGGTTATGTAAATCTTCGAGGTGAAGTTTTCTCCATGGTCGTTTTTGAACTACCGGAGTAGGCACCGCTGCAGGGCTCGAGTTGCAAAAGATAGACAGTATTACTAAATGGTGGTCTGTCCAGGTCATGGGAATAGGCGGGCCTGCGGATCCACTCGTGATATTAGAAAAGATGGGATCAAGAAGGTGTCCCGCTCTGTGGGTGGGACCACTTACGAGTTGATTAAGTTGGAAGGCCGCGAGATCCGCAAGAAAAGTAGCAACTTTGGGCTCGGTGTCTCTGTCAAGATGTAAATTAAGATCACCTGTGATCGTAAAGTTAGCAGTTTTGGTAATGTTAGTGCCCAAATACTGTAGGAGTGAGTTAATGAAAGGGGCGTCTGCGCCAGGGGGTCTATAGATCAAAAGGCCAGTAGCGCAGAACTGTGGGTTGGCTTTGATGGAAAAGCGAGCGCTTTCGCTTCCCTTAATGTCCACTTTGATTAATTGGCAGTCAAGATGAGATTTGATTATGAGCGCTAATCCCCCCCTCTCGTGCTCCTGTTCACAGTGTGTATGGTATAACCCGTAGGAGTAGCTAGGTTACAGACCGAGTCCATATCTTCAAGGAGCCACGTCTCGGTCATGAACAGGGCATCAAGAGAGTGATCTATTAAGAGGTCATGGATTTCTAAATGATGTTTCTGCATAGATCTAACATTCAGGTGACCTATCCTGAGAGCCTGGCCCTGAGGCGGTTTGGGTTTAGTTTTAGTAGTAGAGCAGAGTTGGGAGGGGTGTAGTAGGGGATGTGGTATATGGGCTGGGTTGCGTCTTGCACAAGAACAGGTGAAGTGTTGAAGACCCAGCAACTCTGCTTTAGAGTAGCACATCTTACCGCCTTATTAGCAGATAGAAGGAACAGTATGCCTTGTGCCTGGCGCTGCCTTAGCGCGGACGGGCGCAGACGGGCAGCTCTTTGGCGGGTCTTCGGCGGGGCTGCGCGCGATCGCTGCGCGCTCGTGGTACAGCGAGGGCTAAATAGCCCAGAGGAAGTTGACCACTAGAGCGCTAACCGCTCTTCGTGCAGGCCGACCGGAAGTGCCTGCGGACCCCTACGAGGAGTTACAGGGAGGCGGCTCCAACAATCAGTGATGGCGTGTGGTGCAGGGGGGTATTGAATTTTAAAAATGCACAATTTTACGAAGCACAAATGACAAATTACTAAATCACAACAGAAATTAAAATGCTATTTAAAATCAAAGCGCTGTCTTTCTCTTACTGCCCAGGTCAGTTCGCCAAGCGGGTCGGGGACACTGCCACTGTCTCTTTCCCGCAGCGCGCTGCAGCCCCTGCTCAGCCTAAATAGCCCAGAGGAAGTTGACCACTAGAGCGCTAACCGCTCTTCGTGCAGGCCGACCGGAAGTGCCTGCGGACCCCTACGAGGAGTTACAGGGAGGCGGCTCCAACAATCAGTGATGGCGTGTGGTGCAGGGGGGTATTGAATTTTAAAAATGCACAATTTTACGAAGCACAAATTACAAATTACTAAATCACAACAGAAATTAAAATGCTATTTAAAATCAAAGCGCTGTCTTTCTCTTACTGCCCAGGTCAGTTCGCCAAGCGGGTCGGGGACACTGCCACTGTCTCCTTCTCCCCACTATACCCTTAGGTTGTGTACCACCACTGCTAACTGTACTAGGGGGTGCAGGTGCTTTAGGAGCTGCAGTGGTGGGGACTGGATTTTTCTTGGTGCAGTCACTGCCCTAGTGTGAAACTGATTTGCAGGTATTACACCAAGGTTTCTTTGGGCCATCATTCTTCTTTTTCTTGTTTCCATTTTGGGAACCACCCTCCTTATTACTAGTTTGGGGGCCTGAAGACTTCTGGTCCTTTTCCTTATCTTTCTGATTCCCACCCTTCTGGTCTGTTTTCTTCTGGTCACCACCTTGGTTCTGGGGTTTCTGCTTAATCCTTGTTCTGACCCATTTGTCTGCCTTCTTTCCCACTTCTTGGGGAGAGGTCAGATTGTAGTGTAGTTCCTATCTTCCCAATAGGCTCTGCGCATTGGAATAATACCTACAGCAGTAAAGGCCTAGGCCAGACGTTAACTAGGTCTACTACTGTCGATACTAGACTTAATTTTTGGGTTTGCCAGCATAGCTCAGAGTTCGCTAGAAACTTTCTCGAATGTTCAAGGAGGAATTAACTTCCCTGATTAGACAAGAAGGGATTTAGTTTCTGACAACCATAGGACATGACAACTTTGCTCTCCCCTAATCAAGAGTCAATCTCGAGAGTCGTGTGAACAAAAGGCAAATTATTTTACTCAGTCAGTACGTGCATTCTTAGTCTCATCAGAATGTAGAGAAAAGGAAGAGACGGGCGTGTTCAATAAAAAGGTGTTATTTATTGATCAGTCTCTTTTCTCATACAAGAGAAATGGATCGATATTATTGCAATACTTATAGTTAAGTAAAGTGCATACATTAAAAGCAATAGTATAAAGTAATACTGTAAAAACATTGATATGGTTTCTAAGCCATAAGATGTTTTAAAATGAATAAAATATATTTACATACCCATATACATTTGACTAAACGTACTCAACTGGTGTTTCTAAATACGCCTACCCCGTGTACCTGACCTAAGCCTAATACGTGGGCGGGAATAGAAAGTTACAGTTTAAGTTAAGTTTGTTTTTGCCAAGTTAATAACTAAAGAATTCTCTGCGAGGGGTTATTCAGATCTGTACCTGGAAGTTAGGATGAATGAGGAATGGTATCTCTTTCTCTGGTCTCGATATTCCAGGCTGCCTGCGAGGGCTACCCAGAAACGCCGGGGCTGGATTCTCGGCAGGAGAAATCAGCGCGTCTCTCAGCGCGTCAGGAAGGCGGGGCTGCTGCCAGCGGGGTCTGCTCTGCTCTCGGCTTCGGCAAGTATGGCTGCTCCGTCTCGTCACCACGCGTGTGTTTGCATAGGGCAAGATCGGTAATATTTATACCTTTAAGGTGCCGAGATTGACGTAAGGATGGACATAGATACGTCAATAAAGATGTCATACGATTTGCTCGTTAGCACATTCTTTCGCTAAAGTTCTCGGTGAAATCAAAACAATGGCCGCAGGGTTTTGCCCAGGTTGTCATAGGTTTGATTTGTTATGAGAACTCCGTATGCCTTATCTGGGGCTGGAGGAATATCGCTTGTCTAATTAGATCGCAAGCGTTATGACCTAATCAGATAACACGTTCCTGTGCCGTAGTGTGACTGCGTCAGATAACGGTATCTGCATCATGGGGGTTTTCTGCCTCATGGGCTGACTGCTAGTTAACTTGTTGGTTTGTTTAACTAGAATAGGGTCAGGAATAGGGGAATCGATTCAGAACCGATAGGAATACATGACAAGATCAGAGTCAATAAGGTATTGATGCAACAGCTGGTTCTGACAGTTATTAAGGATCTGCTCTCTCATTATAAGATTGTACAATCCTGTATAGTCTGAGACTTTACTTCCCTGCAGCCAACCCTCCAGAGCCTTAGTGGCACACTCAACAAAATCAGTCCAGTCCTGAGTCTGTGCTTTTTGGGTGTCTCTGAACAACAACCTGTATTGCTCAGTGGTTAGGCCAAACCCTTCAATAAGAGCACTCTTCAGGACAGAGTAGTTTTTGGCATCCTCAGGTCTAACTGTGAGGAGCCTGTCCCTCCCTTTCTCAGAAAAGGAGTACCATAAAATTGCAGCCCACTGATCCTGAGGAACCTGCTGTACCATGCAGGCTCTCTCAAGAGCAGTCATCCATTTGTGGATGTCATCCCCTTCCTTGTAGGGGGGCACAATTTTTGTCAGGTTTCTATTGTCATAGCTCCTGTCTTTTTCTTTAGGAATTATGCTGCCACCAGTGGCATCTAAGCCACTCAATTTCTGCTCTCTTGCCAAGGCAAGTCTAGCTTGAGCCAGGGCTACCTCTTCCCTCTCTATCTGGAGTGTGACAGCCCTCATCCTGGCTCTATGTTCTATCTTCTGAGAGGAAGTCATCCCTCTCTGAGATTCTCTTGAGGCACTAGAAATGTGAGAGTCCCCTGATGGAGATCTCACTCTTCTGTTGCCTGGGAGAATGATATTATGGGATCTGGGGAGGTGCTGGCCCTCTCCATTCCCCAGTAGGTTTAAGTTGGCCTGGCTAAGCCTGGCAACTATAACCTGGTTACTCCTTAGATCCTGATCTTCAAGATCCTCTACATCTGACCCATCCTCATCTTCTTCCTCCTCTAGATCTTCCTCCTCTGGAGTGGTATCAGTTACAGGGGTGTTCACTCCATCTCCTAAGTCTAGGGGAGCTGCACTCGCCTTAGCTAAGTCATCCTGTTCTAGAATGGCTATCAGGGTTGGAATGGTGGGACCTCTGCCCCTTTTTAGCCCTCTTGATATGCACAAGGCACACAAGTCTTTGTGGCTAAGTTTGTCATAGCTGGAAGTTGCCCTGGTAAGGTCAACTGTCACAGGCAGAGAGCCTGAAGCTTCACCTGTGCCAGACATGACTGCTAGTGAGGTGTAAGTGGTGCACTTACCTACACTAAGTGTTTTCCTACTGTACCTTGCTAGTGAGTTGTAGTCAGGGTGTGCTACTCCCTTTAATCTACAACTACTAAGTTCAGTAGAACTTAATATGCTAAGCTTTTGATTTATATGTACCTAAGGTACTTGATGTGATCTTTCAATTTGATAAAAAGATTGCAATGGTAAAACAACAGCAAGCTCAAATCCGCACCGCTGCGCACCAATGTGAGAAGTTGGCCTGATATATGATGTTTCCAATTCTGGAACCACCTTGTATCAGTCCAAATAACCCCTTATGGTGTCTGGTTGTAAGTCAACCTTATAGACAAGCTATCTTAAGGGTAGCATAGACTAAGCAGCCTTAAAGGCTCAACTCAAGAGGTCGTGTTAAGCGAGCTGTTTTACCAATCACAGTCCTGTAATATCAAATGAAAGGACACCACACAAGTATATATTATAAAAATATATGTATTTATTACTAAAAATAATCCCCAGTACTCTTTATGAATAAAGGGGCACAAGCGTTAAATCAAAAAATCAAAAGCACAGTATAACATACAAAGTTGCACAATTATGGATGAGGGCGGGGGGGCACTCAGGCCATATACTAAACAAGTGGTATAAGAGATACCAATCGAACAGTGGTTAGGCCTAGGGCCTAGGGAATCGCTGGGAGCAGTTGGGACAAGCAACTTACCGCCGCCACTGCCGAGAGTCTGCCACAGGTACCAGCCGCCACCGCCAAGAGTCACGAAGTCAACAAACACCGCGCCGCCGCTCCGGGGACCACAACACCCGGCAGGCCACGCGGCGGCGCGCAGGAGGTGACGACGAACGCGGGGAGAACGCGCCAGGAGGCGCTACAAATTCCCCGACACTCCGGCAGAGCGGGGGAGTCCAACTTACCGCCGCCACTGCCGAGAGTCTGCCACAGGTACCAGCCGCCACCGCCACCGCCAAGAGTCACGAAGTCAACAAACACCGCGAAGCCCGGGCAAAGGGCGGGCCCTCTACGGCCCTCATCGGCAGGAAGAGACAGGGATAGGGCTCCGACCCCTGGCTCAATAGCCCAAGTAAGTTTCCTTCTCTTCATTGGAAGTACTAGTGACTGTGAAATCTCCTAGTGCCTCATATTGCACGGATCTACATAGTCGCTACTTGATATATCTGCCCACTATCATGTCTAAACCCAAAACGAGTGTCTTACTCAACACCATAGACAATTATATGGTACAGAAAGTGACCCAAATTTATAATGACAGGAGATCATCTTTGGGCCTGAGCCTTTCTCCAGATTTGCTCATCGATAATACACCTTTACCTACGCCTGCTCTTGACATTAGTAATGAAGTGTTTCAGTTCCCGGATACTAACCCTTGGCAGCAGCTTTTAGTAACTATTGCTGATCCTGCACCCGGGAGCACACCAGAGGAAGAACTAATACTCCTAGAAGTGGAGGCCCCTACACTGGTACCTGCCCCAAGAGTAGTGAAGGCAGGGGGGAAGAGTTTACCTAAACGGGGTGGCCTTCGCTCAGGGAAAAAATGTCATGATTTACCCCCACTGGACAATAACGGTGACGACACAGGGGGAACTACTGAAGGAAAGGTATATTTGGATGAAGACCAATTCAAGAAGCTGTTAAACGCCCTGGATAATAAGATTAAATCCGCAACTAAGCCGCTCTTAAGTAAAATAGATCAGTTAACGGAAGAGGTGAATAGGCTGGGGGGTCTCCTACAAAAATCACTAAAAGAAAAAGTGTATATCCCAATGCCGAAAACACTCTTAGTTGAAACAAAAAATACCCAAACAGCCCCCAGGTTAGAACCACTTGAAAACATTCCCTTGGTCCCCACGGAGTACACTGAACTAGGAAGGGAGGGCTCCAGGGTTTTACACATCAACCAGAGTGATTCAGAAGGGTCGAGACAAAGGCACGGTAAAGTAGATTTAAACCCAGAGAAGGGGACTGTAGAACTAATAGTGGAAGCATCTCCTTTAATTCTGGTGCTGGCAAATCTCCCCCAATTGGAAGAAGGGCAAGTTGAAAACATCCCATCCCTGATAAATAAATCCCTACATTGGTTATCTAGGAATATGGCTTTTACCCCGGGAGGCAGGGACCAGTTGGCGCAAGAAGTAGTTAAAGCTAGAAGAGTTAAGTGGATCGGGGGTGGCACTAAAAAATATAAAGGGGACTGTGTGGTGTTACACCTGTCTGATCCAGAAGTGCTGCCTAACATTCTAGCGAATATATACCCCCCCCCAACGTAGATCAACTGAAATAGTGCCATTAACATTGGACTTTTTCTACGTGAGTAGAGGAGGAAATACTTTAAACCCAACAATGCTGAAAACTAAATGGATCCCAGTACATAAAAAAGCCAGAACCCTTGAGAAAAGGAACGATTGGGGAATACCGTTGGAAAATAGATTCTCGGCCCTTGCCGGTCTTTCTGACCTTAATGAGTGCGACTGACTGGAGGCTCGGACGACTACAGAGAAGAATAATGTTGTAGAGCCCCAAGAAAGTGGTAACGACGCCCCTATAAAGTTCCTAGAAATAATTACTAGTGTCGGTAAGACATTTGGAACGACCGTAGATGAGCACATTACAGAAGAACTTGTGTCATTAATTCCCCGTAATATTATGTGCAATGAGGGAGTTAGTTCTACACCTCCCTTGTCGTACCATAATCAGGGAACCCCAATGCAAGAGCGGCCTAATCAGACAAAAGGTAGCCTTAGACTTATTTCCTGGAACTTGGCGGGAATTCACCGTAAACTTGATTCCCCTGAATGGTGTGAATTTATCGACTCCCAAGATATTATTATGCTACAGGAAACTTGGGCAGTGGCACCCGTTTTCCTCCAGGGCTTCTTAAATTTCTCGGTCCCTGCTAACAAGAATACTAAAGGACGGCCCTCAGGGGGTCTAATTACTTGGGTACGACAATCCCTACAATGTACCATCAAGCAGAGGCCTGCTAGCAATTGTGATATACTCCCGATTGTGATTACTTGGGCCGATGGCCATAATATGGTCCTATATAACATCTACGCCAGGGGAACCCAAGGGGGCAAAGCATCGGTAGTGATAGATGCATTGGACAATGATCTAGAGACCCTTCCAGCCCACTACACTGCCTTAGTGGGGGGAGATCTGAATACAACATTTGAGCCACTAGGAGCCGAGGATAATGAATTGGCCCCAGAGGAGGATATTAAATGGGGAGTCCCCCAACTAGGTTTACCGCTGGTAAAAAAATGGACAGAAGTAGCAATTCAGGTGAAGAGCATGTGCCTGGCTAGGGGGTTGAGGGCAGTAAATGGCCGCACTCCCTCAGACCAGCAGGGCACGAATACTTTTGATAACTTGAGGTCAAGCAGTCGGATAGACTACATCCTCATAGATCTTAGAGATTGGCACAAAGTAGAAGACATGAAAGTGACACCAAGATTGGAGAGTGACCACAATCCATTGTGCTTACTCTTTAATCAGGACCAAGGTGAAAGCTCAGCTAATAAGGACGGAGGAGTCACGACATTAGAAGTCGTTCCATCTAATAATCTCCGACACGTTAAATGGGCATTTTTGGCAGATAATCCTGGGGTTATGCAGGACTTACAGGAGGTAGTTAATAAAGAGGTTAGTAACCTACAGATCCATTGTAATGAACTATATTTTAACCAATTAATTGAAGAGTCACAGCCTAAGTTCTTTACTAAATTGCAGAAGTTTTTCCTGAAAAAAACACAAAGGGGGAAGGGTACTGGTCCCCCGAGAAAAAGAGGGTGGTATGACCACTCATGCAGGAGGGCGCGACAGAACCTTAGCTTAGCGTTAAGGACCAAAGTAGGCGTACTAAAGGCCAGGGATGATTACAGGAAAGCACAAACCATGGCAAAAAGATTGTGGGAGGAGAACCTATGGCTTGATCTTAAGAAGGCATGTGTAGCTAAACAACAGAAAGAGTTCTGGGCTATTTTAAAGTGGGGTAGTGGGGGAGTAGCAGACTGCCCGAAAAACAATGTAGCGCAGGAAGCGTGGGTGGACTTTTTTAAACCCCAATATGCTGACAATTTGCCCCAATCAACCGAATTGCCTCCAGAAAGAGTATTCTATAGCCATGGAGTATTCTCACTGAAAGATGTAAATGAGGCAATGGATGGAGTAACCAGAGGTGGGGCTCCAGGAATTGATGGAATACCAGCGGACATATTTTTAGCGGACAGAGCGAACTGGTGTAAATACTTTGTATGGCTTGCGAATTCCATCGCACAAGGAGCAATGATCCCAGCAACATGGAAGGACGCGGAGATTATACCAGTCTTCAAAAAAGGGGATAAGTCCCTACCAAGCAACTATAGGCCGATTAGCCTCATTGATTCGGCACAAAAATTGATGGGCAGGATGATTCAAAATAAAATTCAAGCCTGGATAGACGACAAAGATATCCTGTCCCCGTACCAAGCGGGCTTTCGACCATTAACTAGCTCTGTTGACCAGGTATTCCACTTTTTTACTTTGTTCTGGAAAAATGTAACCCTGACAAATGGCCCATTATATGCTGTTTTCGTCGACTTAAAGTCAGCGTTTGATTTGGTTCCTCGACAAAAATTATGGATTGTTTTGCGCGATCTTGGAATAAGCCCCGAATTGTTGACTTTGCTCATAAGAATGCATGAAAATAACTATGCAAGGATCAGGTGGGGTGCACAAGGAGACGTCACTGAACCTTTCCCTGTGGAGCGTGGGGTCAGGCAGGGGTGCGTCCTGGCCCCCACCTTATTCTCTCTCTATATCAATGGCATAGTAGATTTCCTAAAGCAATCTTCGACTGATGCCCCAGAACTAAATGGGGAGCGGGTCCCAGTACTAATGTTTGCTGATGACACTTTACTGGTCTCGCGGACCCCAAGTGGCTTACAAAAGACAATCAACGCCTTTGGAGATTTTTGTCGGATTCGGGGTTTGGAACTAAACACGACAAAGACTAAGTTTATGAATTTGAATCCAGCAAAGCAATTTAAGGGAAAAATGTATTTTAATGGGTCCATCTTGGAGGAAGTTAACGCTTTCACTTATCTAGGTATTTCTTTACAGGCCAGCATGAACTGGAAATCTCATATGGATTCTGTGGTGTTAAAGTTCAACCAATTGGCTGGGGCTATAGCACAAAAACATAAATCTTCATTTACAAAACCTATCCAGCCTACTATGGAGATTTATAGTATGAAAGTGTTGGGCGCTTGCCTCTACGGATCAGAGCTATGGGGCTTTTCCAACTTGAGTAGTCTGGCTACTGCTGAAAACAAATTTCTCCGCAGATTGGTTGGTGCCCCACAGAGCACTCCCTCGATTCCGCTGCTTTATGACCTTGGGAGAAAGAAAATCGAAGACATGGCTAGATTGCGCCCTCTTTTGTATTGGAGGCGCGTAAAGACTACCCCTGAATTAGGCCACTACGCATCTGCTCTCAAGGACATTATTAGCTCTGACCGGTTTCATAAAATAGCCTGGCTCAAAGAAATCAGGACTTTGCTCCAAAAAATGCACCTTGAACATTTATGGACTGTAGTTGAGCCCCAGGCCTTTCCATCTAAGACACTATTGAAAAAGATGTACTGGGACATGATATACAATACTGCTTTGACTACTAGTCAACCGTCCATGTTGGCATCCCAGTTCTTGGATTTAAAAGTAACACCTAAATGTGAACAGTACTGGGATTTGATTATTAAACCCCTAGATAGAAAGCTGTACTTCCAGTTCAGAATTGGTTCCCTACCACTTAATGCTTTTACTGCTAAATGGTTCCCAGGCAATGTAAACACATGCTGTTACTGTAAAGACTTTGTTGAGGACATCCCTCATTTCCTGTTTGCATGCCCGTTATATGCTGCCCCAAGAACAAGATGGCTAAAACCGATTTGTAGGAACCTGGGGATTAGGAAATACCTAGAGGCACTAAGAATATTAAGATCAAATTGTGCCCCCAATCTTGCTATCGCTATAGCCAAATACCTGGGATGGGCCTGGATAATACACACGCGCACTTTAAAATGTAATTAAATCATGTAAAATGGACTGCATAATCATGGGTACCACCTCAATTAGATAAGTCTTTGTACTGTGACTCAGAATTTTAAAATATATGAATTTTACAAATTGTAGTATTCGTCAGCGAATTGTAAATTGATGGTGTTTAATATGTATTTTAAGTTGATCTTAAAAATTTAGAATAGTATTTATAATGTTTAGGATAGGGTAACATGCTTTTATGACAATGCTGTCGAATAAAGTATTTAAACTTGAAAACTTGCAATGCTGAAGTCGGAAAAAGCCCGTGGGATTCGGGTGCAGCGCTGAAAGCGCACGCATGCACCAATGTTAGTCAATGGTGCGTAAAAGTTACACAATTAGAGTTTTAGGACACTTCCGTTGAACCTAGAAAGACAAAAATTAAGACACAGACCCTAGAGGTGTGTACCAGTGTGGGAACACCGGCGTTGCAATGCTACCTTACCCACAGGAAGCGGGTGCACAGGGTCGAAGTAGTGTCGGGTTTTGTCACGCTGGTTCTTGGTGCTTGAAGCTGAAGAGGCTGCAGGCGCTGTGAAGGAGAAGTGTCCGGTGGGATCCAAGGGTGGATCGAAGTCGAAAAGTGCCTGAAAGCAGAGGGGACAGAGTCTGGGTCACTCAGCAGTGACCAGGGTGGAACCAGGATGGAACCAGGCAATGTCGGGCGCAATCAGGTGGTTGTCGAGGAGCTTCTCTCCGCTGTCACGTGGGCTCTGGAGCATCTGCGACGTCCAGGAGTGGGTCACGTTCTGTCCCACGTAGGGTCTTGCCGTCGGCGCTGTTGGCTTCAAGATTGGAGCAAACAACACTTGGCAAAAGCAATCTACGCGGAACCGGGAGATTGCTTCTCACTCGGACCAGGAGGGTCAGAGTGGGGGCTCCTTTTCCGGGGAGCTGGTGCAAATCTGGAGCAACCAGAATCGCAGGTCCTATTTCGGTTTTCCTCGGCACAGGGGCCACAAGCCAGCTGGCAAGGGACTGGCCAACGCGTTGAGCCAAAAGAAGCAGAAGGGCCCCACGCGGCACTCGTCAAATGTGGAGGGCTGAACTTCGGTGCAAGAGTGGCTCAGGGTTGGGGTTCTCAAACCCCGGTGTACAGCTTTGAGGGTCACTCGTGGGATGCACGGTCAGAGTCTCGTGTTCTTTCCAAGATGGCGTGCCCCACGCTTCCGGTCGCCTCCACGGGTCTCAGCTCTGCAGGGACTGTGGATCGGGCTGTAGGAAGGCAGGCAAGCTTGATCTCGTCAATCTCTGTCGCTCGAGTTCCGGCGGGAACTGCAACAAAGCAGACGTCAATGGCAGGATGGTGCCTGTTTGCACAGGGTGGTCACTCCTTGACCACAAGGGAGATTCTTCAGTCTTCTACGTTGAGTAGGATGTCGAAGGGTCCAGAGTTTCGTTTCTTATGTTTCATCAGGATAATCTGAAGTGCTTTGGCACTGCTCCCATTCTTATACCAATCTAGGGGGCTGGATTACCTGCTAGGTCCCCTCCTATGGGTGGGACCCAGGAAGGGGGTGGTTACACCCCTTTCCTTTGATCCAGGCCGCGCTGGGTCGGGGGCTGGGGTGCCCCAGAACCGGTTTGGCCGGTTTATGCAAGGGGCAGCCTTGTGCGCCCCAAGCAGTGTCTGGTTTCTTTCAAACCTCCCTGCTACAATCCACTATCTCCTGTCTGGGGGGGTGTGACACCTCCCTGCGACGGGAAACCCTTTGTCCAGGCCCCTTTGGCTGAGTTTCGGTCAGCTTCAGGGGGTCAGACTTGTGTCTGTGGCAGAAGCATCCATTTTGTGGATCTGAGGTCCTATTAGAATTTAACCGCATTTCAGTAAAGTAACATGTCTTCTCCCTCTAGAGGGCTGGAATGCTATCCCCGTCGCCAGGACTGGCGAGGGGATAGTATTCCAAATCGTATGACACCTTACACGACATGTTTTGATAAAGCCAAACCAAAGTTGCTATATAACCGCGAGGATTATAATGCACTTAAGAGTATATGGTATGGCATTATCCTGAAGCAGTTTAGGGAGTTGTTCCCGACAGCTGCAGATAGGCTCAGCTCATGCTAGTGCTCCATCTCACATTAAACCACGCACTCTGCCTCCAAGATTGATGAGGCCTTCCATAGGAGTGGTTCACAGGTTTATATGTGTCCAGATATAGGTTTAGATATAGGTATACTATATCTAAGCAAGGGGTGATTACACCACCTTGCCCCAGCTGAGTGATCAGCCAGTTGTGTCAATTTAAGAACCAGCCAGGGGTGGCAAAAGATATGCTGCAGCCCCTGGTAGGCCTTGGTGGCACCTATGCCCTGAGCACCTATAGTGCATGGTACAGGGGCTGACAAGGAGTCCATTTCCAATTGGGGTATGTACCTATAGCACATGTATTATAATTTAGAGAGAGAACAGCAGGCTGGGGGTCTGATTAGCAGGCCCACAGCCTCAGTAAGTCGAAAACCAGTGAAGCAAAAAGCAAAGATTTGGGGTGACCATAGGATAGCAGACCCTACTCTCCTACACCCCCCCCCCCCAAATGCAGGGACATTAAATTAACCTTGACCAGATAAGTCTTCATGTTCTAAGTGGAAGTACCTGGAGAGACCATCTGCATTACCATGGTCAGTCCCTGGGCGGTGCTCCACTGTAAAGTCCATCCCCTGTAAGGAAATGGACCACCTATACAGTTTGGGATTTTCACCCTTCATCTGATTTAGCCACAAGAGGGGCTTATGGTCTGTCCGAACTAGGAAGTGAGTTCCAAACAAGTATGGCCTCAACTTCTTCAGGGCCCAAACCACAGCAAAGGCCTCCCTCTCAATGGCAGACCAACGTTTCTCCCTGGGGGTCAGCCTTCTGCTAATAAAAGCAATGGGCTGGTCTTGACCATCTTGATTAAGTTGTGAAAGCACAGCTCCCACCCCCAACTCAGAAGCATCTGTCTGTACAATGAACAACTGTTTGGAGTAGTCAGGACTCTTCAGGATAGGTAAATGTAAATGTAAATGTGGGATACCTGTAAAGCGCACTGTTACTCTACCCGAGTGTCCTGGCGCTGTAGACCGCTGGGGAACCCGTCCTGGTTTTCCCTGTGAGATGCTCCCTTTCTGGGTATCTCCAGGGTGAAACCAGGCATCCCCGGCGTCTGTGGGGGGCCGTTGTAGAGATGAGGCAAGCTTAATGCCCAGAGTTACCGAGTGTGTTCCCTGGTTAGAGTAGGCACTGAGGCGAGAATTATTGAGTCCGTTGACCCTGGTCCAAGACCCTGCCGCGTCGGGAATCGAACCCTGGTCCCGGGCCGTTCTCTGCTTACAAGTCTGCCGCCTCTAACCAGTGAGCCACACCTCTCCACTGGTGCAGAGCACATGGCCTTCTTCAGGTCATCAAATGCCTTTTGACAGCTAACTGTCCACTGAGCCTTTTTTGGCATCTTCTTGGATGTCAAGTCATTTAATGGTGTCACAATGGACCCATAGTTTTTCACACACTTTCTGTAATACCTAGTCAGGCCCAAGAAGGCTCTGACTTGTGTCTGGGTAGTTGGAGGAGCCCAGTCCTGTATGGTCTGGATCTTGCTCTCCAGTGGCTGAACCTGACCCCCACCTACTAGGTGGCCCAGGTATACAACCTTACTCTGCCCTATCTGGCACTTGGTAGCCTTGATAGTCAGGCCTGCCTTTTGCAGGGCCTCAAGAACTTTCTTCAGGTGGATCAGGTGATCCTCCCAGGTGGAGCTAAAGACAGCAATATCATCTAGATATGCTGCACAAAAGTCATCCAACCCAGCAAGGACTTGGTTCACCAACCTTTGGAAAGTGGCAGGTGCATTCTTCAAACCAAAGGGCATTACCACAAACTGATAATGTCCACTAGGGGTAGAGAATGCTGTCTTGGCTTTTGACTCTTCAGGTAGTCTGATATGCCAGTAGCCAGCTGTCAAATCAAATGTGCTCAGAAACTTGGCAGAAGCCAATTTATCAATGAGCTCATCTGCTCTTGGAATGGGATGTGCATCTGTCCTAGTGACAGCATTGAGACCTCTGTAGTCCACACAAAATCCCATTTCTCTCTTTCCATCTTGGGGATGAGGTTTTGGCACAAGGACCACTGGGCTTGCCCATGGGCTCTCTGATGGCTCAATCACTCCAAGCTCCAACATCTTTTGCACCTCAGCCTTTATACAATCCCTGACATGGTCAGTTTGCCTGTAGATCTTATTCTTCACAGGCAGACTGTCACCAGTGTCCACCTCATGGATGCACCAGTTAGTTTGACTGGGTGTGAGTGAACACAAGTGTCTGTGGGCTTGCAAAACTTGTCTGCAGTCCATCTGCTGCTGGTCAGTGAGGCTGCCTGCCAAGGCTACTCCATCAACTGAACCATCATCAGGGTTCTGGGAAAGCAGGTCTGGGAGAGGGTCACTCTCGTCCTCCTGTTCCCCATCTGTGGCCATGAGCAAGCTCATGTCCTCCCTGTCCACAAATGCTTTCAAACGATTTACATGGATCACCCTGTGGGGGCTCCTAGGGGTTCCAAAGTCAACCAGATAGGTGACTTCTCCCTTTTTCTCAATGATAGGGTAGGGTCCAGTCCATTTGTCCTGGAGTGCTGCTGGGGCCACTCGCTCCAACACCCACACCTTCTGCCCTGGCTGGAACTCAACCAGAACAGCCTTTTGGTCATGCCAATCTTTCTGGTAATTCTTGACTGGCCTCCAGGTTTTTGGATGCTCTTTCCGTATACTCAGCCATCCTGGAGCGGAGACCAAGTACATAGTCCACAACATCTAGCTTAGGCTTTTTGAGAGGTAACTCCCATCCTTCCTTCACCAAACATAGTGGACCCCTCACAGGGTGGCCAAACAAAAGTTCAAAAGGGCTGTAGCCAACCCCCTTCTGTGGGACCTCTCTGTAAGCAAAGAGCAAGCAGGGTAAATGTATGTCCCATTTCCGCCTGAGCTTCTCTGGTAAACCTTTTATCATTCCCTTGAGGGTCTTGTTGAATCTCTCCACAAGCCCATTGCACTGTGGGTGATAGGGTGTGGTAAACTTGTAGTTTACTCCACACTCCTTCCACATTGCTTTTAGATATCCAGACATGAAGTTTGTACCTCTGTCTGATAGTACCTCCTTTGGGAAGCCCACTCTTGAGAAAAATGCAATGAGGGCTTTTGCCACCACAGGTGCTGTGGTGGTCCTTAGTGGAATTGCCTCTGGGTACCTGGTGGCATGATCCACTACCACCAGTATAAATTTGTGCCCAGATGCTGTTTGAGGATCCATGGGACCCACAATGTCTATTCCAACACGTTCAAAGGGCACCCCCACCACAGGTAGTGGTATCAGGGGGGCCTTTGTTGTGCCACCTGACTTACCACTGGCTTGGCAAGTGACACAGGAGCGACAAAACTCCTTGACATTTTCTGACATATGAGGCCAGTCAAAGTGTGGAACAAGCCTGTCCCAAGTCTTGTTCTGGCCTAAGTGTCCTGCAAGGGGAATATCATGGGCCAAGGTGAGAAGTAAACCCCTAAACTTCAAAGGTATAACCAACCTCCTGGTTGTACCAGGTTGGGGTCTCTAGCCTCTGAGTAAAGGAGTCCATCATCCCAATAAACTTTATGGGCACCTTGAGCATTCCCTGCAGCCTCAGCAGCAGCTTGCTGTCTGAGGGGTTCAAGTGAAGGGCAATCTAATTGAGCCTGCCCCAGGTCTGCCCTTGAGGGTCCCCCTGTCCCCAGAAACTCAACCTGATCAGGCTCAAGTTCCTCTGAGACAGTCTCCTCTTGGACTGCAGAATCAGTTTTCTCTGAAATCTGATCCTCAACCTGGGGCAAGGGGGAAGGCACAGCCTTAACCCTTTTGCTCCTTCTCTTGGGTTGTGGTTGGTCTATTGTTCCAAGATCCACCACTGGTTCAGGAAGGCACTTCTTAGCCTGAGTCCTTGTCACTGCAAGGACATGTGCTGAAATCCCTAGCATTTCTGCATGAGTCCTGTACTCCACTTCTGACCAAACTGAGCTTTCAAGATCATTTCCTAACAGACAGTCTACTGGGAGGTCTGCACTCACAACAACTTTCTTTAGGTCATCTACCCCTCCCCAGGAGAAGTTCACAACAGCCACACTAATTGAAGTAGTGGAGTTGCTTGCATTGGTCACTAGGTAACTTTCACCTAGTACAATCTATCCAGGGTCCACAAAGTCAGGTGTCACCATAGTGACACTGGCACACGTGTCCCTGTAGGCCTGAGCCAGTTTCTCATTTATCAAAGGCGTCTGCCTATATTTGCCCAGGTTACTGGGACTCACTGCAGTGGACAAAGCCAAGTCCACATCATATAGGAGAACTGCCTGAGTAGGGATTCTGACTAGGCCAGATTCCATCTCAGTATCCAAGGTTAACCCCACTATACCCTTAGGTTGTGTACCACCACTGCTAACTGTACTAGAGGGTGCAGGTGCTTTAAGAGCTGCAGTGGTGGGGACTGGATTTTTCTTGGTGCAGTCACTGCCCCAGTGTGAAACTGATTTGCAGGTATTACACCAAGGTTTCTTTGGGCCATCATTCTTCTTTTTCTTGTTTCCATTTTGGGAACCACCCTCCTTATTACTAGTTTGGGGGCCTGAAGACTTCTGGTCCTTTTCCTTATCTTTCTGATTCCCACCCTTCTGGTCTGTTTTCTTCTGGTCACCACCTTGGTTCTGGGGTTTCTGCTTAATCCTTGTTCTGACCCATTTGTCTGCCTTCTTTCCCAATTCTTGGGGAGAGGTCAGATCAGAGTCAATAAGGTATTGATGCAACAGCTGGTTCTGACAGTTATTAAGGATCTGCGCTCTCATTATAAGATTGTACAATCCTGTATAGTCTGAGACTTTACTTCCCTGCAGCCAACCCTCCAGAGCCTTAGTGGCACACTCAACAAAATCAGTCCAGTCCTGAGTCTGTACTTTTTGGGTGTCTCTGAACAACAACCTGTATTGCTCAGTGGTTAGGCCAAACCCTTCAATAAGAGCACTCTTCAGGACAGAGTAGTTTTTGGCATCCTCAGGTCTAACTGTGAGGAGCCTGTCCCTCCCTTTCTCAGAAAAGGAGTACCATAAAATTGCAGCCCACTGATCCTGAGGAACCTGCTGTACCATGCAGGCTCTCTCAAGAGCAGTCGTCCATTTGTGGATGTCATCCCCTTCCTTGTAGGGGGCACAATTTTTGTCAGGTTTCTATTGTCATAGCTCCTGTCTTTTTCTTTAGGAATTATGCTGCCACAAGTGGCATCTAAGCCACTCAATTTCTGCTCTCTTGCCAAGGCAAGTCTAGCTTGAGCCAGGGCTATCTCCTCCCTCTCTATCTGGAGTTTGACAGCCCTCATCCTGGCTCTATGTTCTATCTTCTGAGAGGAAGTCATCCCTCTCTGAGATTCTCTTGAGGCACTAGAAATGTGAGAGTCCCCTGATGGAGATCTCACTCTTCTGTTGCCTGGGAGAATGATATTATGGGATCTGGGGAGGTGCTGGCCCTCTCCATTCCCCAGTAGGTTTAAGTTGTCCTGGCTAAGCCTGGCAACTATTACCTGGTTACCCCTTAGATCCTGATCTTCAAGATCCTCTACATCTGACCCATCCTCATCTTCTGCCTCCTCTAGATCTTCCTCCTCTGGAGTGGTATCAGTTACAGGGGGTTTCACTCCATCTCCTAAGTCTAGGGGAGCTGCACTCGCCTTAGCTAAGTCATCCTGTTCTAGAATGGCTATCAGGGTTGGAATGGTGGGACCTCTGCCCCTTTTTAGCCCTCTTGATATGCACAAGGCACACAAGTCGTTGTGGCTAAGTTTGTCATAGCTGGAAGTTGCCTTGGTAAGGTCAACTGTCACAGGCAGAGAGCCTGAAGCTTCACCTGTGCCAGACATGACTGCTAGTGAGGTGTAAGTGGTGCACTTACCTACACTAAGTGTTTTCCTACTGTACCTTGCTAGTGAGTTGTATTCAGGGTGTGCTACTCCCTTTAATCTACAACTACTAAGTTCAGTAGAACTTAATATGCTAAGCTTTTGATTTATATGTACCTAAGGTACTTGATGTGATCTTTCAATTTGATAAAAAGATTGCAATGGTAAAACAACAGCAAGCTCAAATCCGCACCGATGCGCACCAATGTGAGAAGTTGGCCTGATATATGATGTTTCCAATTCTGGAACCACCTTGTATCAGTCCAAATAACCCCTTATGGTGTCTGGTTGTAAGTCAATTTTATAGACAAGCTATCTTAAGGGTAGCATAGACTAAGCAGCCTTAAAGGCTCAACTCAAGAGGTCGTGTTAAGCGAGCTGTTTTACCAATCACAGTCCTGTAATATCAAATGAAAGGACACCACACAAGTATATATTATGAAAATATATGTATTTATTACTAAAAATAATCCCCAGTACTCTTTATGAATAAAGGGGCACAAGCGTTAAATCAAAAGCACAGTATAACATACAAAGTTGCACAATTATGGATGAGGGCGGGGGGCCACTCAGACCATATACTAAACAAGTGGTATAAGAGATACCAATCGAACAGTGGTTAGGCCTAGGGCCTGGGGAATCGCTGGGAGCAGTCGGGACAAGCAATGCTGAAGTCGGGAAAAGCCCGCGGGATTCGGGTGCAGCGCTGAAAGCGCACGCATGCACCAATGTTAGTCAATGGTGCGTAAAAGTTACACAATTAGAGTTTTAGGACACTTCCGTTGAACCTAGAAAGACAAAACTTAAGACACAGACCCTAGAGGTGGGTACCAGTGTGGGAACCCCGGCGTTGCAATGTTACCTCACCCACAGGAAGCGGGTGCACAGGGTCGAAGTAGTGTCGGGTTTCGTCACGCTGGTTCTTGGTGCTTGAAGCTGAAGAGGCTGCAGGCGCTGTGAAGGAGAAGTGTCCGGTGGGATCCAAGGGTGGATCGAAGTCGAAAAGTACCTGAAAGCAGAGGGGACAGAGTCTGGGTCACTCAGCAGTGACCAGGGTGGAACCAGGCAATGTTGGGCGCAATCAGGTGGTTGTTGAGAAGCTTCTCTCCGCTGTCACGTGGGCTCTGGGGCATCTGCGACATCCAGGAGTGGGTCACGATCTGTCCCACATAGGTTCTCGCCGTCGGCGCTGTCGTCTTCAAGATTGGAGCAAACAACACTTGGCAAAAGCAATCCACGCGGAACCGGGAGATTGCTTCTCACTCGGACCAGGAGGGTCAGAGTGGGGGCTCCTTTTCCAGGGAGCTGGTGCAAGTCTGGAGCAACCAGAATCGCAGGTTGTATTTTGGTTTTCGTCGGCACAGGGGCCACAAGCCAGCTGGCAAGGGACTGGCCAATGCGTTCAGCCAAAAGAAGCAGAAGGGCCCCACGTGGCACTCGTCAAGTGTGGAGGGCTGAACTTCGGTGCAAGAGTGGCTCAGGGTTGGGGCTTCTCAAACCCTGGTGTACAGCTTCGAGGGTCACTCGTGGGCTGCACGGTCAGCGTCTCAAGGTCTTTCCAAGATGGTGTGCCCCACGCTTCCGGTCACCTCCACGGGTCTCAGCTCTGCAGGGACTGTGGATCGGGCTGTAGGAAGGCAGGCAAGCTTAATCTCGTTGATCTCTGTTGCTCGAGTTCCGGCGGGAACTGCAACAAAGCAGACGTCAATGGCTGGATGGTGCCTGTTTGCACAGGGTGGTCACTCCTTGACCACAAGGGAGATTCTTCAGTCTTCTACGTTGAGTAGGATGTCCAAGGGTCCAGAGTTTCATTTCTTATGTTTCATCAGGATAATCTGAAGTGCTTTGGCACTGCTCCCATTCTTATACCAATCTAGGGGGCTGGATTACCTGCTAGGTCCCCTCCTATGGGTGGGACCCAGGAAGGGGGTGGTTACACCCCTTTCCTTTGATCCAGGCCGCGCTGGGTCGGGGGCTGGGGTGTCCCAGAACCGGTTTGGCCGGATTATGCAAGGGGCAGCCTTGTGCGCCCCAAGCAGTGTCTGGTTTCTTTCAAACCTCCCTGCTACAATCCACTATCTCCTGTCTGGGGGGGGTGTGACACCTCCCTGCGACAGGAAACCCTTTGTCCAGGCCCCTTTGGCTGAGTTTCGGTCAGCTTCAGGGGGTCAGGCTTGTGTCTGTGGCAGAAGCATCCATTTTGTGGATCTGAGGTCCTATTAGAATTTAACCGCATTTCAGTAAAGTAACATGTCTTCTCCCTCTAGAGGGGTGTAATGCTATCCCCGTCACCAGGACTGGCGAGGGGATAGTATTCCAAATCGTATGACCCCTTACACGACATGTTTTGATAAAGCCAAACCAAAGTTGCTATATAACCGCGAGGATTATAATGCACTTAAGAGTATATGGTATGGCATTATCCTGAAGCAGCTTAGGGAGTTGTTCCCGACAGCTGCAGATAGGCTCAGCTCATGCTAGAGCTCCATCTCACATTAAACCACGCACTCTGCCTCCAGGATAGATGAGGCCTTCCATAGGAGTGGCTCACAGGTTTATATGTGTCCAGATATAGGTTTAGATATAGGTATACTATATCTAAGCAAGGGGTGATTACACCACCTTGCCCCAGCTGAGTGATCAGCCAGTTGTGTCAATTTAAGAACCAGCCAGGGGTGGCAAAAGATATGCTGCAGCCCCTGGTAGCCTTGGAGGCACCTATGCCCTGAGCACCTATAGTGCATGGTACAGGGGCTGACAAGGAGTCCATTTCCAATTGGGGTATGTACCTATAGCACATGTATTATAATTTAGAGAGAGAACAGCAGGCTGGGGGTCTGATTAGCAGGCCCACAGCCTCAGTAAGTCGAAAACCAGTGAAGCAAAAAGCAAAAATTTGGGGTGACCATAGGATAGCAGACCCTACTCTCCTACAATAATTTTTATGCCTAACAAGGATGCGTAACAAAATAATAGTATAATAGTGCATTCGCTCCAGATTATGACGTGTTCAGAATGGGGATGGTATTTGCAACACCTGGTCAATACTGACGTCTGATTAAAAGGTAAATATGTAATTACTGGGTGCAGTAAATTCCTCATAAGTAAAATGTTGGCATCGGGAAAGAAGCATAACCTGCAGATTTACTATTTATCTTACCAAAATCAGCATGTTTTGCATATTTACCGGGCCTTTTCCCTTATTATTTTCGGCCAGTTATACTTGGTGAAATCTGGCAGTGGGGGAGTGATAATTATCACACAACTGCAAATTCCGACACCTGAAAAAACACATATGCACAAGAATAGCAATGTATCACTTCGCCTTGATCAGAGCCTAAATGCAGTTCTTGACCCAATTCTACTGCCGCAGAAAAGTAATGAAGGTGAGATACACCTCTCTCCTCAGTGACAAATCGTGAAGGCCCATCCAACAGAAGACAGAGGCAAGTTTATAGCAGAGAAGATTGTGTGCACCTCAGTCACGGTAGCTCCAACTGTCACCACAAAGCTCAACTGACAGAGAGCAGCCTGTTCTAGAATCCGGCGGCGCCAAGATTCTGATGTTCTAGAATCTTCCACGTGGACCGTCAGGGGAGGAAGATACCACACTCAGCCGTTTCCGGGGACATGACAAGACTACCGGCATTGTTGGTAAACTGGCGGGATAACCGTGTCCTTCGTTCAACAGATAGTAAATGAAGCTGCGCAGTCTAGCGCCTCGTGCAGAGTCACGCGCCTGCGGCCTCTACGGTATCCGACCAAGCCTAATGAGCCGGCGTCTTCACAGATAAGCTTGAATGACTCTGTTGCTTTCTTGATTAAACTCTAATGATGAACACTGTTGAAGTAATCAAACGGCGAAGCACAGTGCTACAAGACGTCTTAATAAAGAAATAAGGACAGCGTACGCAAGAAGTTGAAAATATCAACTAAACGCCGTGCTTTGTGATCACCCATTCAGCGGAACAGTGAAAATGTTAACCCTAGCGTTTCACTGTCCCGGATTTGCCTGGACCGTCCCGGTTTTCAAACAATATGTCAAGGTTTTTTTCAGAGGGTAAACTGAAAACAGTGAGATACACTTTTTTAGTTCTTCCAAAGAAGGGATGGTCAACAGCTGCTATTTGTAAGCACTTTAATTAACAGGTATGACGCTAGTTTTAAACATTTAATTTAATTTATTTTCTTAGTGTCTTTTCTGTGTTTCTGGGAGGATGAGGGCTGTCATTCCTTGTCACTTTATTGATGCAAATGTGTAGTCCTTCTTCTAATTTTGCGAAATGTCCCGGTTTTTGAGTGGCACGATCTTTTCACCTTAAGGGAATAGCAATGTTGTGGATCACTACGTTTATTTACATATTGTCTAGGAATTCGTCAGGAACGGTCGGATATTGCTTGCTGACATACACTTAAACAGTGTATAGTCAGCATTCAATTCAATGGATTGTTGCCTCAACCATTTTCTCTTTTTTTAAAGGAAACGGTACATAGGCGCTAAAGATGGCGGATTGGCCTGTCAGTCAGGCAGGCACTGCTAGATGGAGCAGTTTGAATGGACCAGTGTTGGGGAAGTTTCTTTGTTTTAAACTGTTTACACTGGTCCTTTCAAGCTGGCCTACCTGGCAGTGCCAGACTGCCCGATGGGCCAGTCCAAAACTGGTTGCTAACTTGGGTGGTAGAATTTTTAATTTCAATTATGAGAACAAAGGAACACAAGATTTTGAAATACCTAAATTGAAAGAAGTAACAAAAAAGAGAGGTTTAGGCCATCACAAACCCATGAGAACCAGAAGATCAGAGGTTTAGAACACCACAGTTTTATCGCAATAGCCATACTTTTGTTTCAAATACAATATTACTGACACACGCACCTTCTTATTCACTTGTCCGTGTAACAAAAATAGTGCGATACCCTAAAGTCTTTAAGTTAGGTCCACTGTGGCGAGAACACAGTCTGCTACATAAGAAAGAATAGGAAATGCCAATCCTTTTGACTTTTGCATACTGAAAAGATGAAGAGTGAGCACCTAGGCAGCAATGACAGGGGCTGTTTTCACACACAGGGAAGAAGAGTACAATGTTGTCAAATGTCTTGCAAGTCAACTTTATGTTGGGGGAGCTTGCACTGCTGCAGCCCATCCCCTACCTTTGTTGATAGTCAGTAAAGGTGGGAGAACACCTTTCCACTTTGAAAAATCCAAAGTGACTGCCACTACCTAGAAAGGTGGGAGAATGAGAGAGCTAGCACAAGGAACAATGGGAACAATGGGGGCAGTGCCTGATACAAGGTATTCAGTGCAACGTGACGCGATGGGAGCAATGCAGGGCAATGCATGGTTCAAGTGCACTCTTGTTGCCCATGCAAACAGGGGATTTTGTCCAGTTGTGAGGGCTGGATCTCTCACATCGCCAGTGTTCGCAAACGGATAGACTGACATTCCAACATGGTTTCTCATTATTTTCTGAAAGACGGTCAAAGTAGCGCAATGATTCTGAATGAATGCTTCATGTCAATAGTGAGCAATGGAAGCACCTGTTTGGCAACCTGAGGATATTTCATGGAACCAGCTATTCTAATTTCCAATTAAATAGATGAATAGTCAGTTTTTATTTTAAATCCCAAAGTCCCAATTTTCTACTATGGACATTGTTCTCATTGGAGCAGGTGCCAGGCCCTGCTCTTCACTTCCCTGGACTGGTCTTCAGAGCAGTCAAGGCAATTTCGGACCCGGCTTCGCGCTCCTGCTGCTGACCTCCTCACTCTCTCTCCCCTTCTCACTAGTGCTTCATTGCACTTTTCCTGCTGTTTGCCCTTTTTCCCTTCACTAGTGCCTCTTTGCTTCTTTGTTTTTTTCCAGCTTTTTCCTTTTGTTGGCCATTTTGCCTTTCCCTCGTGCCTCTTTGCTTACTTTCTATTTCTCACCTTTTGCTTCTTTTTACCTTCACTCATGTCTCTTTCTTCCTTTATGCTTTGCCACCTTTTACCATCTCTTCTGTCCCTCTTCCTTCACAGCTTCTCCTGCTACCCGTGAATTTCACCTGCTCCCTCCTCCAGGCTACCCCGCTCATTACCTGTCTTCCTGCCTCTTCTTACTGCCTTTATAAGCCCTGCCCACTGCCCCCTTGCGCCCTTTCCACCTCCCAGGACCTACTTAATGGGAGCCAAGGTGCTGCAAGCAGCGGACACAGCACCAGCATACCTAAGGTGTACCATTAAAGCAAGCCTGTCTGCGCCCGTCGACACCTGGACTGCACCCAGTGCCACAAACCCTAAGTGTCGACCCCCCCAGAGCTAAAGCTACGCTGCACTCCTCACCCTTGACACTGGTCACTATCTCAAACCTTGCTGCTATGCTGCCCCACTTAGAAAGGTAGGACCTTTCGACTGTAGCACCTGCCATTCACCTGCTGCTTCATTCACACTACTACACCCCAAGCTGCTCACCAAACACTCCATCAAGGTCTGGGACATCATTGACTTGCTTGCACCAGATGTCTTCTACCTCACACAGACCTGGCTCAATCCATCATCCTCCCCCAACAGCACAACGACCATCCCTGAGGGATACAAGATGCCACTGTGACTGTGGCAGCAAACCAGGAGGAGGGCACACCAGCATCCATCGAGACACCATCCAGTGTCATGGACACCACCTTGGCTGTGCAACACATGAACTTCAAACTCCAGACCAACCAAAGAACAACAATCAAGGGAACCCTTGTGTACCGCCCACAATGAACCAGTTTCCTCATCGCAGAATTAATGCCCCCCCCTCACCATTGACTCAAAAGAGTTCATGCACCTCTGCAACCACAATTTCCACCTAGACGATGTCACAGATGCCAACTCCACAGACCTTCTCGACTACCTGGACAAACATCGGACCCACCCAACTCACCCACGACCCTTCACGCTCACCTCCATCTTACCCTCCAGAAACAGAATCTCACCTCCCAGCTCACCTGGAAGGACCACCTTCATGTACATTTCAACATCACCACCTCATAAGCTCCCCCCTGAAAGGCCCAGCGAACCCAGCTGCAACTGGAGCAAAGTCAAAGAAGCTGACTGGATCAATGCACTCACATCCAACCAGCTGGAATCCACCAGCAGCCTGGACCTCAGCATCAGAAACGTCAACACTTGGTTCACAAACTGCACCAGTCAAACACACCAGACACCGAAGAACCAACAAGTAGGCCAGCCAGAGAGGCGATAGAGAAATAGCAAAAACGCCACCGATAGGACCCCTTACAAAACTGCACTCAGCCACCACCATCACCAACTGTGGGAAACAAGGACAAGAACCCTCACAGAAAGAATTTAAACCAGCCCCAACAACAACAGGGAACTCTTTGTTATTTTCAGCCACAGCAAACAATGTCACCTTTTCACAAGACCTCTGCGACACATTGCTGACTTCTATCACAACATGATAGCCACAATCTACAGAAACTTCAAACCTCAGCCCAAACCGTCAGACTTCATCAACCACTCCACCACCACCACCAGCAGGACAGTCACCCAGCTAACCAACTTGGGCCTACTAACCCCCTAAGACGCAACATCCATCAGCCTCAGCAGCCCACACCGACCAATGCCCCCAACACATCTTCAACCTAGGTGAATCCAAAATCAGCCTCAAAGTCAGAATCATCATCAATGCCTCAAATAGCACCAGCACTTTCCCAGAAAATTGGAAACGCGCAGAGGTGGGTGCCCTCCTAAAAAAACATCAACCAACCCTAGCGAACTCAAAGACTACTGTTGCATCTCACTACTACCTTTCTGGGCCAAAGTTATGGGTAAAGCAATCAACCATCAACTCACCAACACCTGGAACACCATAAATTCCTGGAAAGTTCACAAACAGAGTTTCACAGCAACCACAGCACGAAACAGCCCTCATCGCAGCCATGGACAACATTTGTGTCATACTCAACCGAGGTGAGACAGCTGTTCTCATCCTCTTCGACCTCTCTGAGGCGTTCGTCACCGTGTCACACCATATGCTCCTCGCCAGACTCTGCTACATTGGGATCCAGGGAGCAGAACTCAAGTGGATCCCTCCTGCATCACAGGAAGAACCCAACGATTATGCCTTCCACCCTTCACCGCCGATTCCAAGGAAATCTTCTGCGGAGTCCCACAAGGCTCATTTCTCTAAGCCCCAACCTTTTCAACACTTACATGACACCACTGGCAAAAATCATCAGATCCAACAGACTCAACATCATTTCTAATGCCAATGCCATACAATTCATCCTCGCCCTTCAGAAGATCCCACCAAATATTTTGTATATTTATTCATATCATTCAAATTGTAAGTTATTATTAACTTTATTGTACTTATGATGAAATTCTAAAAATGTCAATAAAAAATTATAACATAAAAAGAAGATCCCACCAACACCATGAACAACTTCTACAATTGTATGATCAGTGTCGCAGACTGAATGAAGGAAATCTGCCTGAGGCTCAGCACCGAAAAGACAGAAGTGCTGATCTTTGTGAACAAGAACCCTCCCTGGGATTCCTCCCAGTGGCCCTCAGAACTCGACCCCACACCAACCAGGAATGAGCACGCAAGAAACCTCTGAATCATCCTCAGAGCTGGCTTTAGGGCAGTGTGACCGGTGCTGCTGCACTGCGCGCTGACCTGTAGGGGGGCACTGTGTTTAGCAATACGATTTAAAAGCAACTGCTGCAGAGTTCCTTGTGCATTCAGCTTTCAGGCAAGAATATAATTTACATGACAATTCTTGTGATTAATGTTCCTGCTAGTGAGAGAGGGATCATGGTTTTTTTCCAGTGGCAGTTTTGACTTACCATAAAGTAGCACAGAGGGCTAATATGCCTGGTGCAAAGAAAAGATCTGTATTTTATGTGGATAGCTGAGTGGAATAGTAAAGTCAGCCTTTATCAGCACTTTAAAACAAATGAAACGTATTTGGAAAGATGGATTATGGAAAGATGAGGGGCACTTTTGCCCAGGTGGTAGTGAGAAGGAGGTCATATGGGGGTCAGCAAAAAAGATTGTCACACAGGCCTTCACCATCATTAAAGGTAGCCCTGATCATCCTCCACAACAAACTTACCATGGCCTTACAAGTCAACACCGTCACATCCTACTGCTTCTTCATACTCTGCATGCTATGCAAGATCTTCAAGTTGCTACCCCTAGACTCAAGACACATCATCACCCAGGCCCTCATCACAAACTGACTGGACTATGGCAACGCAATCTGTTCAGGAATACCAGCCCACCTCCTACAAAGAATCCAGGCAATTCAGAACTCTGCCACCAGGCTGATCCTCCCCACTATAGGCTACTGCACAGCCTCCCGGTCAAGAAACGTTTCCCATTCAACCTCCTCCTCACACTCATTTTAGGCCCTGCACAACACAGGTCCGTCCTTCCTCAACCACCGCTTCCACTTCTGCCAATCCACCAGATACCTTTGCTCTGCCTCTCTCTCTCTCGCCCAAGTACCATGCATACGCAGAAGCAATGCTGAAGGCTGTTCCTTCTCCCACCTCGCGGTGAAATCCTGGAACAACCTCCCTCTCCACTTCAGGAATTTCACGACGCTCCTGGAATTCCAAAAGAAGCTGAAGACCTGGGTCTCAACTAGCACTCTAGTCCCTCCATTGACTACTGCTAGACTTACATTTTCACCTGCCTAGCACCTAAATACACTTACTAGTAACAAGCCACGCTCTGCAAATCCTCTAACATAATACATAACCTTATTACAAAGACTGTAGACAGGTACTGGTGTGCAGTACTGAAATAAAAAGCAAGCGTCCACAATGTCTAAATGGGCTTTCAGAGCACTGTGGAAGGTCGAATTATCTATGGGGATTTGTTGTTTGAAGGCAAGGACTGTGGATCATGGAGCAGATCCTAATGTGGTAGGACTGATTTGAGTGTTTCTGACATCCCGCAATATGGGATGCATCGCTCTTTGACTGATGACATCGACACATGAGGCCGTCTGCAGTGAAATTCAAGTAATCCAAGATAAATATTGACATCATTGGGTCTCATCCACAAAGTGCCGCTTGAGTTCCTATGGGAGATTCAGCTGAGTACCCTGCCTGCTTAACGTCCATGGAGATATGGAAAAATGGACGGATGGAAAGGCTTGAGGCAATGCTTCTCAGAAAACTGAAATCCAAAGAGATGGTATCGTCCAGATCCAAAGTAATAGTGCTGCAGAGCTTTCTCCATGTGTTCGCTTTTGCACTTTCAGCGTAAAGCAACCGCCTGGGCCAAAAAGAGATCAGATGCGAAATGTTGACAGACAAGCGGACCATTAGCAACACTATTTGCCTTGAGTAGGGAAAAGAAGCATGCTTGTAATAAATGTAACCTTTTAAATCGTATCCACATACCTTTTTCATCCCAATAAAGCACCCTTGTCCCCTCTAGCTTACTTTGGGATGTCATCTTAGGGCGCCCACCTCATGGGAGTCCTCAGCACCCTGCCTGTGACCCAAGAGGCAGCAGAAATGCAAAAATATGCTATGTTTTAGGATTAATCTTCCTCGCGGATATTGTGGATATGAGATTTGGCAGAAGCGAGCATGATCTAATTTTTACTTTCGCGCAGGCCAAGACAGCTGGCACCCCTGAGAGCGGCCTTCAAGCCTTAATGAGTGTGGACATGGCCAGGTTTGGGTTGGCAGGGCGCAAGGGGTAATGTTGGTAATCATGAACGGAGCGCTGAAAGTTTAAACCACTTGAGTATGTGCCCTCCTGTTGAGATGAATGTGAACTATTCAATGTAATCAGGGACATAGAGGATCCCGGGTGGACTCTGCAGGAAATAACTGACGGTGGACCAGACTTTCCGCCCACTATGTGTTTTAATCAAGCACATATGCCAAGGCTTTTGATAGTCCCTTACCGACTACAATAACTATGACAGAAGCACTTGTCAAAGATCACAATGAGAATGTGTAGAGAGCAGAAACTCTACTAGCAATGCCCTACCTCTTCAATTTGAAGCATTGTCCACAAAGTATACTGGAAAAACAATGGGATATATATAGAGCCTAGCTTGCAGGTGCAGGGAACAATAAGGCATGCGAAAAAAAACAAATGATTAAACAAAACAACAATAACGATAAGAGTCAGAGAAATGAAAATAAACTGACAATAAAAAATTATGTACAATAGAATTTCTAAGTAATTACAAAATAGGAAACAATATTTACTGTGAAAACCAATTTAGCAACGCAATAAACAGTATACATCGACATAATAAATGCCAAATTTATACCTCTCATTTCTATGCCACCGACTAAATCCAGTCTGCACTGTGTTAAAATGAAGTCCATTTATAATCCGATTTTGATTATTCCAATGACAAATATACTAACCTAGCACTGTGTACAAATCAAATCCCTAGCACAATTCGCATTCAGAAAATAAGTTTTATTAAGAAAGGTAACTACGATTTCACTGCTTTTTTTTCAAATTGAGAAACATTGCCGTCAAACTATACAACTACAAACGGAGTATCTTCTCTGAGATTTTGTTTTAGAGCAATATTAATGTTTCTGCAATTCTTACTGCATAGAACATATTCAGAACGCATCGATTCAACAAAAAACACATTTATATAAATCAAGCGTCCAAAAAGAAAAGAAACAAATTCAAATGCAAATTTGTTTCTCTTAGTTCTCCCTAGATATAGAGTCTACTTTAAATTTTCTTTTTTTTCAACAGATTCGGTCACGGCTGCAAAAACCCTCGTAGTTAGTGGCTAGATTTAGTCATTCGGAATACTTCTTGTTAGCATTCCATACCATGGTTTTAGGCAACTGCGACAACAGATGAAAATCAACAATAACAAAAACAGTTTGAGCTCCATTCTATTGCTGTGCCAATTTTCCCACCGGAACACAAACAACCTCAGTCCGTTTTTTCCAGTCTCAGGGAACGGTACGAGTGGATTTTTTATATATATGTATATATATATATATATATATCAATGCTCGAAGGTGTCCACCTTTGAGTAGCACGCGAACAGCAGCTTGGTTTATGTATAGGTGAGGACGGGGATCCACTCGTAGACGCCGCTCCGTAAGGGATCTGCCCGACGCGTTTCGAAGCTCCATTTGCTTCTCTTCAGGGGCTTTAACGGAAGCGGTGTGCGCAACCGCCGACCCACTTCCCCATTTTATATATAACACACCCACACCGCTTCCGTTAAAGCCTCACCTATACATAAACCAAGCTGCTGTTCGCGTGCTACTCAAAGGTGGACACCTTCGAGCATTGATTTATACGCGGCCGTCCAGCCGCGGAGTATGCACCACCCCGGCACCCTGGGGGTCACTAAAGTGAAGCAGCAGTCGTACTTGGAATCGAGGACGGGCCCACTTGTGGAGTCCATACAGGACTTGATTGTGTGCTTCCCGGACCACACTTCCCAGAATGCACAGTCTCATTTGAGCCTCCCATCGGTGGGTGTGTTATATATAAAATGGGGAAGTGGGTCGGCGGTTGCGCACACCGCTTCCGTTAAAGCCCCTGAAGAGAAGCAAATGGAGCTTCGAAACGCGTCGGGCAGATCCCTTACGGAGCGGCGTCTACGAGTGGATCCCCGTCCTCACCTATACATAAACCAAGCTGCTGTTCGCGTGCTACTCAAAGGTGGACACCTTCGAGCATTGATTTATACGCGGCCGTCCAGCCGCGGAGTATGCACCACCCCGGCACCCTGGGGGTCACTAAAGTGAAGCAGCAGTCGTACTTGGAATCGAGGACGGGCCCACTTGTGGAGTCCATACAGGACTTGATTGTGTGCTTCCCGGACCACACTTCCCAGAATGCACAGTCTCATTTGAGCCTCCCATCGGTGGGTGTGTTATATATAAAATGGGGAAGTGGGTCGGCGGTTGCGCACACCGCTTCCGTTAAAGCCCCTGAAGAGAAGCAAATGGAGCTTTGAAACGCGTCGGGCAGATCCCTTACGGAGCGGCGTCTACGAGTGGATCCCCGTCCTCACCTATACATAAACCAAGCTGCTGTTCGCGTGCTACTCAAAGGTGGACACCTTCGAGCATTGATATATATATATATATATATATATATATATATATATATATATATATATATATATATATGTATATATATACACACATATATATATATATGATTTATACTTACCTGTACAATACTTACATTTTCGTTGTAAAAAATTCTGTTAAGATTTTCGTTGTAATGACGCTGTCATGGTTACTGCGTCGTTGTCAAGTCATTCATGAAAAAAATGCCATTGTTGTTCCGTCATACCTTGGCATGGCCAAATGGTGAAAGATACCAAGATACGGCTGATGTCCGATCCATACACGACTACAGTCTTCATTTACTGGCACATGCATCAACGTAGGCTTTTGCGATTCCTTAATTGCTATTATAAAGGAATCACAAAAGCCTATGCATGTAGGAATCGCTATAAAAATAGCATTTCCTACACATTCCTTAATTGCTACTCGCAAATTGCGAGTCGCAATTAAGGAATGCTGTCCCGTTCATTCCTAGGGGAGTCCAGGTCCGTAGGAATGAATTGGAGATTGCATGATCAATTTGCGAGTACCATTAGGTACTCGCCAATTGCTCATGCAATTTCAAGGGTACAAGGGTATCAAAATGACACCCTGTTGCACCCCTGAAATTAATCTGTGCACATATGTTGCACACACAGATGCCCTGTGCGCAACATGAAACATGAAACTTTGAAAAAATGCACAGAAGGGCACAAAAAGTTTTTGCAAATTACCATGAAGTTCAACTTCATGGTATTTTGCTCCCCCTATTAGCGAAATCGCTAATTTTTTAACTTTATGCATTGCATTTAAGGATTCTCAATTTGGGATTCCTTAAATGCAATCGCAATTTAGGAATCGCAATTCAGAGATTCCTTAAATTGTAATTTTTGCATTTGGGATGATGCATCCCAAATCCAAAAATACCCGTTGCAAAGGGGCAGATTCTGAGAATCTGCCCGTTTGCGACCGTTTTTTCCTTTGATGCATGTGCCTGGTAATTAATAGTAACTTACAGAGGACATGCATGAGGATGTGTGGTAGGGTGACCAGAATTTTAAAGCCAAAAACCAGGACATTTCCCAAAAATAGAAAGAGGACTACAATTTTACTTTAACCCCAGCGTACAGAATGACAATGCTCCTTAGCAGAGAATTCCAGAAGAGGCAGTAAGAACACACATAAAATGCAGTTTTTAAAGCCAGTAGCATGCCTATTAATTAAATTGCTTTCTTACAACAACTGCTAACCCTGCTCTACAAAACATAAAAAGATACCGTCCATCGCTTTCAGCCGAGCCTCTCTAAAAACCGGGACATGTGCTTAATCTCCTGAAATCTATTGGGACAGCTGGCGGAAAACCGGGACTGTCCGGGCAAATCCGGGATGCCTGGTCACCCTAATGTGTGGGAGGGTAAGGTCAAGGCACTGGTGTAACAAAACTTGAGTGGGCCCCCGGGCAAGGTACGTGGACAGCCCCCCGGACTCATTCAGTAGCTCTCCAGCCAGAGTACTGTGCTGACGGGGCCCCCTAGAGCTTTGGGGCACCCAGCCCCACAGGGGCTGCGGGGGCCTGTGTTACACCACAGGGGCAAGGCTCCATGGCTCCTCAAGTTTTGCCACAAAATAAGCAGTTAAGGGGTCAGTTTTATTAAAGAATGTATAAAAAAATCTGTAAAGGGCTTTTGAGGGAGCCAACATGCTAGATAATGAGCTGGGTGGCACCATTGTCTTGTAGATGTGGAATCGTTCTTTGGCTGCGTTCAAAGATTCAGAAATACAAACCTGGAAGTGCTACCTCTATGCTGTGGCACGCACAGATTTCAAGCCCCTGAAGCGTGCACAAAAAGGCATGCTACAAGATAGTAATTTTATTTTGCTCCAACTAGCTCTGTTATAATTTGTCTATGATTAGGGAAAAGTGCCAATAAGCTTTAAGGTGGTGTTTTACTAGATTATTTTAATGTATTTCTGTTGTCTGTGGCCAAATTGTTGTTCATATTTAAACCTGCTTCTACGTCAGTTAATACAGCATAGTAAATAGGCAGTAGATGAGGTGCATAGGTTGCTGTACATGTAACCGATCACATTATTATTACATGCGAAGCACCCTTTGCAGACCCAAACTGCAAGGCCTTGTCCCAATTAAGTTCCAAAGCATCTCCAACTGCAAATCTCTTAAATCCCGAGCCACATCCCTCTTTTACATTGTGTTCCTGGAACATTAGTGGTCTTCAACATAAAATTACCAACTTGGGGACACACTCCTTCATATTTGGGCACACTGTTATAGCCCTTCAAGAAACATAGACTACCCAAAATTGTCCAGTGACCGGCTTTATTGGATTTTGGAAACCGGCAATCAGAGACTGCCCTAAAGGCGGCCTGTCGATCTATGTTTCAAACACTCTAAATGGCCCAATCGTGCCACTAAATTTTGACGAAGACTGGCTACTTGGTGTTAAAATCTACTCATGGAGCAAACAACGTCCACTCTTATTTCTTAACATCTACATTAATCCGAGCTTGTGCACAAAAAAGGAGCATCTAACTCGTTTAATGAAAATTGTGTGCGACTTGGCTGCAGACCAACCTCATTCTGACTGTATAATCTCAGGGGACTTTAACACCAACCTCTTTCAGGGTAACACTGCTGATTACGAAGGGCTTTTACCATTCACATTATCTGAGGCAGAGGCACAGTCCAAACCTGGGTGAACTTTGCGTGCTGCAACTTTACAGTGCCGGCTTCCTGGTAATGAACGGCAGATCCACAAATGGCACTCCACCAAAATGGTCTTGGACAAATGGCCGCAAACAATCTTACTTAGACTACACCATCTGCAATTCAGTCCTGCTTAAACATCTGGGGACCTTCAGTATTCATCCTCGAACGGAAAGCGACCATCGCCCCCAGATCATTCCCCTCAAAGTAAAGCCAGAGTATCATAAACCTGCCTCAACGACAGGTACAGGAACGTTTACTGAAAATTTGAAGCGTCTAAGATGGAGTGATGACATAAGCCCTAATGTTATGAAGGCTAGTCTGGCTCTTATAACATGCGGAACTGACCTGGCGCCTTCCCTCACCGCTGCATGGTCGACGTTCTGTTTACAACTGATAACTCTCTTTCCTGCCAAACAGCACTCCTACAAGGCTTCTTCTAGTCACCACTTTTCAATCTCAAGCCAAACAAGGGCACTGAAGAAATCCAGAAACAATGCCTTGTGGTCTGTTACGAAATCCCCAGTATACAACGAGCTGTTGAGTGCGTATAAAACTGCTCAAAAATCATTTAGGCAGGCTCTACAAAAAGATAACAACTCCACCAAAATCAATTCTGGTGTAAATTAATATGGGAGAGTAAAATCCGCAACGCAAGAAAATTCTGGGCTCTAATCAATCGCCATAACACTAGCTCATCTAGCTTCGGGTCGGCAAATATTCAAGAAGCTGACTGGTTCGCCTTCCTGACAGACTACTTTAGGTCTCCAGAGAGAACAGCGCCTATAGAAACATGCGCCTCCAACTTGACGGAAATAAGCCCGAGCAGGAGCAGGTGGACGCCCTCTGGTCGTTTAGACCTCTGCTGTGAAGATCTGCAAACCACCCAAGAAATGGTTACCAAGGTATTGTCAAAAGTAAGATCAGACAGAGCTCCGGGCCCAAACGGCTTACCACAGAATTTGTTTAAATCAGAAATAGGTCTTTGGTCAGGATACCTAACTGACCTTTTCAACTTTGCACTAAGAACTTCAATCATACCGGACTCTTGACGTGGCGCAATAATTCATCCATTTTATAAATCAGGGTCCCACGCCTCCCCAAACATCTACAGATTAATTGCCCTTTTGGACATCGAGGCTAAGCACTATGCAGGTATTCTTTTGAAGGAGTTGAGAACATGGGCAGAACAGAACAACCTGATTCTAATGAACTAAACCGGATTCACCGCCAAATCTGGAACTCTGACTAACGTTTTGACATTGTCCATAATTGTTGACAAAGCTTTTTCCACATCTAGGGGTGTTTTTTGTTGTTTTGTTGATTTTAAAGCCGCCTTCGACCGGGTTCCCAGGGCTGCCCTATTGGAAAAGCTAAAAAAATGGATCCCAGAAAAACTTTTGGTGGCGATTATTCAATTACACTCAGGTACATGGGTTCAAGTGAAGCTGGGGACCGGCACACATCTCTCTGGGAAAATTATGACAACTAGAGGCGTCAAACAGGGATGTGTGCTGGCCCCACTACTTTTTAACCTGTTTATAGCAGACCTGTCGGCTTCCCTAGAAGAAACAAATAGTAATCCACCCAAGATCGGAGGTTCGCCAATAAGCAACCTTCTATATGCTGACGACTTGGTTCTTTTTAGTCAAACACGGGTATGGCTGCAAAGGCTACTGGACAAACTATACTACTACACCACCGTGAATAAACTAGAGGTCAACCTAAAGAAAACCTAAGTGGTTACCTTTGGAAGAAAATGCAATGTCGGTGGTGGCTGGTTGTATAACAACATGAGCCTTGCAACAGGAAGCACATATAAATACTTAGGGTTCAACTTCGACTCTAGGAGTAACCTTGCCAAACAGCGCAATGAGATATCAGCAAAAGCCATGACCCTACAGGTGACCCTCTCTAAGCTCTCAAACGATCTGTCTGGTCCAAGTTTATCACCTCTATTGGAAGTTATGAGAGCAAAAATGGGGCCGACCCTATCATATGGCATTGAGATTTTCAGGGGTAAACTAAATACCAACTTAAACCAACACATGATCAAAATCTATAAAAAAGTTCTTCATTTGCCTAAAACTGCCTCAGCAGCCCAAATCAGATTAGAACTGGGCTTATTAAATTATGAAGTTTCTAACACCGGCATGTATTTAAATCTTTGCCACAAACTTAGACTGGCAGACATAGGCTCACTTGAGTCACTAGTGTGGCTAGACATTACTCAGAAAAACCCAGGGGGCTTGTATGGTCACCTTTTTAAGGATTCCATCCGCGAATTGTCTGCGGGCGACCTATGGGCACTCAACCCTAGCATGGCAGCATTTAAAACCAGCATTAAGAAATGCGTTAGAATGAGCTCCCTTATTATTGACAAAGCCCACTTTGCCAAACACAGACACGCATGGTCAATTGTGAATTCCTATGGGCGGATATCTCCTGCTTCCTACCTGTCCTGCACTTACTCCCTGTATTTAAAACTTAGCAGATTGGGCGATTGGCAATTCTTAAAAGATTTGCCCCCTTGGCGTCGTACGTCAGAAGTCTTATTGTGCAGAGGGTGCGGTAAGACGGCTGAAACCTTGGAGCACGTGGTCTGTCTTTGCCCCGCACTTATGCTACAGCGCAGACACAAATTGAAAATGGAGTGGAACAGGTTGGGTATTCGGACCTGTAGACAGGCAATTATTGCAGCTCTGAGCCCTGAAAATACAGCTTTAAATATAGGCCTTACAACCTATCTACGCTTTGCATACCGTAATTTTATGAAGTAACTGGAAGAGTCTGCCAATGCGTTTACTTTTAAGTAATTTTTAAATTAAACTGCTCCTCATCTCTAAGCTGTAAAAACTGTATTTTTTATCTGATCGTATTTTATCCTAATCTGCTGCTATTGATCTGTTGCTCCTAATTTTTATATGATCGCATTTTATTAACTTGTAGTCATTTGTTGATCACTAGACTGTTTTTATAACCCCAACATTGCTAAACGTCCGTACCACAAATTTCTTCTGTTTTAACGCTATGCTGACCCAGTTGTTCTCCATATCATGTTTTCTTTTTAATCACCCATACGTAATGGAAGTCGCATTTGGAAGATTCTCATTCAATTATTGATGTTTAATTGATTTTCCTTTTTTCTTAATAAGGTGTACTGCTGTTGGAACTATTGAGGTGCTCTTTTAAGGATATTTTACATCCAAATAAAGATTATTATTAAAACATTATTATTAGCTGACTTTGCGAAACGTCACAAGCCCAATGATGGAACAGTCAATAGGCCTGGCTTTCATGTGCTGATGTGATGTAAACACAGGCATTCACAAATACTATTTACAACCCTTACTTGCACAAGTATTACTTATCATATTAAAATCTACCCTATTGGCATTGCCACTAATGGCCATGATTGCTTTCTGTATAGAATGCATATAGGACATAAAGAATTCAATGTGGCATGTGCCACGATGATTGAGTGTACTTTTCAGATGTAAAATAGTTTCCCAATCATTCCACAGGAGTCACTTCTAGGCCTGGGTGGGGTTTGCAGAGTTATACTCCGTGGAACTCCACGAAGTGCCTGAAAAACTCAGTTGCGCTCCGCGGAGTTCAGAGTCTGTTTAGTTGCACTGCTCGCAATGATTTTTAGCGCCGGGAGTTTTACCTGAACTGTAAAATCAATGTGAACAGCACTACGTGTTACGTCAGGGGGCGCTGCTGCTTTCTTCCGCTCAAGTAAACATTCTACGCGAGCGGCAGTTTCCTCAACGAGAGTGGAAGATTTCTCAACGTCAGTGGTCGCAACCTGCTGCCACACCGACAGCCCGCATCAAGAAATCACAAAGGGAGGAGGTCTTGCAGATAATTTTTTTCTCGCAATTGCTCACCAACATAACGTTGGCTAGCCACTTGAGAGGAAAAAGTTTTCTCAGCATTACTTCATGGAGTTTTGCAGAACCCCACATGGAGTAGGCAAAACTCCGTGAACACTGCCGGCAGAGCAGAATTTTTCGCCCACCAAAGTCACTTTCTGGAAGGTGGAATGATGCACCAATAGCTTGAGCTGAGTGAGCACATACACTTTGAGGTGGAGTCAAAGCCCACTGAATGTATATTTTAAAGAATTGGTCACAATACGTTTGCAGAAAGCTGCTCTGTGAAGCCAGATGTAAAAATCATCATCGCTATTTCACAAATATCTTTTAAATGAGACTCCAAAAGTACCTGATTGGCAACAGAATTTGATCAACAACAGGTGATGTTTTGATTGAGTATCTCATGAATATTTTTAGGAAACAATGGCAGAGCATACCCACATTGTAAGAAGATTCCAATGTGTCCTCTTGATTAGGCAATTAGTACCCCAAACTGAGCTCCTGATATACACCAAATAGTTTTTGAAAAATTATGTCTCACTTTCAAACCTGCTTTTTATTTATTCATTTGCACCTAAAACAAAAAACACAAAGGCTATCTCCTAACAATAAATCTTCACTGTAGTGACATACAATAAAATTCCGTGAGATAATAGCAATAGAAAATGTGGGTTGATGAAGGGCCTTCCTCGTTCATTTAATGATGCTGGCTAATCAATCTCGTGAATAGTCAGTCTACCTTTGTTTTTGGGGAACTCACCGGCCTCTTTACAGCACAATCTAAGGTTAGAAGGAAGAGACTGCCTCCTGCTGGCCTTACATATGTAGTATGTTACTTGAGTCACATTTCAGCGCTCCGAGAGGTGTGGCGCCGCGGCCAGGGCGACTGACGTTGGAATCTGGGGACCAGGGTTCGATCCCCGGCTCCGGCGGCAGGTTAGCCCAGCACCATGTGACTCTGGGCAATAGCTCGCTTAATCTTCCCGACGGCCCCCCAGCGCCCAGAGACCCTTACGGGTGATTGTGCGCTTTACAAATGTGGACTGTACTGTACACTGAATGCCTGTCTCTTTTCACAAACAAGAATGCTGAGTTTAATATTCTGTGTTTTACCAAAGCAAGGGAACCCAAATTGTGCTCAGGGACGTTGAGTGCAGAATGTTTTACAAGAACAGCGGTCCTAACAATGAAATATTTCTCTTATTTATGTTATGTTATGTTTCGGATTTCTTGATTCACTATAGATTGCAACATCTGTGAGTCCTATGGAACGATGGTGCATGTTTGCTACAGTGTCCTGGAATTGCCAGTCTCCCGTGTGGAGTGTCAGGGGTGAGGTGTTCAAGATCCCCACCTGTGTTTCAAGATTTTGTGTAGTTGTGCTGCCTGGCTGCTATATCTAGTGATGAACCGAACAGGTTCAGAGGTTGCCTGTTTGCTATCGTCAGTGCTGCTTACTTTGGGCATGATATTGTTTCTCTGGAGTACCCTCACTCTTGCTTCTGCCTGTTCAATGCCTTAGTTGGGTAACCCCTCTCCCTGAACCTCACTTTCATGGCCTGTGTAGTCTGTTCAAAGGCTGTAGTCATGCAGCAATTACTCTTTGCTCTAAGTAATTCCCTATAGGGTATGCCGCATCTGAAACTGGGTGGATGGCTACTTGCTGCATGCAGGATAGAATTCCCTGTGGTTTTCTTCCTGAACAGATTGGTACAAATGGTTCCCTCCTCAACTGATAGTTTAAAATCCAAGAAGTCTATAGTCACCTTACTATAGAAAAGAAAGGGGGCCGCAGCACAAGCCGCTGTCGAAAAAGGCATTTTGTGCACATCCATGCACCATGTGCCAGGTACCCTGTGGTGCCTGGCACACGTGCATAGATGTGCATTGGGGTACCTTTGGTACAGTGGCCCACAGGGGACGGGGGCCAAGCTTTTGGCCTCCAAAGTCCTTTTCCGACAGCCTGTATGTGACGGTCGGACCCCCATGAACAGGCTGTCAGAAAAGGACATCCTAATCCCTACAACGGTGCCTTCTCAGACACCACCCTCTTTGTAGGAATAGGAGTCTGACCGCCGCCCAGATGAGATCCTTGATCCTGTCAGCCACTGCAGTCTTTCCCCTGACAGCCAAGCTCCGACCACCTGCATCCTAATGCGCCGTTCGGACCGATGGGCTGGATGCCAGTGGAACCGCCACCGACAGCATGTCAGAGGTGGTCCCACCACCATCCTAATTAGGCCCTAAGTGACAAAAACATGAACAAATACGTTCCAAGCATATAACACATGCCCCTTCCTCAATAATTACAAAATATATACCTAATACTCAACAACCATACCTGCCGCTCTTTAAATAACAATGACAAAAAAACTACAAGGAGGAAAAGTGTCCACAGGGTTTCGCCTAGTAGTTTCCAATTAAATATTCTTCCAAAGGATAAGTTTCACAAATATAATTCTTCCACCATACAGGTGGCTTTCTACTAGTATGGGTTCAAGTGAACCAAGTTGAACGAGACCACTCCTTCTACGTTCTGCACAATTATCCTGACTACTACCAGGCATCTTGGAAAACTATTCATCATTAAAAATAGGCTCAGGCTCAATATTAATATCAGTTTCAGAACGTGTTGCAACACCTCCACTGTCAGACGTTGCAGCTCCACTCCCTGATGCCACACCATCAGAATCTGCAGGTACTTACTCTGCATGACCAATGACATTGTCCAAATTCAAAAAATCAGATGAATCATTCATTGCAGATTCAGGCACTCCAGCACTGACTACATCACCACCCCATCCATCATTACAACATCGATCAGCTAAAAGACATGTAGCCCCATTAGGTGAGGAATATATCACTATTCTTATTAAATTCCAAACCTCCCATCCACCAAACGAACTACATTTGTCAGCACTTCAATGAGTTCCATAGGCTCATAAAATTGACTTCCTCCATTTGGAAATGTACCTGGTTTGTTAACATGAACCCACTGACCCACTGCAATATGACAGTCTTTTGTCCAAAACTTGAAATTACACAGGGTTTTTCCCTTGCAACGTGCCGATTCAATTCGGTCACAAACCACATCTTCTGACAATTGTACAACAATAGCCCTGAATAACCATCCTGGATTATATTTAGATCTTGTGTTTCTACCCTGTATTAGCAGAAATAGGGAATACCCTGTAGCATCACAAATCCTCTATACACCCCTACAGTTTTATCCAATTGTATCTCCCAATCGTTCTTACTCTTAAACACCTTTTTAATGCACTCCACCATACCATTGCTGTTGGGATTATACAAAGATGTGGATCTGTGTTTAACATCGAATCTGTCAAAAAACTCTTTTGCCCTGTTAGACATAAATACACCTCGTTATCACTGATCAAATTGGTAGGGATACCCAACAACAAAACACTAACCCCCCCAAAAAAAAAAAAAAAATTGGATCTGTATTCACTCTTTCCACAACTTTGATAACAGGCCATCTGGGAAACATATCCAATAATACAATGACAAACTTGGAAGTCACGCCAATTGGATCTATTATATCAATGGCTACAGACTCCCATGATGATTTTGGTATGGAAAACATATCCGTAGGTGGTTTCAAACTCACCGAGGATTTATCTGCATTTTCAAAAGCAAACCAGTCATGTACATATCACTAAATATAGAAAGGAGGTAGTTCCTCTATCAGGCAGATGCACCAATGGGTGCTATCAAGCCAGAGTGAGTGTCGCTGGGAGATCTGAATTTCAGATCATAATGCCCTCACACACCTGTTAGGGTGTAATGCTTCATCATAGGGCGCTCCTCGTCAGACCGACGCTGCAATGTCTGACGGGCCTGATGGCTACTTTGGTGGAGTTCTTTTGATCTGAGGACGCCATATGTGGTGAGTGCACGTGGGCAATATGAAAGGTGAATTCTAGTGTGTGGAAAGTGACTTAAAATAGGCACCGGAGCTCGTAAGAAATAAACTTAATAAAATATGGACCCCGGGACTAAGTAAAAACAGTGGTGCTATCTTGTGGTCCCTAGGTACCAGCGTTAGGAACACATGGTTAACATGTTTAGTACCATCTAGGCCCAATCGTGGGGCGGCACTTCTTAAGGACCTTAATGAACAATGTTGCCCCCTGGAAGGGCGGGCAGTCTCCCCGCTATTCGAGGATGACCAATGAAAGGATGCTATGGATCCTATTAGGGAGCAAGTATAGTGTTTCACCTCTAATAGAGACTTGACGGAGCAGGGTAGGTGAGACAACACTGACCAATCAAAATACCAAGTGTCCCTCACCATGACCAGGACCCTCCAGTCCGTCTATGAAGTGTTAGACTCCTCTATTAGAGGTGAAACACTACACTGGCTCCGTAATAGGGATCCACAGCATCTTTTCGAGACATTGCAGCGCCGGTCTGACAAGGAGCGCCCTATGATGAAGCATGACACCCTAAAAGGTGTGGGAGGGCGTAAGGATCTAAAATTCAGATCTCCCAGTGACACTCACTCCGGCTTGATAGCACGCATTGCTGCATCTGCCTGACAGAGGAACTACCTCCTTTCTGTGTTATACCTGGTGCTAGTCCTTGGAGGAGCTCGGGAGGAGGACCTGTTTAAAAATGTGCTCTTCCAGCCCCCATTTTGAATTAAGGCTCATATCACTCAATATCCATGGCTGCCCACCAAAAAGAGGCTTTCACGGTCTGTTTCATTCTAACAATTCCCAAACTACCCTAATTGCATAACTCCATAAACAATTTACCTAAGCTTTCGAGGGGAATAACTCACTGACCTCTGCAAATATTCTCAATCTGTTCACATATTTCTCATTTTATTTCCCAAAATACTTTAAATTTTACATCTAGAACATGTTTGCTTGGTCATCCCTTCCTGAAATACACCACAATCTGCAACAGCACATAGTCCTTTCTAAACTCCTGTTCCCAAACTTCTGTTTTTGATGTGTGGGGTACCTCTGTCCTGCACGTATGTAATTTGAGTATGATTCCAAATTTCACCCTCACACATTTTCCATTGCTTTGGCCTTTGTGAAAGAAAATCAGCAATAAAATTTTCATTTCCAGGCACATACACAATTATATCATATTATTCTTGTAGTCTCTCGGAAAATCTAGCTAGTCTAGCTGGTGCATTATTAGAGCATCCTGTGAGAATTTTAACTAATGGCTTATGATAACATCTAAGGGCCTGATTATGATGCGGGTGGGAAAGCTTCCCGAGCGAATCGGTTTGGAAATGATTTCTGACCCACTCAGATCAGGAGACTCCGACCGACGGAGTACGATGCATCCGGATGCTTCCAGATACGATTTGGTTGGACTCCCATTGACTTCAATGGGAGCATATGTTCCTAACCACATCATAATTATGCCCTGGTACTAGGAAGGCAAGACACTTACTAGGCAGGCAAGATGGAGGCTGCTTGACCCATGCGAGAGTCACTCCCTGACCATTGTGCTGCTTGATGAAAATTTAGTGAGTTAATGCCCAAAGTCAAACCATAGTTGAACTGAAGACTGAGACGCGAGCCTGAATGATTTCCCAACAAGGTTTACACTCCTTACTACAGCGTGCATCGGCGGTGTTTGTTATCGGCGCTCAAAGAAGCCGGATGTAGCGGGCGTTGTTTGCCGGGACCCGGCGGCTGAGGGCAAGGCGAGGCGGGATGCAACAACGGAGACCCGCTCCGAGGGAAGGAGCGACCGGCGCTAAGACCGCTGCTGCGCCCAAGAAGCTGGCTACCCCTATGCAATCAGAACCCGCTCACACACCCACCCAGGAAAGGGGGATGAGTGCGGAGAGCAAAGATGGAACTCCCGGCGGGCAACGGCGTTTTCCTGATGGTGTCACGAGGGCGAGGACACAGACGGTTCCCGGGATGTTTTCGGGAACAGGGGTAAGCGGAAGACAGGCAAAACCCCTGTTAGAGGACAAAATTCCAAGTAAAGTGGTTGCAAGAGACACAGATATTGCTAGTAATATTGTCAGCAACAATGTATCGAATATAGCAGGAGGGATGGCTACATCTGATCCCCACAGTGCCCCTGAGACATGCAATATGTCTAATGTTGCTAATGCATCTAAAGCTTTGAATGCTCAAATGGGGGAGGCAGAAGGGATGGCTGGCAATGAGGAACAGGATGATAAAATGGATAAAGTTGTTCCTCCAGGGCACAAAGATGATATCAGCGATCAGCAGGAGGCAGGGGATAAAGTGCCTGGTGCCCCGGATGGAGAGAACTTTTTTTCTTTTACAGAGGAATCTGATCTCAACAATGTCAGTGACCCTGATAATACAGATGTGGGTGCCTCAGGGATGATAGTGACTGCCCCCCCATGACAACAGACACTCTGAAGAGGGTTATCAGTTGGTCTAAAAGAAAGAGTACTGATGGTCTGGAGCATAGAAGCTCTCACTCGGAAACCAGCAAGCATCTTCAATGGGATTACTCCACCACACCACTGGGAGCCAAGGAAGGAGCAGTGCACGGTTTTCAGGATAATGATCCAAGGGCTTCTAGCAGCAAATCTGATTCTGTCTCTTCCATAGGCTTAATTTATGCTACACTTAAGGCTATGCACGTAGAGGCTCATCAGGAACATAAAAAAGCACAACTCGCGACCAAAAAAAAAATCCATGGCGCAATTCGCAAAACAACCAAAGCCTGCACCGAAGTGTTGGGAAAAGCTGAGACTAATCTTGTTCAGGTGTTATCAGAGGGCGAGGAGGCCAATGTAGCATAAATAAAGATTACAATTGCGAAGTCTGCCATAACCAAAATTTCACTTGCCAAATCAGCTGGTAGATATCTAGCCTGGCGGTCTAAATTATATGAGAGTAATGAAAGGGTGGATCATATGTTGGCTGTCCGGGCTAGAGAAAAAGAGGCACAAGCACGTATCACAGGAATTTTAGATACTGATATTGGTTTGGTAACTGATGCAGGGGCAATACTCTCGGCATTCCAAAAATTCTATCAGAAGTTATATTCGGAAGATATAAATGATAATTGTCGGACCCAAGATGAAATTAAGAGGTACCTCTAAGAGGTCAAATCAGATCAACTGACTTCTTTAGATCAGAGTATCTTAGACGCTCCGATAAGGTTGGAATAAATACAAACGGCCATAGATTCACTTCCACCTGGTAAAGCGTCCCTACCAGGTGAATTTTATAAGATCTTTTGGACCCAATTGATGTTAATATTGTTTGAGATGTTTCGTTTAATACAGAGTGGGGATGCACCTCCAGAGTCGTGGAAGACAGCAAAGATCGTAATTTTTTTTTTTTTTTAAAAGGTAAAGTGGCGACAGACCCCGGGGCGTATAGGCCTATTACTTTGATAAATTGCAACATAAAAATGTATTCCAAGATCTTCGCAAATAGAATAGCGTCATTCATTAAAAAAATTGTATCTCCCCAGCAACATGGTTTTGTTCCCGGCTGGGAAACTAGTGACCATATCCGGCAGATAATAGCCCTATTTGATAATACCAAGTTTACAGGAGACCCTATGGCCTAAATACTGCTGGATGCAGAAAAGGCATTCGATAGGGTCTCCTGGCCTTTTTTATGGGCCGCCATGAGACATAATGGTATAGGGAATGGATTTATAAGAGCTATTCAAAGCATGTATAAAGACCCAACCACTAGGATTGTATTGATGTCGGGGATAATTAATATAGCACGTGGCACGAGACAAGGATGTCCGTACTCCCCTTTATTATTTGCCATCTACATTGATCCTTTAATTAGGTACATTTTGGAAGATCAAAGAATTCAACCTGTCCATGCTAGAGGGGGGGTGTCAAAAGTTTGGCACATGCTGACGACTTAGCCATTATAACATCTGCTCCCCGCTCTGCTCTTGAAGAAATAAATAATCTAACATTGCAATTTGGTACTATATCTGGAAATCACCTGAATGAACATAAAACTCAAATTGTTATTAATGAAAAAATTACATTAGTAGATCATCGGATAGCACCGAGTGCCAGATATTTAGGTACAGAAATAAGCTCTAAACCTGAGGACATGCTTGAAATCAATTTGAAACCACTGTTACAGAAAATCAAATCAGGCTCTCAGAGAATGAATAATCTATATTTGACATTAATGGGGAGAAGTAACGTCATCAAAATTATATTCTTGCCTAAAATTTTATATTATTTTAGAGCGATTCCTCTAGAGATAAACAAAACTTGGCTCCAGAAGATAAATCAGCTAGTTTCGTGGTTCCTATGGGCTGGGCAGCACCCACGAAGGGCTCTGAAATATATGACCTTAACCCCTTCTGCGCCGATGACGAGCTCAGCTCGTCATGAGGTTTACCTGTCGTGCGCTCATGACGAGCTGAGCTCGTCATGAACCGCGGGGTTTTAAAAACTTCATTTTTAAAACCGCGCGCATGTGGTTAACTAGAGACAGGGGAGGGTGGTCTGTGCCTAATTTTCAAATGTATTATTGGACAACAGCTCTGAAACAGATGATTGAATTGCTGAAAGGGGGAAATTTGGGATGTGTGGAAATCTCAATTTATCATCTGATCTATGGGTAGAAGCTAGAGGACTCCTTATGCGTCATATAGATTACGCCTATTTGAAGAGGGTTAACATTAAGGTGCTGCTCGGTGCCTTTAGGGTCTGGACAGCCGTTAGGAAAAAGTTTGGGATTGGGCGGATACACAGAAATTCCCCTCTAGCAAATAATAAATTACTTCCCGAGATATTTCAAGATACTTATTTTAAATACTGGAAGGAGAAAGGAATTCTGTTTATAGGGGATCTTATATCTAATACTGAAATACTCACTTTTGAGGTAATCAAAGATAAATTTGGGATCGAGAATAAATATTTTTTTAATATTTGCAGATTAGGGATTTTCTCACCAAAAACTCAGCTCGCGGAGTAGAATTCCTTTATTAGATCTGATCTTCGGGGGTCAATCTACTACGTCAACTTTACATAAACTTATAAATGAAAGGATGGGCGATGATCTGTCAAAGCATTTTGATAGATGGCAAACAATGTTACAAGCTGGGCAGGGAGAATGTGAAGATTTCCTCCTGGTCAGTCAAACGGCATGCATTTCAGCAAGCCTACAGGTTCATTGCTATAAGACATGGTGTAACTTATATATCACTCCGGTCGTATTCATAGATAGGGAGGGACTTCGGGGATACATTGTTCTCGTGTGGGCTGCTCGCAGCAGACAGTATACACATGTTTGCCACCTGCCCTAGCCTTTTTCAATTGCTGGTTAAAATTGAACATCGTCTCAAATCTATATTGGGTTATCTCGTTGTATTGACCCCCCAGGTTATAGTGTTAGGGATTAGTAATCAGGAAATGGAGGAATCCGATAGGAAACTAGTTTATATAGCAATGGCCATATTTCGGCTTTGTCTTGCTAGTGTTTGGCTTGATCAGAATCCTCCCTCTATTCATGTATGGTTTGGCAAACCATTGTCTATTTATATCTGGGAGATGTCTGTGTTTATGAGAAGGGGAATCAGGGCAAGGGAAACGGGGAAAAAGATTTGGGAATTATTAACAAAATGACTCAATAAGGATTAATTGGTTATTGTGGTGTGAATTACACCTATGCTTGTAGTTTATTAGTTGTTTTTGCGGGGATCCACTGGGTGGGGAGTGGGGCAGGATAAAATTAGAAATTTGGACATCAGGCATGTTTTTTGTTTAACCTTGTGCAACATTCTATTTTTCTGATGTCCTAATAAAAATCTTTAAAAATAAATGAATAAATAAATATAATTGGGCCCTGGGTCGGCAAAACACGTTCCCGGTCCGATTTGGAAGGAGCAAATGCCATTTGGAGGCCTTCCTAACCGCATCAGAATCAGGCACACGGTGGGAATGCTTTCCTAACCGCATCAGAATCAGGCCCTAAGAGTGAAAACTTTCCCTTAAACAAAATCTCTGCACTAGTCTGCAGTCCAGGCACAATCAAGAATTTCTTTTTCAATAACGGAATACCTCTTTTCCGAAGGGAATCACAGATCTCAAAGCATTCACAATTACGCATTCAGGACCATCCTCCTCCACTTGAGACAAAACCGCACCTAACTTTTTACAACTTGCATCAATTGTGTTCATGCAAGGTGCATTTGGATCAAAAAATTTCTGTGAAGCCATATTTGGGATATGTTCCTTCTCACTGCAAAAATCCAAATCACATTCTGTAGTCCATTCAAATTTGCACTTTTTTGTCAACAGTTGTCTGATAACGTTTCAGCTGCAAATTCTGGAATGTACTTGGAGCACAATTCTGCAAGCCCAATAAATGATTGCTCTTTACCTTTACAACTAGGAGCTGGTGCACTCCATATGCCATCAACCAAGGACAGTTTGAACCTAATTGCATTACAATCAATTACATGCCCCAAATATGTGACACTATCCTCAGCAAATGAACACTTTGAAAATTCAACAGTCAAATCTCTTGATTTCAAAATGCCCAAAGCCTTCCCAAAAGTTTGATCATGTTCACATTTGTCCCTTCCAAAACCAAAATATCATCCTGGAAAAATTCCACACATTTCATTTTTCAAAAAAGTTGATTCAATCATGTGCCTGGAGACTTCCTACACATCTGGTGGACTTGCCCCGTGATCGCTATCTTTTGGAAGGAGGTGTTGAGCCACATTCGGGGGGTGCTGGGATTTCCTCTGCCTGATGCTGCTAGTACAATGTTGCTGGGAATTAAACCTGCCGACTTGCTGGCCCTGACCCGCAGTGACTGGACCATAGCGATGCAAATGTTGGGTGCCGCCAGACAACTTATCGCCCTGTATTGGAAGAAGGTGGAGGCTCCCCCTCTAGCTATATGGTTTGGCAGATTGTGGCAGGTCATCACTATGGAGCTACTCTCGGCTAGGCTACAGTCTCGCACGACCCGCTTTGATAAGGTTTGGCGGCCCCTAGTGACTTATCTTTGCAGGAGCGAATATGCTAGGAATATGCCCCCGGCGCTGCGAGCATTGCAGCTGGTGGAGGATGCGGTGCTCCCCTTTACCCCTCGCAACCTGTGACACTGGAGTGGACCTTCTGAAGGGTGCTCCGCTGGCTGCGCCCCCCCCCCTCCCCGGGCTCTTTTCGCCCTCGCTGCCCTGGCTGTCCCCCCTAGCTCCCTCTGCTCTTCCTTTCTGCTCCCTCTAGTCTCTGTCTCTACTCTTTTTGCTGCCTTCTGATAGGCTTCTGGTTGAGTGTTGGGCCCCTACGGCCCGTTGTTTGTTTCTGTTTGAACAGTTCGTACCGGCCCGCCTTTCGGGGTGGTGTATAAAGCGGGGTATCACTGGGGCGTGGTGGACTGCGCTTACGGACCTCCCCTTTAAGTGACTTACTGGGGTTCTGGACTGACCTTGATGCGCACGACGACGATTATGATTGAACGTACCAGCTCACGCAGAGTCTACGCCACGAGTTATACAACGTGGCCGGCCCCATGAGGGTTGTAGGCTTATCACTGTGTCAATGTGACCCTTTTATTATGTGTGTCTCAGAATGGGACTTAATAAAAAAAGATGTTGAAATAAAAAAAGTTGATTCATCAGCCACTGAAAAACTGCTATTTCATAACTGAAGTGGAGGCATTTCATCATTTATATTAATACTCTTTATTACATTGATGTAGTGCTTTTACCCTGGTCTTCCACCATAAGCGCTGCTGATGTGACCAGGAGCGGAGTTAATCCCCTAAGGTTTTGCCTGCCGCACAACAGGACTTGATCCACATTCAAAATTTTATATCAAATAACATTTCTGAATTAAATGTAAAGCACATTAGACTTCACAATAAAGACTGACAAGTATTATAATGAAAATCATAAAGGTTTATTGAAATATTAAAGGTATCAGGGAAAGCAAATTAATGGAAAACATCAGTCATTTGTTATATGAAGCTCAGGATAAAGGCATATTATGAGATAGAAAAACAGAGCATAATTCATCTCAGTAAATATGTCATAAATCAGAGATCAGAACAACAAAGTGACGCCTCGTACAGATCAGGGGAAAGTGCACCTAACATTCTCTGTGTGAAGACATTTTATATGGTAAAATACAATAAGCGCTATACATTTTGTTGTGAATGTGCAAAGGCCCCATTCAGTCATATTACAGAAAGAACGATACAGATTTAAATCACATTTGTCAGTCCGAACCCACAGACTTTTAAAATAAAATTCCCATCTTTGATGCTCCTGTGACCCCCTTATAGTTAGTACAAATTCAGCTACAATTCATTGTTAAGTGCTCATGAAAATCCTATTGTGGTTGAATACGTGAGACCTTGAAAAACATTTACTTTGCAAACACAGCATAAGAATGAAGCATGCAAATGAAGCATCATGTTGTACATGAGAGATTGACACTGTGACTCAAACATTGTTTCTATTGTGTCGAGAGCATGGTGTGGTAAGAAAAAAATGACTGTGAGTAGGAATAAGATGGTGACAGGCAGCAACAACCATTCTGAAATCGAGGTCAACATTTTTCATGCAAAAATAAACACAGATTCTTTGCAAAATATCTCAAATTCATTCGATGTTAATTACATTGTGTTAATACAATTATGCATTTTTATTAAAACCGCTACTCCAACCTCCCAATGATTTTTTAAATCATTACAACACCATGTTATCCTTTGCATTCTCTTTCATCACAGTTTTATTTAATTTCACCTTCTGTCCCCTGGCTTCCTCCAAATCTTTAATCTAACCAGAAAACCTTGAACATCATCCATTTCTAGATTGTCCCTTTTCCTTTTTCTTCCCCTCGTTGCTGACAGTTTTTAAGTATTCCCAGAGTTTACCCATCCTTTCATCATAAGACATTTGACACCCAATACACAAATCAAAATGAATATAATATATTGGGATTAGTAGCCAGCTAAGTTTACCAAGCAATTAAAAAACCTTTAAAAATCCCTTTCTAGTTTCACCAAACCATGGAATGATTATTTTGCAGGCACCTGCCTTTTCAAGAACCTTGTCTTTTTTAACTGTTTTTATTGAGGTTTTTATTTATTTTTATCACATCTCTTAATCTGAGCACTGTTGAACCTTTAACATGCAACAGGCTCAGTCCTCTTTTGCTAATAATATATCTAGTGCTAGCCTGCTTGGCTTAGTCATCACAGCCATCATCTCTTTATTAATGCTTGTTACAGTGCTTGCTGTGTTAGTTTTTTTTTATAATCAAGTTTATTGGCATGTATAGCAAATAAAACAACGATAATTTATACAGTGTTTCAGATTCCATCGACATCAGACAGCAGCACATCGGGCATAGGAATAGGGACCTCAACGGGGTCACCTCACGGATACAGCTTAAGTTAAAGGAAGCTTGCATAATAATCAGAACAACAAATTTAGCCATTTGCCCCACACCTTTTTGGACTTCTCATGACATCCCCATGACCCTTGAGCCTGCTGGTAGGTCGCTCCCCCAACACACAGCTCCGCCTGTGTGTCCTGACCCTGCCCCAGCTGCCGCTGCTGTAGAAGTTGAGGCCCTCCTCCACCCGCAGGCTACCACCTGCGCCTCATCCCTGGTGGGCAGTGGTAGGCCTTAGGTTTGTATCACTGTCGCTGTCTGTCTGTCTTCTCTGTACTGCCCATACTGTCTTCTGGTGTCTGTGACCGCTGTTGCCTGTCTACCCCCTGTGCCTGCATTCTTATCTGTGCCCGTTCTCTTGCCTTCTGTTCCCTGGTTGTGCTCGTTTTCTTGCCTTCTGCTCCCCTGATTGCACTTGTTTTTCTTGCCTTCTGCTCCCCTGATTGCATTCGTTTTTCTTGTCTTCTGCTCCCCTGATTGCACCCGTTTTTCTTGCTTCTGCTCCCCTGATTGTACCCGTTTTTCGTGCCTTCAGCTCCCCTGATTGCACTAGTTTTTCTTGCCTTCTGCTCCCCTGATTGCACTTGTTATTCTTGCCTCTGCTCCACTGATTGTACCTGTTTTTCGTGCCTTATGCTCCCCTGATTGTACTCGTTTTTCTTGTCTCTACTCCACTTTGTGCCTCTATGCCACTCGTTTCCCCTCGTTTTTTGTGACCTTTCCGCCCTTCTTGGGACCTTTGTGCCTCGGTGCCACTCATTTTCCCCGTTTTTTGTGACCTTTTCTGACCCTTCTTGGGACCTTTCTGCCTCTGTGCCACTCGTTTCTCCCAGTTTTCTGTGACCTTTTCTTCCCTTTCTTGTGACCTTTCTGCCTCTGTGCCACTCGTTTCCCCCCATTTTTTGTGACCTTTCTGCCCTTTCTTGTGTCCTTGCTGCCTCTGTGCCACTCGTTCCCCCCCGTTTTTTGTGACCTTTCCTGCCCTTTCTTGTGACCTTTGTGAATCTGTGCCACTCGTTTCCCCCTGTTTTTTGTGATCTTTCTGCACTTTTTTGTGACCTTTGACCCTGCTTGCAGGCAGGTCGCCCTCACGCCGCTGCTCGTCACCTTACTGACTGGTTCCTGCCTCCTTGCTGCCTCCTTGTTTCCTGGGTTTTTCTCTCCCCTCTGCCCTGTGCACCAGTTCCCCCCACCGCTCCCGATCCGACCCTTTCCCGACGCTGCATCCCTGCGGACCCGCCCCCCCTGCACACCCATTCGCCTCCCCACCTCCCAGCTGCTTCTCCCTCCCAAGCCACCTCATATGCAGGCCGAGAAGCAGCCGCGCAGGGGGGGCACCGCACCCATCTGTGCCTGGACCACGCCCAGCGCCAGAACCCCTGGACCCCGCGAATGCCACGACACCAGAATCCACTATGACGCCAGTACCCTCCACGCACTCAACGCCGGCCGAAACCACACCTGCTTCCAGGTCGCCCCGAAACTGAACCACTGACCTTTCTCCTGCCACACCTGCAGCTTCACCTGCAACAGAACCACCAAACCTCCAAGGACTGGACCCAACCACCTCCGCTGCATACTCCTCAACTCCCGCTCCGCACGCAAACACGCCGTTGAGCTCTGGGGTCTGCTCGACACCTCCGCCCCAGACGTGGCCTTCCTGACCGAGACCTGGTGGAACGACTCCTCGGCGCCTGACATCGCCATAGCCATCCCGGATGGCTACAAGATCAACCGCAGGGTTCGCGTCAACGGAATCGGAGGAGGAATAGCCATCGTCCACAAGTCCACCCTTAAGGTCGCCACCCACGCAGACGACACCCTCAACACCGCCGAACTCCTGCACTTTCGCATCCACACCGACCCCAACATCACCCTCAGAGGAACACTCATCTACAGACCCCCCGGACCCCGGGCTCGGTTCAGCGACTCCATCGCCGACCTCGCCAGCACCCACGCACTCACCTCCACGGACTACATCCTCCTCGGGGACCTGAACTTCCACCTCGAGAACAACAACGATGCCAACTCCGCCACCCTGATCGACAACCTCGCCAACCTGGGCCTCACACAACTCGTCACCGCACCCACCCACGCCGCCGGCCACACGCTGGATCCCGTCTTCCCCACAGGCTCCCACATCGCCTTCGACCACACCACCAAACTCCACTGGACCGACCACCGCTGCATCCATTTCACCTTCAAGAAACCAACCATGCACCCAACAGCTGCCTCGCCGCTGCTGGAGCAAAGTCACCGAAGACCAGCTGATCACCTCACTCGCCAAGAACTCACCCAATGACCCCACCAACCTAGACGCCGCAGCCCGAAACCTCAGACAGTGGATCGACGACTGCGTCAACACCCTCGCCCCTCTCAAGAAACCCTCCAACAGCCATGCCAACAAGAGAGCCACCTGGTTCACTGATGAGCTCCAGACCTCTAGACGAGCATGCCGGAAACTGGAGAAAACATGGCTCCACAAACGCACACTGGACAACCACGCAGCCCACAAGGACGCCACCCGCAGACACCACCACCTCATCAGATTAGCCAAGAGATCCTCCTTCAAAGACCGCTTGGATAACAACGCACACAACAGCAAAGAGCTCTTCAGCATCATAAAGGAACTCTCCAACCCCAGCGCCAACGACATCCCACCCTCACAAGAACTGTGCGACTCACTAGCCATCTTCTTCCACCGCAAGATCGCTGACATCCAAGACAGCTTCAACACCACGACCGCCCCGACTACGCCAGACTCCACGTCCCCTGTGAACTCCACCAGCGCCAACTGCCTCAACTCCTGGTCCAACGTGAATGACGACGAGACACACAAGGTCATGAACTCCATTCACTCAGGATCTCCGTCTGACCCGTGCCCACACCACGTATTCAACAAAGCAGACGCAGCCATCGCACCCCAACTACGTAAGGTCATCAACATCTCCTTCGAAACAGCGACATTCCCAGAAAGCTGGAAGCATGGCGAAATCAACGCCCTGCTCAAGAAGCCCAAAGCAGACCCCTAGGACCTCAAGAACTTCCGGCCCATCTCCCTGCTCCCGTTCCCGGCAAAGGTCATTGAGAAAATCGTCAACATGCAACTGGCCCGCCACCTCGAACACAACAACATCTTGGACCCATCCCAGTCCGGATTCAGACGAAACCATAGCACCGAGAGAGCCCTCATCGCCGCCACAGACGACATCAGGTGCCAACTAGACAACGGCGAAACATCAGCCCTCATCCTCATGGACCTGTCAGCTGCCTTCGACACGGTCTGCCATTGCACTCTAAAGACACGCCTCCTATAAGCCGGAATCCAAGAGAAGGCTCTTGAATGGACCACCTCCTTCCTCTCCAGCAGAACCCAGAGCGTCCACCTTCCACCCTTCCGATCCGAAGCCACCGACATCATCTGCGGCATCTCCCAGGGCTCATCCCTCAGCCCAACGCTGTTCAACGTCTACATGGCCCCCTCGCACAAGTGGCCCGACATCACGACCTCAACATCATCTCCTACACTGACGACACCCAGCTCATCCTCTCCCTCACCAAGGACCCACACACCGCCAAACCAACCTCCACGAGGGAATGAAGGCCATCGCCGATTGGATGAGGGGCAGCCGTCTGAATCTGAACTTGGACAAGACGGAGGTCCTCATCCTCAGACCCACCCCCTCAGCCTGGGACGACTCCTGGTGGCCGACCACACGGGGAACAGCACCAACACCCACCAACCATGCACGCAATCTAGGATTCATCCTCGACTCCTCCCTCTCCATGTCTAAGCAGGTCAACGCCGTCTCCTCCTCCTGCTACAACACCCTCCGCAGGATCTACAAATGGATCCTGACTGAAACAAGAAGAACGGTGACACAGGCCCTCGTCAGCAGCAGACTGGACTCTACGCAGGAATCCCAGCCAAAAACCTACGACGACTACAACGCATCCAAAACGCCTCTGCCCGACTGATCGTCAACGTCCCCTGCCGCAGCCACATCACCCCCCACCTGAGAGACCTACACTGGCTCCCCGTTGACAAGAGGATCACCTTCAAGCTCCTCACCCACGCACACAAAGTACCTCACAACGCCAGACCAGCCTACCTGAACAGCAGACTCAGCTTCCACAACCCCACCCGCCAGCTCCGCTCCACCAGCCTCTCCCTCACCGCTGCCCCCCGCATCCAACGAACGACCTCCGGCAGCAGATCCTTCTCATACCTCGCCGCCAAGACCTGGAACACCCTCCCTACCCACATACAGCAGACTCAAGACCTACTCGCCTTCAGAAGACTCCTCAAGACCTGGCTCTTCGAGCAGCAGCAGCACCCCCCCCCCCCTCCCCTCAGCGCCTTGGGACACTCACGGGTAAGTAGCGCACTTTACAAGTACTCTGATTGATTGATCCCCTAGCCTCAAAGAGGGGCTCTTCTTGGGACGCACACCAATCCACCCCTCGTCACCATTTACGCACAGTAGGGGGTCTAACCTGGGATTAAGCCACCACAATGTCTCATTTAGCCACCGCAATCACAGTGCCCAAGAAGTGCTTGTCTGCTCTGGAGCCGTTCAGACCATCAAAAACTCCCAGAAGGAGACGTAAGGGGTCATGGGGAACCACCCATCCCAAAGTCTGCGTGAGCTTTGACTCAACCCCCGTCCAGAAGGAAGCTAGAAGAGGATACTGCCAGACCATGTGGTAGAAATAAGCTGGGGTATGGTGACAACGAGTGCAGGCTGGGGAGGAGCGCAGCCCCGTCCTGTACAGATGCGCAGGAGCAAGCTATGCCATGGGTAAATAATAAAGTTGCACAATATGTAATTTAGAGGAGGTTGTCAGGGTTTTAGAGGCCATAAGCGCATCCCGCCAGTCCGCATCTTCTAAGGGGCCCATCCAACCCTCCCAGCAGGTGCGGAGAGAGTGCCTGCTGTGTTAGTAGCCAACCTTCCCACTATTGTAGACAATGTTCTGATCTTCACATTATTAGAAGCTGTCCCAACTGCAGAAATCATGGCACCAAATATATACTGTATCACTTGCCCAGCATTCTGTCTCTCTATACTCAAAATTGTATTATTTCTTTCTCTGATATCACCCATGTGATAAACACTAGGAAACACTAAGCCGAAGTAACAGCTACCCATCCAGTTACAGGGGAGTTAAAAAAATGTACAGCTCTCCCACACAAGTAATAGAACTCCTTAATGACGGGCTCTCTTCCAATCAAAACCATGTTATTTACCATATCACTTTCCTCACAATTATGAATTTTAATTTTGTTTCTTTTCCCATACCCTACAAATGTTACCTTCTTTGCTTAGCAAGAATAAGGGCTTTATTCCGAGAATAGTGAACCTAGTGCCGCCGTACTCGCAGTGGTGGTCTGACCCCCGCCAGCACAGCGTGCCGTATTAGAGTGTAGCAGTTGCACTGCCACAGGACCGCCGCCTCTACCAGGATCCCGCTGTGGCGGCACAGCAAAAAGAGGCAGGAATATGCTGGCAGTGCCACTGCAGCACCGCCGAGCATATTCCGAGTTGCATATCCACCGTCCATTTCATGGCGCTGAGCCTGGCATGATAAGTGTGACGGAAATGCAACTAAAGGGGCCTTGTGGCCCCCTGATGCTTCTGGGCCTGGGTATGCATGCGAGGGGGCACATGTGGTGCCCCCTTGTTAGCAAACAGTTCCTGTATGGTGTGTCATGCACAACATGGTGCATGCCCCATTTTGCAGGCACGTGAAGCATACACTGTCAGAGCAGCGGTCTGCTATTAAGGCTCTCCTATGAGCCTAACACAACAGCCACCGTGAGACCACTGCAGCACTGCCTGCCTTCCTGCCCTGGATTCAACTCATAATCCGACGGGCAGGTGCACCACAGGCTTGGTGGTCCTCTTGCTAGTGCAGCGTTGGGAGTGCTGCAGGAGGGCCACCAAACTCATAATAAGGCCCTAAGACTTGGATGTACTTTCATATTTTCAGCTTCATCTTCTTCCTTGTCTAATTTAACTCTTTTCCCTTCAACCTCAGCTTTTTACTGATTCTTGCCTTCCACTTATTACACTCTTCTGTAAACTTCTTCTCACCTTTGTTCAATTGTGTGTGTACATTTATTAAAACTATGGTTAGTTCAGGTGCATAAGTTATGCAACGTCTCTAGACTTAGGCCTGATTTAGGGCTCGGCAGACTGGTTACTCTGTCACAAACGTGACTGATATCCCATCCATTATATTACAAGTGTATTATGTCCAGTGGCACTTGTAATACAGCAGAGAGGATAGCCATCATGTTTTTTATGGAGTAACTCATCAACTGAACTCTAAATCAGGCCTATTGTTCCCAAGATTTTGCTTACTTAATAAGTATTCGAAGACCTGAGAAGATGAAAAGTTTCCAGTGAAACATCCAAATTTGAAAGATGCAGTTTAAGAACTCCTGTCAATACAACACGTTTATAAACACAGCACATGAGAAAGTGTAGGTTAGGGGAATGTGATGATACTTCACCCCCTCAGTGGCAGAAGGAGGTAAAGAACTGCAAATATAGCAATATCAAGCTTCCTTAAATTTGAATATTTATTTTATAACCTATAGTAAATATTTTCACCATAATGCCCTACAGAGTTACCTGAATGCAGTAACTTAATATTAAATTCCATTCTATCATCTCCTAAAGTCAGGTTAGTTTTTAATTTGAGTGAAGCATGTCCGAATAAAGTGCAATATCTCTCTAGTAAATCAACCATGAATATCAATATCATAATCACTAAAACTAATTGTAAATTTCTGCAACACATTTTTTACCTTTCACCATGTTGCTTCTACAAAAAAAACTAAGAAGAATCAAAAATCTAACCACTGCATTTTGCGGTGCGAAATTAAACATCTAGAAAATATCAAAGTCCAAATAACAGTTTCAGCTCATAAGCTCAATGTTATTTCAAGGAAGAAATCTTCTGTCTTCGACTGGATTCCTTAAAAGGCTAAGGGCCAGATGTAGGTAAATCTAATTTACCGATTCGAAAATACCGAGTCATACCGAATCGGTATTTCAGAATCGGAAAATGAGATGTAGATAAAAAATCTGTAAAAATTACCGATTCGGAAGCACTCGGTATCTGAAATCGGTATTTACTGAATCGGTATTTACCTACTCGGTAAAATCCGAATCGGTAAAACCCATACGTACCAACGGGCCCATGGCCCATAGGAATGAATGGGTAGTACCGATTCGGTAAATACCGAATCGGTAAAATCCGATTCGGAAATTTGAAACTGACAAACATGTGAGCCTGTGAACCACTCAGGAACTCCAACCACACCCAATTCCAAAGGCACTGGGGAATCAACCAATCAGAATCAAGCACCCCTCCCCAGTACCTGGGACTGGCCACGCCCATGCAGGTGCAGAAACCAACAGTCAGGAGAGCAGGAGGACAGAGTGTGGAGCAGGCTTCCCTGAGCTAACCGACACTGCACCATGGAGAGTCAGGATGCACAGAGGGATGCTGCAGAGCGCAAAAGGAAGCAGAAGTTCAGCCAAGAAGAACTGCAGGTGCTTGTTGCAGAGGTTGCAAGAAATTACAGCAAGATATTTGGGAAGCAATCACTGCATGTAGCTGAATCCATCAAGCGCAGCACCTGGATTGAAATACAAGGCAAGGTAAATGCCATTGGTGTCACCCACCGTGACCTGGAAGATCTTAAAAAACGGTGGTATGACATCCGCATCATCACTAAGAAGAAACTAGCTGCCCACCGCAAGGAATGTGCTGTAACAGGGGGGGGAAGAAACCGAGCCCCACGACTCACTGACATAGAGGAGCTGGTGGCATCCACCCTTGAGGCTGAATGCATCCACGACATCGGGGACGCTGACAGCTCAGCAAGAAGTGCAAAGAAACAAGGTAAGATGCAAGTACATTGTCAATTACACATTTAACTATTCCCCTCACACACTCTGTGTGCCCACATCATACTCCTGAACAGGTTTTAAAAATGTTCTGCAATGCATCATGGGAAATGTAGTAATGTGTAGAAACCTCTAAGCAGTCTGCATGCCATGCAGCAAGGGAAGCAACAGACAACTAGCATAGGCAAATTGAGAGACAGGCAAAAGTGCAATAGTAGTGTGTTTAATCATGAGACACAGGTGAACCACTCCACTGACACAATGTCCATGTCTGTCCACAGGAGAGTCAATGCGCAGCACAGCAGAGGATAGAGAGAAGAGGAGGGAACAAGCTGGACCCAGCACATTACACGGAGGGAAGGACCAAGAGCAGGCAGCCCAGTCACCTGAGGAGCCAACAGCACCACAGCCACAGTCCCCTCTGTTATTTGGGAGTCAGGAGACAGGAGCGGCTGCACAGTCCCCCACCCCCACAACACCATCCCCAGTGCTGGGAACGGAAAGGCGCCTTGATGTGCCCCCTCGCAGAATACTGGAAACATCTGAGGAGGAGGAGGAGGGTGACACACAGGAAACAGCCAACACTGAGCAGCTGCCCACTCCCAGAGTTTTGCGGGCCAGTGTCCAAGGGCGAAGGCCACGGGAGGCAGATGATGTGCGTCAGGATCAGGGGGTCTTCTGCGGACTGGAGGCCACCATGGTCAAAGTACAGCGCCTGCAGGCGAAAGCAATGATGGGGGTTCAGAGGCAGGCACGCACAACAAACAAGAAACTCAATGCAGTAGGCAAGGGCATTGGGGAAATATCTGAGAGCATGCAGTCAATGGCGTCTGGCATTTCCGACATAACACAGTGCATGACTGTCCTGTGTGACAAGTTGGACAGGGACCATTTGGAGAGACGCAAGGCTCGTGTTGATGTGCGGCAGCAGACAAAAACCCCGAACAGGTTTGCTACTGCTACCCCCGTGCTGTGCAGACGGTCAGTGGCGATTCAGCATGCCATTGTGCCGTGCTGCACCAATTTATCAGTAGGAATGGCCCGAATGACCTCTGCAATGGAGCTCATGCTCGCTCAACAGACTGGCACTGGAGGCGACACTTGTGTGTTGGAAAGTGAGGGGTCCACCAGCAGGAGTGGCGCAAGCACTCCTGTACAAGACTTACGTAGGAGCGGCAGGCATCGGGCACGTGAGACAGGCCACACCGAGAACATTGACACACAGCCACAGCAGTCCCGCCCTGTGGTCCGTGGCCACAAACAATGACTTTGCCCTCCACCCAAGGAAGAGGTCACGGTGGTGTTAACCGTGACAACACAGTCATGGACAGTTTGATATTGTGTGACTGATGTGTGCTATCAATGCAGTAGCATAGTGAATAATAAACTACGTACACCATTAACTTTGCCTGCCTGTGTCTCATTACTCACTCAGAAATATTGCTGTGTGACCTCTTCCCGTCTCAGTCTCCCATCTGTAGCTGCTGCTGCTACTGTACCATGGGGCTCTGCTGCCACTCCTGTGTCATCATCAATGTCCTCATGATGTGTGATCTCCACCTCTGTGCCTTCCTTTGTGGCGAGATTATGTAACATTGCACAGGTCGCTATGATTTTGCAGCAGATGATTGGGGTGTACTGCCGTGCCCCTCCACTCTTGTGGAGGCAGCGAAACCTGCTCTTAAGGAGTCCAAATGTGCGCTCCACAACGTTTCGTGTAGATCTGTGAGCCACATTGTACCACCTTTCACCTCTGGTGGATGGGTTGAGGTAGGGGGTGAGCACAAAGGACCGCAGGGCATATGCACTGTCGCCTAGGGGGGAGAAAGAATGACATTAATTGCATGTACATGATACGTAGATCTGCTGTGAGTGTCATGGTGTGTCAATGTGATTTACCTAGCAGGTATCCATTTCGAAATTCTCCGGCAAGTAGGCGTCTGTATATTCCACTATTCTGGAATATGTAAGAATCATGGGTACTTCCGGGGAACTTCGCAACGATGTCTGTGATGAGGTTCCCTGCGTTACATATGACCTGTACGTTGATGGAGTGCGTTGACTTGCGGTTTCTGTATATGTGCTCTGTGGCTGCAGGTGGACAGAGTGGTACGTGGGTACCATAGATGCAGCCTATCACGTGAGGGAAGTGTGCCAGGTGATAGAAGTCTGTCTTGGTTTTTGCTAGTTCTGCTGGTGCAGCAGGGAATGAAATGTAATGCTCCATCCTCTGCATCATGGCGTCAAGAAACCTCCTGAAGAAGCGGGACAGGCAGCCCTGGGACACACCACCCACTGCAGCTATCATACTCTGGTAGCTCCCAGAGGCCAGCAGGTGTAAGCTACATAGCACCTGGACATGGGGTGGGATGGCGTGGGCCCTGGGTGTTGGGTGCTCCAGGAGTGGGTGTAGGTCCCTGATCAAGTCCTTGATGGTGTCGGGGTGTAGCCTGTACCTCTGGAGTATTTCTGGCTCTGTCAGTTGGAACAGTGTTATCCTCTGCCTGTACACTTGTTCCTCCCTTTGCCATTCTCTCTCTTCTGCTGCCTGTAGTCTTTGCCACCTTGCTATGACGTAAAAAGCCGCCATTATGGTTCCAGAGGTGCATTTTGGGACTCTTTTTATGGCCCTCCCCTGGTTACCACCTGCATTCAATCCATGGTAAATACCGACTCATAAATACCGAATTTCCGCAAATTCGGTATTTTTGGGCTTTCCTACATCTCCATGGCCATTTTTTACCGTTTCTTATTTACCGATTCGGAATATAAGAATTCGGTAAATATGAATTCGGTATATTCCGCCTCGGTAATTATACCGACTCATATTTACCGAGTCGGAATTATACCGACTCATATTTACCGAGTCGGAATTATACCGACTCGTGTTTTCCGATTCGGTAAATATTAGGCTCCTACATCTCATTTCATGGATACCGGTCGGTAACGGCCAAAATTACAGATTTTCGTCCGTTACCGACCGGTATTGGGCTACCTACATCTGGCCCTAAATCTTCAGCTGGATACATAAGGAAGCCTAATATCTTTAACTGGCTATTTCAGGTCCTAAAACAAACACACTTTAGCTTCAAGATTACAGTTCGAATATCAGTGCAATATTTCATCAGGAATTAGTCAGGAATGATTATCTCTGGTTATAATCAGTTTGTGTTCATAGAGGCTCTTCAAAAACTAATTTGCAATCTGCCGAACAGAAAATTCTGTATCTAATTGCTCAGCTTTTTGGATATCAACTAGATAAGACCATTCATGACCTGCCTAATTTCTATTAGCCACATTCACTCTTTATAGTCTCTTGACCTTTGGTCATCTTGCTCTGTTTGTCCTTGGATTTCGACTACTCCTTGCACTTTTCAATGTTCTTTTTTCCCGGCACAATTTGGCAACTTTCTTCTTCATACATTTCTTCACGTGAGGTGCTAACGACGGGCTCTGAGTCACAGTGATCACTTCTGTTTTTAGATCTGTTTTGACCACTGCTGGTGTGCTAACTTGATTTGTCACCGGTTGAGTATCGTTCTCATCATAACCATTTTCATCCCTTACTGCAATCCAGGATACGATGTGGAGCTTAAGTTTTGATCTTTCTCTAAATGACTAAATGAGGAACTCTTGAGTTTCCCCACCAGGTTTCATACACCTGGATTGAGGTTGTGGCACCGTCCCTGCGCCGCAGATGAAGTTGGCAAATTCACCTGACGAAAGATAGGGCACACCACATCAGTCATTCCTCTTCAATATTCAAGAGCACTATCAAGTGCAGCTGAAGGTACATATTGGATTCTCAAAACCCTCTCCATCAACACTTCATGGTGGGAGAGTCCTGATCTTTAGTTTGGTATGCATCTGAGATCATCAACACAAATGGAAGGGCATTCATACATTGGCCAACCTGGATGTCAACGTGTTTTTCTACCTGTTCCCACTACTCTGTATGCTTTTGGTCTGTAACTTCAATCAAATTTCTGGTCAATCCCAAGAGCTAGGCAGGGCAACTCTTTGACATTCTTTTTAAAGTGAGTACACAATTTGAGTAAAAAGAAACAGGCAGGCCAAAACAAGGTATCAACTCCCTCAACAGTAATCTAGCTTCAATGAGACTGTCACTCCTTCTAGTTGCTCGAATTGGGAGTAAAAAGCAGACTACAACCAAGATGTACCTCGGGCCCTGGAAAACAGCATTTCAACAAAATCAACTTGAATAAGAGTAAAAGTCTGACTTCGCTATGTGGCTCTTGGGTTCAGCTGTCTTTCTGTTGGGATTTAACTGATGGCAAGTAATACATTTCTCACAGAAACTCTCTTCCATAGACCTTGATCGGGTGTTGAAACAGTACTTTTGAAAGGTACGGATCATACAATCCCTCCCAACAAGAGTAGGACAATGGAAATATTGCACAATAGTGGACAGTAGTGAATTTGGCAATACTGGCCTCCCATCATTTGAAACCATGGTATAGCTCTCAACCCTGCTGTATCCAGTTGTATCCCACCTCTGCTTCTCGCAGTCAGGGGTCTCATGTTGAATATCTCTGAGCTCATCTAGGGTATTCACCATGGTAAACAACATATTTGTCACACTGTCGCTGTCAGTTTTACACGTTTCAGTTACATTGAATGAACTGGACTCACAGTATTTGACCACCTTGTTTGCATATTGATATCCTGGTGTGACCATGTAGTCACTGCTTTTGTGTTCAGAACATTTCACAGCAGAAACTACTTTAGGTAGCTGCAGTGCTTCAAAAAGACTAGAACTGTGAATCCAATTTTTCAAAGTGGAATTTGAATATTACATAAAAACCCTTCATTGTTCACAGGAGAACCAAAGGATGTCATAAAACCTCTTTGTGACCACAACTGTCCAAAATAATGAACTACATAAAACCCATACTGGCTATCCGTGTAATTGGCACCTATCAATTTTTCAGCCACGGAACATGCTCTTGTTAATGTGATCATTTCAGCTACCTGTGCTGAGGTTACATTGTTCAAGTAGGATACTTCTACAATACCAAACATTGTGTACTGCATATGCAAACAAGAGCCCTCCACAAACAAAGGCATTTTGGATGATTCAAGTGGTACCAGTATGTCTGATCTTAGCTTGGTAACACAATTCTGTGACAGCCACATAGTCATGATCAAAATCAACATTCTCTTTATCTGATTCTGAAATTACCAATTTATTTTATTTATTTATTTATTTATTTAGTGTATCTTATATAGCGCGCGGCTACCCCAACGGGGTGTCCCGGCGCTTCTGAGAGTGTAAAAGTCTTACTCCTATAGGGGATCAGCAAAAAAGGAAGGTTTTAAGTGCCTTACGAAAGGAGGGCTCTTCAGGAATCAACCTGATGGCAAGAGGAAGTTTATTCCAGTAAGTGGCGGCACAGACCTGGAACGTTTTCCCTCCAGAGCGAGTTTTCTTTAATCTGGGAGAGATGAGAAAGTTTTTCGTGTCAGAGCAGAGAGATCTAACATTTTTGTAAGGGCGCAGACAAGAAGTCAGGTAGGCAGAGCCTTGTCCTTTCAAAGCCCTGTGAGTCAAGATGAGGGCTTTGAATTCAACTCTCTTCTGGATTGGTAGCCAGTGAAGAGAACGCCGGTGAAAGGAAATGCGCTCTCTTAGGGAAATGCCACACACTAAACGTACCGCTGAATTTTGAACTGTCTGTAGTCGGTGGCATAGACCTACAGACAGCCCGGTGTATAAACCGTTGGCATAATCCAAGTGGGAGGTGATCAGCGCTTGGACTATGGCTCTCCTGGTGTTATTGGGGAGGAAATTGATGAATTTTTTTACCATCCTAATTTTGGAGAAGCAAGCCGATGTTACTGTCTGTACTTGGTTATGTAAAGAGAGGTTGGGGTCCCATCTAATACCCAGGTTTTTTACGGATTGTTTAGGCAGAGGGGGGTACTCAGATCATGTGGCCACCAAAGGTGGGGGTCCAAGGGAGAAGGCTGATGGAAAAAGAGGACCTCGGTTTTTCCTGCGTTAAGACGGAGGCAGTTATTGTCCAACCAAAGTGATATTTTACGCAGGCAGTCTTTTAAAGGGTCAAAAGCCGACTGGGAGAGTTTATCATATGCGAACAAAAGTTGGATATCGTCCGCATACGAAGTAGCTTTGATTCCGGCCTGGGCGATCATCTCGGCAAGCGGGGAAAAATAAACATTAAAAAGAAGAGGACTCAAGGAGGAGCCCTGCGGGACTCCCCACCTGAGCGGGCGACTGGTGGACATGAACGGGGGCGTGAAGACCGCCTGAGTCCTATTGGACAGAAAAGAAGATAACCACCTCAAGGCCTGGCCTTGGATACCCTTAGAGTGGAGACGATCCAACAGGACAGAGTGGGAGACGGTGTCGAATGCTGCCGACAAGTCGAGCAGCACCAACACCGCCTTTGAACCTCCATCGAGTTTCCAGCGAACAGCATCGGCCATCTCAATCAGGGCTGATTCGGTGCTATGGCCATGTCTAAATCCATGTTGTGTGTCATGGAAAGACCCGTTGGGTTCAAGAAAATTAGCTAGTTGTTTTTGTGCTAATTTTTCCAGAACCTTGGCTAGAGCCGGCAACAGAGATATAGGTCTATAATTAGCCGGCTCATTAGGGTCAGTGTTAGCTTTTTTCAGGATGGGGACTAGTCGTGCATGTTTCCAAGAATCTGGAAAGATGCCGGTCTGGAGTGAATCGTTCCAAATGTTATTCAAAATGGGGTTGAGGAGAGGGGCCAAGGCTTTATATTGTTTTGCCGGCCATGGGTCAGTGGGCGAACCCGATCTGCATTTAGATAATTCTACCAGCGAAAGATCCAGGGGGATTTCTTCAAAGTTGGAGAAGATTCTAGAAGGTGCTGAATCGGGGGGAATGATAGAAGTAACCTTATTGGAGGGGTCTGGGTGGTTTTTATTAGGGAACAAGTCATAAATGGAGATGATTTTGTCCTCAAAAAAGTCAGATAAATGATTACAGAGTGATTGAGAAAAAGGGAACTGGCGTTTAAGGGCCAAAGGATCAGTGAATGATCTTACCGTCTGAAAGATCTCCCTGGCAGAACCATGGGCTTTGCTAATTTTATCCTCAAGATGTATTCTTTTGTGATCTATGATCTTTTTTCTGTACTTTTTGAGTGCCAATTTATATTCTGCTTTACTGGCGGGAGAGTATGAAAGTCTCCAGCCCCTTTCCAAAAGTTTACAGGCCGATTTGCATTTACGTAGTTCTTCTGAGAACCATGGTGCAGAGGGGGCCGAACGGAAGGTTTTGATTGGCTTGGTGGGGGCAATTGAATCAATGGCTGAGGAGATCCAACTATTGAAATTGTTCAGCCTAGAGTCAAGATCGGTGGCCTCCCTCGGAGCTGTGTTACCCAGCTGCTCACCCAGACTCCCTGGCGAGATAATGCTCCAATTGCGCCCAAGGGTTTTGGCCTGAACACGAGGGCATTTTTGATGGAATAAGCACAAAGAAAACGGAATAAAGAAATGGTCAGACCAAATCACGGGGTACGAGTTGCCAATGATTAAGTCTGGCAAGTTGGAGCAGATAAGATCGAGAGTATGACCCGCCTTGTGGGTGGGGCCACGGATCCGCTGTTCCAAGCCGCCGTCGAGAAGTGTGGAGAGAAAGTTGGAGCTATGCAAATCCGAAGCGTCCTCCACATGGAGATTAAGATCTCCAAGTAAGGTGAAATTTGCGTAACGCAAGCTAGCCTGAAGAATATAGTCCAGAAATTCTGGTAACGCGGAGATCTTGGACTTAGGGGGCCGATAGACAAGCAGACCTGACAGAGTAACGTTAGCCGGAAAGTGGATACAAAAGGGGAGAGCCTCGATAGAATCAATTTGAGTGTAGGGAAATGAGGAAATGGTCCAAGTAGATCTAAAAATAATAGCAACGCCACCGCCGTGGGAACAACTATTCCTGTTCTCACAGTAAATATTGTAACCCGCAGGAATGGCTAGGGCTAAGGCAGGGTTGGAATCTTCCCCAAGCCATGTTTCCGTCAAGAAAAGAATGTCCCAGTTGTTGTCTGTTAGGGATAGGGCAATATCCAGGGAGTGCTTAACTGAAGAGCGACAGTTAATAAGGCTTGCTTTTATCTTAACATTTATATCAATTGATGGGGTCTGCTTAAAGTTCGCGCGAAAGGGGCAGCGTAATTCCAGGTTATCCTCGGCCTGATCAAAATGGCAGGGCATACACGGAAAGCTAGATGAAATCAAGTCCAAGGGGAGGGAATGTGTAAACGCACAATTAGATGGTTGCAAATTAACTAGTGTGTTTCTATCATACCTATGGATAGGGAGACCCACATGGTCTGTAGCCCTAGCCGCAGTCCGGTCACGGACGGGCGCAGACGGGCAGGACTCTGGCACGACTCCGGCGCAGTTCCGGCGCTTCCGCTGGTCGCGTCCGCTGCGCGGAGCCAAGCCCGTCTTCTTTTATACTAACTACTCGAACGCGTGCAAAACGCTTCCCCCACCCAAGATGGCCGCCACGATTTTCATCCCGGCCGGGACCAAGTCACCTCAGCGCCAGAGTCGGGAGAGGCGGGTGGCGTGGGAATGCGGGGGGGGGGGTAAGTGAAACTTCAGCGCTTGTCGCTTCGATTTCGGCAAAATGAGAAGTATCAATCCAATTTAAAAGCTTAGTTAGTCAAGCAGGGGTACAATGCAATTTAAAAAATGCTTAGTGAATCAAGCAGAAATAAAGTGCAGTTTTAAAAACGAAATAGTGAAAAATAAAGCAATGGTTTTCTTTTTTTTAAATTGGCTCAGAGCAATACAGCAGCCTCCCGGCTTCCGCCTCAGGAGGAAATACACAAACAACGGATATATGACGGTACAACGCGTACCGTCACAACGCATACCTTTACAACGCGGCCGTGACAACGCAAGTCGTTACCACGACTTGCGTTGGGGGGGCGCGGATTTCGAATAGTTTAATTTACTATTCTAACACCAGTCCCCGTGGACCCTAGGGAAGGTGTTAGGATAGTAAATTAACTATTTTTAGACCTTGAGCGCCCTCCAGCGCAAGTCGTGGTAACGACTTGCGTTGTCACAGCCGCGGTGTAAAGGTACCGCGTTGTGAAAACATCGTTGTAAACGATGTTTACCCAAACAACAGAATCAGCGTCTGACCAATAGTGTTGCAGGGCTTGGGATATTATGTCTGCGTATTGTAATGTTTTTAGCCACCAGGATTAATTACTTGTATCCGATTAGTCGGCTGTTCGTCATGTCCTGAGTTCATATACGAGTAAGCAAAGTTTGAACTGAATGAGGGACTATCACAAAAAGGGTATTACCGATTAAAATCCACCTCAGTCTTTCTTCACTAATTACAGAAACAGATCTTATACATATGTGAAACGTCATGTCATCAGGATCCAGTGGATGAAAACTAAGCCAATGGCTATTTCCCTTCTCCATGGGTCGGTGCTAACACAAACAATGAGCAGCCATGATATTCATGACAGAAGAGAAAAAAGTCCTTGTTATAGTCTGACATTCTTAGGGTTGTGCACTGAAGATATTGCTCCAGAGCTCTAGGAAGTCACTCACACATTCTTCATTCCAGGGTACAGAATCCCTCACATCATTGTTAGTAAGCCTCTTTAGAGGCTTTGCCTCCAGGGAAAGGTTTAGAATCCACTGATGACAGTAGCCAACCATTCCAGGAACATCCTGACTTCTGTTTGTGGAGTGGGTCGGGCTGTTCTCAGGATCATATAGGTGCATGTTTAGGACACCTTTCTCACTCCCTTTTCAATGCAATGTCACAAACATATAAACTCTTTCTTGCTGTACTGGATCTTAGTTGGATCAACCATGTTCTCATTTTCTGCCTGGTGATTTACCAGGGCAATTGTGTATAGTATGCAGCTTTTTTTCATTTTAGATGTCGCCAATAGGTCGTCTATATAATGCATGAGCACTGATTTACAGGCAACTGTAAGATCTCCAGATTTTTCCTCAATATTTTATTAAAGTTTGAGGCACTTTCGGTACAACTCTGAGGGACTCTTGACCAAACAATGCTTTTATTAAAAAATATGAGTGCAAAAGAAAGGAAGCTGGCTATCATCTTGTAGAGGAATGGAAAAGAATGCTTGACACGCATCTATGACTGTGAATTATTTCACATTCAATGGAATCTAGAAAAGGATTCGGTACAACAGGATGACATGGGATTAAAATGGAAAATAGTGCATGGCCTGAGATAGGCTGTGCCCTGTTCTCCATTTTCTATTTTATGTTTGAAGGTCAATAGGTCATTGATAAGGGAGTTATAGGGACTGCTTTGTACTTCTTTTAACATGCTTTGCTCTCTGCAGTGATTTTGTACTGGGATGTTCGGGGATACACAACATCTGATTTTATCTTTAACACCATGGGCTCCACTCCTTATGTTAGTCCAATATACTGGCCTGTAAAATCACAATCTTCCTCCTTCACTGTGCACTTTACACCAAGAGGAAAGTCTTTTTTTAATCAAAATTGGTTATAAGCAGACTTTCCACTCTTACTATTTTATTTTAAAGACTGTGTCTTCATCATGAGTCTGGATCGCTACTCCATTTGATGTGCACAAAATGGTGCAGTTCCTTTTGCTCAGAATGTCCCTTCCGAGTAAATTAACGGGACTCAAGCCACATATTATGAACTCAAGGGCCAATATTTACAGTTGTTTGCTGAAACTTTATTTGTGGTCTGACAGTTGCAAATGCCTACAGTTTAGAATTGTCTTCCCAAGAGGGGTACGTTTGAAACCTCAGTCGGACAAACCATTGAGGGGTAGCACCGGTATTCAGCAAATGTTATATAGGGTGGCCATTTACCTTACCATTTACATATGGGCCACTCTGGTCTAATGGTATAACTCTAGGTTTGCACCAAGCAAGCAATCCTCCTCCTCCATTAGGCACAGAGATTGCAACTGATTATGCCCAATTCAATGGAACTTCAATAATTGCAAAAAACTGTGGAACACTGTCATCAATTATTGTGCTGAAATCTAAAGCCTTGCTGGAAATAAAATCTTTTATTTTGCTTGTTGTTTGTGACAACTTTATGTAATTCTTTCTGTCTCTGATTTTGCATGTTCTGAACTAAGGTCAATTGGGTTGGCACATTGCCCCACTCTAAGACATGACATTCATGTTTTGAAAATTGGGCTGAGCATCACTTTTTACTCTGTTAAAATTCAGTCTGAATTCTTTCTTGCAATATCCAGCCTTCTTACAGATATGCCATGTGGTGCTCTTTCAGGGTGGCAATGTTCACATTCACATTCAAGTTATTTAGAAAACCTCTGCTTCCTTGAGGAACGATATTCCTTGTAGATGCATACTGTACTCCACCTTGAACACCAGCACCTTGCACACCCATGTGCATATTCGAAACGGAATCCAAACCCAAGTCTACCATGGAAGAACTCCTCTGCCCAATCCCGAGAGATAACTTTGTCTGTACCACCATTCCTTTCTTAGGGCCAGATGTAGGTAATCCCCGATTACCGATTCTTAAATACCGAATCATACCGATTCGGTATTTAAGAACTGGCAATTGGGATGTAGGTATATTTACCGAATTAATTACCGAATCGGTATGATTCGGTAATTAATGAATCGGTATTTACCGAGTCTGTAACTGCCATTGTTTCCTATGGGCCTTGAGGCCCATAGGAATCAATGTCAATTACCGAATCGGTAAATACCGATTCGGTAATTGGGGGAAATATTGAAGGGTGGCAGGGTGTCACTTTGACACCCTGTTGCACCCCTCAATTGTGCATGGGTGCACTTGTTGCTGACATACATGCCCTTAGGGCATGTATGTCTGCAACATGGCAATGTGTAAAAAGCAAAAAAAATGCTTTTAAAATGGTTTTCTTAATTTACCACCAACTACTAGTTGGTGGTAAATTAAAAATTCTTAAACCCTTGTAGCACTGAAAACAGTGCTACCTACATCTGAAATTACAGAATCTGTAATTTTTCAAATTCGGTATTTTACCGAATCGGTAAAATTACAGAATCGGTAAAATTACCGATTCTGTAATTTTACATGCCCCTACATACCAATGTCCAAATACCGGTCGGAAACGGCCGAAAATCCGTATTTTCGGCCGTTTCCGACCGGTATTTGGACACCTACATCTGGCCCATAATCTTTCTCTGCTTGACCTTTTGAATGTCACTGCCACTGCACTACTTCGACGTCTTTAGGATCTCATCTACCGAAGTTGCCAGCCAACACATCACATTCTGTTGTGTCTGAGAATCGAGCTCCAGGATCAACACAGGTACAAAAACTAAACCAAAACCACTACGTTTTTCATGGGCTGGGTCTTATATTCCACAGTTCTGTCTGTAAGTCTGTTTCAATTGCTTATAATAAGCATGCACCACCTCCTTGGTTACCCTCAAACTATTGGCAATTTAACTCTTTCTGGGGACTTTTCTGATTCAAAATGCTTAATCGCCTCTTCTATACATTATCATAACATGTGGAGATGGACCATTTTGGGCTGTTGAAGTAAGCTCTTGTGTGGGCCAATTCCCCTGCACTCCTTCCACAAATCCGTATGGACAACAACCTCAAATAGTGTATTCAAATCTTCCCAAAGCACCTCTGATACAGTCACAATCCTTTCTATGTTTTCGTACCATTTTCCTGGCTCCTCCCTCAGACTCAGGACATTTTTGATAAATGAACGAAAATCAGATCGACTTTAAGGCACATGCACATATACTCCTCCACTTCCGTCAATGAGAAGTTGAAGGTTGCTCCAGACTCAGATTTACTTACGCCAGTTCCCTTTTCGTCTCCACTTATAACATTTTTAGCTTCACTAGTTGTCTTTTTCGTTTTGCCCATTCTCTCCGTAACCACTCATCTTTGTATTTCTTCACCCTCTCCAATCTCTGGTACAGTTAATCAACTCCCTAACAAGAATTCTCAAGCTAGAGGCTCTCATATGTCTCATCTCTTCTTCACCCATCATCATTCTGAGATTTGGTCTTTTCATTCAGATTAATTTTAAACTCCTCAGCTAAAGTCTCCAACTTCTCATTAGTCTCATGGGGTTGTCTAGCAGCTTCCATACTTAGATATCTGAAATCAACATCATCATAAGTATACAACGTCTCTATGTCTATAGTACCCTTTAGAATCTCTTCAAATTCTGTCTTTGATTTAAATACACTAATCTCTTTGGGTTCTGGTTCTCTGTGGGTAGCCTTTGATTCTATGATTGCAACAATGACAACAGCAGATGTGGCAGTTACATCAGTAGATGCCGATGCACCACAGACAATAGAAGTGATTTCTTCTTCTGGAGGGTCTCTTGGGGAGGTGGTTGTACTTGCACCCTCATCTACACTATAATCACCAAGTTTTTATTTATTTATTTATTTATTTTTATTTAATGCGTTTTTATATAGCGCGAACATTACCCGAATGTGTCAGAGCGCTTTACATAAGAACCAGTTGCGATACATAAGGATTTAGGATTACATGCATTACATAAAAGATACAAACAGAAAAAAATTGCAAATATACAAGTTATCAAGTCACACAGAGAAGAGATATTCAAGGAAGGGATACGAATGGATATGCTCTAAGAGTTATAGAGGAATGGTAGATAGTACAAAGGTCTACTGAATATACTAGTGATTAGAGTTATCTCTATATACATAGGGAAGGGATATGAATGGATATACTCCAAGAGTCACATAGGAATGGTACAGTACAAAGGTCTACTGCATATACTAGTGATTAGAGTTATCTCTATATACATAAGGAAGGGATACGAATGGATATACTCTAAGAGTCACATAGGAATGGTAGAGTACAAAGGTCTACTGCATATACTAGTGATTAGAGTTATCTCTATATACATAGGGAAGGGATATGAATGGATATACTCTAAGAGTCACATAGGAATGGTACAGTACAAAGGTCTACTGCATATACTAGTGATTAGAGTTATCTCTATATACATAAGGAAGGGATACGAATGGATATACTCTAAGAGTCACATAAGAATGGTAGAGTACAAAGGTCTACTGCATATACTAGTGATTAGAGTTATCTCTATATACGTAGGGAAGGGATATGAATGGATATACTCTAAGAGTCACATAGAAATGGTACAGTACAAAGGTCTACTGCATATACTAGTGATTAGAGTTATCTCTATATACATAAGGAAGGGATACGAATAGATATACTCTAAGAGTCACATAGGAATGGTAGAGTACAAAGGTCTACTGCATATACTAGTGAAGAATGGATATACTCTAAGAGTCACGTAGGAATGGTGCAGTACAAAGGTCTACTGCATATACTAGTGATTAGAGTTATCTCTATATACATAAGGAAGGGATAGAAATGGATATACTCTAAGAGTCACATAGGAATGGTAGAGTACAAAGGTCTACTGCATGTTATGTTATGTAAAGGCTTTTGTAAAGCGCAGCTAACACCTGACGGTTTCTTGGCGCTGTGAGCAGGGGAAGCATATAGCAGCAAATCAGGGGGGGACTCAGTTGTGTGCATTGCGAAACAGATGTGTTTTAAGAAGAGACCTAAAGTGGGTGTAGGAAACAGAAAGCCTAAATTCCGGGGGGAGTGCATTCCAGAAGGAAGGGGCAAGGAAGGAAAATCTAAGCCCTCCGTGTTTCTTGCGTTTAAAAATAGGAGTCTTAAGTCGGGCTAAGTGAGAGGAACGAAGATTGCGGGAGGGAACATAATGGTGAAGTAAAGAAGAAATGAATAACGGGCCAATGCCAGCTAGGGCTTTAAAGATGGTGCAGCCTAGTTTAAAATAGCAGCGTTCCGCTACAGGGATCCAGTGGAGGATCTTCAACAGGGGACGCACATGCTGGTGCCTGGGCTGGTGGAAAATTAACCGTGCAGCCTGATTCTGGACCAACTGTAGTCGATTCAGTTGATAGACAGGAATACCAACATAGAGGGAGTTGGTGTAGTCTATTCTAGATATGACCAAAGCCAATAGGGTCAAGGTGAGTGCATCGGTGGTGAGGAAACGGGCAATTTTGCGGATTTTACGTAAGTGAAAAAAACTGGAAGAAACTACAGCATTAATCTGGGGCTTCATCGAGAGATCGTTACTGATGATCACCCCAAGACTTTTAGCTGAATTAGTAGGGAGAGGGGGAAGACCCAAACTTGTAGGCCAAAAATTAGACCTCCACGGGTTAGTTGCACCCCCGATAAGAACCAACTCGGTCTTATCGGGGTTAAGTTTGAGGTGGTTTACCCCCCACCAGTTACTGATGTGACACAGGGTGGACTGAAAATTATAAATAGATTGGTCCGATGAGTCGATATCAAAGACCAGCTGGATGTCATCCGCATAATTAAATGCGGTGACCTTGCTGCTTCGTAAGGACCGGATAAGGGGGGTAAGATACAAATAAAAAGAAGAGGGGAAAGGGAAGAGTCCTGTAGGACACCACATGTCATCCCAACTTTCTCAGCAGAGAACTGGGAGAGACAGACAGCCTGGTGACGGTTGCTCAAAAAGGAGCAAACCCAATTAAGGGGAAGATCCCTGACACGGCCGACCAAGATATCATGGTCGACCGTGTCAAAGGCGGCCAACAGATCCAGGAGCACCAAGGCCTGACTGATGTTAAGGTATGCTCCCCTCCGCAGCTCCTCCATCATATACTAGTGATGGATGTATGACATTACAACGCATGCTTTTACATCGCATGCCTTTACAACGCTGTTTTTACAACGCATGCCTTTACAACGCATAGTGCTTTGGGGCGCTGGATAGTGAATAGTTTAATTTACTATTCCAACTCCAGTCCCCGTGGATAGTAGGGAAGGTGTTGGATAGTAAATTAAACCTATTCCCTATCCTAGAGCGCCCCCCAGTGCAATGCATTGTAATGGTTTGCGTTGTAAAAGTTGCGTCGTAAAGGCACTGCGTGGTAAAAGTTGCGTTGTAAAGGATGTTTACCACTAGTGATTAGAGTTATCTCTATATACATAGGGAAGGGATACGAATGGAATCTAAGAGTCACATAGGAATGGTACAGTACAAAGGTCTACTGCATATACTAGTGATTAGAGTTATCTCTATATACATAAGGAAGGGATACAAATGGATATACTCTAAGAGTCACATAGGAATGGTAGAGTACAAAGGTCTACTGCATATACTAGTGATTAGAGTTATCTCTATATACATAAGGAAGGGATACGAATGGATATACTCTAAGAGTCACATAGGACTGGTACAGTACAAAGGTCTACTGCATATACTAGTGATTAGAGTTATCTCTATATACATAAGGAAGGGATACGAATGGATATACTCTAAGAGTAAAACACACAAGATGATGGACGGAATGTTGCACAATGGCAAAACATTCACCCCCAGTCACAGATCTGGGTTTAATCCATCATTATTTTGCTCACCAAGCCACCCCAGTTCAGACATGGCCATATGCAAATCAGTCTTGACCCTGTGCCTCATGGGAACAGTCCAGACTGAACTGCCAAGCCATGTCTTCCCTGGACAGTAATCAAGCATCCTAGGACCGGTTTCTGGCTATCCGCCGTCTTCAGCCAGGATAGCTTGACTCCAGTGGCGTAGTGAGCACGGGACCCACGTCTGGGCATACCCTTCCCACATAGCGTGAACGGCAAAACACACAAGATGATGGACGGAATGTTGCACAATGGTAAACCATTCACCCACAGTCACAGATCTGGGTTTAATCCATCATTATCTTGCTCACCAAGCCACCCCAGTTCAGACATGGCAATATGCAAATCAGTCTTGACCCTGTGCCTCATGGGAACAGTCCAGACCGAACTGCCAAGCCAAGGATTAAACCCAGATAAGTTGACTGGGGGTGAGTGCTTGTATTGTCAATGCTCCGTCCAGCATTTCCTTTGGTTTTGCTTTGTTCGCCATAAGTTGGCAGGGTATGCTCAGACGTGAGTCCCTTGCTCACTTTGCCACTGGATTCAAGCAAGCCCGGCTGATGACGGCTGCAATGTCAGAAACCGATCCTGGGAAGCTTGTTTCTGGTCCAGGGAAGGCATGGCTTGGCAGTTCGAGCTGGACTGTTCCCATGAGGCACAGAGTCAGACTGATTTGCATATGGCCATGTCTGAACTGGGGTGGCAGAGTGGGCTAAAGAATGGTGATGGATTAAACCCAGATCAGTTGACTGGGGGTGAGTGCTTGTATTGTCAACGCTCCGTCCATCATTTCCTTTGGTTTTGCTTTATACTCTAAGAGTCACATAGGAATGGTAGAAGACAAAGGTCTACTGCATATACTAGTGATTAGAGTTATCTCTATATACATAAGGAAGGGATACGAATGGATATACTCTAAGAGTCACATAGGAATGGTAGAGAGTACAAAGGTCTACTGCCATGCTCGCTGATTTGAATTCCACTTTGCATCCAACCAGTTACCAACAGACCGCCTGAACACCTTGTGCGATCTTTCTCGTGAGTAGTATGCTTGCACTGCATGTTTTCAGTAGTGATCTTATTCCATTCCTTAATCCACAGGACAGCAAGTCACCCTTTGTTATGTGTCCTATCGTAGGGAAGTGGGCATTCAGTGGTATTTTCTCTCCCATACAAACAGGACAAAGAAGGTAACTAAACAAAATTCCCCTTTTCTTCCAAAATGTCACCCTTCCACACCACGTAATATCAACAACGATAATACACCAGTCGCAATACAGCGCTCAACTTTAACTTTTCAATCCTAGTGCGGCTTCTGGATCACAGGCACAAATATGGTGACAATCACATAGAGATTCTGCAACATGCACCTCCAGACAACAAATGGCATCAGATTTCACGCGAAATATACAGACCAGGTCAGCCTTGGAGTGGAACAGCCACAACCATCACACACCTTTTGGCTTCTGCGTTATGCAAACTGCCAGTCACAGTGCAAATCACTACACAATCATCACATTTCAGCGCCTCCAGTTAAAAGGTGAAGCAATCACAGTGCGGCTCTGCATATCACCCCACGACAAGCATTCAGCGACAGCGCAACTCACAGCAAACCTATATCTGAATCAAAAACATTTAACAACTATATAATCAACAATCCCTGCCTGCTTTATATAAAGTAAGGAAAGAAAAATCAATCTCTTATCTCTTCCAAGGAAATCGCACAAACAGAAAAGGCAGGTGCTTGACCACCAATAACCTACTTTTGATCAGCTTGTTTGCTCGTGTGCACCCACGAACGAACAGTCACTAATCTGAATTAGCAATAAATGCAGCAATAGACATGAATGAGCACTCAAAATATCATAAACAATGCATAGTCTTCTTGAACACCGCTAGAACACTGCGTAAGCGCACTCAAAAAGAGGCAAAAAGAATCAAAATTGCAATCTCAAGCAATTAACACATTAATCACAATCAGCACATTCAATACCCAAGCGTGAACACTTTATCTCACTGTACATGCATAGCCCTCTCCAACATGATTTTGAGACTATGAAACCACAGTTCAAAAATATGATAGAAGCGTCAAAATCAAAATAACCAAGGTCCCTACTATCCCACAAACCAAAGCTGTATATCCAAAGAGCTCACAACTTGCATACATCTCTCATAACACTGAAACTTGAACTACAAGTCCCACAATACACTGCTCAAAACATAAATACAAAGCTTTCAATTACACAATTTACCACAACTCATCGCCTACCTATGCGCACTACTACTCAATTTGAAGCTCAGCTTCAAGAGCATCCAAAAACTGCTATTTATACAACCTGAGTCCTTGGAATTCAGAAGTGCATAGGGAACCAGGGGCAATTTAGTTTTGTGGTCTAATTTCTTGAACCATGAAGGTCTCACCAAGATCAATTATTGCACACCCAGATATAACCATCCAAGTCCAGTCTGTAACCATTCTCTGCTGCCAGAAAACAGATGTAGTGCTTTTACTCTAGTCTTTAATATTAAGCGCTACTGATGAAACAGGAGCGGAGTTAATCCCCTAAGGATTTTGCTGCTCCTCAACTGGCCTTGGTCAACATGTAAATTGAAAATCAAGGACCCGTTGTTGCTGCTTTGTTGTTTCTGGGGGCAAGTCCATCGCCAGCCCCCATTTCTCCACCCTGGTGGGACCCCCTGTCCCAGGGTGCTACAGTCCCCGCTGCAGCTGACGTCACGGGACCAACGCGCTCCTAGCGATGCCTCTCTCCCTGCGGTACGAGACCTGTTGTTGCCACTTTGTTGTTTCTGGGGGCAAGTCCATTGCCAGCCCCCGTTTCTCCACCCTGGTGGGACTCCCTGTCCCAGGGTGCTACAGTCCCTGCTGCTGCTGCTGCTACTGCTGACGTCAAAGGGAGAGGCAGGACCAACACGGCATGGGCCCATCAGAGATAGGTAGAGGCAGGGCAGGGCCACTCCCCTTGGCTCTGCAAATCGAATGGATTGTGCTCCTATGGACACAAGTAGGTGGACATTCTGAGGTAAAATATATATATCACGGGACACCTGCCGCTCTGGTGTCAATTGGGGCAGGACCACAAGCCCCAATGCCTTGCAGCACCTGAAGGCGCCTATTTCTTTGTTTGAGACTCCCGTAGACCCAGGCAAAGTCCGGGCCAGAGCCCAGGAGAGGCTGAGCTGAGCAATCCCTTGTAGTTTTTCTACTCCTTTCCACATGGGCCCAACTTAAGAAGATAGAAAATAGTTAAGCAGAAACTTGACTCAGGGAAGGGAAAGAGAAGCCTGTTAAGCCCCGGCTAAAGACCACATTGGACAATTATTTGGCAAGAGTGGTGGGGGAAATATCAAGGGAATTTGATATAGCCGTACAACTTCTGAGTTTAGGGGAGGGTGCGGGTGAGGGGCAGTTTGAGCCACCCATACAACTCACAAACAATCAGAGCAGTAATTGCGTATTTACTGCAACACTAACAATTTCCCCCACTGCATCTGATGTACCGGAAGTCGTTCAGACAATTATTGGGGTGGTTAAACTCCCAGATGATAGGGTGTGTGCACCATTAGTTAAAAGAAAATGTAAAAATAAATGCCCAATAATGGTGAAACAAAGAACACGGGGCTCCAAGAAAAAGGCGCTGCCTAAGGCCACAGGCAATGAGTTGGACAAAGACACGGACATTTTTAACTGGGAACTGGATAATGATCATTTTAAACAAATAATAGATAAATGTATTGCTCTTCTACATGAAAAGAAGCATTAGATTGAATTAATGGTGGAAGATTTAACCTCTAAAATTGATCTAACCCATGGTGCTCTAAGCAATAATACTGTGAAGGGACATGAGGTCACTCAAGTAAGTTTGATAGAAAGAGGCGTCATCTCACCCCCAACCAGCTGCACAACTCGGTAAGCGCCATGTTGGCATTCATCTTTCCTTGACTTTCAACAATCTAATCCATCTATTCCATGTAATTTATTTCTTTTTCCATCCTTTTAATCTTTAATCGCCCACACGTAGACTGATGTGCATTTTTCCAAGTTTCTAATGTTCAAAACGTGTCCATCCGGACCTCTCATTCATGAACACGACTGAAGCAACGACTCGTCAATGGCAGTGTTTTATTTCATAAAAACCCAATGCATTTCGGGCTGAAAGCGCCCTTCGTCAGGAGTCACTGTAAGCAATAAACAATAATCACCAGCTTGCACTCTTTTTAATGACAATACAGAAGATCAGTTTAAAATATATTACATCAGGTGTGCATCCCATCCCTACTATATGATGTCACTCAAGTAAGTGCCACAATGGATGAGGTTAACCTCTGTTCAAACGCAAAAACAAGTACCCATACGCAGAGGGATGATGTTGTTATGTCATGTATTCCTATAGGTCCTGAATCGATCCCCCTATTCCTGACCCTATTCTAGTTAAACAAACCAACAAGTTAACTAGCAGTCAGCCCATGAGGCAGAAAACCCCCATGATGCAGATACCGTTATCTGACGCAGTCACACTACGGCACAGGAACGTGTTATCTGATTAGGTCATAACGCTTGCGATCTAATTAGACAAGCGATATTCCTCCAGTCCCTGATAAGGCATACGGAGTTCTCATAACAAATCAAACCTATGACAACCTGGGCAAAACCCTGCGGCCATTGTTTTGATTTCACCGAGAACTTTAGTAAAAGAATGTGCTAACGAGCAAGTCGTATGACATCTTTATTGACGTATCTATGTCCATCCTTACGTCAATCTCGGCACCTTAAAGGTATAAATATTACCGATCTTGCCCTATGCAAACACACGCGTGGTGACGAGACGGAGCAGCCATACTTGCCGAAGCCAAGAGCAGAGCAGACCCCGCTGGCAGCAGCCCCGCCTTCCTGACGCGCTGAGAGACGCGCTGCTTTCTCCTGCCGAGAAATCCAGCCCCGGCGTTTCTGGGTAGCCCTCGCAGGCAGCCTGGAATATCGAGACCAGAGAGAGAGATACCATTCCTCATTCATCCTAACTTCCAGGTACAGAACTGAATAACCCCTCGCAGAGAATTCTTTAGTTATTCACTTGGCAAAAACAAACTTAACTTAAACTGTAACTTTCTATTCCCGCCCACGTATTAGGCTTAGGTCAGGTACACGGGGTAGGCGTATTTAGAAACACCAGTTGAGTACGTTTAGTCAAATGTATATGTGTATGTAAAATATTTTATTCATTTTAAAACATCTTATGGCTTAGAAACCATATCAATGTTTTTACAGTATTACTTTATACTATTGCTTTTAATGTATGCACTTTACTTAACTATAAGTATTGCAATAATATCGATCCATTTCTCTTGTATGAGAAAAGAGACTGATCAATAAATAACACTCTTTTATTGAACACACCCGTCTCTTCCTTTTCTCTACATTCTGATGAGACTAAGAATGCACGTACTGACTGAGTAAAATAAATTGCCTTTTGTTCACACGACTCTCGAGATTTACTCTTGATTAGGGGAGAGCAAAGTTGTCATGTTCTATGGTTGTCAGAAACTAAATCCCTTCTTGTCTAATCAGGGAAGTTAAATCCTCCTTGAACATTCGAGAAAGTTTCTAGTGAACTCTGAGCTAAACTGGCAAACCCAAAACTTTAAGTCTAGTATCGACAGTAGTAGACCTAGTTAACGTCTGGCCTAGGCCTTTACTGCTGTAGGTATTATTCCAATGCGCAGAGCCTATTGGGATGATAGGAACTACACTACATGGCGCCCAACGCGTTTGGAAAGGGCGATAAAACTAACGTAAGACATTTAGAGTAACTCAGTCGTGCTTTCTCACTCAGACCCCTTTTCCCACAATACTCCAAAGACGTCTGGAGTGGGTGAAAGGTTATATCCTCCAAAACCTCGCAGGAGGGAACTCCTATGTATGGTTCTTGGTATAGTCAACGTTGAAGGATACACGGTTCCAAAATATTGTGCATCTAATCTTTGTTTCCATAAGAAACCTGATCTGCAAACAAACAAAATAACCTTCAGGACAGTAAAATGTCAGACAATGAAGAAGAAAGAGAGGCAGTTAGATTAGCAGCTGAACTCGCAGCGGCTGATGCTGCAGCACTAGATGCGGACGGGGATATAATACTCATCCCGGTCATCAAAAGGAGATCTATAACCCTGAAACTTATAGAAAATGGACTGACACCTAGAGGTGGCACAGTCATATTCGTAATTGAGGCACACGAATATCGGCAGACAGAGGTATATTATTCATGGATACATTTTCCAGCAGCAAATGCTGTAACAAAGTACTTCCACTATTACAAAATAGAGGAACCTCCTAATGAGTACACTCCTTTCGAGGAGGTGGAAGTACCACTCAAATTCCAAGAGCATTTGCTCTTATTTGATGGCGCCCTAAAACACAATAATCACATCACCAGGCTCGGTCCTTTAGGTAGACCAGGAGCAACGTGGCCGGTCCTAGCCGGATACACACCACATCCAGACATCAATGGGATGTCTGTAGCAGAGCTGTTAACACAGCTAAAACAATTAATAAAAATTCATAGACAATTAGTACAGTATGTGATGCGGACTTCAACAATTCAGCCAGCGATTAAACTTCCACAGCTGACCCCTCACCAGGGGAACACAAATAAAATTACACCACAGAACATCCAGTCTTGCCTAGGTAAAGTACCGGCTAAACGGGAACAAATACCATTCTGGTTGGCACAGAAAATTACCCAAATAGAGGCGGTGTTTCCTGACACCACCCCGCTAGAAAAACACAGGATTCTGACTATCTGTCTTCCAATGGGAATCGCACCACACATTGAGGACTGTGACACTTGGGGTACAGTCTTTGCTTCCATCTACACAAAAACGCACGGTGTTCCATCCATTTCGGTGATACCAGATGTGCTAAAACAAATTCAAGACGAATATGGTCCGGAACCCGCTTTAACTCCTGGTATGAAATTACTGAAAGACTTCAAGCAGGTCTCGGCTATACTATTAGCCAACATAAAAGGTGAAGCAGCAAACGTGGCGATCCGCCAGAGGTTAAAAGAGACAGATATAGCAGACCAACCAGCTGAAATTGCCAGAATCATAGAAAAATCCTATGAGGAACTAGGTAGAGATAGTTTAGGTGGAATACCAGTAAAACCGCAACTGATTGAAAGTCCAGAAAAATTATTTTTTAATAATAAATCTACATCACCAAAAAAGAACTGGGATGGAAACAAACAATCCAATCCTAAAGAAAAGAAATTCCAGTCCAGAGGAAGGTCTCCTAGGCGAAGAGAAAAATCTCCGAACCAAAGACACAGGTCACCCCAGAGTGACCCCTCTGGGAATAGATATAACCTTAGAAATAGGGATAATATTAAAAAAACCTGATAGATATCAAGACATTGATACACGTCCCTCTCAATCTTTTCAGAATTCCTCGCAGAAATCGGAAAGAAGAGGACGATCAGAACAGAGAGAAGAGCACGCCAAGTCCAAAGACAAGGAACCTGCTCCGCTAAAAAAGAAATTACAATTTCCAAAAAAGAAGGTAGCCAGTATCAAGGTAGTTAACAATGCCGAGAATACTGAGGACACAACTGAAAAACGGGGAATGGGCTCAGACAATGCTAGACAGCGCAGCAGAGGTGAGCATAGTTCGCAAAGTCCTTATGAATCATCTGGAGACAGTGGACACGAATGAATATCTTCAAGTGGAAACTGCAGACACCAGGGTTAGCAAACCTCACAAGATATACGAGATAACATTACGTATAGAGGGAGATAAGACTAGGAAAATAAGGGGACTATTTTGGGATAACCTCTCCGAGGGCTATGACATCCTTCTAGCTGAAAAAGACTGGCCACCTGTTAGGGGTGTTACAGGTCGTCTAGCTTAATAAGCTTAAAACTGATTACATGGTGTAGTCGGTACTTCTTTACATCTGAATGAATTTAGTATTATATATAAATTAGACTCTGAGTATTAGTTTTAGTGTTTAGTCTATATTTAGATTCAGTGTAAATAGAGTTGCCTTTAGCAATGCTTGTTGTATTGTTCCTATTATCAGTTATAAAGATGTACTAGATTGTGCGCTCCTTGTGAGTAAGGCTCGCGCTGTCCTCGTGATTGGAATTCCTGTGGTTGGAGGCTCGTGCAGGTTCGCGTGACAGAGTAGAATTTATAAATACAGCTGCCCTTCCAACGGTCGGCGCTTCGTCTCATGTTGGGTTCGACGAGCGCTTCTGACCGTGATTGCTGCAGATTGAAACTGTCATCCCTGTTCCCTCCTTAACTAATGCCCGAGTCCCCTTCCCAGGAAATCACCTCCTCCCAACTCCTTGTCGGGTTAACTGGCAGATTTTCCCCGTTTGGTGAAGCTGCGCGGAGCGGGGCTTTGAACTCCGTGACTTCCTCTGTGTCAGGCGGCTGAGAGCGCATTTCCTTTCAGCGCGCCTGAAGTCGGATCGAGACTGCTGTCAGACGGCAGCCTACCACGGAGACAGTAGGTCAAGAACTTTGATTTGTATTGGGGGAGTTGAAGCAGTGTCAGAGCGGTTCCGTGGTTTCTCTGGCGGTGAACTCGCTTTCCTCAGACTTGCTAAGGTTTTTGCTCAGCTAGGTTAAAAAAAACACACCTTGGCAAAGACAATAATTCTGTGGAAGTAACCAATAGAGCTAATTAGGAATCTGCGTGGGATTAGGTTGCTTGAACTATCAACCAGCAAACCTTGGTAAAGGCAAGGTTATCTAGAATATTCACTAAAGAGACTAGCCTGTGTAAAACAAACAAGCTTTGGTAAAAGCAAGGTTCTTTAATGTTAAAATTGGAAGGAACAAATTGTATGTAAATATATAACAGTGAATTCTGATTAATAAGGGTGGTCTGATGTTAAACGCACTGCTGAAATTCTGTAAGTCAGTTGCAGTATAGAAGTAGGTTGCTGTTTTCTTCTCCTGTCACCCCCTTGCAGAGATTTCATTAATAAGACAAGTTGCTGAAGTTACCAGGTATGATACTTGATGTTTACTGCATGTGTTAACTAGTTAAGTTCACTAACCTGATTAACAGTTTGTAGTTACTCAATGAAAAGTCTTATTCTGCTTATTAAATAATCTTTAATAATTTTTAAGGAATCCTGAGCAAGAGATCTGGTAATTCAGGATCATCTAAGTGTGAACAAAGGCCTCTAAACTCAATGGTCAGTAATGAATAGTCTAGCCAATATACTGTATAATGTATAAGTTAAGATGAGTAATTCATTGACAATATTCTCAATTGTTGAATTGTGTAGAATTTGATGCGCAATCAGAAGAAGTCTAAGGCCTGGAACACTACCCAGAGAAACAACCACAGAAGTCATTATTTCTTTATGTGTTGTTAGTTTTCTCTGTCCACTTCCCCTTTCCCCGAGGGAAAAGTTAATTCAGTCAGAGTTACAATCCTGATTGTGTTGATTGATCCTTGAGGGAGTTGGGAGTTTGCAGCTTAAGAGGAAACGTCAGAAGAGTCTCGCAGGACTTCGCAACAGTAGACGAAGCCTAAAAAATTGTTTCCTCTTGAGTCTGTAAATTCGCCCTCATGGATGAATCTCAGTTATCACAGCTAGTGCAAAAATTGACTGAGGAAATGAATAGTTTACGATTGGAGAATCAATCGCTTCGTCAAGAATTAGAAGAAACTAAAGCGGGTTTTTCAGTTTGGAGGGATTCTTCTAAGGAGAAAAAGCCAGTCTTAACGCCAACTAGATTTGGTGCTGATACTCATCAGTCGCACTCCATGGGTGATCAGTTGAGAAGTCAACCTGTCCAGGTCACAGTTGTTACGCCCACCCCTGTTCCCTTGGCGAATCCAGAAAGATTTTCTGGCGAAAATTGTAGGTTCGCTACTTTCATTAGTCAATGTCAATTGCATTTCATGTGTAAACCTCAAATTTTTTCTTCTGACACCGCTAAGGTAGCCTTTATAATTTCTTATCTGGGAGGGGTGGCCGCAAATTGGGCAATGCCCTTGGTGGATAATAATGACCCATTGCTCCACAATTTACAGAATTTTAAGGTGGCCATGTCCAACTTATTTGCAAAACATACTCTAGTGCAGGCATCTGATAACGAGTTGTTGAATCTTCGTCAGGGAACTAAGGATCTCATTCCTTATATTACTTCCTTCAATAGACTTTTGACTGAGACTCATTGGCCTGAGGAGAAAAGAATTTCTTTGTTTTATAGAGGTTTAAAGGACGAATTAAAGGATTCCCTTGCACACATTGTTAATTTACCTGAGGATTTTAAAGAATTTCAGGATCTGGTAGTGAAGCTTGATCATAGGTTGAGTGAACGCAAAAATGAAAAATCTAGAGGTGATTTTAAAAGTTCACAATTTAAAGTGGAGAAAAGAGAGTTAGAAGTCAAGGGTACTTCAATAGAACCTGTCTTATCGGGAGGGTTTAAGGGTCCTTTAGCTCCAGAAGAAAAAGAGCGTAGACGCAAGGGTAATTTATGTTTGTACTGTGGTAAGCCTGGGCATTTTGCTAAGGACTGTACAGTTAAACCTACCAAAAAGAAAGTTTTAGTAGTGGAAACCCCAGTGAGAAATCTGTCGGAAAACTAGAGTTCTCGAGAGAAGCTGAGATCGTTCTCTCGAGTAAATCTTCATCGAAGGTCTCTCAATTTGTCACTAATGTGACTACTCTTATTCCAAGGCATTTTACTATTCAAATGGTTTTTATTTTAACTACCCTTCAAAGACATAGTATTCCTGTACTTTTGGACTCTGGGGCCACGGGAAATTTTTTCGATATTGGTTTTGCCCATAAATTGAATTTAAAATTCATTGCCAAAAAGGAACCGGAGCCGGTGAGAGCTGTTGATGGTTCGGTTCTGTCTTCTGGGATGATTCGGTTTAGTACTGAACCATTGACTTTATTGGCAGACAATGGGCATACGGAGAGGGTGGTTTTTGATCTAATCGATGCACCAACCTTTGGAGTGATTTTGGGTATTCCTTGGTTAGAATTACATAATCCAAGAATTGATTGGATCAAAAGAACTGTTACATTGGAGTCTTCTTACTGTAAATTGCATTGCTACCAAGAAACCAGTGACCCGGTGATGCCTCTTTTTTGTGCTATTTCAAACACAGAAATTGATAGGCTCCCTGTGGAGTATAGTAATTTTTCTAAGGTTTTTGATCCGGTTGAAGCAACTAAATTACCACCTCATAGAGTTTATGATTGTAGAATTGATTTGGTTCTTGGAGCTATTTTACCTTGTAGTAGAATTTATGCGTTAACGGAACCTGAAAATGAGTATTTAAGGAAATATTTGGATGAACTTTTAGAATTAGGATTTATTCGGCACTCCACTTCTCCTGTCTCGTCTCCGCTTTTCTTCGTAGCAAAGAAGACGGGAGATTTGAGAGCTTGTATTGACTATAGAGCTGTCAACAAAGCAACAATTAAAAACAGATATCCATTACCTCTAATTCCTGTACTTTTAAATCAAATTAAAGGTTCAAGTGTTTATACCAAGTTAGATCTTAGAGGTGCTTATCATCTGATTCGAGTTAAGGAAGGAGATGAGTGGAAAACTGCTTTTCGCACCAAGTTTGGTCTCTTTGAATATACTGTCATGCCATTTGGTCTTTGTAACGCACCAGCAGCTTTTCAATATTTTATTAATGAAGTTTTGCATGATTTGCTGGATGTCTGTTGCATTGTCTACATTGACGATATCCTAATTTATTCTAAAAATACTGAGGAACATGTGCAACATGTTCAAGCTGTTTTACAAAGACTGAGAGACCATTCCTTATTTGCTAAGTTGGAAAAATGTGTATTCCATGCATCCAAGGTGGAATTTCTTGGCTATTGCTTATCTCCTGAAGGAATTCATATGGATCCTAAAAAGGTAGAAGCAATTCTGACTTGGCCAATTCCAGTTTCAATTAAGGATACACAGAGGATTTTAGGTTTTGCTAATTTTTATAGGCGATTCATTTCTAAATTTTCTGAAATTGTTTCTCCTATTACTCAGCTTTTGAAGAAAGGGAAAAAAATTTCTTGGACTGAAGAAGCAGATCAAGCTTTTTCTTTACTGAAAAGGGCTTTTACATCAGCTCCGATTTTAGTTCATCCTGATCCTGATAGACCATTTTTTGTTGAAGCTGATGCTTCTCAGACTGCGGTGGGTGGAGTGTTGCTTCAAAAGGATTCAAATTCAGGCTATTTACATCCTATTGCCTTCTTTTCAAGGAAGCTTTTATCTGCTGAACAGAATTATACAGTTGCTGAACGGGAACTTCTTGCTATTAAGGATGTGTTTCAGGAATGGCGACATCATCTCTTGGGTGCTAAACACACTATCACTGTATTTTCTGATCATAAAAATTTACAATTTTATTCCACAGTAAAAGCTTTCACTCCCAGGCAAATGAGATGGTTGCAGTTTTTTAGTGAATTTGATTTTCTAATCACATATCGGCCTGGTAATAAACAGTTATTATCTGATACACTTTCAAGATTAGTGTGTGAGAAGGATTTGATTGCAGTTAATGAGCCACCAAGTATTTTATCTAAAGAAAAAATAGCTGCAGTGATTCATTCTGAAAACTTTTTGGATTCTGTTAAAGAAGAATTAAAAACTTTTGACATTCAGGAGTGGTTATCCAAGAAAGGGAATTCTGTCAGAGAGGGTTTGTTTTTTCATGATAATAGGTTATTTATTCCTACAAAAGATCTACAAGATGAAGTTATGCATTGGAATCATGATTTGGCAATTGCTGCTCACCCTGGCGTTAATAAAATGTTGGATTTATGTCAACGCCATTTTTGGTGGGAAAAAATGATTCCTGCTATTCAGCAATTTGTAAAATCTTGTCCAGTATGTTCGAGACAAAAAGCCTTACATGCAGTTCCTATGGGTCTGCTTCGGCCAATGACTATTCCTCCTCAACCTTGGCATACAATTAGTCTAGATTTTATTACAGATCTTCCTAAATCTAATGGATTTACTACTGTGTTGGTGGTGGTTGATTTATTGTCAAAAATGGGACATTTTATTCCTTTGCACAAGATTCCCACAGCTGTAGAATTTAGTACTGTGTTTTTATCTAATATTGTTAAACTTCATGGTCTTCCATCTAAAATAATTTCTGACAGAGGCCCTCAATTTATATCGAAATTCTGGTCTCAATTGAGTAAACAACTGGGAATTGAATTGGCCTTGTCTTCCTCCTTTCATCCACAAACTGATGGCCAGACTGAGAGGGTTAATCAACATGTTGAACAAGGTTTACGATGTTTATTGACTAATTCCTCTGGTCATTGGGATGAAGTGCTGCCTTGGGCTGAGTTTTCTTATAACAATACTACCCATTCAGCCTTGGGTTGTTCCCCTTTTTACTTTCTCACTGGTCTACATCCTAGGTCTCTTCCTGTTCTTTTGCCTGAGGATCAGCAATTTATGCCAGCAGTCGCTGATAGATTGACTTCATTGCTTGATATTCAGGAAAAGGCTAAGAAGCAATGGATTAAAAGTAAGATTACTATGAAAAGAATTGCTGATTCTCATCGAAGATCCTCTCCTATTTACAAGGAGGGACAATGGGTTTGGCTGTCTACAAGAAACATTCAATTGGAGGGTCCAAGGAAGTTGAAACCTAGGTTTATTGGGCCGTTCCAAGTTGAGAAAATTCTGAATCCAGTATCCTTAAAGTTAATTTTGCCTGATGAATACACTATTCATCCTGTATTTCATGTATCCTTATTGAAGCCTTTTGAACCGTCTACTCGACCTGATAATCCACCCCCTCCTGTGGTTATTGGGGATCATGTTGAGTATGAGGTTAAATGTATTTTAGATTCAAAGAGGATTCGTGGTACCCTGTTTTATTTGGTGGATTGGAAGGGTTATGATCCTTCAGAACGATCTTGGGAACCAGAAAGAAATGTGCACGCTCCTAGACTTATTAGGTCTTTCCATGCTTTACATCCTGACAAACCTCGTCCGGTGAGACGACCTTTGGGGGGAGGAACTGTTAGGGGTGTTACAGGTCGTCTAGCTTAATAAGCTTAAAACTGATTACATGGTGTAGTCGGTACTTCTTTACATCTGAATGAATTTAGTATTATATATAAATTAGACTCTGAGTATTAGTTTTAGTGTTTAGTCTATATTTAGATTCAGTGTAAATAGAGTTGCCTTTAGCAATGCTTGTTGTATTGTTCCTATTATCAGTTATAAAGATGTACTAGATTGTGCGCTCCTTGTGAGTAAGGCTCGCGCTGTCCTCGTGATTGGAATTCCTGTGGTTGGAGGCTCGTGCAGGTTCGCGTGACAGAGTAGAATTTATAAATACAGCTGCCCTTCCAACGGTCGGCGCTTCGTCTCATGTTGGGTTCGACGAGCGCTTCTGACCGTGATTGCTGCAGATTGAAACTGTCATCCCTGTTCCCTCCTTAACTAATGCCCGAGTCCCCTTCCCAGGAAATCACCTCCTCCCAACTCCTTGTCGGGTTAACTGGCAGATTTTCCCCGTTTGGTGAAGCTCCGCGGAGCGGGGCTTTGAACTCCGTGACTTCCTCTGTGTCAGGCGGCTGAGAGCGCATTTCCTTTCAGCGCGCCTGAAGTCGGATCGAGACTGCTGTCAGACGGCAGCCTACCACGGAGACAGTAGGTCAAGAACTTTGATTTGTATTGGGGGAGTTGAAGCAGTGTCAGAGCGGTTCCGTGGTTTCTCTGGCGGTGAACTCGCTTTCCTCAGACTTGCTAAGGTTTTTGCTCAGCTAGGTTAAAACAAACACACCTTGGCAAAGACAATAATTCTGTGGAAGTAACCAATAGAGCTAATTAGGAATCTGCGTGGGATTAGGTTGCTTGAACTATCAACCAGCAAACCTTGGTAAAGGCAAGGTTATCTAGAATATTCACTAAAGAGACTAGCCTGTGTAAAACAAACAAGCTTTGGTAAAAGCAAGGTTCTTTAATGTTAAAATTGGAAGGAACAAATTGTATGTAAATATATAACAGTGAATTCTGATTAATAAGGGTGGTCTGATGTTAAACGCACTGCTGAAATTCTGTAAGTCAGTTGCAGTATAGAAGTAGGTTGCTGTTTTCTTCTCCTGTCACCCCCTTGCAGAGATTTCATTAATAAGACAAGTTGCTGAAGTTACCAGGTATGATACTTGATGTTTACTGCATGTGTTAACTAGTTAAGTTCACTAACCTGATTAACAGTTTGTAGTTACTCAATGAAAAGTCTTATTCTGCTTATTAAATAATCTTTAATAATTTTTAAGGAATCCTGAGCAAGAGATCTGGTAATTCAGGATCATCTAAGTGTGAACAAAGGCCTCTAAACTCAATGGTCAGTAATGAATAGTCTAGCCAATATACTGTATAATGTATAAGTTAAGATGAGTAATTCATTGACAATATTCTCAATTGTTGAATTGTGTAGAATTTGATGCGCAATCAGAAGAAGTCTAAGGCCTGGAACACTACCCAGAGAAACAACCACAGAAGTCATTATTTCTTTATGTGTTGTTAGTTTTCTCTGTCCACTTCCCCTTTCCCCGAGGGAAAAGTTAATTCAGTCAGAGTTACAATCCTGATTGTGTTGATTGATCCTTGAGGGAGTTGGGAGTTTGCAGCTTAAGAGGAAACGTCAGAAGAGTCTCGCAGGACTTCGCAACACCACCAGAGTTTGTCAGGGAGTGCCCTCATGGCGAAGAAATAATTATGCCTGCCTTCTCAAATCAAATTCCAATTCATAAAAAATACACACTTGCCAGAAAGTGGGCAGTAGCTCTAGCTCCTGCTTTATATAAAAATCATGTAGGATGGGATGAGGACTCACCTCCTCACAAAATCCAGTTAAAATCACAACCTACTGCACAAAGGCAGTACCCAATTAAGCAAGAAGCTAAAAAACAGGTAAATGAAATACTAGATCAGCTAGAATACCAGGGGGTGATTGAAACTTGCACCTCACAAATGAACAACCCTTTGTTTCCGGTCTCCAAACCAGACAATTCATATCGTCTAGTTTTGGATTACCGACACCTTAACACATGTTGCAAAACTTTTGCAGTGCAAAACTCACACAGTGCTGCACTAATGAATAACATAGTGCGCAAAAAATACAAAACAACCTTAGACATCTCTAATGGATTCTTTTGTCAAAACATAGCACCAGAGAGCAGATATTTAACTGCATTCTCAGTAAATGGCACTCAAAAACAATTCTGTCGGTTAGCCCAGGGGTACAAGAACAGCCCGGGGGTATTCTCAGCGAGAGTAACAGAATTACTACAACTATATGATGATGAAGCATTATCTTATGTCGATGACATTTACTTAACAGATGATGACTTGGAGACTCACTTGAAAAGAGTGAACACCATAATAATTGGGTTCGCAGCTGAGGGTTACAAATTCAACTTTAAAAAATCCAGAATTGCCCATCTGACAGTCCTGTTCTTAGGATATGAATTATCAAGTGAAGGCAAAAGCCTGGCTGACAATTTCCTAGAGAAATGTGCCGTACTCCAAGCACCTAGAACACTAAAAAACTTACAGTCAATTCTAGGCTTCCTAAATTTCGGAAGAACATACATTGCAAATTACGCAGAAAGGGTCAGACCCCTTTATGATCTAATTAAACCAGATTTTAAAAGATCCAATTGGACTCAAATACACACAGAAATTTTGAGATCCTTACAAACAGACATGCTAATTAAAACAAAATTAGAAACACGTGATAACACACGCAATCTTGTGATTCGAGTCATCCCAGGGAGATGCGGATTCACATACCTGACCTCTAATGAGGGAGAAAAGGTACCAATTGCATTCAAATCACACTTGTACACAGAAGCTGAACAGAAATTCAGCAACAACGAAAAAATTGTTCATGCAGTTCAAACCGCAATAGCTAGAGAAAAAGACATAGCTGACGGTAGACATATCACAGTCAGAACAGCTGAATCAGCCTTTGAGGCATTAACAACACCGTGTAATTTACCAACAACAACATTGGATCCAGAATGGTTACAATGGGTGAATTCAATCACAATGGACAAAGTATACTACTACTTTGATCCAGAACTAGAAGAAATGGAAGATCTAGAATATGAAAAAACATACCCCCTGCCAGCCGACATTCTGCCCTTACGACATTACGCCTGTGTAATCTATACAGACGGACATGCTCAACCCTCCGCTTGGGGAGAACAAGCATACAACCCCACATGTGGGATTACAAAGGAAGTGTGGCGCGGAGGTAAACTAAAACCTCTATTAACAAAAACACACTCAGTAGAAACTAATTCAGAACAACAGACTGAAATATTAGCATTGAAAATGGCGCTAGATAATGCGGATCGCGAATTCCCGACACTTATAGTGTCAGATTCATATTACTGCGTCAAATCATATAACAGCGATTTGCAGACATGGATTCAAAACGGTTACAAAGATGACACAGATGCACCAATAAAGCAGAAACTGCTCTGGGAACAAATAGCTCTTTTACAAAAAGAACTACCAAAGACTCACGTGACTCACTCACTGAGTCATCAGCGTGATGGCGTTCACGTTGTAGGGAATTCATTGGCTGAAACAGCCAGCGCGGCAGCCACTAAATCGGCTCCCGTAGTTCGAAAAAAGCGTACATTAAAATACATTGACGGTGAAACAGTGCTGGCGGTGAAAACGTCATCAAAAGGCGACTGCTCAGCGTTACCGATCAACTATCCACTCAATTATACATACATAATCGATGCAAACTCCGTCCCTTTTGCTCGAATCCCTGGAGTGGGGGATAGAGTGATTCCAAACATGGACAGGAGAAACTTGTTAATCGCAGACGCACATATGGGCGAGGGTCTCAGACACCTCAAATTAAAAGATTCTCTGGAAGAATTACAATCACGGTACTGGTGGCCAGGCATGAGCCTGCGTCACACCATGTTTGTAAAACGCTGCCCAAACTGCAACAGAGATCGCAGTGGGGAGAGAAACAGTTTAATACCTCGTCGTTCTACTCCAGGAAAAATCAGGAGTAAAAAAGAAGGGTTGCGATTAACATATACAGGCTAGTTCCACTTATAATGTAGATCACCAGCACTCGGCTGACGTCCGGACTGTTATACAAAGATTTGCGAGTCTAAATGGCATATACGCTAAGAGCATGCTACGTTTGACTATTGTTTTCACTCAAGCCCTCCAGCCTGGGGGGAAACATGGCCAAATGAGCATAGTCCAGCGGGAATCTTCTCACTTCCTTCCTGAGGGTACGGGACGGTGTAAAGAAAAAACCAAGGCATAAAGCAATCTATAACGGAAAGGATATTAGGTTCGGGAGCTGGGTGGGTCAAACATCTAATAAGTGTCCAACGTAGTCTCAATAACTTGCCAAGAAATTCTCTGAAGGGCTTCAGTGCGTACGAATTATTATTTGGAACTAGGATGATGATCTCTGACATTGATAGTCAGACTTCAGTGGTGAAAGAAAAAAGCTTTGATATCAAAGACCGTTTGGCTATTTTGCAGGACTTAAACAAAACAAGAAAAGACCTGAGCAACATAAAGTTGAAACAACAGCCAACAACCACTGAAGAACCACCACCTGTCCCAGCAAGACCTGTCTGGATTCCAAAAGTCGGGGATCTAGTCAGGGAGAAGATCGCGGTAAAGAAGGAATTTGGGCCTTCTTACAGAAAAGCAGTCCCTGTCTTGTCTGTCAACGGGACAAGATCAGTTGTACTACCGCCACTTGCTGGTAAAAAGGAGAACCGAGTTGTATCCATCGACCTGGTAAAACCACAACATGTGGCCGATAACAAACAGTAGGCCAAGTGGACTCCCAATAAGTAGCAGAACACCAAGGTTTGCTACCAGGAGGTCCTAACAAAGAGGCTCATCACATTCGAAACGCCTACAGAAGAACAACAAGGACTATGCAACAATGCAATAGAACTCAGACCTCTGAAAACCCAAATAAAAACATTTAGCAGAGACACACCAATCTATAATGAAGTACCAAGTGAAAATGCAAGAAACAGAAATCCTGAAGCAATTGGAACAATTGACAGAACTGCATCCGGCTACTTCATAAACTTCGACGATTCCACTGAAAGCCTCAGTGAATCAAAGACACAGCCATCATCAAAATCCTTTAAAGATAAAGCTAAGGAACTTTTGAAACAACTGAAAGAAACATATCTGATTTCTCCATGGGTTGAATTTTGGGTGGGTTTTGGTGCATTTATCCTCATACTTTGGCTCATCATGGTACTTACTTTGGGACGCTTCATTGAGGGAAAATATGCTAAAATGGACACAGCAAGTCAGAAAATCAACTTGATCCTCAAACCACACACATCTTCACACGTCGAGAAAAGAGAACTTTCTTCAGCCAACTTCACAGCCAATCCGATACCTGATGGGGTAGCCTGGGACAACACTGACTATGAAATTTATGGTCCGGTCGAGATCCTGAAATATCCACACCAAATTAAGATCTCATTGAGTGACTTTGCAAAACCAAACTCATTTGCTGATGATTGGGACTTCGAAAGCATTAATAATATGATGTCTGACTTAGTAATGTCTGCTAAATTTACCAAACATGATTATTTGCAGGGTTCTACAAATTATGATAGTATGTATTGCTATAACCACTATGGTAACCATTTTTTACAAAGATCTGCACAACCTAGAAATGTTTTAAATTATAATCAATGGGAACATTGTGCAACACCTCCAAAAGGGAGCTCAAGAACCGTTTACGACAAATATTCATATTTTTCAGGTTTTAACACAAGTAATGCTGAAACATTTTATTTTAAATTGTCGAACAAGACAGGAACCAAGACCATGATAACCAACACAAAATTGTTATATTCAGACTCATTCTTTGAAAAAATGAATACTTTTGGTTTTGATTATTGGGACAAAAATGTTGAATTGAAAAGTGTTTGGGGTACAAAAGAATGGCAAGTACAGGGTATAGAAGCTTTGTTAGAGCCTGCATGATCCCAGAACAAATGATATTTTTAAATGACACTGTTCAACAAACCACCTGTCTTGGCTTAGCCAAAATCAAAGATTTAAATAAACCGTCTATTCCAAAGCCAACAATGTTAAGCAATAACTCTGATACAGATGAAGAGATAGACGTAAACCATATATTAAACCAAAACAGAACACATCCTGATTGGAAACAGTGGTTGATCTGGCCAACAGATACTAATAACTGTCAAGACAGATTCCTGAACAAAACACAGGGGTTCAAAATGACCAGGCCAGACCCTAGATATCCTCAAAGACATCACCCAGGGATAATAACAACCTACAGTGTGGGCAAATTATGCCTTCAGTGGCTACAAACTTCCACACTGGCAGAAATTAAGCAACACCTAACTTTACTTACTGATGGTGCTGACTTGCGTGATTTCACTTTGGGACCACGCAAACAGCGTCAAAAGCGTTTCATAGCAGCCTCTGTATATGCAGCATATAATGAGGCCTGGAAGGTTACTCAAATTGAAACAGCAGAGAGAATACGGGAAATTGACCGTATTAATTTGGAAAAATCACTTTCTGTAGTGGACAATGGGTTAATGACTCTGTCCTCCAGAATTTTTTCTTTGGACAGCATTGTGTCTTCAGCAATCGGCATATTATCGCAGGACTTACTGTTATTACAACACGGTCAGTCACAATTGCGTTCTATTGTACAGCTTGGCTGGACGTTACAAAATCTGCGTTCAGGCTATGTGCCTTGGCGTTTAATCAACACAACGTCACTATTCCAAATCTTTAACCTTACTGATAGACAAATCGGTATGGCACAAAAGGGTGCTGATTATACAATCTTGAGCATTGAAAAACTAGAAAGATTACCAATGACAATGTCAGAACGACCTGTCAGTGAATGGATAATACATGGGATAATAAATATTCCAATCTCAACCTTCAGGTTTCAATACTGCCAAAAATATATACAGGCTGGCATGTACGAGAAATTGGGAAAGGGGTACCTTAAAACAACATGGAACCTGCCCTATTCACATGCATGTGTCAGTAATAAAGGACAGAAAGTGTTTCTTAGTGGCAACAATTGTGCGATGTCACTAAGTGGCACACTTCTGTGTAACGGAATTAGTTTGCATGGAGCCTGTGAAGGGAATTCATACAACCTTTCATGTCACCAGCAAGGCGCACCTGCATCAGAAATAGAACCATTCTTTCAAAGACTCTATAATGGGAGTTACATTCTTATTGTAGACCGCAGATGTTGTAGTCTTATGCCCGGGACTCCTTATCTAGTAACTACGACTGCGAAGGTCAAGTGCTGTGGACGCTCATTGTTCCCCAGCTCCTTCCCAGACAGGGAGGCAAGGGCATGGCCCGATTTTGAAAATTACTTCTATTCGAATAGATACTTTAAGCAGAATGAAAACAGTCCTTCTTCAGACGCCTACCAGGCTCTCGTCATCAAAAGAAACGTATGATCTACAAGTCGCAAGGACGACTGCAGAGATACATACATTATTATCAACTAATTCCCCCGTACATTTCGCGGAAATCCTGAATGAAATCTTAAATATTTCTGATACCAATGGGGTCTCAAATGTATTTAAGACAGTATTTTCGATGGCATTAACACCATTCAAAGCCATACTGGGTATATTTCCAGATTTCGTCCATTCGATTTTTGGCGGACTTCCCCTGATCCTGGGACTAATTGCAGGAATCCTATTCTTAGTCCTTATTTTTCGTTATGGCAACCCATGTCACAGACAAAACTCTTGCGACAAGGGAAGAAACAATCCTAGCCATTGGATACCGGGACCGGATATCAAAAATCCTGGGACTCTCCCGGCTTAGAGACCTGAACATGACTTGGTTTCTATCATTTCGACCAATGTGGCAAAGATGTGTTTTACCTGTATTGAGGTGTCTGCTATGCGGAGAAGAATGCGTGTTAGACACCTGTCTGACGCTACAATCGGATGCGCCGATGGATGCAGAAACATTGTTGAGCCCGATCAAGGTTCATGCTTTGTGCTGCCCTCAAAGGCTACCAATCCTGATGACGGCATTCGTGGAAGCTTCACCACTACGATTGATGGGTAGTGAAGTTCAAGATGAAAGCAGCATCGAACAGGTACGACCTTCTGTCAGTAATGCAAATCAGAATGTCAATGGAGACAATCATGCGCATGAATGCATGATTACACCTATTTCCGAGTTAGTGGAACTTTCCCAGGAAGCTGTTGACAGTTTTTTCGAAAGCCTAAATGATATGATGTTCTCACCCGAACAGAAATAGAGACTTTTGAGCAAGCTCGCACACGGCGTTCCCTGAATTCGGCCTTCAACTTTAAAAATAAAGTCACATGAACAATTTTCGCTCCAGTTCACGGACAGCAGTTTTTCCAGCAGCCCCAAATATTTTTGCATATTTTTCGGGACACTATCTTCTGCTTAAAGTAAGAACTATTCTTAGAGAACTAAGGTTTCTAAATTTTAGATAGCTTATAGACATTAGCTGCCCGCTGGCATGTTCATAAATATTTTATTCTGTGATGGAATGGTCTCGAAACTTTTTTCTGTATTTAAGAAACCATTTCATGTGTAATTCTCATATACCAAACAAGCAATAATGTATACAAATGCGATTACTTTGGCATTATTCTACAGCTTGAGTGCATACAATATATATGTCTGCAATTTTTCAGTATATTTGAAAATTTCAAAATGCATTTATGTATTTTGGGGTGGTAAGGTATACACACTACTCTATAGTATGTTGTACTATGTTATACTATGCCTAGATTAGTAAATATGTCCATAGTTAGCGTGGAGTGGGTGTCATGTATTCCTATAGGTCCTGAATCGATCCCCCTATTCCTGACCCTATTCTAGTTAAACAAACCAACAAGTTAACAAGCAGTCAGCCCATGAGGCAGAAAACCCCCATGATGCAGATACCGTTATCTGACGCAGTCACACTACGGCACAGGAACGTGTTATCTGATTAGGTCATAACGCTTGCGATCTAATTAGACAAGCGATATTCCTCCAGTCCCTGATAAGGCATACGGAGTTCTCATAACAAATCAAACCTATGACAACCTGGGCAAAACCCTGCGGCCATTGTTTTGATTTCACCGAGAACTTTAGTAAAAGAATGTGCTAACGAGCAAGTCGTATGACATCTTTATTGACGTATCTATGTCCATCCTTACGTCAATCTCGGCACCTTAAAGGTATAAATATTACCGATCTTGCCCTATGCAAACACACGCGTGGTGACGAGACGGAGCAGCCATACTTGCCGAAGCCAAGAGCAGAGCAGACCCCGCTGGCAGCAGCCCCGCCTTCCTGACGCGCTGAGAGACGCGCTGCTTTCTCCTGCCGAGAAATCCAGCCCCGGCGTTTCTGGGTAGCCCTCGCAGGCAGCCTGGAATATCGAGACCAGAGAGAGAGATACCATTCCTCATTCATCCTAACTTCCAGGTACAGAACTGAATAACCCCTCGCACAGAATTCTTTAGTTATTCACTTGGCAAAAACAAACTTAACTTAAACTGTAACTTTCTATTCCCGCCCACGTATTAGGCTTAGGTCAGGTACACGGGGTAGGCGTATTTAGAAACACCAGTTGAGTACGTTTAGTCAAATGTATATGTGTATGTAAAATATTTTATTCATTTTAAAACATCTTATGGCTTAGAAACCATATCAATGTTTTTACAGTATTACTTTATACTATTGCTTTTAATGTATGCACTTTACTTAACTATAAGTATTGCAATAAATTCGATCCATTTCTCTTGTATGAGAAAAGAGACTGATCAATAAATAACACTCTTTTATTGAACACACCCGTCTCTTCCTTTTCTCTACATTCTGATGAGACTAAGAATGCACGTACTGACTGAGTAAAATAAATTGCCTTTTGTTCACACGACTCTCGAGATTTACTCTTGATTAGGGGAGAGCAAAGTTGTCATGTTCTATGGTTGTCAGAAACTAAATCCCTTCTTGTCTAATCAGGGAAGTTAAATCCTCCTTGAACATTCGAGAAAGTTTCTAGTGAACTCTGAGCTAAGCTGGCAAACCCAAAACTTTAAGTCTAGTATCGACAGTAGTAGACCTAGTTAATGTCTGGCCTAGGCCTTTACTGCTGTAGGTATTATTCCAATGCGCAGAGCCTATTGGGATGATAGGAACTACACTACAGTTAACGCCATAGGGTTGGGCCCAATGCAAGCCTAGCTGTCAAATAGGAATTCAAGTCCAACAGTAGAGGGTTTAGCCGACACAGTCAGGAACAATAGGAATGATAAGGAAGGTTTGGATTCCTATCCCCAAAAGAAGGATAATCTGCCTATATTTAACCCCCCCACTGAATGTAGCCCATATGTTTTAGCAATGACTGGGGTCCCTGAGTTATCTCCATCCTCTAGTGAATCCACTGTGCAGCTACAAAACAAAGTTTGTAATTGGCTCTGTAAAAATTCCTGTTTTAACATAAGAGAGTACAAATATATTCTTTATGCTAGAAGGGTAGGGTGGGTGGGACCGGGAAGAAAACAACGAAAAGGGGATTGTATTGTGGTCAATTGCAGAGATCCATCATTGACAAGGAGGTTAAAATTTAGCTCACGCTCCCCGCGGTTAAAAAATGAGGGAATCACCCTCGAACCTCTAAGTTTTTTTTATGGCCACATGAGGCAAACAAACAATTACATCCAGACGCATCTGAGGACTTCAAATAATCCCATCCAGACCAATCAGACCAATTAGAGAAATATTGAGAATATCTCCTCAATTCTTACTAACAATCAATATCTTCCGCTTACACGTCTGAACAGTAATAACTGTCTAAGTGGAAAATCTGTACTGACCTGAATGTAGTAAGGGGTCATTGATATTAACATTTGCCCAAGAAAATAAGAATAGTATTCCCAAATCATTTGAAAAAAAGTCCCAAACATTTAACTTTCTTTGTTGGAATGTCACAGGTGTACCTACTAAAGTGACGGACCCGGAATGGCTAAAAGTGATTAACTCATATGATGTGATCTTACTCCAAAAAACCTGGGCACGTGAATCCTTTTTTGTGGATGGATATGGATCCTTCCACGTCCCTACAATGGGGGGGAGGACATAGAGCACAAGGTGGCCTATCTATCCTGCCTCGTCTATGATGAGGTCTTGGAAGTTTTTGGGACTCTTACAAAATCTATCAAGGAGGTCATGAAGAGCCTCTCTGCCCCAGTGAAGCAGATGAAATCTGGGTAGTTTGATCAGGAGTACATATTAGCAAATAAGCTGTTATGGGAGGCCCTTAACACCAACCCAATAAGTAAACCAGACGAAATACTGGTAAGATCAATGTACAAAGCTTTACAACATCGGAAGAAAACACTAAGGGAGGAATCATGGTACAGATTAATGACCACCCGTGCAAAAAGGAAGATCCCAGGGGATTATGGCAAATAGTTAGGGGTAAAGATTTGCCCTAACACGTCGACAATGGCATAAGTAATAATATCTCACCCGGTCAATGACTACAACACTTCTCAAATATTTATTCAGCGGACGTAAGTAGACCCATCGAAGGTGCTGAGGATATACTTGAGTCTCCCATACCGCTAATATTCGACTTAGAGGAAGTAAGAGGCGATTAGGACTAGTCCAGCCAATAAGGATCCTGGCCCAGATGGAATTCCAATGGATTTATACAAACAAAATATTTCATTTTGGGCCCCTCCGATAACTAATACTCTTAATGGAGCTGCAGCAAGAGGAATACCCAAGGGTTTGAGGTGCGCTACTATTGTCCCAGTTTTAAAAAAAACTGGACCGCCAGAACCCTTGCTGCTATCAACCAATCTCTTTTCTTAATTCAATTTTAAAGGTGGCCGGACAAATTATTTTGGGGAGGTTGGAGGAATGAGCTCATATTACTAATATCCTGAGTCCAGTACAATATGGCTTCAGGTAAGAAAAGGGAAATATGGAGCAATGCCTAAATCTAGAGTTGATAATAGGTAAATATGTGGTGGCAAAGAAAAGTATACTCCATTTAGCGTTAATGGACCTAAGCAGTGCTTTTGGCTGAGTTAATAGTTCAAAGCTGTGGTCCATATTATCTGATATGGGATTGCCACAAACAATGCACTCGGAAATAGCAGCAACTGTTAGATTTGGCCAGAAGGGGGAATGCACGGACTCCTTTAACTTCCCTAAAGGTGTTAGGCAGGGTTGTGTACTGGCCCTGTTTTACGGTTGTTTTTAGGATGTGAATTATATTGCCAAATACCTCTTATTTGTACTATTATGATTATTACTTAATAATTGAATAAAGAAATATTGATTGAAGATCAAATAATATGTCAGAATTAAATGTAAAGCACATTAGATTTCACAATAAAGACTGACAAATATTATAATGAGACCCACAATGGTTTATTGAAATATCAAATGCTTTACAGAAAGCAAATAAATGGCGAACGTCAGTCAGGTAGTCATTGTCGTAAAAAGCCGGAAGCTCAGTTTAAGTGCAAATCATTAAATAGAGAAACAGAGTATAATGCACCTCGGTAAATGATTGTATATCAGAGATCAGACCATAGAGTGTAGCCTCCTAAAGATCAGGGGAAAAGGAACCTGCCACCTTCTGGGTGAAGCTCATTTTACATGGTAAAATACATTAATCTCTGTACACTTTGGTGTGAATGTAGAAAAGCCCAACAATCCCGCTCAATAATATTACGGAAAGAATACAGTGGGAAATCCCATTTTTCAGCACTGCCCACAACCGTTACAATACAATTTCCATCCCTGGTACACCTATGGCACTTTATAGTTAGTGCAAATTCTGCTGCAAGTCAAGGTTCATTTCTCCTGCGAAGCATAATGTAGTCCCAATGGATGAAACCTTGAAAAACACAGCCACTTTGCTAACATAGCGAGAGAATTTAGCTTGAGAAGGAAGCATCATGTTGCATACGAGAGAATCATGTGTTTCAAATGTTGTTTCTATAACAGATGCTGGAATTTGCTTCTCCCTAATCAGGGCACTACACAAGATACCCCCACTGCTTCCCATCTCATTTCAAGCACTACTGGCACAAAGTGTAATTTTGAGCCGGGTGATTACTGTGTTATTAGGAGCCCCAAAATATCTGAAATAAGAGGCTACAGAGTCCCCAAATGGTGGCAGCCAAGCTGGCCCTAAATAGACCAAGAAGGTCCTCTGCCTCTCAGTCACTGAAGGAATTGCACTGGCTTCCACTTGTACAGAGAATAAGGCTTAAGTCTCTCTGTACTGTTGGTTTTTATGGCTCTTCAAGGCCTTGGACCAGCTCCCCTACAGAATAGGATGAACTGGCATGTTCCCAAAAGAAACGTATGCTCATCCTCAGCCAACTTGGTCAGTTTGTCTTTGTCGAGATTCAAAAAAACTAAAATAAGGAGGACATGCGAGCGCGTGATCAAGATGGCCGCCGCGACCTTGCAGTAGCGCGTTTTGCGCCCGTTTTTTCAAATTAAACGCCGATTCCTCTCACAACTTCGTTTAAAAGTGGATGGATAGCGTTATAAGTGCCTACCTGAGACAGCTTGCGATTTCCAGTGATTTTGAAGCAGTGGAAATTCTTTTTCTCTATAGTGTGGTTCCTGGTCCCAGCCCAGCTTTGAAGATACTGCAGGGTTTCCTGTCAGGAGGGCGGAGAGCAGTCCTGGGAAAGGGCCTGGCTTGGACCTAGCCACGCCCACAGTTCATTTTAGCTGCTGCACCAGTGACTTTTATCGCTATTTCACCATTCTTTCAGCATTTGGGGTAATTTCTTGAATTTTTGCTGTTTTCACCTTAATTTTTTGACAACACGGAGAATAAAACTGTTGTTAATAATAAAAGGAGGCAAGAAATTTCTCCTCCTCCTATTAAATCTAAAGTTGTGGAATCTTCAGAGCCTTCCTTATCTTTAATATTGGAAGAAATTCAAGCTTTGAGAGTCAACACTGATTCCATTGCGTCAGAAATTAAAAGTATTCGAAAAGAGATGGCTAGTCTATCCATGAAAAGTTCGGACAATTCAATTAAAATTCAAGATAATAAGGCTAGAATTGACTCCTTCGCTCCTCTGGTGACAAAAATGTCACCTTTGTGTTCTCAGTTGCTGGAATTGGAAAATCGCAATAGGCAATATAATCTCCGCATTTTTAATTTGCCTGAAGATGTTGAAGGGGCTAATTGCAGATTATATTTGGTAAATTTGCTCCCTGGTCTTTTGCAAATCAAATTTCCTGAAAAATTCGAAATAGATAAGGCCCATAGAATTCCTTCACATCGAAATCCTCATCATACCAAACCGCGGCAAATGATTTTTAAAGTTCTTCGCCACCACCACTTGGTCTTAATTAGGAAGGCACCTCGAGAAATTCCTTCGCTGATGGTTAATGTAAATAAGGTCTTTATTCATCAAGATTTTGCCAAGGAAACTATTGAAATTCGCAAGGAATTTTCTGCTTTCCGTCCCCAGCTTCGACGTCTTGGTTTCAAGTATGGACTTTTTGATCCATTGACGATGCGTATTTGGAAGGATAATTTTTCAAAATCTTTTCACCGTCCTGATGACTTGAGACATTTTCTTGATCAACAGTCTCACCATTCAATGGAAACTAATGATTCCAATACTTGAGTCATGAAAATTCTACCTTTTTCTGAAAGGATTTTGAGATCTTCTTCTGTAGGGCTCCAGCGGTTCTGGCCATTCTTGTAACCGTGTGTGCGTTTCACATTTCACATTTATGTCTCTCGTTTGTCATTTTTTCCATGTTTCTTTTTCTCCTTTTATCCCTTGGTCTGTTTTGGAGCTGCTATTTTTTTTTTTAGTTTGTTTTTTTGTCCGATGTTTTCTTTGCATTTCTTTCTCTTATACCTATCTTCTGGTTCTCAATTCTTAATATTTTATGTTATGGCTAATGTACATAAGTTGAATGTTGTATCATTAAATGTTAAAGGATTACGTCATCCAGTTAAGCGTACGAAAATATTAGATTACTTAGGAAGGTACAATGCTGATATTTGCTTTATTCAAGAGACTCATGTTGATGACACAATTTTAGATTATATGAAAAAGAAATGGGTGGATAACATTGTGTCTTCTCCTGCTTCTGGCAAAATAAATGGAGTGGCAATTCTGTTTGCAAAAAAGATTACATTGTCAGAATCTGAGCAAACACCCTGATGCTGATGGTAGGTATATATTAGCAAAAATTAAAGTTCACTATACATTATTATTTTTATTGAATGTTTATGGTCCTACTGCTGATGATCCCACATTCTGGTCCACTCTTGCTACAGAGGTCTTAAAGGTCAGAAATGTTCCTTTAATTGTTGGTGCAGATTTTAATATAATTTATGACCCGTTATTGGATAGAATTTCTAGGACCAAGTTCCACCCTTCTGAAGTATATTTCACATTCAAAGCTTTTCTTCAAACCACTAAATTAGTTGATATATGAAGATTACACATTCCCACAGAAAAAAGTTTCACTTTTTTATCCAATCCTCATAATTCCCATTCCCGCATTGATTGTTTATTGATTTCTAGACACTTAATCAATTCTGTTTCAGATCCTCAAATTGGTAATATCGATGTCTCTGACCATGCCCTAGTTTCATTATTTTTAAATTTGCAGTCAACACACACTAAACACTCTAGGTGGCGAATGAACGCTGATATTGTATTGAACAAGAAACATAAACCAAAACTTTTAACAGCCATAAATGAGTATTTTTCATTTAATCACGAAAGTTCTACCTCTTTAATTAACAGATGGGATGCATTTAAAGCTTATATTAGGGGGACTACAATTTCCATTATGGCTCATGAAAACAAAACCTTCAAAAAATAAATCTCCTGGTCCAGATGGGTTACCAGCAGAATTTTATAAAGAATTTCAAATGCAATTGCTACCTTTTTATATCAACTTTTTACTTTTTTTGGTTCTAATGGCACTACATCTGGTTCATTCACAGAAGCATTAATTATTGTTCTTCCAAAATCAGATAAAGATCCCACTCTTCTTTCTAATTATCGCCCTATTTCTTTGATTAATCAAGACTGTAAATTATATGCAAAAATACTTGCATCTAGATTAGCACCTATTTTGGATTCAGTTATTTTTCCCAACCAGTCCTGTTTTATGAAAAATAGAGTTTCTGCTAACAACACCAGAACTTTACTTCACGTTATTGAACAAAGTTCTACTCTATCATCCCCTTCAGGTATCTTAGCCCTAGATGCTGAGAAAGCTTTTGATAAGATTCATTGGCAATTCTTATTTCATACATTATACTTTTTTAATTTTGGAGATTCCTTTATACGTATGGTTTCTGCCTTATATTCTGCACCGACTGCTCGTTTATTTATAAATGGGCACATTTCTCATCAGTTTTATCTTTTTAGAGGTACAAGACAAGGTGTTAGACCCGGCTTCCTGGGCGCCAGGGCACTCAGGGGTAACTGCGCTCCAATCGCATCAACTGGAGTGTTCCCTCACTGGTGTCCTGGGGCCTCAGTACTAAGGGACCCAAAACTGGATAACCAAGTACTCCTCTCCAGCACTTGACTCTCTCAGGGTAGCGAGACAGAGCAGTCCAAGGCTTACTCAAAGAGGTGAGGTGGGGTTAGACATTCAGAATACAGTGTAAACCGTACCACCAGCTGATAAACTCAATGTCCAGTCGGTGCTTTACTTTTTATAAAAGAAAAGTACTTTAATACACATAAGATAATTATACTACACATAAAACTAGGATAAACAGTGAAAACCAGAAGTCGCTACAACCCTCTGGGACAGAGTTCTGACCCCAAACAGTATTATAGCGCCTAGACGCCAAGCACTATAAAAACACAGTTAACATGAAAACACACAGTAAACATTGCATATTACAGATCATGTTACACAGGGCTGTTCTCATTCACTAGAGCCTTGATACCAAACTTTGTATTGAAAGGATATAGATTCAGCATATGATGTGAAGTCAAATGTTCATGATCAGCCCCATAACCCCCCACCCAAAGCAACAGAAGTGCCCTCCCATTGTGAGTGAGGACACCGCTCTAGTGGTGTCAGGGATCTGATCAAAGGTGCCGGATGTCTTGGCACAGTTTACTGGAGTCCCACTAGTCCAGTAGCCACTGGCTAGCTGAAGAAGGGTAGTGGCTGGACAGAGTGCCAGTTCACCCTGATACCCTCAGAGATCACAAAAAGAAAGGTCGGGGTCTGCTTCACTGGCCTCTCTTCCCAGTTACTGCTTGTACAGGCTCCCACAGCGACAGGGAGGAGCCTAGAGAGGATTTGATCTCACCTTCAAAGACTTGAATCAAGCATCCACCTCTCTGGCTCTCGTCATGTGCTGCAAGCTTCTTTCCACCAGCCTCTGTGATGTGCTGTAACCTTCTTTCCACCAGCCTCTGTGATGTGCTGTAAGCTTCCTTTTCATACCATTGGTGATGTGCCACAAGATTCCTTCCCACACCTTGGGCAGCTGTCTGTAATTTCCTTGGTCCAAAGCGAACGCTCCTCCAAGCCTCACAAACAGCTGGTCCTTAATGTTGCCTTCCTTCCAGACCGCAGTGAACAGTCTTATCTCCTGTCTTCACACCGCGGGGTCGCGGCTGGTTACTGTCAGAGGGCTCTGGTGTGGCCACTCGTCAGTCATAGACCAGTCTTGAACAACAGCTGACCACTCAGGCCAGATTTTTATCACCTCTGATTGATAGGCTCATCCAATCAGAGGGTCTGCCTCTCTTTGCATTCTGAATACACCTCCAATCACAGACCATTCACTGCGTGTTCAATGCATGGGTAAAGCATGTAGCAGGTCCTGTTCTGGTATCAGGCTGTGCAACCCCCTAGAGAGGAATTTTAATTAACTCCAGCCCAGGAGGCCCTGACCAGTGGGGGAGGGTCCTCTCCACACAGTTAGTGCAGCTAAACCCAGATAAGAGCTGAGTGTCTCCCCCAGCCCACCAGGCCTTTCCAAGGAAATAGGGAGGGGGACGGGGGAGCTGGGATGTCCAGCAGGACAGCTCACATTCCTCACACTGGCTCAAATCCCCATTCTTCCCCTGTACACCCACGGGCTCTCAAACACACATCAGTCAGACAAAGGCAACAGGCCCACAGGCATGGCAAACTGCACAGACTTGGTCAGGAGGGTGCCTAGGGACTCACCCCTCCTGACTATAGATTTATTGCTGCCACCACTGTCAGTCTACCACAGCCATAATAGAGAGGGCAGTAGCCACTCTCTGAAAAATAGGGGTGCACTAGGCATGCCCCCTCGACCTCAGAGCCAAGCTCTAGGGTCTCAATCCATGTAAACAGGGAGACCCTCAGTGGGCATGTATGATTGTCATGCTCACTGAGGTAGGGATCCAGAAACTATACAGTAGCTTTTGAGTGACTTGCCTGGAGATTAGCATAAGGCAGGGGAAGCACTCTCTCCAGAGACAGGCAGGAGACTTCCCGTCCCAACATATGCCCTCCCCAGATCAGAATGGCCGGTACTTACTTCCCAGTGGGAGAAGACCGATCATCTGATTGGATAAACCGGCGGGAAAGTCCATCTGCATTACCGTGCTGTAAGCCTGCTTTATGTTCCACTGTAAAATCTAGTCCCTGCAGAGATATGGACCACCTGAGCAACTTTGGATTTTCCCCTTTCATTGCCATAAGCCACTTGAGGGGCTTGTGATCTGTCTAAACCACAAACCTTGCACCAAACTAGTAAGGCCTGAATCTTCGAAGGGTCCACACTATGGCAAAGCATTCTTTTTCCACTGCAGACCAGTTCTGCTCCCTGGGGAGTAGTCGGCGGCTGATGAAGGCCACCGGATGCTCCCTTCCCTTTTTATTGAGCTGGGCAAGAACTGCCCCAACTCCCTTGTCTGAAGCATCTGTCTGCACAATGAAGGTCTGACTGTAATCAGGGGCCTTCAACACAGGTGCATTGCATAGTGCAGTCTTCAATTCATCAAATGCCTTCTGACACTCTTCAGTCCAGATCACCTTCCTGGGCTGCTTCTTAGCAGGCAGGGTGTCCCCTGTGTCTGTGTCAAGCGCACAGACAGGCGTCAGACCAGGGGTAAGTGAAAAGAGACGGGACAATATCCCCAGCAGCTCTTTACACTCCACATGCTGTTCAGGTGTCAGTTCAGAGGCAAGCTTAACTCCCTCAAGTAAAACATCCTTCTCATTACCTTGCAATAAGTCAGGGAGGGACTCACTCTCCTCTTCCAACTCTTCAGCCATTGCAAGTAAAGAAACCGTGTCATTCCTGGGAAGACACACCACCCTCTCTAAGTGTACCTCCACGACCTGTAGGGGAACCAAGGGTGCCTTCATCGGGCCACCAGACATGCTGCTGGCCTGACAGACCAGACAGGTATGGCAAAACCTCTCCACATCCTGACCCACTCCTGGCCAGTAAAACAGAGGTGCTAACCTGTCCTTTGTCATTTTGATGCCCAAGTGGCCAGCTAGGGGTACTTCATGGGCTAGAACAGCAGGACATTCCTGTGCACCTGAGGAACCACCAACCTTTTGCTGGATCCTGGCTCTGGGTCAGGGGGCTCACTGTAGAGGAGTCCATCTTCCCAAGCCACCTTGTGCTTTCCGACTACTCCAGTGGAGACCTGCTCCTGAGCAGTCGTCCTCAGGCCAACAAGTGTAGGACACTCAGCCTGTGCCTTACAAAACCCCTCACGGGATGGTCCTCCTGCCACAAGCAGCTCCTGCAGCTCTGGCAGGGACCCAGACTCCAACACCTTATCCGCCTCTGGATGCACACCCTCCTCTCCAACAGGAGCAGGAGGTGCAGACACCAGGACAGGTGCCTTCTCAGAATCTGCCCTTAGTTCTTGTTCTGGCCTGTTCCCCTCTAGTGTCTCTTCCACTAGAGCGGTCCCCACTTCACTAGGAAGCAGTTTTTCAGTCTGTGCCCTAGTGAGCACAGCTGATGAAATCCAGGCCATATAGGCCTCAGGGCCTGGTACTAACCCGGGTTCAACAAGATCATTCCCCAGAAAGCACCCAGCACCCTGCTTCTCTTGCACCCCGACATTGACCATGGCCTTCCTACCATTCACCCCTACCTGCACTCTAGCAAGAGGGTACTCCATGTCATCACCACTAGCTACAAGTCCATACCCCTTGGAACCAGGAATGATCTCTTCAGGTTTGAGATATTTGCGTTCAACCATAGTCCTGTGGGCACCAGTATCCCTCATGGCAGGAACCTTCCTTCCATTGATACTTGCCACACTCATATACCCCGTTGAGTTAGGGTGAATATGCTTAAGGGCTTCTGGGTCAAGTTCCCAGATGTCCCTGGTGACTAAGTTAAACTCACTTGGGCCTCCCTTCATGTCTGCCCCCACTGAAAGCACACTTGCTATCACGGGTGCCACTGGCACCACGTCCTTCACTGGGCAGTCTGGCTTTAAGTGTCCCTCTCGGTGGCACTTATAGCATTTAATCACCGTGGGAGTGAAAGGACCCTTACCTCCTTTCCCCTCCTGGTACTGACTAGAGGCCCCATTCCCCTTAGACTCTTGTCCTGACTGAAAGCCTTGGGAACCGTTCTGGCCCTTCCCCTCTGGTTTAGGGCCAGCCTGCTGGGAGTTCTTCTCCCCCTTGGGCTTGGAAAGGGGTTGCCCCTGCCCCCTGTTCACTCTGTTGGCAAGCCACTTATCTGCCATCACTGCAAGTTTCTCAGGATCCCTCTCAGGAAGGTCAGACAAATACTGTCTGAGTGGGACAGAGCACTCCTCCCGGAGACGCTCTGCAATCATCACCTGATTTAGGGACTGGTAATCATTTGCTTCCATCCCTCTCACCCACTCATTCCAGTCTCTCACTATGTCATGGACCCAATTCTCAAAAGGAACCCCCTCTGCCTTCTTGTTCTCACGGAACCTCTGACAGTACTGGGCTGGTTTCAACCCAAACCGCCTAATCAAAGCATCCTTCATGCACTCATATGTCAGACTGTCTTTCTCAGGCATCCTTTCAATCACTTCAGTCGCTTCCCGAGGGAGGCGACTCAGTAAAGTCGCTGCTTTGGACTGACCATTAAGACCTTGAGCCTTACATGCTAGATGAAAGGCACGCATCCAACTGAGAATATCAGTGCCAGGGACATACATGTGTATCAATTCTTTTGGTACCTTGGTGGTATTTTCCTTTCCCTGGGACTTTGAAGTGGATGCACCATCCACAGAGCTAAGCCCTCTATCAGCTGCTAACTTGAGCTTCTCTTTCTCAAGGGCTATCCGCTCTTTCTCCAATTCCCTATCATTCTCTTTCTCCTGTCTCTCCCTTTCTTTCTCCGGCATCTCCCTTTCCCTCTCCTTCTCTTTCTCCTGTCTCTCCCTTTCTTTCTCTTTCTCCTTCCAAGCCCACTCTTCCTGTCTGACCCTTCGCTGCTCCTCTTCTGCCTGGCGGGCCATCCTTAGCTTCTCCCTTTCAAACTCCCTTGCTTTCTCCTCTGCTAAATCCTTCGCTTCCTGGAGTTTCAGCTGAAGTTTAAGGGTCTCTGCTAGCTCAGTCCCTCCTAAGGAGGCGAATCTTGGGACAGGGGAAAAGGTAGCCCGGGAGATAGGGGGAGGCGAAAGTCTAGGGGCAGGTCTAGGGGAATACCTAGGGGAAAGCATATGGGAAAGCTTTTGGGAATGCCTTGGGGCTGGTACAGGAGAAGCCTGCACTGACTGACTTGGCAGGCTTGTGGTAACAGTGCTCTCCAACTCTTGCACAACAGTGACCTCTTGCTCATAGCATTTTGTCATGTGGCTAATCAAGTGCCCCCTGTCCTTAGACCTTGGGACCTTCCACCCCCTTTCAGCACACATTTGCTTTAAATGCTCCACAGTCAAGTTCTGCAATTCCAATTCCTCTCCAATGTTATCTGCCATTTTACATATAGCTTATGGATATCTGCTAGAATTATCAACTGGCCTCAGTGTCCACTGAGCCTGAAGTCTAGTGATCCGTCACCGCTTGCCACCAATGTTAGACCCGGCTTCCTGGGCGCCAGGGCACTCAGGGGTAACTGCGCTTCAATCGCATCAACTGGAGTGTTCCCTCACTGGTGTCCTGGGGCCTCAGTACTAAGGGACCCAAAACTGGATAACCAAGTACTCCTCTCCAGCACTTGACTCTCTCAGGGTAGCGAGACAGAGCAGTCCAAGGCTTACTCAAGGAGGTGAGGTGGGGTTAGACATTCAGAATACAGTGTAAACCGTACCACCAGCTGATAAACTCAATGTCCAGTCAGTGCTTTACTTTTTATAAAAGAAAAGTACTTTAATACACATAAGATAATTATACTACACATAAAACTAGGATAAACAGTGAAAACCAGAAGTCTCTACAACCCTCTGGGACAGAGTTCTGACCCCAAACAGTATTATAGCGCCTACACGCCAAGCACTATAAAAACACAGTTAACATGAAAACACACAGTAAGCATTGCATATTACAGATCATGTTACACAGGGCTGTTCTCATTCACTAGATCCTTGATACCAAACTTTGTATTGAAAGGATATAGTTTCAGCATATGATGTGAAGTCAAATGTTCATGATCAGCCCCATAACCCCCCACCCAAAGCAACAGAAGTGCCCTCCCATTGTGAGTGAGGACACCGCTCTAGTGGTGTCAGGGATCTGATCAAAGGTGCCGGATGTCTTGGCACAATTAACTGGAGTCCCACTAGTCCAGTAGCCACTGGCTAGCTGAAGAAGGGTAGTGGCTGGACAGAGTGCCAGTTCACCCTGATTCCCTCAGAGATCACAAAAAGAAGGGTGGGGGTCTGCTTCACTGGCCTCTCTTCCCAGTTACTGCTTGTACAGGCTCCCACAGCGCAAGGGAGGAGCCTAGAGGGGATTTGATCTCACCTTCAAAGACTAAAATCAAGCATCCACCTCCCTGGCTCTCGTCATGTGCTGTAAGCTTCTTTCCACCAGCCTCTGTGATGTGCTGTAAGCTTCTTTCCACCAGCCTCTGTGATGTGCTGTAAGCTTCCTTTCCACACCTTCGGTGATGTGCCGCAAGCTTCCTTCCCACACCTTGGGCAGCTGTCTGTAATTTCCTTGGTCCAAAGCGAACGCTCCTCCAAGCCTCACAAACAGCTGGTCCTTAATGTTGCCTTCCTTCCAGACCGCAGTGAACAGTCTTATCTCCTGTCTTCACACCGCGGGGTCGCGGCTGGTTACTGTCGGAGGGCTCTGGTGTGGCCACTCGTCAGTCATAGACCAGTCTTGAACAACAGCTGACCACTCAGGCCAGAGTTTTATCACCTCTGATTGATAGGCTCATCCAATCAGAGGGTCTGCCGCTCTTTGCATTCTGAATACACCTCCAATCACAGACCATTCACTGCGTGTTCAATGCATGGGTAAAGCATGTAGCAGGTCCTGTTCTGGTATCAGGCTGTGCAACCCCCTAGAGAGGAATTTTAATTAACTACAGCCCAGGAGGCCCTGACCAGTGGGGGAGGGTCCTCTCCACACAGTTAGTGCAGCTAAACCCAGATAAGAGCTGAGTGTCTCCCCCAGCCCACCAGGCCTTTCCAAGGAAATAGGGAGGGGGACGGGTGAGCTGGGATGTCCAGCAGGACAGCTCCCATTCCTCACACTGGCTCAAATCCCCAGTCTTCCCCTGTACACCCACGGGCTCTCAAACACACATCAGTCAGACAAAGGCAACAGGCCCACAGGCATGGCAAACTGCACAGACTTGGTCAGGAGGGTGCCTAGGGACTCACCCCTCCTGACTATAGATGTATTGCTGCCACCACTGTCAGTCTACCACAGCCATAATAGAGAGGGCAGTAGCCACTCTCTGAAAAATAGGGGTGCACTAGGCATGCCCCCTCGACCTCAGAGCCAAGCTCTAGGGTCTCAATCCATGTAAACAGGGAGACCCTCAGTGGGCATGTATGATTGTCATGCTCACTGAGGTAGGGATCTAGAAACTATACAGTAGCTTTTGAGTGACTTGCCTGGAGATTAGCATAAGGCAGGGGAAGCACTCTCTCCAGAGACATGCAGGAGACTTCCCGTCCCAACACAAGGGTGTCCGCTTTCTCCTCTTTTATTTTTAATTGGTATTGAGCCTTTTCTTTGTGCAATTAGAAAATGTGATGGGATTAAGGGTATCGGTATTAAAGGTGTTCTTATTAAAGCCCTTGCTTATGCTGATGACTTGCTATTTTGTTTAAGTGATCCAGTGTCCTCTTTCCCACCTTTAATGCATATTATAACAAATTACTCTACAATTTCTGGTTATACTTTAAATACCAATAAAACTGAATTTTTCCCTTTGAATGTATATTGTACTCCGGATATGCTTCCATTGAATGGTTTAATTTGGCAAAAAAATAAACTGAAATACCTTGAGATTTTATTTTCTACATCTATGAAGTCAACTATAACGTTAAATTGTGATTTTTTTTTAACTTATCTTAAAGACAACATTTTCAAATGGTCATCACTACATCTTACATGGTGGGGCAGGCTATATTCTATAAAAATGACTTTGGCGCCTAAAATGTTTTATACACTAGCAATGCTTCCAATTCAATTTCCTTTGAAGTTTTATAAAGACGTTGATAAAGTTTTGTCTCAGTTTTTATGGAATACCAAGTCACCTCGTATTAGTTATAAATTACTGAAAATTCCCAAACGTAATGCCGGTTTTGGCATTCCTGATTTTTTTCTTTATCTTAAAGCCTTTATTTTAAAACAAAGTTATCTTTGGTTTAATCACTCTTTGTTGATTACTCTGCCTTTTGGTTATCTATTGAGAAATCGTTAATTAGCCCTCACCCACTATCATCTCTATTAACAATGTCTAATACCACAGCATTTTTCCATAAATCATCCATTATTAAATCTACTAAAATGATATTTAATGATTTAGATCAAATTTTTCTTTCCCCCATGAATATTACTGGAGATATTTCCCTTTGGTATAGCTCTGTTATCAAAGGAGATAGGAATGTTACTTTTTGGTCCTCATGGATTAAAGCAGGTATTTTTTATCTTAAAGATGTGTATTCCAATAATAATTTTATTTTGTTTGAACATTTACAATCTCGATTTGGTTTACCACGTTCTCATGTTATCAAATACCAATATTTATGTAACTCAATTCTAGACTCTTTTCCAGATGTTACTCCCTCTAATGTAGTTGTTGATTTGGCTTGCTACATTCAAACGATTTCTTCTTCTTCTCATGGTGTTTCTATTTGATATAAAAAGTTTTCGGACACTCTTGGTAATAATATTGATACACTGTCAACATTCTGGAATAATGAGCTATCAATTCGTTTGTCTAATGACGATTGGAGAGAAATATGGTGTAATGGTATATCTGGTTGGCTTCCTGTTTCTCTCTTTCAAACTAACTCTGATATTTTACTTAACAGATTGTCGACCCCTTACCATTTATTTCATGCTAAACTTCTACCCTCTCCTGACTGTTGGCATTGTAAAGTTCATTCTGGTACATTACAACATATGTTATTTGTTTGCCCCCTTATTCTAAAGTTTTGGACTGATGTTTGGGTTATTATAACTAAGATTTTCAACATTCAAGAAGATATTTCTTATAAATTGCTGATTTGTAAATCACATACCTTATCACATGATTTAAATGTTTTAGAATGTAAACTTTTTAATTTTCTTATTTCAGCAGCATTGAAATCCATTACTTATTGTTGGAAAGATTGTTCTTCTTTATCTGTTCATGCATGGTGGTCTTGGGTTCTTTTTACAAGAAGAGGTGCTCAATTATCTTTGAAAGGGATTGTTCATAATTCGCTTTCTTTTCAATCATTCTGGTTACCTGCTGATTTATACTTAGTTATAAAGTAATGTATGAATATTTGTTTTATCTTTGTGGCTTTCATTTTCCATTGATGTTTGCTCTCGCTTTATCTTAGTAACTCCTTTCAATTTAATCTTATCCTAATCATCTATTTTCCCTTCCCTTCTCCCTTTTATTTTCCTTTAAACAGTTGTTTAATCTTTACCTGTTGCAATCATATAATGTATTAGTTACTAGATTTGATATTGTTTTAAGGTATTTTTGCCATGTAGTATTATTTTTTGTATTGTCTTTCTGTATCTCCTGCATATATAAAAATTTCAATAAAAAAGATTTTGAAATTAAAAAAACTAAAATAAGAGGAAGTCTTCATGATTGAGGCAGTTCGCCTATGGAATGAATTTCCTACAGCCCTGAGACTGTGAGGCGAACTAATTCATTGGAGGAAAGGACTAAAAACATGGATTTTTCCAAAAGATTAGAGGGTAGTCAAAACACCATACCAGCCAGATAGTCGTGGACCATTGTCTCACTTCACGGCACCACATGCTGTAGATATGTAATACAAAGCCAGGATACCCGTTGGGGGGCAATGCACTCCCTAAATACTTAAAATAAATAAATAAATATTGTGTGCTGCATGCATGGTGTGAAAAGACACAAAGATGACAGTGTAGGAATAAGATTGCAACATGGCTTTTTCCAAAAGATTACAGGGTAGTCAAAACACCATACCAGCCAGATAGTCGCGGACCATTGTCTCACTTCACGGCACCACATGCTGTAGATGTGTAATACAACGCCAGGATACCCATTGGGGGGCAGTGGACTCTATAAAGGCTTAAAATAAATAAATAAATATTGTGTGCTGTATGCATGGTGTGGAAAGACAGAAAGATGACAGTGTAGGAATAAGATTGCAACAGGCAGCAGCAACCATTTTGAAATCGAAGCCTACATTATTTATGCAGAAATAAGGACAGCGTCTCAGCAAAATATCATAAATTCAATACATGTTAATTACAGGGTGTTAATACAATTATGCATTTTTAATTCAAACCGCTACACCAACATTATCATAATAGCAGCCTCTAAAATTGATGTAACTTTTGGATTTCTGTAGCCTGACTGGAGGCTCTAGAACCAGACACTCAGAGTTCTGTCGAACTTTATTGACCATTCTGCTTGTCGTTGACCTGAGATTTTGAAGCCCAGGTAAGTTTTCATTTTCCTCCCTGCCTCCATCGAGTAGGTTATTAAGGCACTAATGACTGAGAATCTACTTGGAAGGTGCAGTGGGGTAAAATTAAATGAAGGTACGAGTAAAGAAACATGCTGCATTCATCTTAAAAAGTGATAGCAGTCCATGTAGAGCTGAATATCTTGATAAACTGAACTACTTGTGCTATGGCTCTTGATTAGAAAAGAGTGATATTAAGACATCTGTTAAAATCAGAGCATGCCCCTTCTGCTTTTATTGTGATTTCTGCTCATTTAAATGTGAGGGGACTGCTAAGGGTTTGATGAAGGAGCCCTGTCTGCCATTTTTAAACATCCTGAGGGTGGGCCAGCAGCTGGAGAATGGTTAGCATCACAGCATCACCACTTTTTTTTAAACTATTTTTATTAGTAGGTAAAAGTCACATGTCCACAACAGAGTCAACAGCATAGCATTACATTGCATTAGTGTACACACAGCCGCATTTTATCTATCACAGGTGCCATATGAAGATATTTATCACACCGGTTCTCTCATCCCCCCCATGCACCCACCCCGCCAAGCGTTTGAGGTCTGGGTACTACCGACTTAAAGATCTGGCACCTGTGCATATTCCAGCCACCCCAGATCTGCGTCCATTTTTTAATGCAACCTCTATATTCATACATGTGTTTTTCGCAACCATTGACCAATTTATGTCTGTCTCCCATTCAGCCAGGGTGGGTGGATCCCTGACTCCCCACTTCCGTGCAATGTTGCATTTTGCGAAAGCAAAGCCCAGAGTTACCCAAATTTGTTGTTTCCTACTAAGGTCTGTTTGTCTCCATATATTCAAGAGACATAGTTGTGATGTGTGTTGGAGTTCTTTCCAACGGACCGTCTGTAATTGTCTCGCCATAGCTCGCCAATATTCCTGAATAATGGGACAGTCCCATATTATGTGATAGAATGCAATTTCCTGTCTGCATTGTCTATTACAACTGGGGTCTGCCTGTTTTTTGATTTTTGCCAGTATGATGCATGAAAAGTATGTTCTATGGAGTATCTTCAGTTGAACTTGTCTGATCCTCGTGGTTATGGCCATTTCCCTCGGAGATGCCAACGTCTCCTGCCAGTCCCCGTCTTCCAGTATTCCTATGTTATTTTGCTATATCTCACACAAGGTATGAGGAGGGTCAGGCATATTATACAGTAGTTTCTTATATGTCATGGAGATCGGCTTGGTATCTATGTGATCGTTTAGAAGTCTGTCCTCCAGTGGAGTTGCCTCTCGAAGGACCGTACCTTGCGGGATGGCTGATTTGAGAGCGTGACTTGTGGTATCTGAATGTCTTGGAGTCAGCCATCTCGAAGTCCTCTTGTAATTTAGTAAAAGGTTTCACGTTGGCCTTTAACCCAGGTACCCAACACTAGAGACGCTGATTATGTCCCATTTGTCGAACCTGTGACATCGACTCAAAACACAAAAGATACTCCGCATCCCATAATGGTGTGGAGTGAGTCATCTTGTGCTGCCATCCCAGTTTCCTTGTGACCTTGTGCCATAGTGTCACTGTTTGGTGTGTGGGACCGGTGAGTGTTTGTTTCAATGGGTTCATATACAGTGCCTGATTGTGGCCTCTCGGGCCTATGAGAATTTTATCCATATGATAAGCGGGGTCAGAATGGCAACCATAGATCCACTGATTAATTACAGCTAGCTGACTGGCCCAGTAGCATGAGCGGATATCGGGAAGAGCTTTTCCACTCTGATACCACCTTCTGATCAGTTTGTGAGTGGCTATTCGTGGGGGCTTCCCGTCCCACAGCAGCGTACGGATTTCTGCTTCTATCTTGACAAAGTAGGAGTCAGACACCGGATAGGGAGTGTTTTGCAGGACATATAAGAATCTTGGTAATGCCATCATCTTAAAGAGGGCATCTTATCCCAGTAGAGACAGCGGCAGTGTCCGCCAGTGTTGGACATATTTCTGTAACCTTCTCTAGGGGCCCAGCAGATTTAGGGTGTAGAACTGAATGGGATCACAGGAAATGTTCATTTCCAGATATCGGCACATGTCTTCTGCCATTGTTACAGTGCAACCCAGGGGAAGCCTGGGTCAGGGGCCATACAGGGTATAAAGCACCGATTTGGACCAGTTTATAGTATAACCTGAGTATTTACAGAAATTGGTAAAGATTTGGAGGACCCTGTAATAGGAAGCGCTAGGTGATGCCAAATAGAGTAATATGTCATTGGCGTCGAGTGAAATTCTATCCTCCCATTCCATTGTCCATTTAAGACCATGGATCAGGGGATCCTTCCTTATCCAGGCCGCCAGTGGCTCAAGCATTAGCGCGAAGATCATGGGTGACAAGGGGCATCCCTGTCGAGTTCCTGTGTTGAGGGAAAAGGCATTCGAGGTGTGCCCATTTACCACTACTTGTGCTGAGGGGTTGGTGTAGAGCAGCTTAATCCACGCAATATATTGCGGTCCAAAACCGATCCGTTTCAGTACTGCATAGAGATAAGGCCATTCTACGGTGTCTAACGCCATCTGCGCAGCCAGTAATAGCATCACTGCCTCTTCTTTTATGAATCCACTTCTGCCAAGAACACCGAGTAAGCATCGGATATCTTTACTTTGGCGTTAAGCAGTGATATGGAGTGATATGAACTACACAGTACGTCCTACTTACCCTATTTATAAATGACTACTATAGTGGCTAGTCTCTGATCATTCAGGAGGCTTCCCTGTCGTTTACTATCTTGGTACATCTGACGTAGGTAGGGAGCAATCATTGATGCTGTCAGTTTGAATAGTTCTATTGGGAGGCCACTAAGTCCCATTGCTTTCACCGATTGAAGAGTGTTAATCGCGCCTATAATTTGCTCGTTAGCGATTTCACTGTCAAGTGTATCAGTTTCTTCTGGTGACAGCAAAAATAGACGCATGTCCGAAAGCAACTCTCTGGAGTCATTGAGGGTTGTGGTGGATACGGGAGAATACAGCCTGAAGTAGTATTGTGCGAATAGTTCAGCTATTTCTTGTGGGTCTTTAATAATTTCATCTTTCTCGTTCCTAAGAATATCACCCACCTGTCTGTCTTTTCCCTCCTGTTCAAACCATGCCAGCAGTTTCCCTGCCATGTCTCCTGTGTCCAATTATTTTTTGCCTCATCAGTCATCAAGTTTTTGTTTTCTTGTTGATTGAGTTATAATGTGTGTGAGATCTCTTCAATCAATCAATCAATCAGGGAATTTGTAAAGCGCACTACTCACCCATGAGGGTCTCAAGGCGCTAGGGGTAGAGGAGCTGCTACTGCTCGAAAAGCCAGGTCTTGAGTAGCCTTCTGAATCAGGGTCTGTTTGTTGTGTTTCTAAATTACAGATCTGTTTCTCTATTTGTGTGATTGTTTCCTGTTCATCCCTTTTAGGCCCAGCGGTCAGGGAAAGTGCTTGTTCCTTAATAACTGTTTTGTAGGCTTCCCATAGTGTTTATGAAGATTTAATGGAGCCTTCATTTTCGTTGAAATTGAATTTTGTTGTACGGAGCAGGTCTTCATGTTTGTATGTAATTTTAAGAAATCGCGGATGTAGAGTAATTGTGCCCAGTGTGAAGTGGGCCGCGATGGGAGAGTGGTCTGATTTTCCCCGCATTAATTGTCTAACATCATGAAAGGAGGACAGTTGGTCCGGCCAAGCCAGTATATAGTCAATCTGCGACTGACTGTTAAGTGCACCAGAATGAAATGTGAAGAAGTGCGACCTATTTGGGTTGTGAGTTCTCCAGACATCTGCTAGGCCTGTAGCCACCAGGTATTCCGCTAGGGTGGAACAGCCACCAGGTTTGTGTCTCGGGGTTATGATCACGTGTACTGCATACCACCATGTTGAGATCCACCCTAATATCAAGTGTCCCTTGGGCAGGTCTAGTATTATTTTACTTAACTCCAGGATTGTGGATTTTTGCAGAGCTGGTGGAATATAAACCAATAAGAGGCTAAGTGGCCTGCCCTCCCATGGGCCTGTAATGGCTGTGATTCTACCCAATGAATCAAAATAGGATCTGCCCAGAAATAAGGGGATGTTCTTACGTATGAGGATCCCCATCCCTCTGGATCCCGTGGTGAAGCCCGCGTGGCTCGCTAGCGTGTAACCCCATCTATTTAACGCCTTGCATTTATTCCCCAATAGATGGGTCTCCTGCAGGAACACTATATCTGCAATGTGTCGCTTAACAAATTCAAATACTATTCCTATTTTCAGCTTGTCTCCCAAACCGTTTACATTCCAGGACAGCAATCTAAGGGAGGGGAGACAGGCATCGGAAGCTGTCAAGCTTTGGTGTGTAGGCATAGTTTTCCCTAATCAGGAGGAGCCCGCAGGACAGCCCACTGGAATCGGTGGAGGTCGGCGTGATTGCTGTCAGTGCTGCGTGTGATTCAATCGGTAGGCTGACTGCGTGTGACTGAATGAAGTATTTTGCACTAATAAACTAACTCTAACAAAAAAACATCCCAAACTGACATTTATGTTACAGTCTTTTTCTCTCGTATCTGGAAAGAAATCCCCCCTCCCTGCTACCCTGCCTGGCGGTTTAGGAACTGCCCGGCGCCCGAACATGCCTGTCGAACCCCCAAAAACAATTAACATGGGGGAACCAGGACTTCAGATAACATCACCATTTTTAGAGTGTGGCTTTCTGTGCCATTTATTCCTGTCAAAGGATGGCAGTTTTGGGCATAAAAAGTAGAGAGCCCTAACGCACTGGGGTAAAACTTGCAGTGTGTTATCGACATTTGTTTTTGTGTTCTAAAGATACTTCTCACACACACACACACACACACACACACACACACACACACACCTGTTTGTTGTTTGGTGACAGGTCTGCAAGAATCTAAAATAAGTTTATTCAGTTACGAAAAATACAGTGAAAATTTATTTTCAACGTTTTTTTCCCACACATGCCCATGTTTCCAAACCCACTGGCGAAATATGGGCTTGCTGTTACGTCAAGGAACAGTTCGAATATTTCTTGAGTGTTTCATCAGAACTACCTGTAAGGCCTAAAGCTTTCGGTGCAATTTATTTGAAAATTGCACTGTAAAATTCCCAACCTAGCCCTGGTGTTTGGAATTAGCTTGTGGAGACCTCTCTTGTAGGGACCACCAGTGGAAAGTTTAGTTTGCTTGTTTTACAAGCTTGTTTGATGCTATTTAGGTCAGCTATTTATGCCCACCACCGTCAATGTTCGCTAGGGGGCAGTGTTTCTACTTGCATTTGAAACACACATTAAGCATCCCTGAGGGGATTCAGATTTTGAGCATTTACTCTTCAGCAGTGAGAGCTTTCAAAACCAAGTCCTGAATCTACCAGCTTAGCCAGAATAATCAGCCTAACCCACTCTGCCATCCTTCCACGCAGTCAGGGTGACAACTAGAAAGATAATGTGCAACAGGCTCTTCTATTGACACCGTGATCAATAAATCACAGTATTAATTAGCTAGTGAATTGTGAATCAACTACTTATGTCAGCAGCCCATATACCAGTCAATTTTGTTACCTACTTGTTTTGTCGCAGCCATACCGCATAATAATCATATTCCGAACATACATGCCAGCAGTTACAACTTCTATTAACCACTCCTCCCTGCGCACAGAAAATGCAGGAACTTTCAATGTTAGAGCTGTCAGTCAGACATGTACTGGATACCATTAGGATGAAGATGCTTATGTCCTTCAGAGGAACCATCTTTCAGCAGTGGGAACACAAGACTCCATAATCCCACAGGTGGCTTTACCTTTCTGCTACAGCCTGATCCAGCTCTGGTGTGCTGCAGGAAGGGGCGTAGATTCAAGGGGTGTTTGGGGTATGAAAGCCTCCCACATAAATGCATTCTTGGCTCGTGAGTTGCAACTGGGGGCCCTGAGTCGAGTCTACTATGTCAGTGTCGAGGGTTCTCCTTGTGCGCCAAAAATAAGACACAAGATTGACCTTTATTGTAAAATAGGAGACAGAGACCGAGTTAAACATCTGGTGGCTGCATTTCAAAATGTGAAACCAGATAATCTGGAACCAATACCAGCTGCCCTGCTTGTCCAACTCGTGTGATCCTAGGTAAACATTTTATTTCACAGAACAAACGTTTTTCTTTATTATCACATATGAGAACACTTTGAAAAACTTGAGTTCAGGATGAACCCTGCACAAGCACCACTTATATTTGATTTATTAGACTAGAAAGTTGTGCCATCTATTTTAAGAACCTAGGCCACGTTTAAGGTTTACATGACTACTGACTTGCCTATTAGTTCACTAAAGGCATTGACTTTGAGAGGCAAGCCATTAAGGTTTCTAAGTTCATGTGTAATAATTATCACTTTTAATAAATGTCTGTCTATGCAGTGATATAATTGGATGTACTACAATCAAACCATTCCACATGTTAAAGAATTACACTGTTTTGAATTTTGATGAATTCTATCATATTTTTATATTATGTTTATTGTGCCATATATATTCCAAACGTGATTATTTCTTGGCTCAATCAGGGATTCTCAAAGCCAAAATAGACCATTAGCTCAACTCTGGCTTAGCTTGCCTCATTCATTTGCTGGCATGCCTATCTCTTTGCAACTACAATCGATTGACTCAGACGCCAGGCTAAGGATCCCTTTCTTGGGAGAGCGTACCAAGAGATCACATACCGTGTCTTGCCGGGATTGTACCGGTCCTTTCTGCACCTTTAAAGTGATTCCACGTTGGATTTCGCCGTTTGAATGTTATTGCAACTCGTTTTGAAGTCGGGCGTCACTCCTTTCACTGGCCCATTAATGGCTTGTACCATTTTCTTCAAATACTTCTATTCAAGAATTTAGTTACCCTGCCGGGTCGGAATTATCACCGGATGTGGGCTCTCCAATCTTGGATTTAGCCATTGAGCCCTGAAGAGTTGTAGAATACTGCTTTCTGCAACGAAACATGTGTCGGCAGGCTGTTTGTAAAACTGTACCTGATACACGATTAAAAAAGACAAGATAAGAACAAAGATTCCACCGCTTGGATTGTCCTATTTTTCTCAACAAATTCATCTATCGGATTTATGATTATATATGTGTGGGCAGGATTCTTGTTAAATTGCAATTGTATGGTTTCCTATACAGATTAAGGGGTTTGTGAGGGTCCCCCCTTCCTGTCAGCACCATTCCTAATGTTTTAATTTAACATAGATATTACGTCAATATTGCTTGAGCGCCATTACTTCCTGATTACTAAAACCCGTCTCTACCCACAAATACTCTTTGCAACTACGGCTTAGTACATGGGGCCATCACTCACTTGATACAATGATCAGTAAAAGGCGAGGACAAAAAACATCAAGCCTTGCATACATGCATCAAGCACCATCAAGCCTTCTCGTAGTAAAGTCGAAGTAGAGTGAATGCAGTGAAAATGCTTTTAAAATAGGTGATCCCTGGGCAGGGAGTACGTGTTGTTGTGTTGCACATGACCTAGTCATAAGTTACATAAGGAGAAATACCAGGCGCAGGTGGAACTGGCAATGGCATAGCTTCTGAGTGGTGTCTGGATTAAGACAACCCCGAAGTGCATTCTTGATTGGTAGTTGGGTCTGGAGACCCTGAGTCAGGTGTGCTATGTCCATGTCAGTTTTTCTCATTGTTCTCATTTCACTAAAAACCTTTAATTTGTTTATTTTTTGGAGAGGAAACTTAAATATCCATAATGACTGGTTTACCAAATAAATCTGCACCCGTAGAAGTACTCTGAATGGTTGCAAATGTACTAATTTTTGGATTTCACAAACATCTGCAGAAATAGGATTGGGAAGCTGCAGCCGCCTAGGGTTTCCATGCATGCTACTGGCAATCAAACACCCAAAAGATGATGGGATGAATACTTGCAAATAGTCTAACCAGTGATAATTACAAGGAGTAGCATCCTAACCCATTGTTTTTCACCCACCCTGGTCTCTAGACAAAGGCCCACCTAATGCATATCATCACTGACCATGTTCTCATATGAATAGTCCATCTGGAACCATGGTCATCTCACACCTCCACACTGCAGCCCACTGATTTCTTTAGTCGGGATTTTTGAGAATCACACCCCCAATATTACTGACTAATCTACACCACTGGCTACAGGTCTGGTAGGCAACAGGTTGTTCAGCTCTCTGCCTTAGTAAAGTTCCTTCCATATCAGGGAAGGCCAAAGAAAGCTCAGAAGAACTGGTTCCCTCCATGCCAAGGACCCTCAGTCCAGGAAGAGCTGATTGTAGTGAGGCTACTGATGGTCCCATCTGTTCTAGCATTCCACATCTGTGACACTCAGGTCCCATGCAATACATAAGCCCAAGCATGAGGTTAGGATGGAGCATAAAGACAAAAGGGGACCTTCACTCTTCCAGCCACCAGCTCAAGTCGGAGGGGGCAAGGTAGGTTTACCCCAAACCAGGTCAGAGGAATGAGGCTCATTCCCAATCAGTAATCAGAATCTAACTGGTGATGAGCTAACCTGGATGTAAGGCCTCACCCCACCGCTTCAACCTTGGGCAGGTCAAGGGGTCAGAGGGACAGATAATTTCCCAGTGTATCCCTGTCCAGAATAATACATGCAAAAGAGGTTGCACAATGGCTCATTTGGAATTTCTTGGGGAAAGTGACCCCTTTGCCTGCTAAAGAAGTGCTCTGGTAGAGTTGCCACTCTAATTTAGCTTTGGTCAACCCAGAGCAAGGTAGGTCTTATTGTTAAAAGAAAGGGGAACAGGGGGCTAAGCAATGATTAATTTCTCTTATAGTTGATTCACCTGTTATCACTTAAACACTTCACCTGCGTTAGGGGAAGTTTGGGTTGTTGAAGTTTGTTTGATTTTCCATCTCCAGTAGGACTACATGTGGCCTTAAAACCGAAACATAATGTGATTGTCAGCCTACCCAAGGCTTCCAACCTTGGCATTTGAAGTATCCAATGGCAATCATCCCCTAACTAGCAATCAAATCTTGCAACAACCTCTCCACCGAGCAGTCAAAGCTTCCTATCAAATCTATTATTAGTCAGAATGCGTACAATAAAAAACCTTAGAGCTTTACCATGATCTTCCATCTGGAGCACATGGGCCTGGTGTGACATAAAAACATGCCAAAAAAAAGAGGACACTGTTCCTGTAGTGTAGTTCCTATATTCCCAATAGGCTCTGCGCATTGGAATAACATAAACGATAGTTTAGACGTAGGACTGAGGTCGACTAGGTCTCTATTGAATATGTTAGACTTAATTATGAATGCCAGCTAGCTCAGAGGTCACTAGAAACTTTCTCGAGTAAACAGGAAGGTGTTAACTTTCCTGAATAGACAAGAAGGGATTAGTTTCTGACAACCGCATAAACATGACAACTTTGCTCCCTCCAGAATAAGGAGTATATCTCCAGAGTCGCGGAAACAATAGATAACTATTTCACTCAGTCAATCGTGCATGCTTAGTTTCACCAGGAGTGCAGAGAAATAGAGAGACGGGCGTTTTCAATAAAAGTGGTTATTTATTGAGCAGTCTTCTTTCTCATGCAAGAGAAGTTAATTGCCACAATTGCAATACTTGTCATAAAGTAAAGTGCGTACAGTAAAAGGAGTATTATGAAATAATACTGTAAAAGCATTGATATGGTTTCTGAGCCATAAGATACTTAAAACGGATAAAATACATACAATGATAAAAGTTGACTAAACGTACTCAACTGGTGTTTCTAAAATATGCCTACCCCAGTGTACCTAACCTAAGCCTAGTACGTGGGAAGGAGTAAGCGAGATGTAGTTTGAGCGAAGATAGTTTTTGCCAAGAATCTGAATCAAGAATTCTCTAAGGATCTAATCAGCTCCGTACCTTGGTTATAGAATGAAGGAGGTCTTGTATCTAGTTCTCAGGACTCGACCTCCCAGCAACCCGCAAGGGTGACTGGAAACACTGGAGCTGGATTTCTCGGCAGGAGAAAAGACAGCATCTCTCTTAGTGCGTCAATGGGAGGGTCGGCTTCCTTCGGCACTCGTTTCAGCTGGGCTTCGGGTAAGAAGATAGCCGATCTGCTCCAAACCACCGTGTGTTTGCGGCAGATGCTGATATATTTCTATCTGGAAGGTGCCGAGTTTGACGTAAGTTTGGACTTAAGACGTCACTAAGAACTCGCAGTTCTTTCAGGACTCCAGGAGTTCTTGGACAAATCAAAACAGAAGCAGGGGGAATTCCCGGGCTGCTGGAGGCTTGGTTTGTTTAAAGAACGTGTTGTACTTTCTAGGAGTCTATGGAAGTAGCCTTGGCGTATTTGGACTGCATTGGCTATGACTAAATATGGATATGATTCTTATGCCTTTATAAGGATATGATTTGTTATAACCACATAAGGGCATGAATCGGGAATATTTAAATAGGGTCCTAGATACGTGCACAACATTCCAAGGCAGGATCAAAAAGGTTACTCAAATACCTAGTAATAAAAAGAAAAAAGAATCATAAAAAATAGTCCTAAGTTAGGCGGGTTCATAAAGTAGCGGAAAGAACATGTCTTGCCTCTTGTTGCCCTCACACACCCCAAAACGTGTCATGCTTCATCATCGGGCATGTGCCTCTCTTTGGGCCGGCGCTGCAATCCCCAACGGGTCCCCCGAAGGGTCACTTTGTCGAAGATCATTTGAGGCATGCCGGATTTTGCATGAGGGTGTGCGGGGTGGGTCCTATATAAGGGAAACAAAAATAGCGTGCATAGGGAGTTAAAACTGACAAGGGGTAACCTCCTAGAGGTTGAAGTGATCTAATGACCCTTTTGGCAGTATAAAAACTCTCAATAAGAGTATCATCCCAAATGGCACAATATGCCTAAGTATCATAAAAAACAGCCAACATGTTTCGCGCCTCTGTTGCCGCTAAGGTCATTGGCGATTCTTCAGGACCAAGATAGAGGAAAAATGGTGAAGTGCATGTGAAAAAAATCAAAGATAAATACCCAGGGCTGGCCATTATGCTGCTCCTGATCAGTACCTAGGACAAGAAAAGAAAATAAATGTTAAAAAGAGTACATAGGAAGAGCATTAGACTAGCTTAATGCAACGTAGTGTGCCACAATCGTGTGCACAGCATACCAATGTTAGAGAGCAGGAAAAAGAAAAAGAACGAGACACAGTAAGGATAGGGAACTCATTCATTAAACTAGGCCCAGGGAGGTGTATAGTGGTGGATCTACTCATCATGAAGATCGTATTGCAGGAAGGGTGTAAAACATCCCTATTAGTAAAAATGCTGCACAACCACGTGTGAGAAACCCCTGTACTCACTATAAATCAGGAGGATCAGGGTCCAACGTATTAAACGTAAAAATAGATTTCCAGCGTGATGTTCATGCCTCCAGCGAAGGTGAGGGTGGCTCCAATGGTAATTAGCGTTAAACGCCCGCACTTATCGGGCTAATAGAGAAGAACAACACAAACATAACCAAGGTGAACACTTTTAGATGCAGGAAACAGTCATTACATCAACTTCTTTTTATGATTCTTTTTTCTTTTTATTACTAGGCATTTGGGTAACCTTATTGACCCTGCCTTGGAACTGTGTCCTCTCTTTGTTGGCATGTAACTTTGGGAGCATGGACACTGAACCATTAATTGGCTCTCTGGTCCCCTTTCTTCTGTTTTGGATATAGTGACATAAAAACATCCATTCTAAACAATTATCTAGGGAGGCAGAAAGACCAGAGGTCATACTGATGAGCAGGTGTGTGTCACTCTTGCAAGGTGGTGCAACCATGATGTAAATGTAAAGTAATTTTTTTAAGTCAGGCAAAGCCACTTCACGTGGCCATGAATGGCTTAAAAAATATGGAGTCATGCAATGCAGCAAAATCGCTGTGTTGCATTAGTCTGCAAAAGGGAGGCATCTGCGTTGTGTGGGTGTTTCCATGCAACTCCCTTGGTTTTTGACACATTTTCAGATTTACCAAGCCTGATAAACCTGGAAATGCCTCAAAAAGATATTCCTCCCCAGGTGAGGCATAACGAGAAGTAATATATTTATTTCTCCTCGTTTTTCTATCATTCTATGTATGCTGCATTCTGGAAAAAGCCTCTCAGTATAGTTTTTGTGCAGGGAGGTGCCCCTTCCTGCAAAACAATATACCTGCCGGCAACACAGGCATTGTTGCACCATGGTACAAGGGTGCCTGTGTAGGCTGTCAAATTGGATCCAGCACAAGGGGAAAGGAAACAAATGGACTGTCTTGGAAAAATAGGGTGCATTGCTGCCCTTTCACTGTATCGCAGGGCAGCGCAGGTAGGTGAGGGCAGCGCAGGAAGGTGACTTGCTGTGCTGCCCTGCGCCACAAGTGTCATAATTATGGCCGCAAGTTCTTAATGGTGCCCTCCCTTGAAAACTGTTGAAAAATAGCTTTTTAATAGATACTTTGAACCTGGCCATAATCTTTGCTGCAATATATGTTCAAATGAAGATCCTAGTTCGTATTGCATCCCAGCTGCCCAATTCAAGACAGTCTTCCAGATATGGACATATGTCTCCTTTTAAGGCAATTCTATTTACTGGCTCAATATTCCTGCTCTAGGAAAAGAGCAGCAGCAATCTTCCCAGCAACTAACTTTCCAAATTTGCAGATTCACGCCGGAGGAAAAATATTCAATACATTTTTAATTAGAAATTGATTATATCTGCTGCTCTGGTTTATTCTGAGGAGAAGCACTGTCAAACAGTGATGAGCATCTTATTGTGATGAAGTCTGTTAAACTTAAGGGCTTTTGTTGAATGATCTATGTCACTGTGGGTTAACAGCTGGGAATAGGGACCTGACCAGCATCACCTTTATCTGCATTGCAATTGGAAGTTTACCTAAAGACTAAGAATATTTTTTTCCTTCTTTTCTGTATTTGACTAGGGACTGAACTCAATGCTAATATTTACACGATTCACATACATTTTATTCTGCTCCGCCCTTATTAAAAAAAATTATGAAGGTTATGTGTCACAATATTGAGGAAAGAAATATTGCCCTACAAAAAAATCTTGGCCCAAGCATCATGGACAAAATAATGGGAAGGTACGTATATATAGATACCTATATATTTACCACTCTTAATTCCATGTACTAAGGAAGATACATCTATCATTAGGGTACATATATGTGGAGTTAGATGAAAGCAAGGAGGTAAACGAAAAGTAGAAAAAATATGGGGCTCAATTATGCCTTAATGTTTTAACTGATACAATGATTTTCAATACTGTTTGGAGTGATGCTGTATCTCTTACGGCTTTTTATTTTTTTTTTTTTTTTATTATGCCTTTGTATACCCTTACTATTTTGAGCTTTTCTGAGTTATTTGTATCTGATGTTACTCTTGATGCTAATAAAAATAAAAAAAATAAAAAAAAGAAAGCAAGGAGGTGTACTAAGAAAGCAGATCCAGTCCAGTATAATTCTTGAAGAGATTCTTTATTCCAAATTCATGCACTATAAATGACCAACCAGCCAACGCATTTCGTTCACAAGATATACTCATGGAACTTCATCAGGGCTGTAACTAATGACATAGAAAACATAAATAACAAAAAATCACAAATAATAACATAAACTAATACAACATTTTTACAGTAACATAACGATAACTGTAAAACTGAAATAATTAAGAGGCACATAGGACGCACAGTAAACACAACAGAGGATAACACATTAATAATGACGTAATAGAACCACAGATTTTGGACATTAGCAAGGACATAAGTGTACAACGAAAAAATTATGCCTAACCTTATATTACTATCAGAAAAGCTCATTGCAAAAATTCACACTTAAACCAATATGACTATGGGGCATATGTATGAAGCCATTTTCCAGTTCACAAACGGGCCGATTCTCAGAATCAGCCCGTTTGCAAACGGGAAAAAGCCTTTTGGGATGTACCATCCCAAAAGGCCCTCGCACAATAGGGAATCGCAAAATTTGCAATTCCCTATTATGCGAATGCATTTAAGGAATCGCAAATTGCGATTCCTTAAGTGCAATTCTGGAAGCACCCAAATTGTGCGATTTTGCCTTTAGAAATCGCAAATTACCACCAGCTTCAAGTTGGTGGTAATTTGCAATTTCTTTGAAAAAGACACTTTTTCGCATTTTTCAAAGTGCCATGTGGCACACATACATGCCCTTAGGGCATGTATGTGCACCACATGTGCACACATGCTTATTTCAGGGGTGCAACAGGGTGTCCTTTTGACACCCTTGCACCCGTGAAATTGCATTCACAATTTGCGAGTACCTAATGGGTACTCGCAAATTGCGAATGTCTTCCCACTCATTCCTATGGGCATCTAGGCCCATAGGAATGAATGCGAAGGTATTCCTTAATTGCGATTCACAATTAAGGAATATGTAGGAATCTCAATTAATATTGCAAACTTACATACATTGCCTTTGCAAGTCCGTAATAGCGAATCGCTAACATTCACTATTAAGGACTCGCAAAATGCTTTCTTGATACAGATGCCCCTTGGTCCTTATTCACACCCAAGTAGCTGAGGATTTCTCCTCAGAGCCAATAAGACATGACACTATACCATAAACAATAGGATAGTAATGAATCGTCCAATAATGAAAAGTCTCAACCATTAAAATATAGCTGGGATAGATCACAGCAGAATGGAAGAGTGAAAGCAAAAGTGAATAAGCTAAAAATAGGGCAAAGGGGAATCTGCAGGAGCCACATAGGAGAAATGTATAGCTAAATAATGTGATATTTAAGTGAATAAAAACAGTGTGATAATAGCTCTTGGATGCTAATCTTAACTCTCACCTCTATATTAGAGTAGGGTAATACTCCATCAACATCCATCATGATCCCGTAGCTACATTACGATAATGGGAAAATCCCAGGCTCGATGTCTGACACCTAGTTTGAAAACAATTAGAAATACTTAAATGGAGTGCCGGTTGATGTATGCCACCATGTATGCAAAAAATTGTACGGGTAAATACAACGCTTAAGAGTGAAGATCGCGATCATTACTTAATATTAAGCTAAGAGAAAACGAACAAATGGAGCAATAATAATCCCGCTCGCGTAAACGAACTCGAGCTTTCATAGATAAAAAACAAACTGGAGCTTGCAAAAGTTAAAAACGATGACTCTGAATCGACGCCATGTGCCGAATGTGCCGAGTAATGAGATATCAATTGTTCACAAAACTTAATATTCAAGTCGATGGATACATGTCAACTTCGTAAGACCAGAAGGTCAAAAAATGACTGGAAGTAACCTAAATAATAGAAAAGGAAGCAGTAGTGAACCCCATGGCAAAGTTAAACCGAACAGAGGCAAGGACTCCGTTCTGTGGGAAGCTACCCTCAATCATCGCCCTGGACATCATCTGCTGGATAAGCCCATAATTGTGTTCCAGCCCTGCCCACTCCCACGGCAACCTGAATACCAATTGTGCAATCTAAGATCCCTTTGTTCAAAACCTTATGCAATATCACCCTTGGTTACTTTAATCAAAAACCCAATGCGAAATCACCAATGGTGTCTCTTATCTTATGGGCAGATGTATCAACACACAAATTAAAGTCTAGAAGGCCATAATAACATGGGGGAAGAAGAAATCCATCCCGAATCACAACCCTCTTCTTTTAAGGATCAAATAACTTGCATTCTAAAAAGAAGTCCGACCCTCTCCCTACGTACCTTGATAAGTGTCCTATCACATGTACCCGTAGTTCTAGATGTGTTTAAAGGTTGCGCCATTTTTATGCATTTAAATACCCAGCGACCCTTATCACCGACAGGTGTAAAACCATGGCGTCACGTGTCACATGACCCCTAGTTGAGCCAATGTTGATCCCGATCATGACCACTATTAAAGTCATGAATCCTCAAATAGTACACCGCACAACGTGCAGCCATCTTAGAAAAGCATATTGTAAACAAAATCCCATTTAAACTTGTCCAGATGTAAGATGTTTACGTCCACAATCAACCAGGAGTGGAGCGACCCAGCCTATACCATCGACAGGTTGTAGTTGGGGAGACAGGGCCTTACCGGGCACTCTATAACAAGACTCGGACCCTCATGGGCCCCTCAAACAACACACTTCAGGTCTGGAATATAGTGCAAAAAAAGTTAGGGTGGCATAACATACTCTCACAAGCAACACCCCTCCGGGTCACGGACAGGCTGGGAATGTTGGAAAAAAGTAAAGGTTTTAACAACTGGTACCTTATCGGGATATCCAAGGTGGGAGACCTCTGGGTACGGCGAAAAATTATCACATTTACACAGCTCCAAACGCAGTACAAAATGGTAACACCTGAGCACTTCCATTACCGGCAGGTCAAGCATGCCCTTGAAGCGGCAGGTCACCCTGACACCACCCTACCTGAGGCCTCCCCGCTAGAAGATAGGCTACTGATAGACTAAATGGACAAAACAGCAATTTCTATGACCTATCGGAAAATGATTAATAACATGCCAGATCCGGTGCAGAAGCTTAAAGACAAATGGCAGGCAGACCTGGGAGAGTTAGATGATGCAGATTGGCAGGAGGCGCTGGCGTCCCCTAGAAAGATCTAAATTACATCTGGTTCAACTCAAAATCTTTCATAGAATATACTACACTAGAACTACTCTCTGTAAGATTGGGAAAGTGAACAACCCGCTCTGTCTGAGGCAATGTGCTTGAGGTTGGGACATTTTTTCATACTATATGGACATGCCCTGCAGTGGCATCATACTGGGAATCAGTTATGTCCCTTATCACAAGGGTGAGTGGAAACTTACAGCCTGATTCATGTAGGCAATAGCGCTCGCAAAAGGGCCAGATTCTGAGAATCTGGCCCTTTGCGAGTGCGATTTTTGCATTTGGTATTCACAATCCCAAATGCAAAAATCGCTATTTAAGAATTCGCATATTTGCGAGGAATGGCATTTAAGGAATCTCTAATAGAGATTCCTCAAATGCTATTCATGACACATCAAGAAATAGCGATTTTGCACTTTTGGGGCCGCTATTTACCGAGAGGTCAGACCTGTCGGTAAATAGCAAAAACTCAGAAAAATGCTTTTAAAAGCATTTTTCTAAGTTGCATGTTGCACACACACATGTCCTTTGGACATGTGTGTGCGCAACACCTGTTCAAATGTGCATTTTAGGGGTGCTACAGGGCGTCCTTTGGACACCCCTGGCACCCTTAAAATCGCTATCTCATTTGCGAGTAGCAAATTGCTACTCGCAAATAAGGGATACTCCCCATTCATTCCTATGGGCCTCTTGGCCCATAGGAATGAATGGGGAGTTTTTGCGAGTAGCAATTTGCTACTCGCAAATACAGAACATGTAGGAATCGCTATTTTATTAGCAATTCCTACATGAATGCCGTTTTGCGTGTCCTCAATAGCGAGTCGCTATGATTCGCTATTAGGGCCACGCAAAACGGCATGTACATGAATCAGGCTGTTAGTCCCTACAGAGCCCGTGTTGTTTACTCAATATCTGCGACAGACCTGAATTCAACATTACAGACCGGGGCTACCATGGGTATTATGCGAGCCAAGAGGAATATTGCCAGACAGTGGGGTGGGGCAACCACCCCCACTCTTGCGGAATGGTGCAGGGATATGACACAGCCATGGTGGCGGAAAAAAATTTGTATATTCATAGGGGATGCCCCAAAAAATGGATAAGAAAATGGGAGGGATGGAACACATATAGAGGAGATATCTGCAAACTTCCCCTTATAACTCAAGATTTCGAATAATCAAATATTGCGAGCCAGAAAAAAAAAACAGGAGTGTAGCGTTGAAACCTACGCTTGTGCTCAATCAAAATGAGGAAACGATGGTGAAAAATTCTGTACTCGATACTAACCACCGCTGTTTTAAGCTAAAACAGCAATCTAGTAGTGCCGCCATCTTTAAACGTGCAGGCGGCAAAGGTCAGCCATTCGGTTGAGACCACCTGCTGTATGCCTCAATCTATGTTCTAACTGAAATGCAGCTCCAAAGCTTTAATAATATCAAAATGAGGCTCCATTGGTTATGGTATTACTGAATTGCGGAAAGAACTCCTTTCATGCCCTCAAACTCCCAGTCAAGATAAGTTTACAATCAAAATGTTGCGGCCATCTTTGAACATTCAGGTTGCCTTATGCCCACAAATAACATAAGGATTTTAGCCCACAATAATTAAAAGTGAGGCGGCGAAGCAAATTAGAAGTCAGATGGTAGGAAAAGAAAATAGCATGTAGTGATAAAAATAAACAATGTTTAACAATAGTTAAAAGAACTGACCCACTAACTATAATTCACTCATACTGGAAACATGCTCTGTTCAAATTGAAGTATAACCAAAAATTGCAATCCTACTTTGTTAGTGACACAAAAATCGTTAAGTCAACATTTTATTTGACAAAGAAACCAATACATAAACAACAAGATCATCAAGTATGTCTCTGTAATGCATAAACCCAACTGTATTAAACATGGGTTGTCTCCTTTACTAGAGAAAGAGAGGGAGTGATTGGACACTCTAGACATGGACCACTAGCCTGGTGGAATGAATAAATAAACTAGTCTTGATGTTGGTCAATCCCATGAAACCTAAAGCTGGGATCGGTTGGATGGACCTGTCTATAATGTTCAGCCATAGGATACCTGGTGTCTCCATTTACTGTGGTTCTACGGTGCTCTTGAATTCTCAATTTCAACCATCGTATAGTGCTGCCCGCATAAATCATTAAGCCTACACAGCCCACTATATATACCACAAATGACGTGTTGCAGTTAATAAACTGATTGACCTTGTATCGCTGCGTGCTGCTAAAGACAAACTCCTTAGTTTTATTCCTTCCTAATAGGCAGATGTTGCAGGAATCACAAATATAAAAACCAATAGGTTTAGGAAGTAACCATGTTGTAACAGTTTTGTCAGTTGTCACATAACTGGGACAAAGTGTATCTTTCCAGGTGATCCCTCCCCTGTATGGTACAGAGGCATTCTGGGTTAATGATTTTTTTCAGGCTTGTAATGTAATACAATATGTGCCAATTCTTCTTTAGAATTCTGAAAATTCTATCACTATACATGGTGTATTTAGTAATGAATCTAAGTGTGTTATCATGACTGTTTCTATTCTTTACGCTGTTGTTGTCCTTAAGTGTTGTGTCTCTATCCAGCTGTAGTATCCTGGTCTCCGCACTTTGCAAATCTCTCATTTTGTAACCCCTCCTGAGAAACCATGTTCTAGTATTCACAATGTTAGCCTGGAAGGAGTCAACTTCACTACAGTTCCGCCAAATGCTTACCATTTCCCCATACGGGATGTTTCTGATCACTGACCGTGCACTTGATGTATGCAGCACACCATTGCAGGCTGTTTCCTTCCGAAATAAAGTGCTCTGTACCACTCCACTGTTTACACAGAAGTGGAGATTAAGGAAATTAATCTTCTCCCTATGTTGGCTCATGGTTAGTCTGTCAAGTTTAAGAAGTACACGTATTCTTGAAGTGCTTCATTCGGACCCGACCGCAGGCAGATAATATCCTCAATGTATCTCCTGTCGAAAGCTATACATTGAGTCCAGGGGAGGCATTTTTAGTCCAAGCGTGCTGCCTCTGATACCAACCCATAAAGAGACAGGCATAAGAGGGAGCAAACCTAGTACCCATGGCCGTGCCACACTCTTGGTGGTACCACTGTCCGTCGTGGAGGAATAGTTTTTTGTTAATATCAACTACATCATCTCCAAGATCATATTGTTGTGCTCAAATCGGTCTTCATTCTCTCTATCCAGGTAAGAACATGCCGCCATGACCCCAAATTTATTCTCAATACAAGTATAGAGACTGATAACATTAAAAGTGGCAAATTGCAAGTCATCTGACCATGTGAGATTATTGAATTTCAACAGTATGTCCTTACTGTCCCTGATGTAAGATGGAAGATTAACCATATATTTTTGTAGTTAGGTCCCCACAAATTCAGAAATGTTTTAGCTGGTGATCCCACCCCCGAAATAATTGGTTGTCCCGGTGTAAATGGAGCCTTTTTGTGCACCTTCTGTAACATGTATATACAAGGATATCTAGGTTGTCCAACCTTCAAAAACTTATATTCAGAGTCACTCAGGAGACAGATGTCCCTCCATTCACTGGGTTTTAAATTGATAAGTGAAGGTAATCCGCCTATGGGGTTAGCTGTTACAGGTAAATAACATAAACCGTCACTAAGTTGGTGATTTATCGTATCCATATAATCTGCTTTGATCATTATAACCACATTACTTCCTTTATCAGCTTTTATGATTACAATGCTACAAGTGCCGGTTGATTTGGGCACAGGTCTAGAACATTAAATTTGGAAACTAAATGCGGTGCAACCTGGCTAGTCCATCGCCTCTTTCAGTCTCGGGATTCATATATGTGGAGTTAATTGGTGTAAAATTATACTTAACTATATATACTCACCTTCACAATATTTTGTTACTCAATATATTGGCCACAATATTTTTCCAGGGTGATATTTCAACCATGATGTTCCAGTCTTATCCACCTCACACACTAACAAAAAAAAACAGGTTGTGGCAGTGCAGTCCCTGGGAAGACCTTTGTCCCTTAGGAGAACAATCAACTAAGGGTCTCATATCTGTGACCTATTGCCTGTGCCAATGTCTTTTAGCCATGATGTGAAGCATCGCAAGTTGTTGTGCAGCACAGCGATAGATAAAAAAGTAAGAAAGACGCGAGGACATAGCAGCATGATTTTGTAGGTGTTCAAATGCCATATTGAGAATGTGTGTCTACAAATTGCGCCATTTCTTTATTTACCAATCTGAGATGGATCTTTAAATAAAAAAGGAAATATAAGCAGATCTAAAGCACTTTTAGGGTGGACAGTGCAACAGCAACGGATTGCCTGATACTCCACAAAAATTATTTTAAAATGTAGAAAAAGACCATGTGTTGCGGAGGTGGCAGCAACAGGGAGCAGGAGTGTGGTAGGTGTCAGCAATGGTCACAGGAGGATATGAGGGTTGAGTAACAGGGCTAGACGTTGGGGGAAGCAGAACTCGAGAGTGAAGCACGCAAGAGACAAAACTATGCAGGGCAAAGGCATATGAGGGCTAACGCGATGTAGAGTGTGGGGTGGTTGGAAGCACAGAGATAGAGAACAATAGTGGGAAGAGAAGTACACAAAGGAGACAGCTGGAAAACACATGCATTCGCATGGAGTGCTTAACCAAAAAAGAAAAATGTAGTTCCAGTAAAGTAAGCAGTGAAAGGACACAAGTACAGAGGGTATTCTCTAGGGGAGGATCAAACAAACACAAGGCAAGCCCACACACAGGAACAATTATTAAGCAAGCTAATGAGAGTGGCAAAAAGCCAACCATTGGAAAGCAATGGGAGGTCTCTAAGCCTATGGTAGGTTCACAATAGATCGTTCGCAACCTGACAGCTTTCACTATCTGGTACACGAGACCTAAAAAAGATTTATACATTGTACTAAGAATATTGGGTTGCTCTGAAATCTCATTTTAGGATGACTTAGGGTCTCTGTTGTCTATGAATTTGTATATTGAGAATGTACTTGTTATGATATGTTAGCTGGATTTGTAAAGAGTGTTACTGCCCAGGGGCATCTAAGAGCTATCCAGATCCAGCGAAGAGTGTTGCAGGACGAGCAGAATTACCAAGACCTGAACAGGCAGGTGTTTACAGCTTTTCTGAAGTCAAGGAGACTGGGGCGGTTTTTATGCAGAGAGGTAGTGTGTTCCATGCTTTGGATGCTTCTTGCACAATGCTCTTGCTACCCCACCTTACTTGATTGACTCTTGGGAGCACTGCTAGTTTAGCATTTGCTGAGCAAAGATTTCTGACAGGAAGATACCATTTAAAGCTATGATTCAGAAAATCAGTACAGATATCATGAAGTGCTTTATATGCTAGACATAGCACCTTAAAGATTATTCTTTCCTTAATGGGAAGCCAATGCAAGTTTTCATATCTTGAGACACTGAGCAGAATTTGGGAAACTTTAGCAGAAGTCTAGCTGCAGCATTTTGCAGAACCTGAAGATTATTAATATTGTACTTGTGAGTAGTTAAAAGTAGACTGTTACAATAGTCTATTTTGGATAGAATCAGAGCGGTAATTAAAGTCTTTTGCAATTTGTCAGGTGTGAAAGGCATGATCTTTTCGATTATTCTAAGGGTGTTAAAAGTAGATGATGTGAGCTTATTTACCTTATCTGTAAAATTAGGTTTATTTTCAATAATCGCTCCCAGATTGTGAGCTTTTTCCACTGGGGAGGAATAGAACCCATGATAGCTAGCCAGGCTGATGGAACCCAAAAAGATGATTAGGGTAAAAAAAAGTAGGACTTCTGTTTTTCCTGTGTTCAATTTAAGGCAGTTAAAATGCATTCACTTGTGGACAGCAGCATGCAATCATGAAATCTGAGCCCTGTACCAGTGTTGTTTTTTCCTATGGATACGACAATTTTGGTGTCATCCGCATAGGATGTCAGGGAGAATCTAAAGCTTCTTATCAGCTTAGCTAAAGGGGAGACATACATTTTGAAAAGGGTAGGGCTCAATGAGTATCCCGGAGGGACTATGCATGGAAGGGAAAAAAGATGAAAGGCATAGTTCTCCAATTTTACTATTTGCTCTCGATCCTCTAAGTAGGATTTTAACAGGCCCCATGCTAAGCCTGTGATCCCACAGTTTGTCAGTCGGCCTAGTAATAATTTGTGACTGACCATGTCAAAAACAGCTGAGAGATCATGCAGGATAAGAGCTGCCCCTTTTCCTTGATCGAAAACTATATGATCTCTTAGGTTGCCTTGAGCAGAGCCGTCTCCCTGCTGTGGCCTTTTCAAAAACCAAACTGGGTGGTGAGTAGGAGTTTGTTGGACTCAATAAAGGTTAATAGCTGATTGTTCAGAAATTTTTCAGCTATTTTGGCTGGTAGTGGAAGACAGGAGATTGGACGATGATTGGGTAGTTATGGTCAAGTTAGGCTTTTTTAAAAAGGGGAATCAAGGCTGCTTTATTCCAAATACTTGGGAAAGTGCCTGTTTTACATTTGGCTTGGTAGATGGGGGTTAGTTTGGATGCCATAACTTCGGCTGCAAGTTTAGTGTGGTGATCTGTAATCTGTACTTTACACTGCCTTTTGCCATTCCATCACTGAACACTGTGATGTCATCTATGGGGTTGCTGATGATTCTACCCTAGTGTTCCTTGTGTGGCAGTTGCAGCTGCTGTGTCTCCCCTACAAGCTGGACGGCTCTCTTCTCTGCAATAAACCTACAACTTCCTACACCTGTCTCCGCCTCATCTTTACACTGGCGACAAGGATGGTCAGCTGTTCTTCAGCTATTTTCAACCTTCAAAACAACGTCCTCGTTTGAATCGTTTTGAAGTTCAGGACCTTTTTATCTCATTTGCTTCTACAAACTCGACACTCATGTGAGTACATTTATGACTTTTCTTGCCTGCGCCTGCAGTACATGTTGAGAGCCGGACTTTCCTTCATTTTTTCTTGCCGTTTTGTTGTTACATTTCAATTAAGCTTGAGCAGCGCTACTCGTGATTTCCTCTTATACCAACCAAAGGAATCTAGCGGAACATTGTCTAGACCGGCTGATTCAACCGAGGCTGTTCCTCCGTTTTTCAAGCCTTTCTTACCTTCAGTTCTGTCCTTCCAGCGCTGCGTGTTTCCTCTGCCGCTTGTTCCTCTCGTTCCGACTTGATCTTCGGTATGATGACGTCGTAGAATTTCCAACGTACCTCAGTCAAGCGCCGTCACGTCTCCACGCATGCTGGTTGCCATGACAATCTACAATCGTCACGACGTTCACGCTGTCTGCCAGCTGCTATAATTGTACGTCACAAAGAGTTACTCGTCACAAAGACTTCATTTCTGCTGCAACCAAGTGCTCATTGTTCTTGACGTGCACGGCTGATCAATTCTAAAGCTCTTGTTTCCGCTGATGCACACAGCCATTAATTTCTAGCACTCTTCATTTTCACGCTGACGTGCACAGCTTTAGCACGCCGAAAAGAGCATTTTCACGCCGATGTGCACAGCTTTGGCACACAGAAAACAACATTTTCACGCTGATGTGCACAGCATTTGCACACAAAAAAAAGAGCATTTACACGCTGGTGTGCACAGCTTTAAAGCACAACCAAGAACATCTACACGTTTATGCTGTTGTGCACAGATTTAATTACTTTATTTTAAATTTCACTACAGTATTGATTTTTATTTCCTCTTTAATTTTCAGTTGTACATTTTTCAAAGACAGTTTATTTTTCAAATTTTTTTTTCTCTTCTTATTTCTAAAAAAAAAAAAAAGGAGAATCCACAATGCAAAGTGTCACTCCTCCAGCTCCATTTCTTCAGACACCTGGTGATCCCCCTCTTGAATGGAAACTCTGGTTAAGATCTTTCATGGCTTACTTAGGTGCAATTGATGGTCTGAGATATCGTGCTGAAAGAAAAAAAAATCTTATGTACTATCACCTTGGTGTTGAAGGCCAAAATGTGTTTGACCATTTACCCCCTTTTGTTCCTCCTCCTGGTGAATATCCAGATGAATTCGACATAGCTATAGCTAAATTAGACAAGTATTTTGTTAAAACTAAAAACATGGTTGTCCATCGTTACAAATTCTTCACCAGGGCTCAAAAACCTGAAGAAAGCATTGATACCTTTGTCACAGCTTTAAAAATACTTGCTTCCAAATGCGAATTTGATAACTTCACCTCACAACTTATTAGGAATCAACTTGTTGCACGTTGTTTGTGTAAGCAAATTCAAGGGAAATTACTAACTTGCAAAGATCCTTCTCTGGATAAAGCTATTGACATAGCTAAAAGTATAGAGACATCTTTGGAGGATTCTAAACAATTAGAAGTTGCCCTCTCCAATACCTCCATTTCAAGTGCAGTCTCTACTAAAACGCCTACTTCCACCAAGACACCTAATTTCATTCCTCGTGACACACGTGGTTATTTCAGAAGAATGGGAACTACTAGTACCAGAAGACCTTTTATACCTAACAAACAATTCAGTCAAAGTACTTTTTGTTTCAGATGTGGCTCTTCTTACCATGTTTCTAATTTCAAAAATTGCCCTGCTGCCAATCAACAATGCAGCCAGTGTGGCAAAAATGGTCACTTCTCAAGAGTTTGTATGAGAGGTAGAAGAGGCAGTGTGCGGTGTGTCATGAATGAGAGTGATTCTTCCCCTGATTTAAATTTTACAGAAAACACTACTGAATATTCAGAATGTGATGTAACTAGTCAAGAGTATGTAGTCGTTGTAAAAGACAGTAACAATGTCAATCAAACATTCCATGTCCCTGATCCCGAAGTTGACACCATTATTGAAAAACATCATGTTCAGTTACTCGTAGATACTGGGGCTCGTATCACCATTGTTTCTCACGAACAATACACTCGTTTTTGGCAAGATAAGTGTTTACTTCCCCCGGATGTTCTCACTGTGGCTTTTGAAGGGAGCAGAATTAATCTTTTAGGTTATTTCTGGGCTGAAATTTGCATTTTTGGAAAATCTATTAAAGGGAAGGTTTATGTTGCCAAGCGAGTTATTAATGTCCTTGGTCTTCTACATCAAGCTGAATTTGGTATCACTATCAAACCTGGTTTACCCAATCCTGTATTTATTGAAGGGTGCAATCTCCCTTGTTCTACTTCTTCGTTTTCTGTTCCCGTTTGTAACATTTTGGATGGTAATGTGTGGGAATGCAAGTGTGAGAAAAATTTTGAAGATCATCTTGGTAAAATCACCAATTTTCAGCATTTTATTAAAGTCAAAGATAACATCATCCCTGTCAAACACAAACTCAGAAATGTCCCACTCAGTATTAGAGAAGATTTGTCTAAACACCTAAAGTCACTATGTGAACAAGGAATTATTGAAAAAGTAGAATCCACATTATGGTTTTCTCCTATTGTACTTGCCAGGAAGAGGTCTGGTGACCTTAGGATGTGTGTGGATTTACGCAGTCTTAACGAGGCCATCTGGGTCGATGGCTTTCCTCTTCCCCGTATTGAGGATTTGATAGCAAAAGTAGGTTCTTCCACTTGGTTTTCAAAAATTGATCTCAAGGCAGCTTACCACCAGATTGAATTGCATCCCCTTTCGCGACATCTCACTGCTTTTGTTACACCTGATGGCGTATTCCAATTTCGTCGCCTTCCTTTTGGCCTGGCTTCTGCTGCTGCTGTTTTTCAGCGAATCATGTCTGAAATGTTTGAGGAACTTTCTAATGTAGTCGTCTTTCAGGATGATATTCTTATTTTTACTCAAACTGAGGCTGAGCATGAGAAAGCCATTGACCAAGTCTTTAACATTTTAGAACAAAGAGGTGTAACTTTACAGAAGAGCAAGTGTGTATTCAAAACCAGAGAGGTAGAGTATCTTGGTCACACCATTTCTGAGAGTGGCATCAAACCTAGACCAGGTTTAGTTAAAAGCATTATTGATGCTCCTGCACCCTCAAACAAAGAACAACTTTTGTCCTTTCTTGGTCTTTGTGAGTTTTATTCAAAATTCATGAAGGACTATGCCAAGACTACTGAATGTTTCAGACTTTTACTAAAAAAGGGTGCCACCTTCAGCTGGTCTGATGAGTGTGAAAAGGGCTTTCAGCTCATTAAAGAGCATATCACTAAAGCTCCTGCTCTTCAACCTTTTAATGGTAATAGAGAAACTGTGATCACTGTTGACGCTTGCGAATATGGCTTAGGAGCTGTCCTTTCCCAATTGGCTTATGGCAAGGAATTTACAGTGGGGTTTGCCTCCAGGACCCTTCGTCCCGTTGAAAGAAAATATTCCGTCATAGAAAAAGAGCTTCTAGCTTGTGCTTGGAGCGTTGAGAAATTCAAATCTTATTTGTGGGGTAGACCGTTTATCCTTCAAACCGACCATCGACCTCTGGTCGATATTTTGTCAGGCAGGAATATCAAACGTACAACCGCACGGTTGGCTAGACTCTCCACTAAATTATTGGAATTTAATTTCAAAGTCATTTATATTCCTGGCGGTAAAAACAAACGGGCAGATTGTTTGTCCAGGTTACCTATACAAGATCCTGACGAAAATGAGTGGGAAACTGAGATTGAGGAATGCTTTGTGGCTAATATTTCCCAAGATTCTATTTCTTTTGCTGAAAATGACTGGATTAAAGCAGTTGAAAATGATGTTGTCCTTAAAGATGTAATTTCCTTCATACAAAAAGGGTGGCCAAAGGAAAAATCTCTTTCTCCCGAACTTCAGATCTATTGGAAAATTAACTCAGAACTTTTTTTAGAAAATGGTAAAATTGTTAGAGGCAACAAATTCATTCCTCCTTCTGTTTATCGAGAGAGAATAGTTGCTGATGCCCATTCTGGACATCTAGGAGCCACTATTACCAAGAGAAATGTTAGATCGAATTTTTGGTGGCCTAAAATGGACAATCAGATTGTGGAGACTATTAAACTTTGTACACGTTGCAACACTAGTGACAAGGTTCTTGTCTTAGAAGGTGTTTGTGATTCCATTGTTCCCCCACCTGTTAGAGCTTGGCAGAAAATTGGCTTGGACTTTCTAGGTCCATTTCATGTCCTTCCCAATACTTCCAAATACTTCCTGGTCCTTGTTGATCACCTCTCTAGATGGGTTGAGGTTGAACCCATTAATGTTCCCAACTCTAAAAGTGTCATTGATTGCTTAAGTAAAATTTTCTTGAGGGAAGGTTGTCCGGAAGAAATTCTCACTGACAACGGAGTACAATTTATTTCTAAAGAAATTAGTGTTTTCTTGAACAACTGCTGCATTAAACATACTAGAACTCCTTTATACCATCCTCAGAGCAATGGCAAAACCGAGAGGTTCAATAGGGTTGTTGTTGAATGTGTGCAAGCTGCTTTCAGGTCTAATAACTGTATTTTTCAAGCTGTAAAAGATCTTTTATGGTCTTATCGGATTTCCCCTCATGTTGCCACAGGTTTCTCTCCCTTCGAACTTATGAGAGGAAGAAAAGCTTGCTCCCAGGCTTTCCCTTTTTGGATGGTTAAAAGTTTCCACCGGGGTTGTGATTTAGAAGAAGTATGGGAATGTGCCAATAAAAAGTCTTCCAATTCATTGCCTAGTAATGTGAAATTAGGCAAGCAGTCCCTACCCAATATTCGGGCGGGCGATTGGGTTAGAATTAAGAATCCTGTTACTGTTAAGAAGGGTCTTTCAAAATTCCTTGATTCTCAACAAGTTGTGGAAGTTCGCAAGAATGCTGTTAAATTGTCAAATGGCAACTGGTGGAGCACTTCTCGTGTTGCCAAAGATCCTTCTTCTTCCCGTGCAATTGTTCCTTCACCCAAAATTGTTAATGTTGAGAATGGTTTCAGGAAAAGCTCTAGAGTTACTGGTAGGCCTAACAGATTTCGTGATTATATCTAATTTGACCATCCCAGTTGTTATATTCTGTGTTTTTCTTTTTGGGAATGTTTTTGTTTTGTAGCCTTTGTTTTTTTTTAAAAAAGGGGGGAGGTGTGTGGTGATCTGTAATCTGTACTTTACACTGCCTTTTGCCATTCCATCACTGAACACTGTGATGTCATCTATGGGGTTGCTGATGATTCTACCCTAGTGTTCCTTGTGTGGCAGTTGCAGCTGCTGTGTCTCCCCTACAAGCTGGACGGCTCTCTTCTCTGCAATAAACCTACAACTTCCTACACCTGTCTCCGCCTCATCTTTACATTTAGCTATATTGGGCAGGCAGGGATTATACGGGGAACCCGAAGTACAAGTTTTCAAAAGATTTCTAATGTCCTTACTGGGCGGGGCAATAAACTAGTCCAGAATTATAGTTGTTTAGAGGGGCGGATCGCTCATATTGGCAAGTAACATGGTGGACACCGGTTAGGAGTCAGAAATTTTTTTGAATTATTTTTCTACTTTTTCTTGAATGTATTTGATACTTGTTTAGCATGAGTTTAGCACCTGACAAAATGTATCAACAATTCTAATGCTCCTAGTAATCATAAATAGTTCCTCGCTTAGGCAAGTTGCAGAGGTCTACCATAGTTTTCTCTTCAATACTGTATTGTGCCAATGCCTAATACAACAATAAACTGTGATAAAGATGGCCCTCTCTGAAGAAGACACAGCCAGGTATTTGCCATTATACAAATATAAAGAAATTGTAAAAAGGGAATACAGTAACAAAAAATCCAGAATGAAGCTGTGCTGTAGTGACATACAATAATAATGAGGAAACAATTAACACCATGCGTGCGGCGCATTTTCCCGCTGTGCGCTGAAGTTTTTAAAAACCCGCGGTTCATGACGAGCTCAGCTCGTCATGAGCGTACGAGAGGTGTACCTCATGACGAGCTGAGCTCGTCATGAGCATCGAAGGGGTTAAGAATGTCAAATCAATATTATATTTATACATTTTTAAAAAACGTTGTAGATTTATTAAAATGGGTTAGGGTTAAAGTTAGGGAAAATGGATGGGTCCCATATCGTCTTGGGATTATCATTAGATGTGGGTTTAGGAAAGCAGTGAATATTTGTTATAAGGTTTAAAGGGAAAGTTAAAGTTATGAATAGTGTTTGTGTTCTCATTAAAGCGAAGGCTTGTTAGGGTTAGGCTAAGTGAAAAAGTTGAAAGGGTAGGTTTAAGCAAGTGTTAGGTTAAGAGGAGGTATAAAGGCAACTGTTATGGTTAATTGAAAGGGGTTTGTATTAGGGTTACGGGTTAAATGAAAGGTAAGGTTTATGACAAGGGTTAACATTGAGCTAAGTGGAAGTGGGAAAGCTTAAGGAAAAGGCTAAAATTGAGTTAAGTGTTAGGTTAAGGATAGAGATAAGGGCAAAGGTTAGGACTACCTTACGTGAAAGAGGTAAACATTTGGGTTACGGTTTGGGTTCAGGTTTAGGTTCAAAATAAGGTTCATGGCATGGGTTAGTACTGAGTTAAGTGAAAGAAAAAAGGCTTATGAAAAGGCGAAAGTTGAGTTGAGGGTTAGGTTAAAGATAAGATTTAGGGGAAGCGTTAGGTTTAGAGTTGTTGCCATAATTTCAACATAATTGAACTCTTTCATTGTGGGTTCTTTAGTATGGGTGACCTAATGCCAAATGCAAATGTTGTGGGGTTTGTTGTTATATATATTTATGGTATTCTTTATTGCCACTTCATCGCTCTTCCTTGAACAAATACTGAAGATTGAGGATTATATTCTTTTTTTGCATTGTTCAAGAGATTGACTGAATTCTGCTCCTGTACAAGGACCCCTGCTACAACAACAGGTTCAAACGTACTTCCAGCCACCATTCAAAGCCTGGCCTACCACGCTCACCAGCAGTCACAGTTATGTAATCCATTCCTAACTGCCGGCACAGTTTTAACCAACCAAGATTTCCTCCAGTCTGTGCTTCCATCATCCACCGGTGTAAGCAGAGTACCAGCAGTCAATTCTAGCAGGCGTTGAAGGATCCACCAATCACTTTGGCCAGTAATACCTATTTCAAAGCATGTCGTTGGACCTTGCGCCAGGAACTGTTGCTACCAAACAGAACATGCTCTTTTCGCTTGGTCAGGAGTCTTGGAGATTACAGTCAACTCCAGCAAATAGATCTCCCACCAGAGAGTAAGGCCAAGAAACTTCTATATTACAAAGAGCATGTCTCCAGTCAGTCAACACCTGAGTCAACCTGCCTAGCCAGCAATTTAAGCTTGGAGCATTCCTACCAGTGATCACATCTAACATCGCTATGAAGCGCATTTGTATGCATGAAATATTTATGTGCCGCAAACCTAGGTTAAAAGCACACAAATATTGAATACAGAGATGCAATAAAAAAAATGAATGTAGGTCTTGAGGGGGAAGGTGCATTTTGTATTGTTTCCACAATGTTGTGTTCTTTAAAGATGTGCGTCGTCAGTATTTTCCTAAAATGAATATGGGTATGTTCGATTCAGATGGGTACATGAACGTTGATTTAGATCCCGAGTGTGAAGGTGAAGAGGTGTGCTGCCTATATCTACATTTCTTGCTGTTCTTCATCTCCGTTGTTATGGGGTCTTGGATGTGCCATAGGTGCACATGTCTGTAGATAGACGGGGGTGCCAGTCAAGACGGCTTTGTAGATGATGCACCTGCCCTTGAAGCTGGTCTGGGTCAGCCGTCATGCCTAAGACCCCTTCTATCAGAAATTCATAGCATGCATGATGTGTTCCTAGCAGCAACCAGAGATTGACCTCTAGCGCCTTGAGACCCTCCGGGTGAGTAGTGCGCTTTATAAATGCCTTGATTGATTGATTGATTGACCTGAACACCCCTGCAGATGGTATATCCTGCAATGATATCTCCTTGCAGACATCAGCATTCCCACCAGCCGCTCACACAACGATTTCACCCATCATTCCTGCCAAACCTTCAGAGCTTGCACTAAGTATTTCGTCACCAGTTGCAGCTATCAGCAGGTATTTCTGATCCGCCATTTAGGAGCAGATCAAGGAGGTGGCCTGTGTTTAGCCTTGCTAGCCGCCAGAGCTTCCAGCAGCAACTCTCATTAGCAGTCAAAGCTCACGCTAGCCAATCCAAGAAGGAATCAGGGCCCGCACCAGCCAATCACAGGTCAGACAGACCCTGCAGCCGTCTACCCTGGAGCAGCCGTTCCTCTGAGTAGTCACATCTGTCAACTTTCCTTCAAGACAGACAGTCCTCGTCAATTGCACCATCCACCGCCTCAGATGTCAGAGCGCGCGCCAGTCAGAGCTGATATGCCTTGATTCAGATTTATAGTGTTCATTTATAGTCATAATTGATAGCTCTTTGAACTGTTGTGAATATGCATATTCAATCATTTACACCATCCCGACTGATGTGTGACACTTCTGAGATATGTGGTAATTGTAATTGGAAGCGTTTCTCCAAGTTAAACGCCTTTGGGGAAGAGATTTGAAGGAAATGTGAGCAGTCGCAGAACAGCTTTCATCATCGCTCTGCTTACATACATAATTACTTGCTGCTTCGATATATGTTACCAGGCTACATTCAGGGGCAGCATGTTTTGATGTAATTCGAATGTTACGATGAGTACTGCTCATATGCTTTAAACAGCAGAAAAACACTAAAAGGGAATTAAAACGCCTTCCATTATGAAGAGCTACAAACATGCTTGTGTACGGGGAAATTGAATACCATTTGCCTGCCAATCATGCCAGCAGGGTGAGCGTGTGCCCTCGAATACTGCCAGCAGCCAAAAGCTGCATCAGCCACCCCGCCTACAGCTAAATGGCACAACCAGCCCTTCCAGCAGAGGTAAGAGATGATGCCAGCCAGCTTATTCATAGCCTCTCTTTTCAGCATGCGGTGTTCAGCAGCCAGGGCAGGCAGCAGCGAGTGACATAGCTTGCATCATGAGCCATTTAAGAAGAAGGGATTTTTGCAGTCATTGTTGATAGCGGTGGAAACAGGTACCATCTACTTCTTCTGACTGTTTGTGATTGTGCCCGCCATTTCTGTCAACATCATAGCTGGCACCAGCTCATTAGACTGGCAGAAAGTCTAAATTCCACATACAGGGATTATCAGAAAAGCAAATTCTCCTGGATCCGCTTAATTTGTGCCAGTGGTTGCATGTGCTGGGCTCAAGCGTTCAACCTTGGGGACCAGGGCTTATCAAACTTTCAGGGTAAGGGAGAGAAATGGACCACAGGGATGAACAGGGGGAAAAAGCAATGAGCAAGATTGAGATAAAGAGACAGGACGTGTGTGGTGGTGAAGAAAGAAGCATGAGGTGGTGCCCTCAGAGGAATGAAAGATGGGATTAACCCTGCCAAAGCTCTAACTCGTGACCTGCAGATCCCTGCAGATGTTAGTAGTCAGCATTAACTAAATGGGATACCTTCCCACACCCTGCCCAGTTACTACATGTCAGATATGACCATCCATCATATGACAGAGAGCCCCCATAACATGTCAGACATTGCATCATATGCTTCAACTGCATACCAGGCATTGTCGTTTCATCTTAGGTCAGTGGGGCATCAGCCCTCTCATTAGTGCAGCCCAGCAGTCCTCACAAGGGCCCTGCCCTTCGCCATGCTGGGTTCAAGGGCCCTGAGTGATGCGTGCACCACTCCCTGCACTGTTATGAGTCAGCCTACCTATATGGAGATCTTTAACTGATGTCTGTATTTGTTACACTGATTAACAAAGAGTCTACCATGAAAAGGTGCAAGCAGACTATGCTTGGGTGCTCACAGATTACCTATTAAGGAAGCACCCTGCAGAAATTTGCATTATTAGTGTGTTCTGTTATTGTAATGCTGCTAAAGGCAAGTTATTCCAGTGCCCGTCAATAGTCAATGAATGCCCGGTCTCTGTTTATTTATTTATTAAGGTTATAAAGCGCGACAGCTACCCAAAAGGGTTTCCCGGCGCTAACAGTGTCACAAGCAGTAAAGCACAAAAGATACGCAGTTATTGATTGAAGAGCCAGGTCTTAATGGCTTTGCGGAAACGAGCATAGCAGTTCTCAGAGCGAATGTCTATAGGGAGGGAGTTCCAAAGCTTGGGTCCCAAGAACGAAAAAGACCTGCCACCCATCCTCGACAGTCTAAACTTGGGCACAGCGAAAAGTTTTTGAGAGGAGGAACAGAGAGAACGAGACGGGGAGTAAGTTTTAACAAGGGATTGCAAATTGATGGGAGCATTACCCGTCCGGATTTTGTGCATATAACTTAGCGCCTTGAGTTTCACTCAGCTCTCTACCTTCAGCCAATGAAGATCAAGAAGGCGTCCAGTTATGTGATCAGTTTTACGACAGCCACAAAGCAAACGTGCAGCACCATTCTGCACTAACTGGAGGCGTCTCGTGACCGCCTTGGTCGCCCCCAGGTAGAGTATGTTACCGTAGTCCAACCGGGAGGTAACCAAGGCGTTCACCACGGCCCTCTGGGTAAGTAAAAGTGCGCATTGTGGGGATTTCAAGAAGCAAACACTTGGCTTAACTGAGAGAGCGTGAAGGGTGGTGGAGCGAGTATTTCAAAGCCGGGAATGCTGGGGGGTTCAGTGTGAATAGACTACTGCACAACCGTTATGGTCCAAAAGATTACTTTTGAGTGAATTGCAGTCGGAAAAGTGGTCCTATCACAAAGTTATGGAGTGAATTGTTTAGCAGCGTCTATTACTGTACGGGTAGCCATATTTCGGACGAGCTGAAGCTGGTTGGACAGTTGATCAGGGGCCTTCAGATGGATGGAATTTGCTTAATACATTCTTGATTAGCTTGATGCATTTATCACAATGACGTGTTCATTTGCCAAAAAAATGAAAGACTTCTTTAGGATCTTAAGTTGGTCAAAGCAACTCTGTGCAACTCAGCAGGTTTGGACTTCTAAAGACATGATGGAAGATCCAGAAACTGTGAACTGTTGTGGAAGCGAGGGGTGAAGGGCGCAAAACTGTGACCATCATGATGCCTCCCATCTGATTTTACCTGTCGGGTCAAGCGAAAATTCAGTACTTGGGTTAAAATGGGTGAAATTAGTGGACACCCACCTTTGCACAGATGATTTTTAGTAGTTATTAGTTTCTCCCTTAAAATTGAAATTGTAGACTTTTAAATATGACATTCTAAACCTAATCTGTGCATTGTTTTTGCAATGTTCCACTTCTGCATAGAAAAGAGGATTGGTTGTCACCGATCCCAGTTTCCTCTAACAGGTTGGGTTTGGACATACAGACTCAACTGTTCATATAAAAAAACACACACTTTGTTAATGATAAAGTTTAGGCGCAAATAAAGCTGGTATTGTTTGATTGTAATAATCTATTAAGAGATTTTTTTAAACTACATGTCATCAATCAGGGGTGTCTAGCGTATGGCCATAGTGGCTGGATTAACATAAGATTTTACATATAATAAATATACAAACAATTAATCGAGTTGTGACTAATTTACATAACAGGCGGTTGTCAAGAAAGCCTAGCATGGACATGTCCTGTATGGAACTAGATGGAACCAACCTGTTATACATCATTGTTGAGGAATTATATTTTATGAGCACAGTAATTATGATCAATGATAAATAGATTTCCAAAACGAAACACCTGCTTATAGGGACCGATTATGGTCTGGATAAGTTGTGTATGGGTAAAAAGGAGCATCTGCTTAGCGTGGTCTATAGTCTGTCCAGGCATGGACAAACTTTAATATAGCCATGCTCACGCTTCAAAACAGTCAAATTGTTTAGAAACTGACTTTCTTTTTCCAGTTCTGTGACTGAGCATGACAACATCTGTTTGCAGGATTTTTTTTATTCGCAGCTCTTAATGTAGTGTTAATTTAGTGAGCACCGAGGAACACTTTGACAAAATGTATACGTTTAATATTGATATATATATTTACTGCAATCTTTGTAACACGTTTTACAGTTTTGTTTCTCGACTTTCCAAACATTTACTGTTGCCTTATTAGCAATGCATCTATTTACTTTCGCGCGATCTGGGTTCCCATTGTAAACATAGGAGCCGAATTACAAGTGCTCCGTAAAATGCGGGATTACCATTATAAATGGTGTCAGGTTATTCTCGCCTGATAGCTAACTAGTGCCACAACATTGGCACCCTGGGATAAATTTGGGTGGGTCAATCCTACCGGAAGCTAACAAGTGGAAGTGACCTCGGGCCTCATTTACATGGCCCCTTGCGCCATCGAAACGTCACTTTTTGTGACGTTACGTAGTGCAGAAGCCTGCACCAAATTTACAAGCCAGCATTAAGCCACTTTTTTTGCCTCGTAAATATTGTCACGTGTATTTATTTATAAAGTTTTATATAGCGTGAACAAGATCCCGAAGGATATCAGAGCGCTTTACATTAGGATGGAAGGAAGGACATAAATGCAAAATTGGCATCAAGTAGGGGTAAAAAAGAGAAGAAAACAGTAACGGAGTATTCTGCGTTACAGGGGCGCGCAATGGGTGTTGCTCAGGGAGTTCCCAACAACATCCATGGCATTTTGACACTGCCCCAGATTTACGAGAAATCTTAAATCTGAGGCAGCGCCAGGGGAGGCGTAAGGGAGGCACAACGAGAAGAAATTGCTTTATTTCTCCTCGTTTTTCCTCATTCTAGGTGTGCTGCCTTTTGCAGCACACACAGAAAAAGGAAAAAAGCTTCTTGTGATTGTTTTTGTGCAGGAAGGTTTCCCTTCCTGCACAAAAACAATCATCCCCTCAACGCAGGCACCCTTGCACCATGGTGCAAAGGTGCCTGCGTTCGCGCACGGCAGCCTATTGTGTTCGGGTGCAGGGGAAAGGGACAGGAATGCACTGAATTTCATAGATACAGTGCATTCCTGACCTTTTCTTTTGACGTAGGGGTGCTGCAGGAAAGCCTGCTGCGCTGCCCTATGGCACAAGCACATAAATGAGGCCGCACGTTTTTACGGGTACATTATATTTTAATGCAAGAAGCACCAAAATCCACATTTAATTCCCAAAAAATCAGAATAGGCCATAATTGGCAATTCGATAAATTCTCAATGTCAAATTTTATCAGATGTGGTAATCATCCATTTCGCCCTATGGGACTTGTAACCAGCCCCATACAGTATTTGTTTTTATAAAATGCATAACATCGGACATTTTTAGCTTTTTTGTTCTGCTAACAGTAATGATCTAATGCAATAAACAATGATGGCTTTCTTCTCTTTGGAAAATCATTGAAATGTCAAATAGGTGTGGGAGGGATGGGTGGAAATAGAAGCTAGGAGGCTTGATTGGTTTATCAATGGTCATGGAGGTTCTTGTTACGAATTGGTCTTTCCTAGCACAAGTCTGGTTACTGGGCGTCGTCCCCTGGTCCTTCTCTCCCTTGTCTTGTTTGGGTCGGCTCTTCAACCAGCCAGCCGTCCCCCAGGAAGCTCAAAGAAAGAATAGAGAGGACAGTAAATAGCCCGTACGGAGTATTCCTAGACTTAATAGTTTGTTCAGGATCCCCCACCACACCAGGCGTGGAAAGAAGGATATACTCCTAGAACGGGCTTGAATTTAACAGAATAAAGGCCAGAGTGATCTGGTCCTTTGACCTGTTCCTTCACAGGTGCTTTGAGCAAAATTGGCGTGCAAATAGAAGGTGAGATGTGAGGGGAGGGGAAGAGAAGTTTTGTATGCAAGTGGATCAAACTCTCACAAACCAAAAATACGGGCTGCGCTTTCCCCGTGAGTCCCTCACCGAATAATGCCCAAGAGTTTCTTCCCGTGCCTTCCTTCTCTACTCACCCCACTCCCTCGTACTCCCACCCGGTCCCCACAACCACCAACCCCAAGCTTGTGTACGGCATCACTCACTGTCCGGCCGCAACTCTCCTCAGTTGCGGCAGCGTTCTCACCCTTCCTGGGGGGAATCCACCACTCCTCAAGTCACTCCTCATCTCTGTCGTCACCGCCCTGGTCTTCGTCGGCTTCCTTGCTTCTTCTCAGCATTTTCTCAGTTTCCTCGTTCACAGCGTTCTGCAACTCTCCCGAGTTCCGCCTTCCAGTCATACAGTATCCTGGGGTGAGGTATTTCCCAGGTGAAGTCAGGCCTTCATTCAGAATGGTGTGATGTGATGGGATGCTGCCCATGGGGAAAAGTCCACTTCTTGCTAACCATGTGCAGGGTAACAATCCCATTCAACAGTACCCGCCAGTGATTATACTAAATCCTGGTGGTAGTCGGTGGAAATACTCCTGTGTAAAGTACTTTGTCACCCTCCGTGCTGTAGGTGCAGAATAGTAGGTCAATAATCTGGATGCAGTCTCGTTTTGACTTGCTCAAGAGTTTATTGTCATCACCATTGCCTTGATTGTCAACACTGTTGATAGCGGCAATAAACATTGATGTAGGATCTCTGCCTATCTTTTCACAGGTGCTTTGTAGCAGGGGCGAACCTTGCTCAGTAAGATTGGGAGGGGGGTGTTTGAGCTTCAGATTGTCCATCATTCACGCTGCTATGTAATGTTAAAATACATTATAGTACAAGCAGGGTGCATGAGAGGGGCTTAAGGGGCAGTGGAAAGGGAGCGGAATGCGGTTTGGTAGGAGGACTAAGAGAGAAAACACATTATTTTGCAAAATAACAAACATCTTTGAAGACTTTTAAAACAGAGAGAGGGAGAAAGTGTGTGTTTTTTTTGGTCTGTGTGTTTGTAAAAATCCAACAGACACCTCACCATACCCGATTGTAATCAAGTGTACCCAACTATTTATCAGAAAATACATACATTTAGTAGGGGGTTGTAACACCACCCTCCCCTCGAAGATACGCCCCTGCGGCTTTAGCATTCAATTATGGTGCAGTGCTACATCAGGTGGTAAACTAACGTCACAAAAGTATAGTTTTTCTCCTTATTTACACCTGATTTTGAATTTCGTGGGATAAAAGGGGTACCATGTGTGGTAAAACCATTGCAACACTATTTTACACACTTTTATCAAAGCAGTTGCCACCAGTTGCTACCAAACTTTGCTGGTGCTGATGGCACAAGGTTTCCAAGTCTCACCTACAGAAAGCTTTAAATATCTCTTGGTGTCAGACCTGTTGTATTTAATATAGACTTAGGCTGGGCTTTAGGTCAAACGCTCTTATGATCCAGTGGCTTCCTTGTCCAGCTCAGATCCCTGCTCTTGATTTGATGACTTTCCACCAAATTCTTTTTTTGTTCTGTTTTGGTTAAGTACAATTTCTTCTACACTGTGTTTTGATTGGATGAGTTGTATATAGATAGCAGAAGTGCAAATTCTCTCACACTCAAAGTGCATGCGTAGCAGGTGCAGCACCAGTGCACAGTTGCGGCTGGCACAGCTCGCGGGTGGTGAGGCGGGCATGGGGAGGGAGGCATGCAGGGGGGAAATGTACATAAACACTTACCTTGCAGCCGGGTCCTGCGTCTCTGTTCCTGCTCTCCTCAGTCATGCTCCAGGAACAGGAAGCACAGCCAGGCTCCCCTGACAAATCACAACGCTGGGGGATAGGGGGACTGAGCTTGTTCTCTTATGCTGTAATGCAGCCTGCGTGGAGAACACGGAAAGTGTGCATGACTGTTTGGCCGGTCCCAGAGAGCTGGCCAAATAGTAATGTGCACTTATGAGTGGGCAAACCACTCCTCCCCTGCCCTGTTCCGAGAGCAGAGCAGCCCCGCCCGCAAACATAAAATTATAATAACTTAAAGTTATTATCTTTTTATGTTTCATTTATTTGCACTGCTTGAAAGCAGTGGGTCAGTGATCCTCTGCCATAGCGGAGGAGCCGCCACTGCCACTGCAAGCTTACATCACACACAAAGAAGAGTAATGAGCCACGCAGCACATTTCACAATCACAGAGTAAGCGCAGCATGTGTAGCAGACTTCCTTCACACACAGACAGTATCAATGCATGTTTGACCATGCACTGCATACATTTTGTATCATGGCTAGTACACTCTCCGCTACACTCTTCTAAGCAAAGCTCGCGCTTGTGAAATCTGCGTCCCCATGGCTCCATGTTTGCTGAGTTTATGAACAACAAATCGAATCACAGGCAATTCAGAGGCAAAATTAGATAGACCAAACAAAATCCATCTACATTAAAGGAAGGCGATGATCCCTCGGCTGCTGCCTCTGGGAGAGTGAGACATCTCTGCCGGCTTCAACCGGCCAGGACAGCACAAGAGCTCCTGAAGCACATTCAATGAACCCCCACATTTATCTCTCCCTCATCCTAGGAGTATTTTTCAGGTCTTGTCCATGAGAAATTGCGGCACAGACAAGGGGCGGAACTGGACACAGGATCATGGAAGGGGCGATCCTGAACGGGACAGGGTCAAAAGTTGAGAAATCAAGCACTGTTAGTGGTGGAGAGTCCAATAATAATCAATAACCATTGGATTAACTACTTGACCTTGGGTTCGGGAGAAGCATGCTACCCACTGTAAGCTCTTCAGAGCCTAGACACAGTAGAGAGCACTATATAAATGTAAACTACAATAAAACACTGTAGGACAGAGAAAGAGAATGGTGGATGGAGCACCCCTTGTGGAGCCCAGGTAAAAGCATAAAGGATCATTAGGGTTGTTGATATGTGCTTTGAACATTTTCATATACAATTATTACTATACAAGTTAAATTGCTACCCCATTTCCCCGGCATCAGAAGGCTGAGCGGCTGGGTAGAGCATGCCAGGATAGGAACTGTGGCCTGCAGTCCACCCACAGATCATACAAACGAGCACTCAACTCAATGAGTAACGGGTCTACAAAGCGCAAACAACCAACCTTGGATCCCTAGTAATCATTCCGCCGCCTGTTAAAGCATTTCACCAGGCCATCTCCTCAAAAAAAAATGGAAAGTGTTAAGAATCCACCAGCATTATTGCCATTCATCCAAGCGTGCACTAGTCACTGATACTAATCAAAAGCTCCCAGCACATAATGTGCCTGCATTCAGAGCATTCATCAAAACTCACCCAGTAGTAGCAGACTGTGAAAGAAACTCATGCTTTTGCTCAGTTTTTTTTGTGTAAAATTTTTATTTAGAATTTGCAGGAAAAAAGAAGAAAGGAAAGGAAAACTGATACAAGCGACAATTCCGCAGTATGCCCCACACAGGGGGAGCCTTAAGAAGCTCAATAAAAAAAACGGGGGAGGATGCAGAGGGAGGTAGTTTAGTTCTCAAGTCCAACTCATGCCAAGGAATAATACCCAGATCTGTTCATGGTCAATTGACCGGCAATGGAAATAGTGCCGTAGAAGGCTTAGAATTCTAGCATCCCCCACGGGCTATGCAGTGTCGCAACATTTAACAAACCCACATACCCAACTGGTCCCCCCCTCCATCCCCCACTCCCCCTCTCCCTCCCCCCCCTTGGTGGTGGTGACAACACACTCATTCACTTCATACCCCATAATCATATGGTCTGATTAAACCTGGAAAAGGTGGAGAGCACGGAAGGTAGATGGGCAGACCGCAGACGGCAGGCCTTGTGACAAGAAGCGAACTAGGGGACGCCATCGGAAGAGGAAGTTTTTAAAATTGCCTAGGAAGATGTCTGCAACTCTCTCCATGCTCAGAAGACCCCATAGCCTCGCGTGCCAAAGTGATGTAGCTGGGGCATTCGGTTTCTTCCAGGCTGCAGCCAACGTGAGCTTGGCGGCCCCAAGGCAGAGCCACAGGATACGTTTATCCGCTTTAGTTTGGTGTTCTAACAACGGATCCCGGAGCCCCAACAGGACTTGGGCCATCGATTCCGGGATCGGATATCCCAGGATATCCTTGATGTGGGATAAAATTTCAGCCCAGAACGGGCGGATGACTGGGCAATCCCACCAAATGTGGCGGAAATCCCCCAACAGCCCGCAGCCCCTCCAACACCTGTCTGAAGAGGCTGGAAATATTCGATGGAGCTTGGACGGGTAAAGATACCAATCAAACATGGTCTTTAAGTGGGCCTCCCTGAGGTTCACCGAGTGATTATGCGCCGTGATATCGCGCCAGAGGTGTTTCCATTCGTCTTCAGAAATGTCTCGGCCCAGAAGGGCCTCCCAGTGCTCCATGTAGCGGGGACGGGGAGAGACCGTAGTGGCCAGCAGTAGCCCGTACAGGAAGGAAATCGTCCCTTTCATAGTGGAGGTACGTAACAAAAAGGCCTCAAACGGTGAAAGTGGCCGGGTGGCGGCATCTCTTATTCCCGCCGATGTCACCCAGTGGAGAAGCTGATTGTGGCGGAAGCGTTCAGTGGCCGGTATCCCATAGTCACGCTTGCAATTGTGGAACGTGAGAGGCTCCGTTCCATGAAACAAGTGCGTGAGCGCTCTACATCCTCCTTCTCTCCACAACTTAAAGGGTCCCTCCTGCATCGCTGGAGGAAAGGCCGGATTAAAGTGAATGGGAGTAAAGGGAGATGGAAACGTGGTCCAGCGTTCATCGCCGGAGACCGTGTCCCACACCTTTAAAACCGTGCTAGTAGGGGTGCTAATGTAGGCATTCTTAGGCCTATCTACCTTCGGCTTCCAGGCCAAGTCCCAGATCGACCTCCCCGCCACACTCCTATCCATATGTAGCCAGTGTTTCTCTGAGAGCTGCTGGGGCCATTCCACCAGTACTCGTAGCTGAGCGGCTTTATAGTACAAGTGCATGTCAGGGAACCCCACTCCTCCCTCCTTCCGCGGTCTCCGCAACGTCGTGAAGGAGAAGCGTGCTCGTCCACCCTGCCAAACAAATCTCAGCATCAAGGTTTTGAGGCGCCGGAAAAAGTCCACCTCCATCGGGATAGGAAGGGCCTGGAAAAGATAAAGAAACTTAGGCAGAAGAACCGTCTTAAGCGCATGGATCCTGCCAAGCCATGAGAGAAACTTCGGCTTCCACCGGTCCAGGTCCTCTCGTACCGCAGCTAGCAATGGGGGGAAGTTAGCCAAGAATAATGATCCTACTGTAGGAGTCAGTTGAACTCCCAGGTATAACAGAGATGCAGGTGCCCACGGCAACGTCGTGAGCGAGCGTACCCGCTCCACTTCCGCTGGAGGGAGAGTCAGGTTCAGTATGTATGATTTGTCAAAATTGACCTTGAACCCAGCCACCGCTTCGAATTCGGATAACACCGTTTGAATATGCGGCAACGATTGAGCCGGGTCCCCCACTGACAACAACACATCGTCCGCAAAAAGGGAAATTTTGTGCTGTTCACCCGTGAACGGAAGGCCCCTGATCTGTTCCCTCTCCCGTATCGCAAGCGCCAGAGGCTCGATACCCAACGCAAAGAGGAGAGGGGAGAGAGGACATCCCTGCCTCGTTCCTCGTGAGTGAGGGAAACAGGCCGACCGATGCCCGTTTATCACTACCCTCGAGCTGGGACTGCTATAATTTGCCCGGACCATTGTTATGAACTGGTGCAAAAAGCCAAAGGCGGCCAGAGTGCGAAACAAGAACTCCCAATCAACACGATTAAAAGCTTTCTCCGCATCCAGCCCCACCAGTACCACCGGGATGCGGAACCTGGTAGCCTTCTCTATCAGGTGGATCACCCGCCTCAAGTTATTGTGTGTCTGCCGTCCCTTAATGAACACGGACTGGTCCGGGTGGATGATGGCCGGCATCAGGTCCTGGAGTACAATTTAGCATCTACATTGAGGAGTGCTATCGGGTGATACGACGAGCATTTGAAAAGATCCTTCCCCTGCTTAGGAAGCACGGTTATCATGGCCTCGGCCATAGTCCCAGAGGTCTTCCCAGTGACTGCCATTTCATTGAAGAGGGAGACCAAATGGTCACTCAGTTCCGTCGCAAATGATTTGTAAAAGAGAGCAGTATATGCGTCCGGGCCCGGCGCCTTGTGAAGCTTCAGGGCCTTAATAGCCTCCAGCACCTCCTCTCTGGAAATGGGGGCTGCCAAGAGCTCATTCCACTCTCTAGAGACCTGCGGCATGGGGAGATCTGCCAGGAACTCGTCCTGGGCGCCCTGATCCAAAGAGTCACCCTTGTATAATGCAGCATAGAATCGGCCGAAGATGTCTGCCTTATCCTCATCCCGATGCCGTAAGAATCCCCCCGCGTCCTGGATTCCCCCAATGTATTCCTTCTCCCTCTTTTCTCGGAGCTGACGAGCCAAGAGCCTTCCCACCTTGTTCCCCTGTGAGTACAATACTCGCCGCAGCCGCAGGAGAGTGAACTCAGCCCGGTTGGCGTAATGAGCCTTTAATTTTCCCCGAACAGCCGTTTGAGGTCGGAGGGTTACCCGAGAAGGGTTCGACTTGTGTGCCTGTTCCAGGACGGCAAGTTCTGCCTCCAGATCTTCCCGTTCCTTCTTCCGCAATTTATTGAGGTTTGCATTGAGACTTATGCAAGTGCCCCTCAGCGAGGCCTTGCAAGCGTCCCATGTATTGAACACTGACCTGTACGATGCCGGATTAAGAGTCAGGAAGTCCCTGATAGCCTTCCGTAGCTCTCTACACGAGGTATCGTCCCTGGTAAGTGCAGCTGGAAAGTACCATTTCCGCATGCCATCTCCCTTCACCGACCAGTGCAGCACGAGGACCAGTAAGCTATGATCCGATAAGGAGAGTGGAAAAACCCTGGAGTCACGGACATCCCCCCTGAGGGCTTGGCTTAAAAATATGTGGTCTATGCGGGAGTAGGACTGGTGGACGTGGGAAAAGAAGGTATAATCTCGGGCCTGAGGGTGCATGGAGCGCCAGCCGTCAACCAATCCCAAATCTCCCATCTGACATTTCGTTTTGCCGGAAAAGACACCGGAGTCCGCCCTCTGGGCGCGGGAGCTATCTAAGTCTTTGTCCCAGACCATGTTGTAATCCCTCAATAGGAACAAATGCCCCTCAACAAATTCCCCCACCTTATTCAACAGACCCTGGAGAAAGCCATTCTGCTGAGTATTGGGAACATACACCACCACAAACGTACACAATCGTCCGTATAACAACCCCTTAACCATCAACCAGCGACCTTCCTTATCACAACACACCCCCATGGGTTGGAAGTGGAGGGATGCCCGAAAGAGAAGAGCCACTCCCCTATGTTTGGTAGAGGCAGAAGACCTATAGATGAGGGGAAAGTGTTCATGTCGGAGCCTGAGCTCGTCCCTGCATGCCAAATGGGTCTCCTGGAGACCTACCACATCCAAGTGATGGTCCGACAAGTATTTCCAGAGCTTTTGGCGTTTCTGCGGGGAGTTGAGACCCTTCACATTCCACGTGCCGATGTTAAGAGGCATGAGGAATCATCAGGCCCCGCCGCGTTGCACTTGCAATGTCAACACACCCTCGCTCCATCTCCGCCAAACACCTCCCGACCTCCCCTCTTGCCCCAGCCCTTTTCTGCGTGGACCCAGCCAACCCCTCCCCCTCCCACTCCCCTCTCCTGCCCCAGGCCCCGTGGACCCCAAAGCTCCGGCCCCACAGCAGTAAAAGAGAGTACCCAGCCAAGGTATAGCACCTTGGGTTACAGCCGTTCAAGAACTCGGTACACAAATGCCCATGAAACGCTCCTCCACGGAGAACCAGACTCACAACAATCATCCATTGGTCACCACCACCACCCAACCCACCCCTCCCCCACCCCCAGTCACCCCCCCCCTGGTCCTCCCCCCCAAGCCCCCCCACCCCAACCCCCCCCCAACAACAAACAAGCAAACCATATACTCAACAGTCCCAGGGAATAGTAGTCCGAAGAGACCTCCTCTGGATGGGGTCGGGAAACCACAGAAGGGTCCCCCAGGGCCACAGACCGGGGTGTCTTCTCCAAAAGTACAAATGAACCCACGGTACCTGAGGTCACTTGCCCCTCCGGCGCCAATGGCCAGCTGCTCATAGCTTAGGCTGCTCCTGAACTCTGCTGAGAAGATGCCAACGTCACCGATGCCACAGAGGCCACCGCTTCACCTCTCTCCTGCAGGCTAAGCGTGTGATCAGGCCTTCTGCGATCCGTCTCCGAACCCACTCTGTGCCACGAGGAGGACCGCCGCCGCCTCGGCGATGGTGAATTGCCAGCCGACGGTGAGGGAGTCAGGTCATCAAGGCCCAGAAGCTCTTTCGCCACTTGGAGGGAGCGGATTTGCGCCAGCCTGTTTTGTCACCGAAAGATGATGCGGAAGGGGTGCCCCCAAGAATAGGAAATGTTGTGCTCTCGCAGAAAGGTGGTCACTGGGCGGAACTCGCGCCTCTTCTGGAGCGTCGAGGCTGCTAAGTCCTGGTACAGTTGCGGACGGTGGTCTCGGAATTGCAGGGATGGAAGGTCCCGCGCCTTCCGCAGAATACGCTCCTTTAGCTGGAAATCATGCACACAGACCAGGATGTCAGGATGTCAGGAGGCGGCCCCCCACCCCGTCTGGGCAGACCCACCCTGTGGACTCGATCCATCTTGATATCATGCACGTCCTCCTCACCCAGTATCTGCAAGAAAAGTGCCTGCACATAGCCTCGCAGGTCCCCCGCCTCTCCGTCCCACGGCACAGCACGTATGCGGATGTTGTTCCGGCGGGAACGGTTCTCCAGATCTTCCGCGTGGGCCTGGAGGTCCAAGTTCTGCTCCGTGAGTCGAATCACATCCTGTTGCAATTGGTGGACATCGTTCGCCATGCTTAGGTCATGGTCCTCCAAGGTGGCCACGCGTTCACCGACGCTGTCCACATCCCTGCGTACCTCGCGGAGGTCCGACGCCAGTTGAGCCCTGAGCTCCGAGATATCCTCCTTTATAGATGCAAACAGTTCCGACATAAAGGCCTTGGTAACTGGGGTCTCATCATCTTTCTACTCGGATGATGCACTGGGACCAGGCGATGCCGGTTGTTGGGAACCCTTGGGTTGGCCATCCTTGCCGGGCTTCCCTTTGCGCAACGAAGAGGACATCGTCGCACCACTGACCCGTCGGGGACCCAATCCAGAGCCGGGATGCACCGCTCAACAGGAAGCAGCCTCTCTAAAGTGCCATTACTCTGTCCCAGTCCCGGACACAGCTCCCGTGCTCACCGTCTCTTCGATGGTGTCGGCTGTCCAGGCGGCTTATGGCACCACCCCTCCACGCCGTCCGTGAACTACCGCTCCGGCTCCCAGCGAGGACAGATCAAGGCCCACAGACTCCGACCCCAGGCCTCAGTAGAGTTGTCGCCGTCGTGCCCGCTATACCTCAGTGCGGGAAGGGGCGCATGTCCAAGTACCCTCAGACCGTGCTGAACCGCCACGCAAACTCGTACTGCCGTACGGCGCAGTAGTAGCTCCGATGTTGGAACAGTGGACTCCCCCAGTGAAATGTAGGTCAGTAGCTGCCGCCACAGTATCCCAGCTGCCTCGCAGGCCCAGACGGCACGCCAGTGGGGGCCCAGCCCAGGGTAGGCGCTACTCACTGCGCTCTGGCGTCTCGCCGGTCTATCGTGCCTCCCACGCAGGTAGGCTCCCTCCGCAGCGTCAGTCCAAGCGCCCCTGCAGGTATTCTCCGCAGGTTCCGGGACACCAGTGCCTGGCCGGGCAGACCAGCACAATCCTCCGGCAGGCAGAGCGGCCGAGGCCCACCACGTGGCTGCTCAGGTAGTTGGGCCCAGAGCTGGCATCAGGAGACGTCGGCAGGTCCCGCCCGTGGATCCGATCCAGGCGGGGACAGGGTAAGTACGGGGCGAACTGCTCACGTAGGCTCAGACCCCTGCTCTCGCATCCGCTCGGGCCCCTTCAGCAAGCGCCCCTTAGCGGTGCACTCCGCTCCGTCACTCCGCCCAGTCCGGCCCGAGCAGGCCCAGAAGCCGCGGCCTCGCGTAGAGCGCTCGGCCGGGGGTCACCTCCTCCTCCACGCCAAGTGTCCAGCTGCACGCCCCCACTGGAGCGCCGTCACAGGGCGCCGGCAGAAAGCGCCGACAACACAGCCCAGGGTCCGCAGCTCGCTCACGGCGTCTGGGGCTCCGATGATCACGCGAGCCGCGGCTCCCACAGCAGCTTCCGCCGCGGCTCAACGGTCAGGCCGACGGCCGTTGTGGAGCAGCCTCGCCGCCTTCCTCCTTCAATACTGCCGCGGCCGAACAACTAAGCACCGGCAAAGGCACAGCGTCGCAGGGAGAGGTAAGGACGCACAGAAAGCAGCTACTGGGCCCCAAAAGGCTCGCTATACAAAGCTAATGACGGCCAGGCGCCGGAGGGACACAGAAGAAAGTCCTACTCCACCGCCATCTTGGCCACGCCCCCTGCTCAGTTTTTTTTATTTTCTATGATATAATTTCATGACACTGTAGGTGGCCTGAAGCTGCAGATTCCATTAATTAATGCATTTAAACTTTACTTCCTTAAAACTAATATGAGCTTCTCCAAAGTAAAGGAACTCAGTGCTTCATTATCTTTATGAAAAACTCTGCACTGCCCTACGGTGACAAATAACTACACCTGGTAGGAAACTTAAGCTATCCTCACCTGAGGAACACTAAGGCGCTTGTTTTTACCTCCATCGATTGGCCGTCAGTCCACTGGGGCAGCAAAGCTCCAACATTTGCCCACATAATGCAGAACTGCCCATCAAATTTAGAGATCTCTGGTACCTTGCTGAGGATATTATTGCCGAAAGTCCTTCCACAGACATGTAATGCTGGCCCAGCACAACAGTAAGTGTAATTGAAATTGCATTTATATAGCGCCACTTACTACCCGTGACAAGGCTTTGAAGTGCTTTAAGCTATGCAGAAAGCTGGTACAGAACCCAAGGTTAGTGGTTAGCCCAGTGCAGAGCTCTCCATCCTTTTCAGTAGTAAGCTACTTATGTTCAATACAAATCATTCAGTGCTACTAATATTATTAGCGCCATACACCCCAGAAAAGATTATATTAGTGGCCACCCTATGCAAGATTACCAGCCATGATCACCTCAGAGCAGGATTACCAGCAGTAATGAAAAAAAGGCTGTGTCACTTTTGAATGCCTCTACAAGGGTAATACATAACAGCCACTCCTTGGCACCAATGTAATATTACAAGGTACTAATATTAATAATAAATCTCCCAATGTTGCAGCATTATCATTTATTAGTTTAAATATTTTGGGAAATTATGGGCTCTGAAAGTACACACGTTTTCATCTTGAATCCTCACATTTCAGTTAAGGCATATGCATATTAATTCAACCAAGCAAAAGCTTTTAATTTAGTAGGATGGGCTGCGCACAGGAGAGCTGCTCAAGAGTAGCTGGAGAGCTTGGAGTAGCTCATGAGCTACTCATTGGAGAAGCATGGTCCAGTGCAATTGGTTGCTCTTATTGGAATCCGTCTTGTTCACTCAGCAAGCCATTCCATGCATTCATTTCAGTTTTCTTATTACATTAATATGAGTTATGAGTGATCATTAGTGGAGGCATTATGTGAGTTCATGCACATGGTTGGTGGGGTCAGTAGATGCATTGGAAGAAATTAAGTGTTGTTAGGTTGCAGGGCTATGACCTTCAACGAAGGAGAGGTTGTGATGTTTCATATGAGTTGTGGCCAGTTTTCAGAAATACAATCATAGAGATTAAGGCAAACATGCATTTGACTTTGAGACAGTTTTTCTCAGAGAAAGGAGGCGAACTGAGGATGGAAGAGAAGGGAAGGGTCATATGAAAGAGAAAAGGAGAGAAGCTAAAGTTTTAAGTAAAGATCAGTTTCCATGCCAGATTTAGAAATACGGAGGTTGATTTTAAGACAACATGAAATTTGAGAAAGCAAGACTGTAGAAAGTATTCAAGTAATTTTTATGCAAATACTAGCTTACCCGTCGCGCGTTGGTGCGATCTCAGAAGAAAGGAAATTCAAGGAAACTTGTTATAATAACATTCAATTTACATTGTGTCATTTTTATTGAAACATATTCATTTTAATATGGAAAACATTTCAAAGTGTTGTTTCTATTCTAGTTATTTATTCGAGTGCTTGTGGATACATAAATGGAAAAATTCAGTATTCGAAAGATTAGAAGGGCCCTGGGGGGCCGATATTTAAATAAATGTTAAGCCAGAAACCTTCGCAGGAGTGTACTCAACAACTTCCCAAAGTTTCATGGCGATCGGATGAATGGTGTAGAAATGCATATGCCAGAAACCTTTGCGGAAGTGTACTCAACAACTTTCCAAAGTTTTATGGCCATCGAATTAATGGTGTAGTAATGCATATGCCAGAAACCTTCGCGGGAGTGTACTCAACAACTTCCCAAAGTTTCATGGCTTACCCGTCGCGCGTTGCTGCGATCTCAGAAGAAAGGAAATTTAAGGAAACTTGTTATAATAACATTCAATTTACGTTGTGTCATTTTTATTGAAACTTATTCATTTTAATATGGAAAACATTTCAAAGTGTTGTTTTAATTCTGTTTTTTTACTCGAGTGCTTGTGGATACACGATATTTTTAGTTTTTCCGTCTGGTGCGTAGACGAATAAATCAGAAGGTTTTCCGACGCTTGAGCTGGCCACATACAGTTGTCCATGTGAGAAGCACGGATTCTCCAAATCTAGTCCACACACCTACAGCGATTGTCCTTGTGCTTTGTTGATGGTCATTGCAAAAGCGAGTCGCATCGGAAACTGTAAACGTTCAGTATTTGAAAGACTATGAGGGCCCTGGGGTGCCGGGGGCCGATATTTAACAAATTTCTCTTTTTTTTTTTTTTGCCAGAAACCTTCACGGGAGTGTACTCAACAACTTTTCACAAATTTATTTTTTTATTATTATTTTTTTTTTTGCCAGAAACCTTTGCGAGAGTGTACTCAACAACTTCCCAAAGTTTCATGCCAATCGGATGAATGGTGTAGTAATGCATAAAAGACAAACGGACATACTTTGTTTTTTATATATATAGAATAGTGATATATTATATATATTTTGACTGGTTCTAGAATCAGGCGCGCAGTCTATCTACTGCATGGCTCCTGCTAGACTACTGCTCCAGCAAAGTCTGCTGATCAGTGCAGGGGATTTAAAGCAGAAAGTAATGGCTGGACGAACAAACTTGGAAATATAAAGAGCTTTAGGCTGTGTTTGAAGGAAGCAGTAACATCAATATCATAGCAATATGAGAAATTACACAGGTAAATAGTGCTATAAAGGAGATTGCCACTACCCCGATCCCCTGCCCTAAGCCCTGAAATTCTACCCTACCTCGCCCCCCGACCTAAGGCCTAAAACCAGCCCTGCCCTTAACACTACCCCTTCTCCTCCCTCTGTCCTGGGCCTAAAACCCTGTCCCTACCATAAACTCTCCCGACCATTGCCCCCCCAGCCCTAAAACTTATCATGGTGCTGTCCATCAAACTACCCTACCACCAATTAAAAAAACTACCCAGATCCCCCACTGCTCTGAACCCTAAAACCGTAGCCCACTCCTAAACACTCCCCCTAAGCCCAACCCTTAAAACTACCCCAACCCCCTCTTCCTGCTCTGAGCCCTAAATACCTACCCCCTTCCCAAAAGTACCCTGACACCCCCGCCCTAAGCCCTAAAAGCTATCCCAACCCCTAAAAACTACCCCACCCCAAACCTGGCCCCAATCCCACTTACCTGTCCATGTCCAGAGCTTTCTGGTCTGACGCTTCCTCTTTTTCTACCCGCCCATCTTGAACACTAGACTGCTATCTGCCTTAACAACACATATGCGTGGTTAAGGCATATGAGTTGTTCAGGCAACCGTGGTTGTGCTTGCGTTGTTCCGGCACGCGCGACTCTGACTATGTTGTTCCAACCATTCTCCAAAATCAATGCATATAAGTAACATTTTAAAAATCTTGGTCATAAATCTAACAGCTTGAAATAAAAAAAAACATCTAGTCAAAGTAAATCAATTGCTAAATACAGGCATCCATAGGAGGATGGTTCTTAACCCCTAAAGATTCCTACCACCAACAAAGGCAAAAGGATGGTTCACTACAGTTCTCTTAGCATGGGCAAAGGGACCAGGTTAAAGTTCACTAGGGAAAAGTCCATGAGTATGACTAAGCGGAATGGAGCATAAATCAGAGAAGTTCAATTCTGGTTTCTCGTCAAACTGCTCCAAATCGCCCAACAGGAAAGTTCATTAGCAAGGGCACAAAGGCAAGGGGCATTAAGAGAAAGAGTCTGGCAGACAGGCTGGGAACAAGGAAAGTTAAAAGGGGCAAGGCTCCCTCCTCCTAAGAAAGGCACATTATATTGTGCATATTTGTCACTATTACATCAATAGTCAGTCGACAAAGTTCTGATCATCATGTGACCATTCTTTTTCTCATCAGGTGCAAATTGCTACACCAGAATATTTTCCCATGTGACTCATAGGAAAGGACTGTCCATTCCGTCCTCACAGGTTAGTTGACAAGAACCTATTTACTTTGTTGCTCTTCATGAATATAGTCCAAGGGTTGCGTTCCCACCAATTTGCACAATGAAGTATAAAGAAAACGTCTCTCAGTGAATAAAGAATGTCACATGAATGGGACAGATGAAGAAATATTTAGAAAATGCAACATAAGTCCATTGTAACAGGCTATGAAATAATGCAGCCTAGTCAGGTGGCAAAACATTCACATGCTCTATAATGTTAACATTTCCTATTTAGTAAAGTGAGCTCATAATTAAGTTCAAGCATAATGAAATACGCTAAACATATATATGATAAATACAGTTTTTTAAAAGTACCTACATCTTAATTATTTCAAAAAATCATTAAAATAAAATTGTTTCACTAAATATATTGTTAAGCATTTATACTGAACGTTTCGGTCATCTAGCACATTTCATGAACTGTTTGAATCATTTTCTAACTTTGGTATGGCACACTACAATAAAATCAATAGAAATGTTTCAATATATCAAATAAATCATGTTCCCACACCAACTTTCAGACTGGTGTTGAAGGGAGGAAAATCACTCACAGTCATAGGCTCAAAGGCATGGAATAAACTTCCACCTCAACTTCGTCAGATTGCATCTGAGTCTGTGTTTAGAAGGCACTTAAAACCTGGATCTTTAATGCACCAGACATACTTTGCAAAACTCTGATTTGAACGCCCCTTTTTCTATCACTAGCAGTTAACCAGCTCCGTTTTCATCTCGGGTTTCCGTATTAGTGCCAAGATGCTCCTTGGGGTGATAGTCGCGCTATATAAATACTTTTTTACGTTACATTTACATTTTTACAAGTTAAATTCATTATTTGATTCATCTTGTTAATACTACTTTTCCAGGCACACTTTTACGGTGCTGGTACTTCAACTTTTCTCAGTTTCAGTGTTGTTTTTCAAAACATGTGCAAAGTGCACATAGAGATCTATTTGTCAAATAGTGTTTTCGTGTCATATAAGGGAGGATTCGTCTTTGTGCTGCATCACTCTCCACACATCATACTAACATGTCTCTCTAGGCATTGTTGTTCTGCAGATGATGAGCTAGTGTGTTTTCCTGCCCAGAAACCAGATAAGAGACTCTCAAAGCTGAACCTCCCTGAAGAGGCTACCAGCACCATGTCCGCAAAGAGGACACATTCATACCACACATGGAGTCCCAAACACACTGTGTTTAGTCCCTTGGGCGCGGCCGCGATTCTGCACCTGTGCGGCCGTTTCGAAGAGTGGGCGGGTTCATGACGGCACCCAGCTGTCATCAGCACACGAGCACTGTGATGCATTACGGACGGGGGCCGTCACCAGCACGCAAGGGGTTAAACCATGCACATCCAACACAAGAAGGGGCAAGTAAAGAACCCAAGCCATCAAGAATTTTGCACTTAGAGACTCAGTTGGTTCCTTTCCAGGAGGTGCAACTAAAGAGACTTTAACACGAAAAATGCAACTACCGAGAAGCATTACAAAAATCGAAATATGTAATTGCTATTCATCTTTGCTTTCGCAACAGCAGCACTACACCGCCTACTGGTTTATTCCATTCTTATAAACACTCTATATCTAATCTAAGGGTGCTGCAACCAAATATTTTTGTATTTGTGACTTAACAACAGTATGTAGAAGAAATGTACTTGTTATATATTGCCTAGGATTACAAGTACTGTAAATACAGTAAACCTTTACGTCAAATATTACAGGGATCGTTCAGTCCTGCAGGAGGTTAATGTACTTTATTTCCGGCTCATGCCTCATGATGCCAAAGCTGACTGTAGCGTGTCTGATATATAGGCAGTGCATCAGCCGCACTGTCATTTCAGCTACCATAGTCATTGTGAATGGTTTTCAGGTCACTGAGCGAGTGGCCTTAACCCTTCCAAAGGAGGTGCTGAGTTTTTTTTGTTAGATGTCACACTAAACATTTCAAAATCACCTGTGTGCATGTATGGTCTAAATTCAAATTTTCCGCAACACTTGTGGGTACAAAATTATTATTTTATAACAGACACGCAAGCTAATATAATGCCAATTCCCATAACGGCTCTCATCCAGCACCAACATACCACCGCAACGTTCTCAGAACATTTAACATTCTAGGATAACACTAAAACAACAGCACATTCAGTCACTTTTTTTCTTTTCATTCTAGCTACAAAGGACAAATAACTTTTCCAGTGCTACCCCTCAGGGCTGAGCTGGGAACCCCAAGCAGTCCTGTCAATCTCGTCAGACCCACCCTGGGATGGTGGGTGAGGAAGTTGAAGTGTGAAGCACTCCTTCTTTTGTTACTGGGTGCCGATATTGCAGGACTGCTGCAAAAACGCCCTAGCAGCAAAAGCGTCCCCCACCACTGCAAAACCAGTCCCCCCCCTTCCAGCCACCCGGTAAAATGCCCGATGCCCTCCATGACCAGTCCTGCCCTGCTACCCCCTCTTAGAACTTTGTCCCTCCAATTTTTATTCCTGCATTCAGAAATTCACATAACCCCCCAAAACCTCCTCTCTCAACCCCCAATGCCTATCCTTTATCACACCCACAACCCACCTCTCCCCCTTTGCCCCATTGCCTGTCCCGCACCACTTTATGGCATTACACTGAACAACAGTTTGTTACTATTGTTGTGCCATTACTTAGTCTTCCTATACCTGTACACTCAAATTGTTACGAACGGAAACAAAAATGTTAAAACAGAAATTCGCATAACCTGATCGTTCAACTGTTTCTATGATGAAAGAATCAAAGCAACATATGGTAAGGAGCAGCTTTATACCACGTTGTGAAAGTATTAGCCCAGTCTTTTTATAAAGTCATGGCTTTCTACCCAACATTGCTGTGGAAAATCTGAATTTGATGGCAAGCTACAGAGTCTAACACTTGGGTAATTTCAAATATTTTCTCAGGGGCCAAAAGGTTTGGTATGTGGTGTAAACGAGGGTCGCACTGATGCCAGCAGGGGGTCGTCCGTGGGCTGAGGTGGGTGTAGGAGAAGCGAACCATGTACATCTACTGGCTAAACTCAATTGCCCATTGTGGAACCAAAAAACCTGGTATCAATCCCAGCTTACCCACTTGACAAAAGTGTGTGATGCTAGACAATTGTTTTATTTTACTATCCTGGATTATCACCTATAAGAGGACCCTGAAATACATGACTTCAGGATATTTGTGGTACAAAAACATCTCCTGTGTTTGATTTAATAAACTATAATGTTGTTCATGTACAATAGAAAACCTGGTACCCAAAGGGTGTACTTATCAACTGACTTGCCTCTTAGTTAATTATAGGTATTACTGCCAGAGTTGGGGGGAAGCTTGAATGTTTCTAAATTCGTGTTTGAAAACTATCAGCTTTGAAAAAATGTTTCAAATTGCACTGACTTTGGAGAGACTTTATCATATTTTTACAGATTTACTGCAAGATGTCTTTAAAAATGAAGCTTTTCTTTAAGTTAAGCAGTGAAGGACACCCTAGTTGCTTCCTCTCTTTAGCTGCAATTAACCATAACACTTCTACTTGCCATATTTTTAATGGTAGTGCTTTGTCGAGTAAACAGTAGCCCAGTTTTTCTGCTGACCTGGGTGCTGCACATAGAAGTCAGCCGACCGCATGCGGTCACCGGGTCGTACTATGAGTATCAGTGGTCTCATATTTCAACAGCACTTTCAATTGGTCTGAAACAGAACCCCTAGAAAGTAGAATCACTTGACTAATCAGTGGATCTAAAATTGAACTAGACAAAGTTTTTGAATTCCTAGACAAAAAGAAACAAACATCTTCCATCTGAAACCTATAACAAATATCCTAGGTCTTCGGGAGGCAAGATGGCGTCCATGCTGTCGGACATGTGAGCTGGCGCTCCCGTTCCTCCCCACCTGCACATGGCAAACTAGCTGGAGGAAAAAAATGGCAATACTTGCACCATCGTGGGCGTACTCACCGGACTTTTCAGGTCTGCCAGCCCGGCATGAATGGAATTAATTTGGTGACGTTGCGGAATAGGCTGCTACAGCTCTTGGGACTGCTCTGGAGGCCGTCGTGCTATCGACGCCTGTGTTGTGTGGCTGCCGGGGACAGAAGACGGCTGTGTAAGGGGAAAGGGTGGAGCGGACCTGGTGATGTCTCCCAAGGCTGGGCGAGGGAGATCCCGTCCCTTGACGGATACGGCTGGAGCTGTTAAAAATCCTGCAACAACTGCAACATTGTGTAAAGGCGGCAAGAACAGTAGCAATGGAGATACTTCGGTGCGAAACGCGAGTGGGCTCAAAGAGAACACCTGATTAAGAGTACTATTCGCCATTTATTTACCTCTGGAAACGAGAAGAAAAAGACACAGCACAATCTGTTACACATACCGGATGTCAGGTTCCAAAAAACTTCGCAGGAACAGAAGAGATGCTGGTCCCAATCTCCCATCCACCGGTGACGTCGCTTCTCAACAAGCAACCCCACCAATAAGGGGGGAAAGGGGAAATGGAATGAGAGAAAGAAGAGACACTCCGACTACTGCTACCACCCTTGCCGCTTGTTCTGGATTCTTCAGTAGGATATCTACTGGTTAGTGGTGAGGGTGCCTAATGCATGAAAGGAAAGAGCATAAACATCCACAACAACCTCCACTACCATTTACACTCTATAATCAAGTTAGAGCTTGTCCTACCAGCTGATTTGGGAGTTCTCGCCTCTCTTCTATTAATGATTGCGATAGGAAGTTTTCTCTCTGAGGGGAAGAAATCAATGAGTAAGACAAGTTCTTATTACTTCTTATTCAGTCACTAATTGTCACCCCCAACCTGCTTATACCTGAGGCTCTTCCTATCTTGCCTTGTGGGTTACTCGTATGTTTGAAAGAACTCTTCGACTGAAGATAATTGTCTCATGCCAATGAAGATTCCTCCAAGAAGCGCGCAAAAAGGGACAGGGTAAGGAGAAAAAGGAAGGAAGGTAACAGGAAAAGCGCAACCGGAGGGTTAGGGTTCTGGCAGATAGAGACTCTGTTCAAACGCTATAGCGGCAATAGTCTTACTGTATCTTCCTAGTTCCACTGAAGGTTCTGTGAGCTGGAATAATCGACCTTCGCTGCTTCTCCTCTGGAATTCTCTGCTGTGAAGAATCCTCTGACAGGACTCTGACGAATATAATAGGGATTTTCCACCCCCGCTGAAAAGTCTTATCGAAGTCTCCCGTCATAAACGTAGACGCGGAGAGACGACCTAGAGATACTTTGAAGAAATTACTTTAATAGCACCTACGCAAACTCCTGTCAAGAGTTCGACACGGAGCGACGGTGCCAAGCTAATACTCAGAAACTAAACTCGTTGAAGTGCGCAGTTAGAATCTTGCGCACGCACTATGTACACTAGACTGTACAGCCGCCTCAACTGACAGTACATGCGGTGGCCATCTTGGGGGAAGGGAATGTGCCTATTTACAATTCACCCAGACATTTACTCGGCTGGGCTTGATCCGAACTCACTTTCTGGGGAACCCTTTCTGTAGAAGAACAGTAGCCAAAGTGTGTTTCCTGACAGTACCCCCTCTCAACAACCGATTTATCGGTCCTGGTTTGGATGGGTGTTGTGCATGAAATCTTTTCAACAACTGGGGTGCATGGAGATTGTCCACTGGTTTCCAAGACCTTTCCTCAGGACCATAGCCCTTCCAGTCTACCAAGTAGTAAAGAGTACCTCTACGGAGTTTAGAGTCTAATATCTCTTTGACTTCATAATCAGGATGACCCAGAATGTCCAGGGGTTCAGGCGGTCTAGCTATTCTCATCTGTGGGGATGTCTTTTTAATCAAAGAAACATGGAATACAGGATGAATTCCCACCTTAGCTGGAAGTTTTTATTTCACTGTAACTGGTCCCAAAACCTTCTCGATTGTGTAATGTCCCACAAACCGAGGTTGAAATTTCCTGTTCCCTTTTAAATGCAGATTCTTAGTGGATAACCAGACTTGATCTCCCACCCGATATGGTGGTGCTGGTTTGCGGTGTCTATCTGCACATTTCTTATACAACTGTTTGACCTTTATCAAATTATTCTCTGCAGATTTATGAAGAGAAGCCAACTCAGTCATTAAGTTCCCCACCATAGGTACTTCTAAATCTTCCTGAACTAAAAATGGATTAGGATGTCGCCCATAGTTCAAATAGAATGGGGAGTAACCTGTAGATACACTCTTCGCATTGTTGCATGCAAACTCCGCCATCCACAGCAAGTCCGACCAGATACCACCCTTATCAATTAGGAACAAACGAAGGTATTGCTCCAGTTCTTGATTTTTCCTTTCCGTCTGGCCATCTGATTCAGGATGATAACTGGTAGACAGTCTACTTTCCACCCCCAACCCTTTCAAGAACGCCTTCCAAAAATGAGAAATGAATTGTGATCCCCTATCCGAAACCACCACTTTGGGGATGCCATGAATCTTCACAATGTTTTCACTAAAGGCTCTTGCTAACTCTGGAGCTGTGGGGGAGCCAATGAGTGGAATAAAATGACTCATCTTAGTAAAGGTGTCTACAACTACCAATATGGTATTAAATCTTTTACTAACAGGCAAATCAACTATTAAATCCATTGAAATGGTGTGCCAAGGATGAGTTGGGGTAGGGAGTGGTTGCAATAATCCCTGAGGGGCTTGTCTATTTGATTTGCTCCACACACACAACTCACAGGACTGAACATAATTTTTGACATGAGAGGATAAACCAGGCCACCAAAAATATCGTTGTACTAGATCCATTGTCTTGGTAATACCCTTATGACCTGCTAATGGATGATCGTGACAACTTTGAAGAGCTTTCTGTTGCAACGTGGTCGTGGAAGATATAATGCCTCCTTATAATAAGGCAGCTGTTGACGAATTTGTCTATCAGAACCTCCGGCCACCTAATACTGAATTTCTTCAGTTGACAAACTCTTCCGAACTTCCTCTTGGAAGTTGTCTATAGCAATGGTGCAAATAATCTTTGAGTCTGGAATAATTGGTTGGGGCTCCACGGAGTGTTCACATTCCTCAGTATGCAAACGTGATAGAGCATCTGCTTTTCCGTTCTTGTTGCCAGGACGGTAGGTAATCACAAAATCAAAATCTGCGCAGTAAAGTGACCAACATAGTTGTCTGTGGGGTCAAAGTCTTAGCAATTTTCAAGAATTGAAGATTCTTATGGTCGGAGAACACTGTGACCGTATGTTTTGCACCCAATAAATAATGTCTCCAGTCTTCGAAAGCATCCTTAACTGCCAGAAGCTCTTTTTCAGCAATTGTGTAGTTCAGTTCCGCTGCATTTAACTTCCGGGAGTGATAGGCTACTGGATGGAGCTGTCAAGTCTGACAATGTCTTTGTGAGAGGATACCACCTATTGCCTGATCTGATGCGTCAGCCTCTACATAGAACGGTTCTGAGGGATCAGCGTGCAACAAGATTGGAGCGGAAATACATTTTTTCTTAAGACTGATGAACCTTTTTCGGCTTCAGTGTTCCACTCAAATTTAACTCCTTTCTTCAGCAAACGGGTAAAAGGAACCTTTGAATTTCTTTAATATCTTTTGGAGAGGGCCAATTCTCAACTGCTTGTACCTTTCTCGCATCCATTGTAATGCCCTGTGGGGAAATGACAAATCCCAAAAACTCAACCTTCGTTGCACTGAACACACATTTCTCTAATTTGACAAACAACTGGTGGGTTCGTAATCGTTCTAACACCCATTTCACATGTGTAGGGTGTTCCTGTGGGTCTTTAGAATAGATCAAAATATCATCAAGATAAATATTTGCAACCTTGTCGATCAAATCCCCCATAAGGTCGTTGATGAAATGCTGAAAGACTGCAGGGGCGTTGCACAACCCAAAAGGCATGACGCAATACTCAAATAGGCCAAACTTGGTTCTGAAGGCCGTTTTCCATTCATGCCCTTCTTTCATACGGACTAAATGGTATGCTTCACGCAGATCTAATTTCGTGAAAATCTGAGCTTCTTTAATTTGATCTAATAAAACTGAAATCAGAGGTAGAGGATATCGATTCTTGATAGTGACTTGATTCAAGGCGCCATAGTCTATACAAGTTCTGAGATTTCCCTTCTCAGGGATGAAGAACAAGGGGGAAGAAACTGGAGACTGTGAAGGTCTGATAAACCCGTTGGCCAGATAGCGATCTAAGTAATCTTTTAGATGTTCATTCTCAGCCTCAGTTAACGCATAAATGCGACTGCAGGGTAGCACTGCTCCAGGTTCCAAATCGATGGTACAGTCGTATGAACGATGAGGTGGTAAAAGTTCCGCTTCTCGCTCACTAAAAACAGTCTCAAATTCTTGATATTCTGTAGGTATTTCAAAGGAGTCGATAAGCCCAATCGACTGTCCTCCGGAGGATAGCAACAAAGCTTGAGATGGTTCAAACGATTCCTCTTCCAACTGATAGCAATGTTCTTTACAAAAGGTGGACTGCATCTTCACAGTACGATTTTCCCAATCAATGGTAGGGTTATGGATGGACAGCCACGGCAATCCTAAAATGAGCTGAAACTGTGGAGCTTCAATGAGATTAAACTGTAAAACCTCTCGATGACCAGCAGTTTGAATTAGTTCTAAACACTCCGTATGACTTGTGATTGGCCCCGAAGATAAATTAGTTCCATCCACTGCTCGCACAGATTCACTCTTCTCCTTTCGTATTGCCTCAATTCCCATTCGCTTCGCATACTTGATGTCACAAAAATTTCCAGTCGCCCCAGAAGGCAACATAATTGCAACACCACAAATAGTATGTTCCCTGAACTTCAAGGTCATGTGAAGTATGACATGTGGGGTCATGGACTGGAGGGTATTCATAACCACGTGAGATTCGGGATTCGTCTTATCTTCTTCCACCACCAGAGCGACTCCGCCTACTGGTGGTTCGAATCGTTTCCCTTCATCGGAGACTTTGGACGTTTTGGGCATTCCTTTACAAAATGGCCGGAGGCCCCACAGTATAAGCACAATTTCTTTAAACGTCGTTGTTCCTTTTCTTCTTTATTCAAAGGCCCACGGACTGCTCCTATTTGCATGGGTTCAACATCATTGTTCACTCCTGATGTCTTACCACTGTCAACTCTAATCCTATCAAAACGGGGAAAGTTCACTTTCCAATCCTTCTTCTTTTCTCCCCTACGTTCAGAATTACGGAAATCCAACTCTAACACTAAATCCACTAAAGCTGAAAGTTCAGTGGGACGATTGGGTATTTGTGCCAGGACATCTTTAATGTCATCACGTAATCCTCGATAAAAAAGAGCAGCTCTCTTTCCTTCTGGCCAATTAGTCTCAAAGACCAACTTATTGAATTGCATCAAATAAGTGATTAAATCTTTAGATCCTTGACGAAGCTCTAGGAGTTCGTTATCAGTAGCCTGGGATATCCGCCTCCTGTCAAAAATGCGGAGAAACTCGCTTTTGAATAAATCAACATCGGAAAGTAAGGGATCATCTTTGGTGACTAAGGGCATAGCCCAATTGGCTGCATCCCCTCCTAAATAAGACAGAACAAAGGCAACCTTCGACTGGGCATCAGGAAACAGGTTAGAACGACACATGAAATGTAAAGAACATTGTGTCAAGAATAATTGAGCTTTCTGAGGGTCACCTTGAAATCTTTCTGGTGCCGCTAATGGGATTAATGGGGACACTGAGTGAATAACCTGAGCTACCGCCTTGGGATCAGTACTCAAACTACTTTTACTAGAGGTGGAGGCACCTGCCACAGGATTTCCTAATGCTAACCCCTCAACATTTTGTGACAACATTTGAGTCTCTTGACGAGATGCCAATAGCTCTTGTTTTAAACTTTTATTTTCCTCCCTAACTGCGCCTATATCCCGCTGTATTCCTGCAAGTATTTCACCCAAAGCCTTAAGATTCATTCCTTCCAACATTCTGCTCAGGCAAAGTTAATTCTTGGGCACTTCAATCTGTCAGGTTCCCAAAAACTTCGCAGGAGCAGAAGAGATGCTGGTCCCAATCTCCCATCCACCGGTGACGTCGCTTCTCAACAAGCAACCCCACCAATGAGGGGGAAAAGGGGAAGTGGAATGAGAGAAAGAAGAGACACTCTGACTACTGCTACCACCCTTGCCGCTTGTTCTGGATTCTTCGGTAGGATATCTCCTGGTTAGTGGTGAGGGTGCCTAATACATGAAAGGAAAGAGCATAAACATCCAAAACAACCTCCACTACCATTTACACTCTATAATCAAGTTAGAGCTTGTCCTACCAGCTGATTTGGGAGTTCTCGCCTCTCTTCTATTAATGATTGCGATAGGAAGTTTTCTCTCTGAGGGGAAGAAATCAATGAGTAAGACAAGTTCTTATTACTTCTTATTCAGTCACTAATTGTCACCCCCAACCTGCTTATACCTGAGGCTCTTCCTATCTTGCCTTGTGGGTTACTCGTATGTTTGAAAGAACTCTTCGACTGAAGATGATTGTCTCATGCCAATGAAGATTCCTCCAAGAAGCACGCAAAAAGGGACAGGGTAAGGAGAAAAAGGAAGGAAGGTAACAGGAAAAGCGCTACCGGAGGGTTAGGGTTCTGGCAGATAGAGACTCTGTTCAAATGCTACTGCGGCAATAGTCTTACTGTATCTTTCTAGTTCCACTGAACGTTCTGTGAGCTGGAATATTCGACCTTCGCGGCTTCTCCCTGGAATTCTCTGCTGTGAAGAATCCTCTGACAGGACTCTGACGAATATAATAAGGATTTTCAACCCCCGCTGAAAAGTCTTGTCGAAGTCTCCCGTCATAAAGGTAGACGCGGAGAGACGACCTAGAGATACTTTGAAGAAATTACTTTAATAGCACCTACGCAAACTCCTGTCAAGAGTTCGACACGGAGCGACGGTGCCAAGCTGCTACTCAGAAACTAAACTCGTTGAAGTGCGCAGTTAGAATCCTGCGCACGCACTATGTACACTAGACTGTACAGCCGCCTCAACTGACAGTACATGCGGCGGCCATCTTGGGGGAAGGGAATGTGCCTATTTACAATTCACCCAGACATTTACTCGGCTGGGCTTGATCCGAACTCGCTTTCTGGGGAACCCTCTCTGTAGAAGAACAGTAGCCAAAGTGTGTTTCCTGACACCGGAGAGCGATAGTACTGGACTGACGGTAGCGAGAGGCAGATCGTTGAATCTTTCTGTGGCACAAGGATCTGTGGAGGGGGACTTGGCTGCTAAAACTATAAATGTAACTGATTCTTGCAACACTGTGCAAGTTGCAGAGGGTAAAGCTCTGATGGTGGCAAGAGCAGGAGAGGCAGGAGGGGGTGAAAACCACGGCATTGCACCACCGGTCATAGAACGCCCCATTAAAATCAATGCAGGATCAAAGATGGTGGCCCTCTCAAACCCAGAAAACCTAGGTGCAAGACGTAAAAAGGATATCCAGACCGCAAGTAAGGAAATCGATTCTGGGGATAATTTTTATTCCTTATCAGACCACTCAGACTTTTCTGATGGCGAGAAAGAGTCAATTCAAAAATTCAATGCAAGGGTTGGCTCTCATGGCAGTGGGTACAGTGAGCTAAGCAGTAGACACCCGAGGATACGGGCACGTATATCCCAGGAAGCTTGGACAATCCATAAGAAATAGGATTTGGGAGATGGGGCTATGCAGGCGATGGGCAACGATGCTCTGCTATGGGACTGCTCCTTCTTGGCGGAGTTAGGGGTGGACAGTGGGCGCATCCTGGAGCTCAACAAGGAGAGTATGGCAGAAAAATCTGGGGAGATTTCATTAGCTCTGATATATCAAACTATAATGACTCACAGGAAAGAGATGCACACCGAGAGTCAAAGGACGCAAAGTGCCTGTCGCAAATTGCAGAATTCTGTCCATCGTATTACGAAGTCATGCTCTGAATTTACAGAGAGGGTCAACTAAGCAGAAGCTCGGATTTTGTGCCTGGATGATGAGCTGGCAGTTCAGAAGGCGGCAGCTGAGGCTATTCGGTCATTAAAGGAGGATACACAGTGGAAACTGACAGATTTGGAAAATCGACTCCGGAGAAATAAGTTGAGAGTTTTACAAATCCCAGAGGGCTCAGAAGGCCAGGATCCCCGCAAATATATAATTGAGCTTTTTTCAGAAGCTTTTCCTGAACTGACGCAGTGGGACTGGCAGCGAGAAATCCAAATGCACACCGATTTCCGTTTACTCTTCGAGCAAGTCCAGGACAGGTGGCCCCTAGACCAAAGGCGATACTAATCTCATTTAATACCTTTTGGCCCGCAAAGCTGTATTTGAACTTGCACGTCCTGATACAAAGAGGGCAGGTAAAGGGGCAGAATTATTTGCAGACCAGACTTTTGCCACCAAACGGTGGAGTGACGTTTCAGGGCAAAGGTGCTCAAGCCTTTCTCCTTAAAAACCAACTAATCTAAAGGTTATTTATAAGTAGCATACTCATTTTTTCACCTCTGAGGTACAGGCAAAGGAGTATATGCAAGCTATCTGAGATAAGAGCAGGCTGCTTATATTGGAGTAGGTGACTAAGTATACATGTTTACTGTCCTAACTATCAGGTGTTTTTTTTGGTTCTGGGTTTTTTGTTTGTTGTGTTGTTTAATATTATCATCTGTATTGGGTCAAGTTGTTTATACTAAATAGCTTTTTGGGGTGCTTTATGTGATAATACTGGTTGGAGTGCAGGTGGGGGAGCATCCGGGTGGCGGGAGCTTGTCATCTCAGTGACCATTGGTCCTAAAGCCTCACTACATTGGGGGTCGGCTGGGGGCATTTGGAGGTTTGGTGGGAGGAGGGATGTGGGACTGGGTGGGGGTGGAGTGGGTCTGGGGGGCAGGTGGGGGCTTACGGGGTGGGGAACAGGGGGTAAAGAAAAAGCAATCCATAGCATGATACACGTAATGAGGATGAAAGAGCAAAGACTTATGTGGCCACATAACAGGAGATATGAACGAGGGAAGGCTGCTTCTTCCAATGGGGATTAGGATGATTAGATCAGGACTACGTATCTGTTCTTTTAATGTATGCGGAGGGGTTGAATGTGGAACTGGGGTTATGGCCCACCCCACTCATTTTATGTGGGGATTTTAATATACATCTGGGTGGTCGGGACTTACAGCCAGGCACACAGAACTATAAGGGGAGGAAGCCTAAGGTATTTAAGGCACTACATCACTTATTGACCGATCATGGCTTGGTCGATGTATGGGCAGTGCTGCAGAACCCAGACCCGGGATATACATTTTATTCCCATCCACACAAAAAAGTTATTAGATTAGACTACTTTTTTATATCACCAGTATTGTTAGCAGGAGCAAAGATTCAAGTTTTACCCAGGATCACCTCAGATCATGGATATTTTAGCTCTTGGCAGCTATATGGCTCCGAGAATATTCACATTTGATAGAAAGCTCTAGTTGGACGCTGTGTTTATTGACCACATGAATAATTGGATTAAGGATTTTTTGGAGATTAATCACGGCGATGTCATGTGGCTATGTGTGGGATGCCTTAAAAGGTGGATTTAGGGGGGCGCTCTGAGCTACAGATTATATAAGCAGAGGCAAGTAAAGCTAGCAGTTCAGTATTTATACATGAAACTTAAAATAGCTGAAGATAATCTAGTGCAGGGAATATTGGTAGGTAGAGACATCACGGAACTACAAACCAATTTTGCCCAATGTAAAGCCAATATTAATCTACATTGGAGCAAGTATAATGCCCTTAAATATCAGCTTAATAAGGAGAACTGCTATGAATATGGTGAGACCATGGGGTGATGTCTCGCACAAAGACTTTGTTCATAAGAAGCGACACAAAGAATTGAGATTGTGAAAAATACACACTGTAACCTGGTGCACAATCCTCAGGAGATTTTAAAAGTCTTTCACACCTTTTATGAAGAACTATATACGGAATAAAAGGCTGGGGGACAGGCAAGTGAGATAGGGCTGCAAAAACTTGTCAAGGAACGGCTGAGGCAGGAGGAGGCAGCGACTCTAGATAGACCCATCACTATGAAAGAATTGGAAGAAGCCATAAACACATTGGCTAGTATCAAGACAGCTGGGCCCAATAGGTTACCCTTGGAGGTCTATAAGACCTTTTCTCAGGAGATAAAAGTGGATATGCTGGCGGTGTTTCAAGCAGCGCAATGTGGGGTGGCTCCGATATCCTGGGATCAGGTCAATATTATTGTATTTAAAAAAAGATAAACCAGCAAACCTCCCGGGGTCCTATCAACCCTTTACCCTAGTAAATTGTGACGGGAAAATGTACGCTACAATTTTAGCAACCCGGCTGGCCAAAGTTATCCCCCAATTAGTCTCAAAAAGAAAGCATGGATTTATACTTACTATGGGCACTGTTAATCATATCAATAGGCTTGTGACACTGCTTGATATGACAAATGTTCAAGGCAGTACGCTCAGGCTGGTTCTATTAGACGCCGAAAAGGCCTTGGATCGGGTTGCTTGGGATTTCTCGTGGGGGTTCTACAACAGCTTGGGTATGGCCCTTGTTTTGTTGCAGCTATTCAGGTTCTGCAATGATCCCCCATGGCTAGAATATGTGTGATGGGTCTAGAATCTAAACCTGTGTGTATTACTAGAGGTACGAGACAGGGATGCCCCTGCTATCCACTGTTGTTTGCCCTATACATTAATCCTTTCCTAAATATGTTGGAGCGGACCTCTAGGATTAAACCTATTATCTCTTGGCAAGAGTACTTCTGTGTATTGGCTTATGCTGACAACATAGCAGTTGTAACATCTGACCCTGTGGTAGCTATGCCAGAAATCAAACAACTCGCACATAGGTTTGGTTCCGTCTCCGGTTATAAACTTAACGTTACTAAAACTCAGATTATTTGTGCAAATCAAATCAGTGATAATGATCCTAGAATAGTTAAAGAGATGACATATTTAGGAATTAGTATTAGGACGTGTCTAAGGGAATTAGTTGAGGTCAATTGGGGGGCCATTTTGGACAATGTGAGACAACTTTTGGAGAGGTGGGAATGTCTACATTTTTCACTGGTTGGAAGATGTATCATCTTGACAATTAATATATTGCCTAAAGTTTTATATTTTTTTTAGATTAGTTCCACTAGAACTTTCCCAAGATCAGCTACAACAACTGCAATCAATGTGTACTCGATTTTTATGGGCCCCGGGGAAAACGTGTAGAGTAATGCGTTTTATGACTCTCCCACGGCCGATAGGTTGGTGGTCAGATCCAGACTTTACACTATATTATTATGCTTGCATATTACAAAACATGCAGATACTGCTAACAGGAGAGGAGATTGATAATGCAGCTGAGGTCCCGTCTATATATCAGATGGTTTTGGGGGCAGAAGCTAAGAATTGTTTATTTAAATTTTTGGACGGGAGCTAGTATTAACAAAAACGTTTTAACGTCATAGTCATGGCCTTTAAGGTTTGGAAGGTGGTGCGAAAAAGCTTCCAGATTGAAGGGCTGTCGCATTACACACCCACATCTGCTACAACCTTATTGCCTGCTGTTTTCTGGGATCGGATGTTCAACAGCTGGAGATGTAAAGGCATGACGCAAATAGGGGATTTCTATGATGAAGGGGGTCTGTGCTCCTTCTTTGCAATATTGGCTGATAAATACCATCTACCTAAAAACAAACCAAATCCGCTAGTGGCAGCTATTAGACGCAGGGTGGAGATTGGTTTTTTTTTCAATCTGTTATTGGAGATAAGGAGGAACGACCTTGACATGCAAAATCTTAAATGGGAGAATCGCCTGGGGGAGCAAGGTCTTTCTGTGGAATAATCAACCGATATAGCTTGGAAAATCTTGATTTCGGCTAAGTTAAATGCACAGCATTTTAAGATGCTATTTAATTTGTATCATACCCCCGCGAAGATGTTGAAATAGGGCGGAGTAAATGATGGGAAATGTTTTTGTTGTGGAACAGATATGGCTGATATAGTACATATTTTTTATATATGTGAAAAATTGATACATTTGGTGGGACATATTGAGAGATTTCTTTCAGAGATAACAGGGGCCGGGATAAAGATTTCAACCTCTGTAATGCTCTTAGGAATTGGGGTAGACCTGTTGCAGGTGCTACTGGCTTATAAATTCCGATATCTTGTTTTTATAGCCACAGTAGTGGCTTGGCTCTGCATATCGTCCATGTGGTTACAGCAGGAAGCTCCTTCTTTTGAGATGTGGAGGGCCAGATGTTATAGTATATTTAATTTGGAGTATAGCCTCTATTCAGTTAAAGGGCTACAAAGGCGTACATTTGGTATGTATATATGGGGCCCAATGATAGAACATATGAAAAATGTACGTTTTATTGCTAAAAAAATCATTTTTCTACGTCCAGGCATGTATTTAATTGTATATAATAAATCTGATTTTACCTTAGTCGTGAACCTTCTCTTTTTATTAACTCCGATATGCTTGTGTGGTATCAGATGTCATGAACTTCGATGTTAGTGCTTATTTATTCTTGCTATGGATTGAAATAAAAATAAAAAAATTAAAAAAAGACATTTCCTAGATTTTCATGTCTAAAACCCTCCTATATGAAATTTAATACGACTAAATATTCATCTTGAATGTCATCCTTTTAAAAGTGATATTCTAGTTTCTTCCGCAAACTTTCATCCCTTGCAAAATCACATTGACATCCCAAAAGGAGTTATACTTTGCCAAAAACTCCCAATCCTAACCAAATTCCAAATTAACAAAGTTTGTCCAACATGCACTCCATAAATTTAATATTGTGCAGTTGAATTTGTCAACCTATACAAATAATCATATAATATAGCAAGATTGACCTACCTAATTGAGAAAGAAAGTTTACCACATGTACTTAATCAGTTGAAGCATGATCCACACGTTGTTCCACACGCTAACAAACACATTATTCGATTCCAGTGTATATCCCTTTGTTTGCCGAAAGCCCATGGTTGTTTGTTAAAACATAAAGCATCTGCAGAAAGTCCTTGCAGTTGCCAGGCTCACTTAAAGTCCTCTTCTCTATTAATTATTGACAATTTTCCTGCACCTTACTGTGAAACTTCACTTGCAAATACTTCTCTTCTGAGTGTATTGTCATCATAATGCTATTGAATCATTTACAATGTATATGCTTAAAGCTGTAGGAAGTTGCTAACTGCTGGAGTATCTGTCTGCTTGTTGGTGGCATCGCTCTGAACTTGTGATAAGCTTACTTGAACTATTTCTGTGGCGGCGATTTATCATTTCAAGGCAAAACACTTCAGAACCCTCAAATAATTGTGATGCACGTGCAACACTGGAATTGTGAAATATGCATAGACCAAATCTAACCAAGTCATCTATCCTGCTTAACTTCGAAAATACAAAAAAGAACAATGGATAGACTGTATGCTGAACAAATCAAACATTAACCCCAGTCACAGATATGAGCTTAATCCATAGTTTTTGTGCTCACCCCACCACCCCAGTTTGGGCCCAGGCATGTTCAATCAGTCTAGACCCTGCTCCTCATGGAAACAGTCCAGCCTGCAGTGCCAGGCCAGGTCCTCCGTAGATAGGAAACAAGCAACCCGGGGCCAGTTTTGGGGTATCACCCCTCATCAGCCAGGCTAGCTTGAATCCAGGGTCACCGTGAGCAAGGGACCAACGTCTGGATGTACCCTTCCCACAAAAGGAAAAAAATGATGGACTGAATACTGAACATTCACTTCTAGTCTCAGACATGGGTTTAATCCATCGTTTTGTTTGCACTGCATTTTTTGCACTAAGCGGGATGGGTATGCCCAGACGTGGGTCCCTTGCTTGCTCTGCCACTGAATGTTTTGACAAGAAGGTTTCTGGACATTCTAATCTAATTCTCACCCTCACTTCCTTTGAAATCTCTCATCTGATCTCGAATTCCAATTAATTTACTACACACTGAGTTGAGTACCACTCCTGTGACTGACAAAAGTGGGTCATTTTAACTCTCCTCCAAGAGGTTCAACCAACTTTTCTGATCTTCTTTTCCAACGTAACCTTCTTTTTTTTAAAACCTTTCTACTTCATCAGAATCCAAGCCAGAGAACACATTAACCCAACATTCCCTCTTCCTGATGACCCATCACCAGAAAGAAACGAATCAGACTTCTTCTTTGGCTTTCTGGCGACCAAAGTAATTATTTGTGTCCCTGAGCCCTTCACCTGCTTAATGAACACACAGTTTGCTTCTCCATCAGTTGTCTCTTTCTGTTGGATTGGACCGTCATGTCCAGTTTTACTCAACTTCAACTTTCACTGCAAATATTTTCTTTTTACTTGTAGTTTCTCTCCCAGCAATTTAATAGTGCCTTGTTCACGCGTTCGCCAGTCTCCTCATCTATAAATGAACTCTTATCTGCCTTGGACAATCTTAATCAGAATTATCACGACAAAAGAATAACTGTCACTTTCCCTCAGACAGAAGCATTATTCTGGACCATAGCGTAATCAGCTGACATCCCTCAAGTAGTTCCTCCGCTTTATCATGTTGCTATATGCAGTATTCCCAAACTTAGAATACGGCTTCCTCGCGTAATTTGATGCCCCTTAAAATGGCACGTGGAAGAGTAAAAAAGACTGTCAGTAAGTAAACAATGCATGTATCTGACGATGCCGCGCTACAATGCGCCGTGTACCACTGTCATCAAATATTCTGGAATACCTGCGTATTTAAACATCAGAATATAAGTATTGAAAATACCCATTGACATTTCCTATATGAACCAGTGACTAAGCTGAATGTAAGTAAATAGCTCTTAAACCATACAGCATTAATAATCCAACTACATTCTAAAACCAAATTTCTCAAAATTATATACGCAAGCACCTACCACCAAAATAAATAAGGAGTAAGGATGCACTTACCAATCAAACAAATGTGCGAAACTTCCTAGGCAATCACAATAGGGGAACTAATGCAAGGAGGGACGGACAACTAAGTAAATGCACATACATTTATGTATTATTTATTTATCAAACAGGATTTTATACACATAATTAAAAATTACAATTTATGAATCACAATTACATACAAAATAAAAAGAATATTAAAATGATAATGAAATCACCAACATTAAAGAAAACAGCAATTAATATTTTAAAACAGAATGTGGCAAATTTATATTTATCGACGCGCGTTTCGGCGTTCAAAACAACGCCTTCTTCAGGAGCCACACAAATTTTAAAAACAGAGACAAGGTATGTCTGTCTTCGAGCCTTCACTTGATATGGCTACAATCTCTAACATACACTGCAGGGTTTCCAAAAGGGATACGGGAGTCCTTACATCAATGGTATAAATACCTTTTAAAACATTTCCAAAATCCTGCGTTGATAATGTCTAGCTGCTAGAGCACGGCGCAGCGTGACAAACGGGAATATAAAACGATTTTAATATTCTTTTTATTTTGTATGTAATTGTGATTCATAAATTGTAATTTTTAATTATGTGTATAAAATCCTGTTTGATAAATAAATAATACATAAATGTATGTGCATTTACTTAGTTGTCCGTCCCTCCTTGCATTAGTTCCCCTATTGTAATTGCCTAGGAAGTTTCGCACATTTGTTTATTTCCCTGTCCTAGGAATCGTTATTTCTATTCAGGGGGCCCTTGTTTTTCACATATGCTTACCAATCAAACAACCATTTCCACACTTCATCCCATAATTAAAACCCAAACAATTTTTTCTGACAATATAAAGACAAATACTAACTGCTTGATGAGCAGCAATAAAAGAAGGAAGATGGCTGCATGCTCTGCTGTTTTATTGTTTTTATTCAATGTTAATTGATCTAAGAATATCGCTCTTGCATGTTGCTGCTGATGAGGTCAAAAGAAAATGAAGTGCTATTATGTTAGCCTTCGAACCATGCCATAAATGTTTCCTTTTAAAGACTATTTTGTAAGGGGTTTGTGTTTCCATCTAACACTTCATGATTCGCCATAGAATCCCAGACATATTATTTTTTGTGCAGCAACCAAACCATTGCTGATCAGAATGATTTTGGTTCTAGAGGAACACTGCATAAACATTGTGTCCAGAAGAATAATGTCCTTCCAACGAAATCGGATGCACCTATGAAATGTGTACAGCCAAGCAAAGTCTCAAGGATACTGTGACATAAAATAATGCCCCCTACATACTGTGTCAGGTGATAATGCATGATTGGTTGCACCCTAAAATGCTCTTAACGCACTGTGAATGAACAAACTTGTTTCCCCAAGGTTATGACACAGAAAATAGGCCAAGACATGGTACCGCAATACCCTCTGCACTCTGCCTGAGGAACTGTGGTGAAAATAGTCCATTCCATCACATACTTGTGGATTGCGCAATGATACATAATATTGGACTTAAGGCTGCACTCTCAAAAGCTCTGGGAACAGATTGGACTCCTGCGTGTTAAATAATTCGTAGAAAAGAAATAGCTGAATTTAAATCGTTTGCATTAAACAAAAAACAACTAAACCTGAAAGAGATGTTGTAAATTATGATAGTAACACTACATAGCCTTACTTGAAAGAGATTGTTTACTACACCACTAACCTACAAGGAACAAACACTCAATACAAAGGAAGATCAGAAGTAGGTTCTGAATCGACTGATAGCGATAAATTGTTAATAATCTTTACTGTTTCATCCCCTAGAATCAACATTTCCACTTCTTTAATTTGTCACCACTTTTGTTGCTGCAGTGGAATAAGTTCGCTGCATATTTTCCCGGTTTGTTTTAAATAAATGTAATCTTATAAAATTCATAATGTAGCTTCGATTACAAGGAAAAATGTGTTTTCTTTTTTTCAGTGTCCAACATAAACAATCTTCTTTGGAAGATGATACAAAGGGTTGATGAATCAATAACTTGCCTTTCAACTAAATTGAGATATTGATATGAGCACAACCGCCCTGATCTTTTTTAAATAAGTAGCATAATACTCTAACTTTTCAGTAAAACAGTAAGGTGAGAGCTTTAGGTGTATTTGAAACTTCGGCCTTGCATGTATCACAGGAACTCATGGTGCCTTTTCCAACACATTTTTCAGATGCCCATATGCTTAACCCTGTATCCTTTTGGGAATTACTGATTGCACCAAGTGTTTAGGATAACAACAGCAGCATTTGAGCTGTTGTGAGTCAAAGTTGGCAATTCCAGTCTTTTGCAATAGCGCGTACTGATTTTTTTTACTTCCTCTGGGGCTAACCTGTTTATCGCATACTTGCTGGTCTTTAATAGCCCAAGCTCAGTGGTGAAGTTAGAGAATTTTCTAATATCAACTTCTTCTTCTGGACGTTTGGCCTAATCCTAGTTTGTATGCCCTGTGCCACTGGGGATATTTAAAAAAGTTATTGTTATTATAAGACATCTCCTTGGTCTGAGCTATGCAAAGAAGAGATAATTCTGATGGGGATTTTCCTTTGTTTGGTGAAATCATTACGAAATGTTGCACATGCACATAGATTTTGTGTAATACATGGATTTCAATTGTGTATACATGCATACTTGTCCTGAGGCCGCCCAGAAGTGATTGAGATTGGGTTGAAACGTGCTGACAATACAAATTAGGCTAGCCTATCATTAAGGGCATGGATATTTCAACTCCTGGTCAAAACAGTGATTACTGTCATATTGTTCAGACATCTTTTCTGTCTTCAACCTCGAACATCAATTAATTTTTTGTACAATAAATATTTTACATGTGTGCTTGGCATATGACTTTAATATGGGAGAAAACTTACTCTGTGAAAAGGAATTATTATGACTAACTACCTATGAAAGTACTGTAATGGGAGAACAATGAACAGGCGAGGATTGCCTCTACCTAAAATTTATTAAAATTGACTCCCGTTAGGAACAAACACATTTGTGATGTTCTTTTTCCCCCTCTCCCCATCGGTTAGAGCCCTGCCCTTATATGCGCCTGCTCTTTTTATGCCATGCACAACGCCCCATGAAAGATTTCCTTTGAACGGTTGCAGGACCCAGATCCTTCAAACCACCTGGTCACTCTCTTCTGCTTGCTTTCAGACAAGGGTCGTCCCTCGTCACCTAGTGCCTGATCAAGCACCGAAGGTAACTAGGAAGCAATGGCTGAAGACTGGAATTGTTTCAGGGATTTGGGATCTTGAAGTGATTAGTTATTGAAAAACATTAGAAACGGGATGACTCTATAAAGCTTCAATTTCTTCTGAGGTACTGTGGTAGACAGACGCCTGTAGTGATGTTCCTTGATAGTGTAGGTGTGGGGCTTCGGATAGGAGCCTCAGCATCCCGGGGGAAGATTTTATCCTAGATGGAAGCTGACAGAGGGAAGGGCAAACCTTATACTGAGATTCCAGCCCTCTTATTTTTGAAACCTCCAGACAAACCACATTCAGTAAGTCCTATCAAATTGCCTCTCTCCCTTTCCTATCTCTTGCTCTCACCACTCTTTACCTCGTAGAGGTGGTGCTAACCTACTCAGAGGAAATGTATTGCTCTGTCCTCTCTCACTTTTATTCTAGCGGGTCCCACTTCCTGGATTTGCTTCTGTTCTGGTCTGTAGTCTCTGGTGACAAGTGTTCCATTTAATGCCCATCTCCTGCGTCGGTGGGTTGTAAGTGTGCGCCCGTCCTCAGACCTCCTCCGATTGTACCACTGAATATCAACCCCAGAAAATCGTGATACAAGACTATTAAGGACAGACTATGGAGGGACAACTTATTGAAAGGTAAGGGCTTACAGAGAAGCAAAGATTTACTTTTCCTAACTTCACATCTAAGTACCTTGAAGATATATGTACCATGTAGGTAGATATATATAGAGTTAGGCCTAGTAAATCTAGACATACTTACCAATACCTTTTTTCAATAGTTTGTCCTCGGTATTGTGCGTCTCGATATGTGCCCATTGTAGGTTCGATATTTAGGGTGCACACCACCAGTCCTCCCCAAGTACAATGACTTCTGAATGTGTGGCTGCTGAGAGAGGAAGGGGGACAGGGCTTTAAGTGGGCCGGGTCCTGCTGGTGCTCAACACCAGCAGGTCTACAAAACAGGCGCTGAGACGGGTCCCTTTCGGGCTCTCCATTTTTACCCTCACCCTCAGGGTGAAAAAAAAATCTAAACTCTGCAGCCGTGCCACCTTTCACAGCCTATGATGTAACTCAAAGAGATTCGTTATAGTTCTGTCAGTCTCATCATTTCTGAATGGAAGCATCTTCAATATTATATGCAACGAAGCCATAGTTGTTGCCTATTTATCTTATGCAACAAACAACCATTGGCAAAGCCAATAGTCCTGGCTTCTTGTAGGTGTAATGTTACTTGTCCTATATATCTGGATGCAATGACAGAAACAGCAAAATTCCAGGCGGGCCGCACACTATGCTAAGCACAGATTTTTATCATGCGTGCTTTTAAGCCACGTCATTAATTACATCGGCCACACCCCTTTGAGACGCCCCATCCCCCAGATAGTAAGGGATGAAACGTAAGGGTTGCCCTGAGACGGACCCATAAATGATAGTCTTCCTGTCAATGGTATTAAAAGTCAATCCTTGTGCAGTGGTGTGAGTGCAAAGAGATGAGATCATGTGGAAAAGAGTGCACTCGCCTCCTGCCTAGAGTCCTGCGGCTTCCCAGACAGTCCCTGTGTACACACCTTGTCGAAGCGCCTTGTGAAATAGCAACTCAGTTGGTAAATGCACCAGCGCAATGCAGAAGACATGCAAACCTAGGTTGCCATCTTGTCAAGTACAACTCAGCCTTTCAACATTACTCTGGTGATAAAATCAGGGCAAACCTGCTAGCCCGAACAGTAGATTACCGCCTCGATCTTAATGGTTAACATCCAAGCGTGAGAAACAGTTGAGCATTACTATGACGATCATGTTAATGATCCCAGGTGGGCTGCGTGCTTTCTGCCCCTGGACTGCACATGAAGGGTTAAAAGATGCAACACGCTCTGAAAAATGAGGCAGACGTGTTAATATACCGCTCACAAAAAAGAGACGACAATCCCCTGACAGGTAGGGGAGGGCAGTCAATAAACAACCCTGCCTAGACCCATTGACGGGGTCTGGGGGGGCGACGGTCTGCAGAGCGCACATGTGAGGAGACGGGGAACGCTGCCAGGGGGGAGGGACGCCACTGGCTGCCAGCACAGACCCGCAGTGTCCACCGGAACAATGGCACTTTGCAACACACCCCGTCTGGCTGCTGTCCCCTCTTGCGCCCTCTTCATCATATGCATTTTTATTTTATTTTTGCATTGAAGTTAAAGTCGATATGTGATGCCTCCTCGGCCTTGTTTTTTGTTGTCCTACGCGTTATTAGCGTAACGACGACCCTGCATGTCGCGAGCGAATCCGTGTATTGCCCCCATCACTCGCGCGTGCAGACTTGTTCTTTTGTGTGTGCCGATACAAGCTGTGTCCCTTTCTCTGGGAAAAAATGAATTATTGACCAGACGCAGTCCTGTGTGCGGCTGAGGTGCGCCGGGTGAGATATGATGCTCTGTGCCCGATCTGTGCCCAGACCCACTGTACAGACCCCGGCAGCACCGCCAGACCCTGCTCTGCAGCATTCTATCAAACCTGGGCAGCATTTCTCCTGAAATCACGGCTTTCTTCTGCATGACAGACAGCTGGGCGAGACCATTCGCAAAGCAGGGGGATCCGATTTCATCTTGGTCAAACGTTGCTCCTGTCTGCTCGTGTCGGCGATAGCCTGTCTGCTGAGTTCCATATACAGTACTACAAGGTACTGACGCAGACCTGCGCGTGATTGTGCTCCCCGACTTGCACCTGACTTGTCCGCTTTTGAGCCCGCCTCCCCCCATGCCGGGCTCCCGGATGGACTGTTCCCAGCCTGGGCTCCTCTCGGTCCCTCTTTCTCTTCATTCTGCATGGCTCGCTCTCCTGGAAGTGGTTACCCTCGGCCGCCTTTCTTTGCCTGCGCTCGGGTCCCCATGGATCTCTGGACGGCCCCCCTTTAGTGCCTGCTCTGGCCAGCCCCGCCGCGCCATGGCCCTGCTGTGGATGGTGCTCCCGCTGGTGCTGCTGCCGGCGGCGCGTGCAGTGGAAGGTAAGTCTGCACGGGGCTGCAACAGGGGTGCTGGGTGGCATGTGTGTGCAAAGTTCAACAACGATGTGGCCCTCTGCCCAAGATAGGGTGGTTGCTGCTTTATCAGGGTGTGGGTCTCCCCACTTTGCATCCCTGTGGGTGGCGTTCTGCTCACTTTGTCGCCTCTGGCGTGGCAGTGTCTCCCTCACTTTCCTTGTATTTTTGAGGCGGTGGTGGGTGTGCTCGCCAGTTCCTCCCCTTGGCAAGGTTGAGGTGATTTATCTCGTAGGTTTCCCCCTCAAGGTGATGAGGTGGGGGTCTGCCCCAATGCCCCCACCCTACCCGGCTTGAGGGGTGGGTGTCTTCTGTGGGCAGGGGGGGGGGGATATGGAGCCTCTATATTTTGATAGATCACGTAGAGGTGTTGTATTGGAAGAAAGGACTGGTCATTATGTGGCTGGCTCGCTGAGGCGTCTAATTCCCCCACCACACACACACCCCTTTCTGCAGCTTGGCTAGTTTGGCGAGCATTAAGGCTATCAGCAGCCCGTTTGGATTAGTTGCAATGAGCTATGTTTATAACTGAAATGTAAAACACAATCCTCTCCCCCCCCTCAATATTATATTTGGGAGTCTAATTCATAATGAATGAAAGTGGGTTTCACTCCTTCAGAAGTCAGGTCTAAAGTTTGAAAAGGAGACTGGAGAGTTGTAATCAGGAATTGGTTTGCGGTGACTTGACTTCAGTCTTGGATGTCATTCAGTGACAGTCCTGCTTGAAGTACCCCCTATGGGTCAGTCCTGAGACATATGGGGGCAGAGATTCCCTCTATTGTATAGGTACACCAGCCTACTCCCAAACAGGTTTCTGTTGTGCAGTTTCGTCACAAGTGTGCTCTGGGTGGTGATTTGTTGCTGGCATGACATTATTTCCACAGTTGTCCCCGCAGTGCGCCCCCTGGTGGCTAGGAGCACTGATGCACAAGGGTGCTCCCGTGGCCTTGATGGGGACCCATATTTGTGTCAGGCAGATGACAGCGTCATGTCTGTCTGGACCTGTCACTCTGTGGCCACACTGAGGACCAGTGGAGGGGGAGGGGTTTCCTGGTCAGGTGGTTGCTTTGTGTGTGCCTGTAGTGGTCCGGTGGGGGCGATTATTTTGATCAATGGCATTGTAATTTTTGTTACCAGCACTGTTGTTACCCTCGGCTGTGCATCGACCAGAGATGACGCTGGGATCTTTCCATGCACAGCATTGCCCCAGGCTGGTTCCACAGCCCCCGGGGAGAGGGCGTTCTGTTTTGGAGTAATCCGGCGTCGGGTTGGACTCCTTCCAGTTGTGCGCCGCTGGGGAGAAGGAGGGGCAGTCGGTACATCCGACGAGGAACGAGAGACGTGTGGGCTCCTGGGGGGAGCCCCCAGCCCTTCAACAGGCAGGGCTTGGGGGCTTGGGTTGAGCCTCGCATGGGATGTACAGGTCGGGCATCCCTGCGAGGGCCTGTCCGTGGTCCAGCCGAGGCTTTCGGAGGTGGCCGAGCCTGTTGGCCTGTTGATGACAGGCCGCGAGCGCCGGTACACATGCAGGGCTGGTACTGGAGGGCGCAGCTGGTTTTAGAGGGATAGTCACATCTGGGTGTGCCCTCTGCAGACCACTAGAATCAACAGTACCAGTCGCATCCCTATAACGCCCGTTAGTGATGGAGAAGCGCGAGGCAGGACCGGTCCAGGCTACATTATTGCTTCTGGGACCGCAGCCTCCGCATCCCAGAGGGAGCAGGCACAGAGGCCTGCCCCCACATCATATCACACTTACGTATATCTATGTCTGTGTGTATATATATATATATATATATATATATATATATATATATATATATATATATATATATATATATATATATATATATATATATATATATATATGTGTGTGTGTGTATATCTCTATTTATGTATATATATATATGTGTGTGTGTGTGTATCTCTATTTATGTATATATATATATGTGTGTGTGTGTGTGTTTGTGTCAACACCGTGCATGCAGGATGCAGCAGTAGCTGTGTGTGGGTGGGGGGGGGGGGGGGTGCTGTTGCTTTCGATGCAGACGTGTGTGCGGCGACGGTGGTGCTAATGGGGACCCGGAGTACAAAGAGGCCGGGGGAGGGGCGGGAAATCCATGAATGATATAGCACCTTATGTGAAACAGCAAAGTAAGCGCCTCCCTCCCGTCTGGGAGCTGCTTTCCCCATTGACGGCGGCAACCTGAAGACGGAAGCCCGTGTCAGGCAGCGGCAGAAGAGTCGTGATTGAGACGCGCATTTTATTTTTCAAGGGAGATTGGGGTCTGCGGATGCTCCGAGGCTTCGTTCTTTTTTTTGGCAAGCGCGCGGGCGATGGGGTATTTGTAACTGGTATATTTGCCCATCAATTATATGTTCCTGGGTACGGATTACAACTGATGCCCGTGGATTGTGAGCAGATAAAATAGAATTTGTTTTTGAAGATTCCTTCTGTGTTTTACACTGTAGCGGATTCCGTGAGCAGACAAGTGCCCGGGAGCCCCAAACACACCCTCCCTCTGCTGTGGACATAAGGTAGCGCCCACCTCATGCCCCCAGAGTCACCCCGATGTGCCAGTCTCAAAGAGGCACACGCAACTTGAACTTATTCCAACATCTATAGGAAACTTTCTGTCCAGGCTTTGGCGCACTCACTGTGTTTGAAATCTCAGAATTCTACAATATAAAGTATTTGGGGAAAACGCCCCCCAAAATTGCAGCTTTTGTTTTGCTGCACTTTTTCTCCTCACGCAAGTTACTGTTTTTCTAGACCGCACTAGGGACGTTCCCCTCAACCTCACATCAATGTAATTTTTTTTACCTGCTTCGGTATTTTTTAATATAAACTTTATTTTATCGGGGAAGAAATAACACTGCAGCCGAAGTGTCTGGAGGTACAAGGGCGCATTGTGGAGCCGCTCGGGGTATAAAAAGAGACTCGAGTTTCATTCTGCGCTGATCAAAGCCAGGCAGCCGTGAGCTTGAGTCAGGTGATCGGGACAGTATGGGGCAGCGCTCTCTGTCCGTTAGCGGAAGGTGCTCCGGGGCTTTTATATCGGGCCTGTAAATATTTGTATAGCGGCGAGCGGGGATGGCCTGTCTCCTAAGTGCAGCTTGTAAAGGCGAGCGCCTTTCAGCCGAATACCCGGTAACACGCCTGTGCTAAGCCACTTGCAGGCGGTGTTTGGAAAGAAAATAAGCAGATACTCACTGCCCCCCCCCCCCCTCTCCCTCCCCGCCCAGTACAAACACGCTTCTGAGAAGTGCTGCTATCCGCCTGTTAAGTACCGGTGCTTACATTGAAAGGCTATTGTAGCAACAGAGGAGGGTTGTCAGTGCTCGCGTATTACCAGTATTACAACCGAGCCAGAGGCGGCAGACACTTCACCTATAACATATTCATCCCAGCCGAGAAGTGCTGGTGCGCGTATATTACCAGTATTCACCACAGCCTAGAAGTGCTCCTGCTCACTCACATATAACCAGTTTTCACTCTAGCCCAGAGGTGCTTGTATGTTACCAGTATACACTCTAGCCTAAAGTGCTCGCATATTAACAGTATTCACACCAGCCTAGAAGTGCTTGTGCACCAGCCTAGAAGTTCTCGCGCTAGCATGTTATCAGTACTCACACCAGCCTAGAAGTGCTTGTGCATGCATATTGCCAGTATTCACTCTAGTCTAGAAGTGCTTGTGCTCGCATGTTACCAGTATCCGGACCCTTTACGAAGTGCCAGTGCTCGTGTATTACCAGTTTTACAACTCAGACAAGAAGTGACATTGTCCTTTATTACAACCCAGCGCATATCAGTGCTTGTATATTTTCAGTATTATAACCCAGCACGGAAGTGCTTGCATATTACCAGTATTCACTCTAGCCTAGAAGTGCTTGTGCTCGCATGTTATCAGTATGCACACCAGCCTAGAAGTGATTGTGCTCGCATGTTCCCAGTATTTTCCCCAGCCTAGAAGTGCTTGTGCTCGCTTGTTTCCAGTATTCACACCAGCCTAGAAGAGCTTGTGCTCGCATGTTATCAGTATGCAGACCAGCCTAGAAGTGCTTGTGCTCGCATATTACCAGTATCCAACCCTGTCGAGAAATACCACTGATTTTAAATTATGAGTATTGCCAACAACTTGGAAAGCACCAGTGCTGGTGTATTATCAGTACTGTAAAGTGCCAATGCTCGTATATTATCAGTACTGCTTACCAGCTGAGAAGTGCCAGTGTTTGTATATTAGCAGTTCTTCTACCCAACTAAAAAGTACAAGTGCTGGTACATTATTAGTACTGCTAACTAACTGAAAAGTGCCAGTGCACATATATCACCAGCAGGGCACTGGAATTATGCGATTGTGTGTCGATTTTCACATAATTATAGATTTACCACATTTGCCACATAGTCCACTATGTGCTGCATAATCTGCAGATTTTAGCCCCCTACAAAATGTTGATTTAACTTTTAACGGTTTAAACGTTACTAAAAATGCAGTGACACGTGTTGCCACGCAGAGGAAGGCCCTTGGCAAAGCTGGACTGGTCAGCTTTCTGTTGCTTAGTGCTATATATGGGTTTTGAATTGGTACTGAAGAAGTGCAACCAATGTACAGACAAAACAGTGTTACCAAGTTTAAAAAAAGGCGAAATAATGAAATCAAACTGTTAAAAAATGTGCCGCATTATGCTGGATAATTTGCCCTTTCTTGCTGCATAGTTTACCAAAACCTGCTGCATAATGTGGCCCTCTCCTGCCGCATAATTCCAGTGGTCCTGATTATCAGTACTGCCAACCAGCCGAGAAGCGCCAGTGCTATGTATTATCAGTACTCAAGCCCCACTGAGAAATGGTGCTCCCAGTTTGTCATTAATAAGGGCGCAGCGCGGCAGAGAAATTCAGGTATTTCCATTTATAAGTTAGTGAAACCTGTCCCTGGAGTAACAGTGCTTGCAAATCAACAACGTCGCTACTCTACTGAGTAACAGTGCCTCGACCCAGACATCCTGTTAAAAGCCGCGCCGAGCCTCACCCTCTTAAAAAGCTCACGAGCTCTAGAGTTGGACCAGTATTTTATTTTTTCATGTACATTTATTGCAATCCGGCTGAGAAGTGTCAGCACTCGTATACTGTCACTGTTGCAGCCGGGCTACAAAATGGTTTTTAGAATTTACAAGCACCCTTGCTCTCGTCTAAATATATTACAAACACCGAACATGGCCGGCATTACCATATACAAACATTACAGCCCTGCTCAGAAGTGTCAGTGCTCATATACAATGCTTATATATTAGAAAAGTGTAGTAACTTGTCAGGTAAGCGCCTGTGGGAACTCTTGTACCAACCCATTGCAAGCCATTTCCGAGCTGCCACTCGGTTGAAAAGTGCCAGTGTTAAGCGCTACGACGCCTTGCCGAGACACTCGCCTGTTAATGAACGTATTCATTCGTATGAAATAGTTAACTGATGATTTTTACAATTCCTTGTTTAGGACTGAGGGGTGGTTGCAGGTCGGTGGAGTATGTTTTACTGTTTTTCAGAAAACTGCCGTATGGTGCTGTTCCGGTACTTTGTAACGCAAGAGCATTATTATGTTTTGTGCCGTTTTACATAGCGCGAACTATGCACCGAGGACTTTGTAGCGCTTTAGAGGATATGTTACACTTTCTTTAGGCACGGATACCTTATACTTTTTTAAGGAACGGATACCTTATACTCTTTGTGTAGGCACGTTGAGGGTAAGTGATTTGCCGAGGGTTACAGTAGGTTGAGAGGAGGCGGAGATTTGAACATGGTTCAGCAGCTCTTGCCGCTGGGCTACATCGAATGTAAACTGTGAGACTTCCCACGCTAAAACTGTTCAGATGGCTGCTGGCTAAGTGTCTTCTGCAGGGAACAGTTTGCAGTTTGGCGGGTGTCACTTTAATTGTATTTGTATGGTGTTTCCTTATACTCTACGCAGGTGTTGATTAAGGATCCCCACTTTACATGTAATTTATGTAGCGCTTCCAAACCCGATGGGTCCCGGAAGCGCTCCGATTTTCACCATGTTCATATGCCACTTTTGTGTGTATGGTTGAAAGTGCCGGTTGTAGATTGGCTTCTGTAGGAAACAGGCCTAGATTGTCATTTACTGTTGATGTTTTCATGTGGAACAAAATATGAAGATCCATTGGGTTGCAGGTGTGTTGAATTAAATTGCACAGCGTGTCTGTAGAGATGCGGTCGAAGGCCACTCGTATTTGTAGAGTTCACTTCCTAGGAGTGTAGGGGGCTCACTGTTTGATCTGTTCCAGTGAATGTAAACAAGCCCTCAACTGCCGCCGCGTGGCTTCCGTAGAAGGTCATGACCTATCGAGGCCCATCTTGTTCCAAGGCACCTGCAGTTCTCACAGGCCATCGGTAGGGGCGCACCATCCACCACAGGAGCTTGACTGCAGAGGCCTTGCCCCAAAAACACTCCCCGAGTCAAAAAACGTGCGACTGAGTTCGCTCTGTACCGAGGCCTATCTCCCCCGCTTCACTATAAAATGGCCACCTCTCGCGAACACACTGCTTGCTTGACCCCGTTTCTGGATTTCATTCGACATCTGGGTTCCTGCTACTGCTAGTCTTTAAACCTCGCGGCCCACGGCTACCCATTCTGCCCCAGACGGACTGGGTGGCGTTGGCGCTGCACAAGTGGAGCACAATGGAAGCGATTCATGTGAAAGTATAAATCCGCATTTCGGCATTTGTTTTGCATTACAAAGCATCGGATTTGTGGCTTGCTGCGTGTTGTGGTGTAGAGCATAAATTGAGCCAATGTAAATAGGGCTTGCTATATTTTACATTCTGTTTTTTAAATGTTTTTGTTTTCTAATAAAGTCATATTTTTGCGACTGCTATGACAACGTTCATGTATGCGGAATGTCAACAAATACTTTTAGTCGTGAATTTAATTCAAAATTAATGTTTTGCAAAAAAAAGTGGCCTGGCTTAATGCTGAATCCGAATATTGCCCCTCAACCCAGAGCAAACGGAATACATATACATTTTCACATGGAGGAACAACAAATCTTATGTTTTTGCATTTCTGAATGAATGTACTACTTTTATTTTGAGCTTTATGATTGTGATGTATGACATCAAGTAATGTAGTATAGTTAGAAATATTGGCACGTTTTGAATCGAATGCAAAAGTCGTCAGGCAAGGAAAACCCTGTTTGAAAAGCTCTTTATCCGAGCCTGCTTTCATCCTATTTTAAATGTGAGGCAAAGGTGGTTAGTTTGCTTAGTTCAACTTTCTTGAATTTTCAAATATTGGCCTCAGTGTTAAAGAAAGCTTGCAAAAATCTACGATTACAGCTATTACCAGTGTTGAATCTAATATTACTACTACTACTACTAATATACTATATTATAACTGTACCTTAGATACCAGTGGTCTTATTATTATTAATAATATTTTTAGCATATTTTATCAGGGTACTACATACTTTGTATATCCCTTTTCGGATATTTAACGGGTCGTAGGTTCACCAATTGTAGTTACAACCTAGGACTATGTTGGTTACTTGAATGTGTATTCTTACAATGATTGTTTTAATGTATTGTATGATTTATTGCACTTGCACATTTATGGTCCAATGACCGAAATAAAGTATTCGAAAGATAAATGATATTATGGCTGTTATCACTGTTATTATTTTTACTGAGCAGTCTTTAGACTCTCAAATGTAAGGTTTTATTATTACCCATGTTACAAAAGTCTAAAGAGCTTGAGTTATCCTCATCTGAAGGAGGAAAGGCACAGTAGGCCCGATGTTCCCCATTACTTTGCACGCCTTGGTGCATGTGCCTAACCCACTGAGTTCTCCTAAAGGCTTTAGCAGAGGCCCTTAAAATAATCACTTATTTTTCTTTCCAGGAGGCCATATGTTGAGGTTCCACTCTAGATTTCCGCATGGAATACATATGTGCGCCAGTTAAAACAACATGCAGAAGTGCCTGTTCCTTATTGTACAGCACTTTGCTACCCTCCGTGGAGTGTGGTTTACGCTCTAGTTCTAGTGAAAACAAGAAATACACAAAATGGGAACCTACTGCTTCTTAGGTAAAGAGGCGTTGCCCTGCCAGGCTGTATGAGGCCCTTTATTCGAACTTCCCAGGAATTATAACGTGTGCTGGCCTATCCTGAAACTTGGTTGAGCAGGTATTGGACTACTGCACCTTGATTTCATAGGGTAGCTCAGGGTGTTTGGGCGCAGGCTGCGTAGATTTGAGTCTAACATGCTTACCATAGGCATGCATGCCGCCGGGGTTCACTTAACTTTTCAAAGAAAATAAGTGTGTATCGCTGAGGTGTGTCGTAAAATATATTATTAAATGGCCAAATATATTTCAGTTTAGAGAATGCTAAATAAATGATAAGACCTAAAGTTCATAAAACATAAACTGTGACAACACCAAAGTAGTCAAATGAAGATTTAAGAAAAGATATTCTAAGTTTATTGTTTATCAAGTGGAAAAAATACAAGTGCAAACATAGTTGAGAGCATGGAACATGTTTGTTCATCAGTTTAAATGTTTACAAAAATAATAGAAACATATGTTTTGTTCCTGTCTAGAAAAGGCACTATCTTGATTTTGTTTAGGAATAGTATGTTTGTTCTGTTGTTGGGTTTGTCAATGGTTTTCTTCATGTTTACTAAATGATGCTGCCTGCACTCCAGCTGTGCAGTTTGAATGGCAGTTGCAAAAGCCATGTTCAGAGGTTTACACTTAGCGAGTCCATTCTATGAATGTCAACAGTAAAAAGGTCCAATGGCCCTTGGACAGAGACAAGGCTGAAGACTAAGTGGGTTCTGCTGCAGGCATGCATATATAGAAGGATGGGTTTAACTTTAACACCTATTACTCTGGGCTGGCCTGATTTAGGTAGCATTAGGCATTGTTTTATTATATAGCTCCTAGTACTCTGGGTTGTCTGATTTCATATAGCACTTTTCAATTAATGTTTTAATAGAGTAATTAACACGTGCTGGCAACATCATTTTGTATAAAACTTAATGTTACAAGTTAGCACATTTGATATAGCTCTAAAACCAGTATACATAGATGCATACAAATTTGCAAAGTGTAATATTTGTGGGAGGTGGGGCCTTGTTTGGGCAACAAGGGCCCTTGCCTCCCATAACAACAATATTACATCCTATATTACTCTTTGTAGATATCCATATATTGTTTATGCCATGCTGTTTTTTCACTTGGTACAGCTATAAATACAGGTATTTAACATCAGTGAACACTGAAATAGTTAATGCGAAGAGATAACATTTCATGAAGTAGACGCTGTGAGTAAGGGCATTGGTATTTTCTTGTGTTAAGAGATTTTGCTGCAGAATCTCAGTATTTTGGGAGTTCTTCAGTTGTCTATGGTGTCGCCATGTAATAATATGGAATTTGATCTTGGCAATGTATTAATACATGCCTGAAGGGTTGTTTATAAGGACAGCTGTTGCAAATAACATGCTTATTGCGGTCACATTGATTTTTTTTTACGCAATTGCTTCTTTCTGTTTGAATCAGTGCAGTTAACCATAACTGGCTAATTTTAGTAGTTGTGTTCTTTTATTCACATCCATAAGGTTGCTAAACATAAATGTTTTTCAGGGAATCTTTGGGGTTTTGTTATTATATCATTTTCTTAACCAATTTTTGATGAATCTATAGTGGTGGTGATTACTATAATCAATCAATCAATCAATAATGGTGAGAAAGGTAATCACATTTTATTTTAATGGGCCCAATCATATTACAGATTGGTTCAGGAACCATGTATAGTTTCAAACCACATTTAGTGGAACTAAATCATAACCATTACTTCTACAATGTGACTCATCTTCTTCAGGCTCACACTAGATGAGGTTGGCTGACAGTGCAGGAACCAATTTTGTTTCTTTCTTCTTTTTTTTAGTTTTCCAGTGTGGTTTACAAACAAACAAACCATTCATAGATACCATACGAGCAGCAAAGTAAGAAATCTCAGTTAGACCCCCAGACAATCAGATCGAAACATGTTTGCAAACTTCAGTGTAGGTTTACGAACCTCAATCAGTGCCTGCCAGCAATGATGTCCAAGACATTTTCTAGTGGTGCCAGTATAACTAGTGAATCAGCATTCATAATTTCTTAGTAACTCAAAAAAATATTGAACAGACTTATATCAAACCGCAAAAACTACCTATTCGTATACATTAGCTGTAAACTTGAATTTGGTGTAACTGTGTCTTGTTGCTTATTATTAAGTTGAGAACAAGACTTTTGAATGGGACTTCGTCTTCCAACTCAGACCTCCATAATAGATGTCACTTAATACATTTTCAACCTCTTTAGCAACCCTTGTCCTTGGTAACCGCAAGTGGGGCCCGCCGGCACTCATTTTTAGACTACAGTTATGTTTCCTCATCAGACATTGACCCAGAACAAGAGAGAACAACTCAATAGGAGGAAAGAAGAAAAAAGAGAAAGGCAGAAAAACAGACAAAAGGAGAACATAGGGATTTAGAAATAAAAAACCATCAAGAGTGAAAAAAAGGGAGGAAGTGTCTGGTGGTGGATGAAAAAAGACGTGGTGGAACCAACACTTATGCAGCCTTGGTATTCTGTACCCCCAATCAATAGCATCTGAGCAAAACTTTGGGCCCCGGCACGTATTCTTTTCAAAATGAAAGCACTGCTTATGCGGAATGAATATTCAAAACTAAATGGACCCCGTGTTTGCCACATTTGGTGCAGAGTTACAAAAGAGTTACATAATATATCAAATGGAAAGGCTAGCTCAACTATATTTACAGAGCGCTTGTGCTATTGCGCCGCATTAATTTGTGTGTGTGATGCAAGCAACATAAGTGCCTGTGGACAAAGTCATGTTTACTTTAAGAGAATCTGATTTATGGCTTGAGCTTATTTCTACCTCCAGTCCTTGAATTCCTATAAAAACGATTACACAATAAAACGTGGTACAATGGATAAATGATAGAGCAATTGGAAAATCTTTAATAAAAACTGTAATAATAATAGGAAATTTTTTCATAACAATACTGCAACTTTTAATTATACAGTAATAAGAGTAAAATACTACAGCTTCTGATGACAATAACAATAGTAATAAAAACAACAACAATAACAATAATAATGATAATAGCCGCTTAACCGCGGCCGTGGTGCGGCGGTTTAGCGGAGTGGGCGGGGCCGCGTCGGCCAACGGACGTGCACAGCACTACGAAGGTAGTGTGCAAGACGGCCGTTGGCCGACGCAAGCAGCGAAGGGGATAGTGAATGTAACAGCAATAATAATCATAATAACAATATTATTAATAAAACAAGTAATGATAACAACAATAATAATAGTAATAATTTCAACAATACTCCTCCTAATAATAATGTTAATAATACCAACAACAACAATAGAATTATTATTATTATTATTATTATTATTATTATTATTATTATTATTATTATTATTAATAATAATAATAATAATAATAATAATAATAATAATAATACCGGTGAAGGTAACAGTAGCAATAATAACAATAATAATACCAACAATAGCAATAATAATAATAAGAACAATAATGCTAATACTATATTACTAATACTACTAATAATGATGATAATAATAATACCAGTGAATGTAATACTAATAATTACAATAATAACAAGAGTATCAACAATGAAAAGAATGATGGTGGTGCTGCTAGTGCTTTCACTCTTGTACACCACGTCCTAGACGAGCTGCTGCTGGGACAGCTGCTGGTGCTCCTTGCACATTCCAGTGTGTGCCTTGAGCTGCTCTGAGTCTCAGGGTCTGTGGGGCGGTGCAGGCTCCCCACACGCTTCTGCCCCCACCCCTCTGACCAGTGGGAGCGAATAGACACACGCCCTGCCCTGACAGCTACCTTCTGGGCTCCTGAACTGTGGATTTCACGGTCAGGAGAGGCGAGGGAGGTGGGGGCGCAGATGAAGGGGGGCGCCTGCGTAGAGAGTGGAACACAAATGACATTTCCAGGGATGGCAGAGAGTGGGTGACTAATGAGGCGAATTCAGTGTTCACACAATGTTGCACATTGTGGACAATCCACGTCCAGCACACTAGGCCTGCGGTGAAATTAGTGCTGAACCTGGCAACTCTATTATTTTTCCTGGGTATGCAACAATCAGTGGCGACGAGGTTTTTCAACTCATGGATATCCGGCCGAAGTCTGGCCTAAGAGAATCCCCTTCTGACTAATAATTTAATATTTACTCTTTCGAAGCTGATAGTACAAGAGAGTGACTGAAAATTAGTGATTCAGCTAAAACACTTTATTATTGGCAGTTTATAAATTCAGTCTGAGTTGTTTTTTGCTGAAGTTCTCCATATGTTCTGGCATAAATTTTTTTATTGAAAAATTGACCAGAGGGAAATAGGAGGATTAATAACTTACAAGAGAGCAGGCTCACGAGCGTTTGGTATTGCTTTTATTAAGTGTGTCTGAAATTTAACTGATTTAAAATGTTTTAAATTGTATTTGTCTCTCTGTCATGCTGTACTTGGCCACAGTCATTGTTCTGCTGATTGATGACTTGGAAAAAAGTGTTTCAAAGCACCATTTTTGTCAGAAAGTTTGAGCTGATCACCGAACACGGTAGAGAGCGGCAGCGGCGTGTTTTTTTTCGGAATGAATATAAGACATTGAGAACCAGAAATAAAGTTGGAAAGGATACTATACTTCTGTTTAAATATCGTGGACACGCCGCATACATCGGAACCCCTGTGTGGGTCGGAAGTATCACCGCATTTCAAAAGCTACTGACTTGAAGCATTTAGCCTTGAGAAAGTCGCAGGACTACACCCCCAAAAGCGACGAAACACGTGTTGGCTGTGGCTGTTTTCAACTGATACACAAGAACACGGAAATAAAACGAAAAAAGAACCAGACGGAACTGTTTCAAAACTTTATTGCATGATGATGATATAATTTAGTGCTTTTTTCACAATAGGGAAACCAGTTGACAATTTAACGTATGCTGGGGACTGAAGTATACTATGAACAGAGTTGAGGCTCGAATGTTGTAGAGTTGTGTGGTTCTCTAACCCTTTAGCACCGTTTTGTATTAATGTTATAAACCCAAATCAACCGGTGTGATTCTACTGAGAGGCGCCATAATCCTTTTTATAATACCACGTTTCTAAGGTTTTGTCCACCATTTTTGTCAGAAAGGTTTTGCCTTAAACTTTGATGACAGCAAAATCTTGAAGGCTACATGATTTCCAGTAGTTCTTAGATGGTTATCTAGTGTAGAAAAGAAAACGACTCTTCTTACCCAGTCCTGCGTCTCATACTATCATCCATATTAGGCATTCTCGAATGTTCCTTTCTTTCATGAAGCTTGATGGGTTTTCGTGAGATCTATTGTGATATTATTTATCAGATGGCCCTTTTAAGATCACACTAGTAATGGGATAGTGTAAACATTTATATTGTTGGTATAGTGTTAAAGAGCACGTTTATTCGGACCCCTGTCTTCAGAGAAGAGCGATTTGCTTTTATTTTTGTGCTCTTGGTTGAGTTGAAGCCTTGTTGTCAATGGACCACAATGAAACATTTTTTGCTCATAGCAGGCAGCACAATTTGTTGTGCAAGTTTAAAACATATTATTATTATTATTTTGAAAGTTATATAGCACTAGGTAGACCCGATGTTATCAGAGCGCTTTACATGTTTTGAGTTTACACGAGGTACATGAGGGGATTCACAAGAGTCACAGTAGGACAACACAGCATTTGTTTGCGTTGATAGTGAATATCAAGCAACAATCTGCCCAGCAACAAGATATGAGATTTATTTTTCCCCATTTTGTAACTAATGATAATATTTATGTTGGTAAGTTTTATCTATAAAAGTCGTTCCGACCCCTCCATGAACTGTGTTTGAAATGGAATTACATATTTGTTAACTCCCCTACAGTGATGAGTATTTGTTAACTCCCCTACAGTGATCAGCTTGAACTTTCCATTTTGAGGTGAAACGTGCGATTGTGGTCATACATTTAAAGCAGTGTTTTACTTGATAGCGTAGGTTCAGAACATGGTTTACCTTTGGGTGGTTGTCTTTCTATTGAGATTCGCACTGTAAGTTGACACTCGAGTACATAATTCCCCTAATTCACCCTCTCTCATCTTCATGAAGTGTGACTACCATTATGCAAGTAAGGCATTTTTTAACTTAATGGTGTATTCCATTTCAGACGTCAAGGGAGGTCTGCATGGGTTTCTCAGTAGAAACCTGGAGAAACTCAAGGGTTTGTAACTTAATAAAATATTTAAAAAAATGGACAACACTCTAACAAGATGCAATGTAAGAAATCTAACTCATTGGAAAAATAGAGCTCCAGTGAACATACGTAGTCAAACATTTTTTAAATAAACAATATGAAGGTAATTGCAATATGAACCTCGTGTTTATGATGCCATTGAGCAAAATCATTAGAAGCAAAAAACCGAGCAGCCATCACACATCCTTTGACTGTTGGTGATGGGGAAATACTGGGTGCATACACATGAATTTATAAGGATATTCATATATATTTTGTAACAGTTGGCTTTACAGAAAGTGAATCAAATGACCTTTGACCCTTGTGTGGGCACTAGAAATGATATCGCCGAACCTTAGACCTTGGGGAAGGAGTGGCTAAAAAGGTCCTACTATGTGTCCAAAACTAATACATACCTTCAAATTCTCACAAAGAAAGATGAAGGCAGCTATGCAGTCACAAGAAAAAAAATCTAGTCACACTTTCAACATTTGGCAGATCATAAACGATGCTCCTAGCATCAGTTTCTCTGCCAAATAATGCATGGGCATAGGTTCCTTGCTGTTTCCAGCAGGAATGACCACGCATTCCTGCTCTAGTGGGTGCCAGGCATTAAGTTGACGAGTCATCTAAAAGCTGAGAGTCTGTGTAAATTATGGTCTTTAAATAAAACCATACCATTTTCAGCAGCAACCCCTACACGATTTCCATGGAAAAAGACATAGTTCATAACATTTTAGGCAGATAACTGAATCCCACCACTACTTAATGTCAGTGCGCTGATTTTATCTTAGCGGATCAAGCAATTTAACGATATAACCTGAGTACCAGATTTAGTGCACCTTTTTTGATCCACACAAAGCCCTTCAAGGTGTCCTGGGCTGAGGCATTCCACAGACTTCATTTCTTGGCATCTTTAGGCCTTTAATTTGCATTTGTCAGGGTGCTGTCATCTGGCCATTGCCTATTGCCTAGACAAATGACTAAAGTCCCTTGAGCTTAGCCCTCATCAGCTCTTGAGAATTATGTTTTTTTCGGGAAGCTATATTGAATTAATTAGCAATTGTATGTAGTGATTTTATTAAGGACAAAGGGGAACAGTGCATTTCCATAAATCATTCTGTGGGAAAATTTGGTTTGAAAAATAAATTCTGAAAATAGTTGAAAAACAATTTTGTCAAAACTTTTTGGAGAGTGTACACTTTCTGATAAAACTGTGTTAAAATCATCACACTATTAATGGCTACATATAAAATATTTTTTGTCCATTACATTACTGTGAAACATTTACGTCTACGGTCTAGGAGGTCATATATTCTTTGATAGGAGCAAGAATAGCTTATTTTGTATTTATTTATTCAATCGTTTTTAATGTTTTACAAAATCATAAAACAATATAGACAAAATATTTAGGCGGTATATGAGCACACACTGAACATTTCGTAAAACTATGTATTTTTATATTTTAAAAGGATATTATTTTCCTTTTAAATTCTACATCATTCAAATTCATCAAAGAGTAAACATCATCTTCCATTGACGCCATATTTATCAACTAAATTGGAATAATGTGTTCTGTGCTCAACCACTTAGCTAAAAAAAACATGTTATTGTCTCAGTCACAAGTCCGCATAGGGCCTAATGACAAGTCGTTATTTATTGTTCCTGATAAATAACGGTACCTCGGAGTACGTTGTTTATCAGGTGCGATAAATAGCACCTATTACGAGTTGGTGGGAAATAACATGAGGATTTTGGTATTTAATGCACACAAATCCGCAGGATACGATAAATACAGTATGTTTTCCCCTATTACATTTTAGCAGTCTTGACCTGCCGAAATGCACCCAAACTGTAGTTATTACTGTATCCAATAATTATAAAATGTGTTAAATACCTTCAAACTCAGAATTCCGACCCAAGTGTAAACTAAAGTTTACACATGGGTTGGAATATACGAGGAACTAGTAATTAGGCCCATAGATGGCTTTAACTCCTGACCATAAGAAGGCCCATCCAAGTGGTCAAGATTTTATAAATGGTTGCTGTCCCAGTCAAAGCAGCGTTATTGTTTTTTTTCTTTATAAGGGATAAACCCGGAATGTAATTATTACATCAGCACAGACCAACAGAACGATAGCGTGAACTGTTAAACTTAAAAATGACTGTGACCAATCTGACATATTACTCATTGTAGGAGTTCATGGAAGAGACATTTTTGAAGGTGCTACATTAAAAGTATGCCAATTTTGAATGTCCACATTGAAAATCCGTGTCCCCGTTTTTAGTGATAATACAACCACATCATAGGTCTGACAATGCTTCCCAACAAAGTGCTCGGAGCTGTCTTCTGTTTAGCGTACTAACATGGGATCAATGCTCGCAATGCATCACGTTTTCTGACATCAGTGATGAATCAATTCTGAGGACTTGCACGAGAATGGATTTGTCTAGATTGGGACCAGATCACAAATTCCTGCCATCAACCAATTTGACGAATCATGGCATGATATTGGAATTTGTTAGCCCAATAGGCTAATTCGGGAAGGCAGGTGTTGAGCTGAGCTGGTAAATGTTTGATTAAACCCATTAATACCTCTTATTATACTTTTTACACACAATGTTTTCAGCAAACACCTTCTTCAATTGTAGGAATTCGTCACTCATCAACCCTAAGTGGCGAAACTCATGCTCCAACTTAACTTTTTTGACTACCAACTACCGAGCCATTAATGTAGGTAATAAGATACATTTTAGTTTGAAATGATTTATCACTGAGTTGTATCCATGTAGTTACTCCCTAGCAACTATAGCTTATGCTGGTGTCCATTTGGAGTGTACTGTAAAAGCACTGCGGGCCTTATTTAGAGTTTGGAGGATGCAGGATATCTGCGAGAAAGTGCTGAATGTCCCGTCTGCACTATTTCGAGTGTACAAAGAGGCCCTATGTACGCTAAATATGGAGGATATGATGCCCGTCCCTGCTTGGTTGATATTCTCATTCCGACAAAACCTAAATGAGACCCTACCTCTATCGCACAGAATAAAGCTGCAACTGTAATTGTACTTAATTTGGTAACTTGACCAATGAGGGCTTTTAGTTCTAGGGCCAAACCTGCTACAAATAGTTTAATAAGTGGTGGAGCCAACAAGCTTCCCTGCTTGACTCCATGGCCTGGTTTTCATTCTGTTTGGCACCTTATACTTGTTTTAAGTCAAGTTAAGGCTGTGTATATTTTCAGAGCATTTAGTAACCTTTGTGGGCGAATCAAGATTTACAATTCGATTACAGGAACCGGCCATTGGTCCAAGGAGTATTCAGCAGTGCAGTAAGTGGAGACATCTTTGAAAAAAAGGCTACAAATACACAGCAGTTGACTGCTATCCCTTTATTTCTAGAATGTATATTTCTCAAAGGCTTGACCGGAGAGCACCATTTCCAACCCTTTTCAGAATTGCGCTCTGATTTACAGGGTTTAATTGTAAGAAAAGCTGCACTATCGTATTCAAAGGCACGTTGCTAACCCAAAAACGACATTTTTAGCTGACTGAACGTGCGATATTTTGTAGTTTGGGCAAAACAACAAACATTACATGAAGCACAGTATAAGAGTGGGATCAAAATATGAGCATCTTTTTCAGAGTATTTTTTTTCCTCCTCACTAAATCAGTCCTGTATGATTCTAAAAACGTCTTCAGTGTGCTCAGCGCCGCTGCATCTGAGGGGTTGTGCAAGTGAGTTTCAGGTCTCTTGGGCACGCCCATAGTGAACAAGTAAAATGCTTAATTTGGAAGGTCAATGTACATATTCAGACGTTGTTTCATTAGGGGGGCAGAGCAGTAAAATACAATGTTCTGCACTTGGGTATGTGATCTTCCAGATTTGCATATGTAGATCTGTTTCAGATCTTCCACTTTTCACGAGAATCCTACCAGTGGAACTGTCAGTGCATAGAAGCTGAATATGCTTCTATGCACTTCCATAGAAAGATAAACTATTCAGTTTTCCGTAATGTATTTGTAGGTAACAATGTTATGGGAATTTCCCGAAATAGATAATTTTGATGATGAAAAAGTCTCAAAAACTTTCTGACACAAGTATTTGTGAAATGACAGGAGGGCTTTGAGGGCGATAACGTCATATGTCAGGCACTTGAGAGTGGACTGATCACACCCCTATCCTACTGAATTTTCCGAGTCCCTGACCTACCCAGAAGCGTCAAGTTTTCTCTGCAGGTCTTGCAAACTTTTGACAAAAGCTTGTAGCTGATTTCTAAAACCCCTTTTAGAACCTGTCCTTCTGAAGTAGCAGCCTAGCTCTGCCCAGAGGTCCCCCATGGCAGCTGGTTTTGTTTTTGTCATTACTACGGGTAGCAGCTTGTTTTGCTTTTGCAACTACTACAATAATCGCTACAGTGCTTAATCTGTCATATCTAAATTTGCTAAAACACAATAAAAGGCTCTGGAAGTGAAGAACGGTATCTACTAAGTTGTACACTAAAACTAGCTACATTTTACAGTGCTGCTATAAAAATATATCACCAGTAACTCCAGATCAAAATAGAAGTATCTCTGTTTCAGAATATTTTTGTCTCCTCCCTAAATCAGCCTCATAAGATTCTAAAAACATATTTAGTGTTGTCAGCACCACTGCTTGAAATGCAAGTTAAATGAAGTCCTTTTGGAAAACGGTCTTAGCAAAGATCTCAAATTTTGTTGCCTCAAATTGTAATAGGCCTGCATTAATATTGAAATAATAGAAATTTCAGGGATGAAAAAGCAACTAAAATGGGGACTGGATAAATTAGTCACTCTTCCTCACTAACATGAGATCTTAGCCTGAGCAGAACCATTAAGGTCAGAGCATGAAATCATGATACATTTCTGATAAATCCAATTTGAATAGCGCAACAGGTTCCACATTTTGTAGTGAACGAGTGGCATATGCCTTTTGTTGTATTAAAAATGACTAGATTTTTCGAGTCAATCTCATAAAGAGAAAAAGGACATCCACTCCTGAGAGGATGAGTATGTACCTTCATGATAGAGGGGTTCACTTCCTCTGCAGTGTAATATGCTTCTTAGAGGAAGAAAAAGTCACAATGTTTGAAAGCGGGCTACTTTTTAGATGGGATTCTTAAAGAGGAGACTTGGTGTCTTCCTGGTTAGACCCTGCCTTTATTGTGAGTTGTGACATTCTTTCTTAGAAGAAGAATTAGAAGACATCATGATACCTTGAAGTTAGGGCTGCTTGAATGTAAGACAGGCTTCTGAAGTAGTAGACTGTGTGTCTTCCTGGTTAGAGGTTGCACTTCCTGTTGCCTGTTACATAATTCTTAGAAGAGGACGTACAAAGTATCCTGATTTCTGAAAGCAGGCCTGCTTGTGTGCTATTAGAACGGCTTTTGAAGTAGTAGACTGTGTGTCTTCCTGGTGAGGGGTTGCACTTCCTGTTGCCTGTAACATAATTCTTAGAAGAGGACGAACAAAGTATACTGATTTCTGAAAGCAAGCCTGCTTGTGTGCTATTAGTCAAGCTTTTGAAGTAGTAGGCTGTGTGTCTTCCTGGTTAGAGGTTGCACTTCCTGTTGCTTGTTACATATTTCGGACAAAGTATCCTGATTTCTGAAAACAGGCCTGCGTGTGTGCTATTAGAACGGCTTTTGAAGTAGTAGACTGTGTGTCTTCCTGGTGAGAGGTTGCACTTCCTGTTGCCTGTAACATAATTCTTAGAAGGGGACGAACAAAGTATACTGATTTCTGAAAGAAGGCCTGCTTGTGTGCTATTAGTCAGGCTTTTGAAGTAGTAGGCGGTGTGTTTTTCTGGTTAGAGGTTGCACTTCCTGTTGCCTGTTACATAATTCTTAGATGAGGCCGAACAAAGTATGATTTCTGAAAACAGGCCTGCTTGTGTGCTAGAAGACAGGCTTCTGAAGTAGTAGACTGGGTGGCTCTCTGGTTAGGGGCTGCACTGCCCCTGAACTGCAACCTGCTTCTTAGACGAAGGACTGGCCATCATGAGATTTTGAGTATGTACTTCCTGTGTGAAATGTCAGACTGTTCTGAAGTGGGGCTCGATTTCCAGGTCATTAGAGAACTGCACTTACTGTGGACTGTAACATGTTGCTTAGAAAAAGGACTTAAAGTCATGATGGTTAGAGAAGGACTTCCTCTGTGACTGCTTGGTGAGGAGAGTAGCTATCTTCAGATGAGAGAGTGTTCTATCTATTTGATAAGACCAGCTGCTAAGGGTTGATATAGTGAATCGTAATTGACAGCGAGTGGGCTTCGCATATGACATAACACACTCTGTTTAAGACAGGGACTGGGCAACTTAACGTTTAGAAACTGGACATCTTGTGTGACGTGTCAAGCAGCTTACAAAAATAACTATCTGATATTATTGTCAGAAGCTGTTTTTTTTCTTTGATATGCTTGCAGGCTTGAAGGGGGCTGGACGTCATCCTGAGTAGTTTGCTTGACTTCCCATGTGGGGTGACCTACAGATTTGAGGCTGGATTTTTTGTTGGCACCGTTAAAGGCTGGACTTCTTCTGTGAGGGGACCCAGGTTGCTAAGAAATTGAGGGGCATATTAGCAAGGGCAATATCGCCGCTTTAGCTGGACTGTTTCCTGCTAAAGCGGCGATAATTTTTTCGCCCTATTAACAAGCAGTCACTAACAGCAGTTAACGACAGCCTTTAGGCGATAGCTACAGGTTTGGGGCCCGCTTTGCATGTCAGCGATATTTATCGCTAATGACATGCAATGTGGGCGTACCCAAACTGTTAGCGACTGAAAACAGTCGCAAACACAGCTATCGCCTATTAGCAAGGCAGGCGAAGCGATAAAAAAAATCTCACTAAGCGCTATTATCGCTAGAGTCTAACGCCTGCTAAAAAGTTGACTTACCTGTATAGTCAATGGGGGCTGGATTATCAGATTAAGCCCCCATTGGCGTTAATGCGAGAATATCGCTGGATTTCCAGCCATATTCTCGCTTTTCGCCGCTATCGATGGATATTTTAGCACAATGGAGAAAAACGTTGCTAATAGCATGTTTTCTCCGCTAAAATATCCAGCGATAGGCAGCGATAAAAAAAAATTCGCCAAGGGCATTTAGCGATAAATATCGCTATTTATTGCTAATATGCCCCTGAATTTTTTGCCTGTATGCTAAAGGACGAGGCTGACACTCAGAAGTGTGATATGTCCTCTCCCGAAAAGGATGTCCCGCTTCAAAATTGCTATTTGAAGCGGTTTTGGTTGCTATATTTGGGCTCTATTCAGACATCGGATAATGGAAAAGAACACAACAGAAACCTTTATTGTTTGGAACAATCATTTTTGGACCTGACAAAGATGATTTATTTGGATTTTTAGGAGACAAGTGGTACACTTTAAGTCTCTTTGAAATGTACATCCTACTTTTCATCATTTGGCAAATTGTACTTTAACACAACTTATGTGTCTTACAGGGGCGTAAATGATGCTCACGGCTCTTTTGAAGAAGTGAATTCTTGTAAAATGTTTTGTAGAATTCTCTCAACAACTCTAATCACCCCCTGGGGAGATGAGATGCTCTGATGTGCAAGGACTGGTTCTGGCACTTTGCTTCGGTGTGGGGTGGTTTCTGCATTCTGTAGCTTTCATGAGCTGGAAATGAGAAAATCAGATTTAGGGAGGCTGGCCACTTCATTGTGAAGGCATGCTGTCTGAAGTGCCTCGATGACCACCACATTCACTGCTTGCCCTTGTGCACTTTGGCTTCCTTGCTCGAGCACTCTTGCACAAGGACTTGGTGGGCTTTGAAGGAATGTTCACTCTTGCCTCAAAATGTGGTTTTACAGTTTAGAAATCTGCTGATATTGGACTCGATCCTTTTGCTGCGGTCAGTGTTGGTCATGCTCGGCCCCTGTGTGAAAAATACCAGGTGCCTTTACCAGCTCATAAACAGCCAGCAGTTGTAAAACACACACACAACCTTTGAATGCGTGGACTAAAGCGAGCGCCTGGGGGGCAATCCCCTCGAGACAAATGTCCATATTAAAAATGCCCCCAGCAGCTGCAGTTCACGGTATTAAAACTTCTGAAAGCACCCTGGGCAATCTCTGGCCCTGGCTTGGCACGACAAGCCCTCAGCACCTGTGCAAGTTCTCTTTTCGTTTTCAAGAGTGGGTGAAAATAAACAGCATCATTCTTATGGTGACTTTACATACTTAATTCTCCAGCCACGTACTGCAAGAAAATAAGTCTTCCTTATGAAAATGTACATCATACACTAACCCTCTGCAGCCTTTTTCTCAATTCTTTTTAACTCAGATTGAAGACACAGGGAAATGTATGCAAATTTTCATCGAGGAATGCATGCTGGTAGTGTTGAAAGACCTCAAGCAAATGCTCAGATTGATCTCACCCCCTTACTGCATTATTACTCTAAATGGGACTGGTTCAGCCCAAGACACACGCCTTTCAAAGATGCCCGAAGGAGGTATCCTAGCGGGCAGATGGGGCCCCTTTGCCAAGGCATTACCGGTAAAGGAGAATGGTGGATGGGGTCCTCTCAAAAAGGGAGTGACCCATCCATGTCCATTGGGTATTGGAAAAGGGGTTCTAAAAGAAGTCATGATCTCACTCAGAAAAGGTTTGTGATGGATGCACAGGAACAGAATATGTGACATCGCGGTAGGTAACAACGCAAACGTTGCAACCAGTCCGAGTTGTTACCATGCTTGGCATTACAACGCAAGGTGTTTCTACGACTTGCACTAGATGGCTCGCTGGATTTAGGAATAGTATAAATTACTATTCCTACTCCAGTTAGCGCAACAGCAGGGAATGTAATGTGTTGGACTTAAAATCCAACATATTCCCTGGTATCTAGTATTAATTTAATACAATTCATTTCAATTTGAGTACTTTACCTTATGTGTGATCATGCGCATGTTTGTGAGTAATACACTCATTTTTAGTAATTCCTTAATTACTTGCAAACATTATTGAAATTGTTAATGTCTCACAGAAACAAAGAGCATTCTAGTCAGAGGCCCTGGGGCAACCCCTGATCCAAGACGTTCAATAGGACGAAGATGAAAGTAAAAAAATATTTTCATGTTTTTGCTACACTTAATAAATATAAAAAATTATAAAAAATAAGTAAAGCAATCTTACTCTTTTGGAAGAAGGAAATACGTTTTTTTTGTATTGAATTCACAACTGGCTTAACTGAGAGCTAGAATAATGGGGTAGCCTTCTCAGATCTAGGATGTATGCTCCCACAGTAATTACAGTGTAGAGTATCATAGATTTGCATGCAGTATCACAAAATAAGATATGCTGTGTCTGGTGCTAAGGGCACTGCATGTCATTCAGGATAATCATCTTGTTAGTCTGCCCGGCAGTCTTACTCTCTGCCTCTCTTTATTTCTACCCCAGATCATTTATCACATGTTATAAGCTCCCTCCACACAGTCACCCAGAGAGGTGCTGAAATCACTGTGTGAGACGCAGGGAGCAGGAACCCCCTACTGAGAGTAGGTTTCCAAGGGTTTACAGCTTGTGTGAGGAGAAACTGCGGCACAGACGTTGGGTGTCTGAATTTCCTCAAGGCATCAGCGGAAGCCTCAGAAGCTTTTGTGTTGTTTTTTTGGTGGGCAGTGTCGGGTAGAGGGTCTAAGGGCTTTATGTATGAACACATTTTCCAATAGACACAGAATGGGCAAACCCCTTTGATACATCTGGTCCTAAAATCTTTTAGGCAGAGCTTACCGCAAAGTCTTGCCCATTCCAAGCCTCTCCCCCCTCCTTACACAGTAGATATTTTTGAGAAGTTGGCAGGTCTGCTACCAAGAGTTCGCTTGAGACGTCATCATTAATGTCATTTAATGTGTCATGAGTGATGTAATGTGTGAGGTCATAAGCAGTGCATCCTGGGGGCGCAAGCATAGTTCACTAGGTAAACTATTACTGGTGAATTTCAGATTTTTGTGGTTTTTAAAAACGTGTTTTTACATTGTTTCAACTTCTAACATGAATCCTTTTTTAGGGCTCGCCTGGCGTTGGAGCGCGAAGCGCTCCCGCCAGCGAGTTCTGTAGCCGCCTTGATCCCTGTCAAGGGAGTAGCAGCTGTGAACGAGCCCGACACAGAGCTGGGCACGAGCCGACTCAGGTCCGTGAACGCGCGGGAACGTCAACGTGCACGTTCACGCGCGTCACGCTCCTGTCCTCCCGCGTCCCTGCCGAGGCGCGCTCCAGGCCGACTTGCGGTGTGCGTCACAGCGTGTTCCAGCGGCCGGAGGTAGGTAAGTGAGGGCGGGGGGTGCGGCGGGATTTGTTTGCTTTGTTGCTAGCTTGTTTTAGAGTGACACTGTGACAGAGGTCTTGGGGTAATGTTAATTTTTGTAGGGACAAACTTGTTCTGTCATGTATGTCAAGAAATTACTTTTTTGTAATCTGGAAGTTAGCCTGGAAGCAGTCAGTCTTCGGTGGCCATTGCAGTTCATACATTTGAAGGCTGGGGGAATTGGGGGTGGGGGTGATAGACTCACATGTTGGAACTGAAGTCTCTCTTGATGTGCGAGTGTTTAGAGTTCCTATCATTTAGCAGTCTGATCGAAATGTACACAATGTTCCCTGTTTGCCTCTAGGCTGTTACTGAACTCAAGCAGAAAAAAGATGCAGGATTAACCAACTAACCAAAACTGTCAGACTAGAAAGCTAGCGCATTCTTGCAGCTTATTAAATGTAGCTTATTTTTGTTGGCTGAAACAACGATTGCTGGGTGATTTCCAAACGTATCAGACGAGTTTTAGTTCACACGCTGAATAAGCCGATCTGAGGGGAGATGCTTTACTTTAGGTGACATTGACCTATTATTTGAAGGCACAGTTTGTGCTTTTCACACTGATGTTTGGGTATGGGTCTGGCATATGGAATTTGAAAAGGATCCCTTTGGCTTCACATCAGCTGTAGATTAGTAGTGTTAAACACTAGTCTACCGGTTCCTTTGTAAATTTATGGACCTTAGAAAAACAGATGCTGGCTGCCAGTTTAAAAAGTGCAATAAAAAGTAAGAACGACATTTTTTTGGTTGTGTATGTGGGCATCAAAACTCTCCTTTCTCCAAATGAGTTTTTTTTTTTCCTTTTTATCTTACTACTTTTATTTTTTCCTTTTTTCCACTTGTATCATTGTGTTCTTCCAATGTATATCTTTCTGTTAGTGGACTTGTTTGGCCATTTGCACCATCTATTAAGGGTCTTTGCTCCAGATGTGCCATTGTATTTTAATGATTGGAATACGCTGCAAACAAGTCCACTTTCATGGAGCAATCCAAACTAGAACCTTTTCATTGAACAGTCTTCCGTACTTTTGACCTTTTTTTCCATTGAGGATATTGCAAAATTATAAACAAATTTCCATGTCTAGGTTTTGCCAGAGACAGCGCATGTGCTCTCACTTGTAAGACACTTTGTTACCTTACAGTGGGCTTACAGCCCACCCATTGTTTACCATTGGTTGGCTTCATCATCACTCAGCCCCTTGCTTCTGTTTGGTTAGCGGGTGCTAGTTTTAGTCTTTGCTTACAAGAAGCAAGGCTGGCAGTAAAAGAGGCACAGTTACTGCCAGCCTTGCTGCTCCTAAGCAACGACTATAAGTACAAAGTGCGTGTTTATGCACAGCTTGCAGGTTTTCAAAACACAAATAAAAAACACTGTACATTTCAATGCCAATACCACAAACTCTTGCAAATGCGAGACCTATTGCATTGAAAATGCTTGTTAGTGAAAATGTGTGGGGTGTGTGTGTGTGTTTTTAAAATTAGGATGAAGACTATCACTACTCAGACTTTACTCAAAGTTTACGAGTATGACAGCAAATAGGCAAATTGCCCTGAAGGTCTCTTTCGTCCACCATCCTTTATATATGTGCGTGCATACGCGAATGTTGGGTTGTGACTACAACGTTAACAGGGTCACCACTTGACCCCGAATACCTACCGAACCTTGGCTCCCGGCCTGGAAGTGCTGTTGGGCACGGCTCCCCTTCAGCTATCTTGTTGCACTGAGAGCTGAGCGTGCTTCCGGAAGCTGTGAAAGAATGGCTCATTTGTAACTGACTGTCAGGCATAGGAATCTTTGACAGTATTGACAGCGGGATCGTTGTCGGTCACAATTTGGTCCAAATTTCAAAGAGCAGGAGGATTAGCGCTACGAGGGCAGGTTTCAGCTTTGCCGGCCTTCGCTCGCGTAGAAGTAGCCAGTAACCACAACGCCGGTACCTTGGATCAAACTGGGCGCGTGCGTGTGCGTACGTGCGTGCGAGAATTTGAACAACGGGTTATTACCAATTTACAATTATGTAATAACCTTACATGGAAACATCAGATTAGAAGGATGAAAATTAAAGAGCATGTTTTTCAAAATGCCACTGGATTTATCGTCAGGTGTGAATCTGGGTCTTCCTGCCCGAATCTATTTAGTTGGCGACAAGTTAGTTTTGTTCACTTGACCCCCCCTTTACCCCACCCCCCCGACTAAACTCCCTGGGGCAGATTTATGTCGGACTTGCGCCACGTTTACGCCGCCGTTGCGTCACGCAACGGCGGCATAAACGTGGCGCATCCCTGCGACCCATTCACAACGTGACGCATCTAGGCAGATGCGTCACGTTGCAAAACCCTGCGCCACATATGGGCGTTCCGGCGCAGGGTGGGCGTTCCGGGGCAGGTGCGCCTCGCAAAAGTGCCTGCGTGAAATCTACAAGATTTCTCGCAGGCACTTTTAGGCCAATGCTGCATCAGAATCCTGCGCCTGCTTGAAGCAGGCGTAAGGCTGCATTGGACAGATAGGGCCCCCAAGATCATTGCTGGAGCTGCGTCGCACTTGCGACGCAACTCCAGCAATGCGCCGCCTTAACGGCACAGATGCGTCATGCATCTGTGCCGTTTTGCCCCATGGTGCGCCGCATTGTAAATGCGGCGCACCATGGGTGGCGGAGCTGCGGCGCACAATAACTGGCGCATCCCTGGGGATGCGCCAGTTATTGTAAATCTGCCCCCCTATGTGAAGCAAACTAGTGCAATGTGTGCACGTGTACTACTCAATAAAAAACTCCTGTCTATATTTTATCTGTTTCCATCTTTCAGACCAACTACGGTATTTGGTGTTCAATTCGTGGCCACTTTTTTTCTGCACGCTCTGACCTTTGACACAACGTGCTCCTTTTATTTGGGACTCTCTCTCCCTCAGTTTGAGACGAGACCACAGAGAGCATCTTGACGCAGGTGTGAGCAGTCTGACCACCATTCTCAAGCCAAGTGAAGGGGCCACTCCGTCACCATTTGAACAACTGCAGCCTGGGTTCAAACGCTCAATATCTCCTGTACACGTGCAGCCATTGTGCAAGCTCCCTTGACCCGACATCATCTGCAAAAGTGCATCCCTGGTGTAAACTGCCGTCATCATCTGCACATGTCCAGCTCTGGTGCAAATGCCGTTATCACTTGCACAAACTCTGTCCTTCTGGTGCAAGTTTCCACCATCACTTCCACACATTCAGCCCTGCGCAAGCTGATTTGCGTATGGCCATGTCTGAACTGGGGTGTCAGAGAGGGCTAAAGAACGGTGATGGATTAAACCCAGATCTGTTGAGTGGGTGTGAGTGTTTGATTGGTTCAGATGCTGCGTCCATCACCTCCCCCTTTTGTACCACTTTGTTCGCCATAAGTTGGCAGGGTATGCTCAGACGTGAGTCCCTTGCTCACTTTGCCACTGGATTCAAGCAAGCCGGGCTGAAGACGGCTGAAATGCCAGAAACCGGTCCTCGGAAGCTTGTTTCCGGTCCAGGGAAGGCAATGCTTGGCAGTTCGGGCTGGACTGTTCCCATGAGGCACAGAGTCAGACTGATTTGCATATGGCCATGTCTGAACTGGGGTGGCAGAGTGGGCTAAAGAACGGTGATGATCTGATGATCTGTTGACTGGGTGTGAGTGTTTGATTGGTTCACATGCTCCGTCCATCACCACCCCCTTTTGTACCACTGCGAAAGCGCTTGACATCACCTGCCCAGATGCAAAGTTTGTGCGACTGATGCTTCACGTGCATACTTGCAGCTCTGGTGCTTGAACTCAGTCACCTACATATATGCAGCCCTGGTGCAAAATCTGATCTTCGCATGCACCACATGTACAGTTCTGGTGCGGGTGCACAACATCACTGCACATTTGCAACTGGTGCAGGCCCCCATCCTCACCTACGGACGCGCAGCCAAGGGACAACCAAACATCAGCCTTTATTTCAAGTGCAGTCATGGCGCAAGCTCGCTTTGTCACTTGTGCAAGTGCAGCCCTGATGCAAGATCCCGTCAGCCCCTGCAAAAGTTCAGCCATGGACAATCATCCATAGTATTAAACATTCAGTCATTTCTGTGAGAACCTAGCAGGCACCCTGGAATATACACACACAACCAATGTTGTCTAAATGAGTTGTGTGTAATAACTATACAGGGAATACCTTGTAGTTTCCCACTACCAATAAAGTCCTAAGGACGTGTACAGCCCACAAGCATTTGTGACTCCAGATTTTTAGGATTAGTGTCAATACACACCATCTGTAGGTCTCCTGGAATGTACCTGCTCTAAAATCTGCACTTTGGGCTGTGAACTGGACTGCATGCAGAATCCGTGGCTCAAAAAGAACCAGCGACACCTCTGCGGATAAGCCTTCTCTGACTCCTACTTTGGCCTTGGGTTTCCTTTTTGACTTCCTGGCAAAAGTTCAATTCTGTGTATCCAACAGTGTCTTCGCCCAGGTAAACCACTCCTTTGCCCATTCCCTCTGCCAGGCCCAAGGGTGAGTTTCTCCGTGCAGGGGTTTTGGGTTGCCTTCTCCCTTACACAGTCACTTGCTCCCTATGTAATCATTTGTCATAAAGCCTTATAAAAATCCTATTTACTGCTTCAAAGTACTGAGTACTCATGTGCCACCACAGATGCAGAACCGGCAGGATTATTAGGTGCCAATGGAAGCAGTCCAGTTTGCAGGGAACTGAATTAAAATGATAAAATCAGGACTGAGCTGTATTGGCAGAGCTATGTGTGGATCTCAGTACAAACACAGGGTTATAGACCAGAATTTAAAGGGTACTGGAAGAGCTGTGCATGGATTTCAGTACAAACACAGGGGTATAGACAAGTTTAAAGGGTACTGGCAGAACTGTGCATGGATTTCAGTACAAGCACAGGGGTATAGATCAGGAGCTCTGTGGGTAAGTGAGCATGGGGACATACCTCGATGTAGAAGCCTTGGCGGTAAGGTACCAAATTATCATAAGCAAAAATATAATCTGGCAAACGATGTTGTCTTTTATATTGTTTACAAAAATATCACCCCATTGGAATTAATTTTGTATGAGCCTCAGGAGCAGAGTACACTGGAGTAATGGACCAAGATAGAGGTATTTTGGTGGAGCTGTGTGTGAGTCTCGGTATGGGATTTGTGCAGAGCCCGGTCGGGAGTGTTGAATCGCAACATGCGTCTGTATCAGTCTATGTACAGAGTATTCAGAAGTTGAAGGCCTGGATTGAGTTGCTTGGTTAAACTCTGAGTGTATCTATATATAGAAGTAGATATAAAAATCCCCCAAATAATAATAATAATAACAACAGGGCAAGCATATAAGGTCACCATTGGCAGTCCCTGCGGTATAGGGAACCCTCTCACCACCGAAGAGGGGTTGTATGATAGAGGCAGGCATAGCTAAATCATGTGTGCATCTACTACGCAGTCCCAACAACGAATGCATCTTAACCACGCATTACTTTTACCACACAATTTTGTAGTGAAGGCTTAATTGGTGAAGGGATATCCGGCATGAGCCCTAAAAGCAACCTGCCCTCCCCCCGAGCCATAAACATAACCCACAAACCCCCCAGCCCTAAAAACAACCTGACCCCTGAGCCCTAAAAACTATGCCCACCCCTAAAAACTACACCCTCCTCCCCTAAAACCCGGCCCCAGCCCCACCTACCAGGCCGCGTCCCGGAGCTTCCTCTCCCAATCCTTCCTCTTCCTGTACTGGCCCATCCGCACATAGACCGCGCACTGCCTTAACAACGCATATGCATGGTTAAGGCATACGTGTGGTTAACGCGAGCGTGGCTCAGTGAGAAGAGGCAATGTTCAGCCCAAGGCTTTGACGGAAATGAAATATCCGCTAGCCGGCCTAAGTAGCATTTTAAGTGTTGCGGGGGGCCAATCATGCTGCATTATGCAGCTGGTAAGGGAGGGAGCTAGAACTGTGGAGCAATGTTAGATCTGTGCACGGGACTCAGTAAAGGACCAGCAGTGGGTTGTAAGCTCGAATGAGGTGCTCTGGAGAGCTGTTTCACAGTAGGCGATACAGTGAAATGTGTGCACTATCCAGGAGCATGGGAAAGATAACACTTCTCCTTTACTAAGCGTATTATCACACGCAGCCTAAAACTTACAAACTCACCCTGTGCAGAGCTATACATATCGGTCTAATTGCGGGTGATGAGGGCTGTATGTTACTCTACTGTCTTGTTTTCAGAGAAGACTTCTAGTCATATGTATATCATACAGGGACAAATGCCAGTTTCGTTACTAAAATCCTCTGTGCTCTATCGTTGGGATCCAAGGAGCGATCAAAGATCCAATTAGTGCCCTAGGTTAAGATTAATGTCTGAATACTTTCTATCCTGTAATCCTGTTGCTACAGGTTCACCGGTATTAACCTTTTCTAAATCTTCCTGTTTAGCCCATGCGTGGGGCGTTCCTGTCAAGAACGGCTCTGAAAGAATTAAAGAGAGGACAAGGGAGAGCGCAGAGGGAGAAAGGGAAGGGATGGAGGGCAGAGCATATCTGCAGGGTTGGTTTGGCTGGGGGGGTATGCAGGTTTAAAGATATCACAATTAAAGTCCAAAAAGTATCAGTTAGTGTATGGGATAGTTGGTTCTGTTGGATAGATAGCAATGGTGAAGGCACACATACGTACATTAATCTCGTACAGCGACATTTTTGCCATTACTTGAGTTTGCAGGTGTGAAATATACACATTTACTTTAGTGTGTGGTAGTATTCACGTTGTAGTGGAGGACCTGTCGTTTAAGTTATAAACTCCAGGGAGGAGGGGATTGACCGATTGATTGCTCGGTGGTCGAGAATTCCAGTAGCGATGTCCAAGGACCAGGATTTGGAAGCAGCTCATGGCAGTTTGGGAGTGACCAAAAGATATTTGGTTGGTTGATCTGAGGTTCCTAGCAAGTGTGTTGTACAAAATGTGTCACGGGAGGAAAGAACTTAAAAAGAGGTGTGACTTAAGACATTTACTGCTGTATAGACAACCGATTGAGTGGAATTCATTGTTTACCTCAATATCGTCACGGAAAATGTGCAAATGTACTATATCATGTGCAGTGAGTACTAAATCCATTTCAGTATGTGGTATAAAAGTTCCAGTTTCAAGCTCCGGTTGAGTCTGAAAATGCATTCATTAAACAAGCATTGGAAAGGCTAATAGAGCTCACCTATGCAAAAATTATTGGCTTTGCCAATATATTTGAAGAATGTTGTTTACCAAGTGGCTGCTCTTCATAATGGCTGAAAGTTAGTGGGGTAAAGGAGAGTGGAGTGGAGTGTTGTAGAGTGGAGTGGTATGGAGTGGCATACTGTAGAGTTGAGTGGCGTGGAGAGCAGTGAAGTGGCGTGTCATAGAGCAGCGTACAGTGTTGTGGAGTGCCATGGAGAGCGTAGAGTGTAGAGTGTAGAGTGTTGAAGAGTGGGAGGGTGGGTGTACAGTCAAGTGGCGTAGAGTGAAGTACAGCGTCAGAATTGAGTAGAGTGTCATAGAGTGGAGTGGCATAGAGTGTCATAGAGTGGTGTAGAGCAGAGTAGAATGGCATGGAGGGTGCTGCATAGAGTGAGTAGTGTGTTGTAGAGTAGAGTGGCTTAGAGCGCAGTAGTTTGTTATATGGTGGGGTGGAATAGAGTGGAGCAGTGTGTCATAGAATATAGTGTAGTAAAGTGGCATGGAGTGGCATAGAGGGAGTTGGTAGAGCGTCGTAGAGTGAAGTAGGACTGAATCGTGGATCACATAAGCAGAGGAAATGTTACACTGACGGAGACTAATATCGTCACATGGAATAAGATGCTGGGCGAATAAGCGATGTGTGTCTTTTTGATTTACTGATAAGCTGTTTCTACTCGCCTCTATATCAATACGGAAACTAATAGTGCAGAATTTGTTGTTGTAGCCCTGATGAAGTCTTTTTGGGGATTTACCAAAGACGAAACATGCATGTTGGCTGTAGTGTTGTGATCTGAATACAAGACATATCATTTGGAGAAATCTGTTTTACAAGTCCATGTGGAGAAAAGCAAAAGAATCAACAAAGAATAAAAAAGACCACAGACTTTCTATCTGGATAATTGTCTTTGTTTGAATTGACCTATGAACTTTGTGAAATTATATGAAGAAAAAAATGTTTTTTTGCTCAGGGAGACCAACCAAAAAAGATGAAGTAGTGTCGTAGAATGGCACTGAGTGGAGTAGAGTGCTGTAGATTGGAGTGGCATAAAGTGGAGTAAAGTGTCAGTGGAGCAGAGTTTAATGGAACATAGCATCATAGAGTATTGTGGAGTAGAGTGCGTTAGGGTTGAGTAGAATAGAGTGGGCTAGAGTGAAGTAGCATAAAGTACAGTGGTGCATAGTAGATTGGTATAGTGTGCAGTGGCATAGATTGCATTGGTCTTGAGCAAAGTGGTGTAGAGTGCATTGTTGAAGAGTGCAGGCACATAGAGTAGCGTAGAGTGCATTGGTGCAGAGTAGATGTCAGTGTCGTAGAGTGCAATGGCATAGAGTGGAGTAGCACAGTGTGGAGAAGAGTGGCGTAGAGTGAGTAACGAGTGCAATAGTGTAGAGTGACGTAGCGTACAGTGGAATTGAGTAGAATGTTGTAGAGTACAGTGGCGTACAGTGCAGTGTTGCAAAGTATTTGGCATTGGTGCAGTGACGTAGAGGGGATTGTTTTTGAGTGAAATGGTGTAGAGTGCATTGTTGTAGAGTGTAGTGGCATAGCATAGACTGCGGAGGCATAGAGCACAGTGGCGTAGAGTGGCATAGAGTGTAGTCGCGTAGAGTAGATTGTTTTTCAGTCAAGGGGAGTGGTGCAGGGTAGAGTATGGTGGTGCAGGATAGAGTGCAGTGGCATAGAGTAGAGTAGTGCAGCATTGATTACAGTGGCGCAGAGTGGAGTAGAGTGGCATATAATAGATTGTTTCTGAGTAGAGTGGAATGGTGTAGAGTGGAGTGGTGCCGGGTAGAGTGGAGTGGTATAGTTTGTAAGGTTGCAGAGTGGAGTGGCCTAGACTGGAGTGGTGTAGAGTGTTGTGGCAAAGAGTGCGGTGGTGCATAGTAGATTGGAGTGGCATAGAGTGCAGTACAGTGGCGTAAAGTGGTGCAGAGTAGTGTGGCAAAGAGTGCAGTGCTGCAAAGTTGGGTGTCAATGAGTGCAGTTGTATAGAGTAGAGAGGCATAGAATGCAGTGGTGTAGAGTAGCATGGTGCAGAGTAGAGTAGCATAGAGTGCAGTGCTGCAGCGTAGGGTGTCGTACAGTACAGCGGTGCAGAGTAGAATGGCGTAGAGTGCATTGGTTTAAATTGCAGTGGTGTACAGGTGCAGAGTAAAGTGGTGTAGAGTGCTGTGTTGTAGAGTAGAGTGGCATAAAGTAGAGTATAGTGGCGTACAGTGCATGGTGCAGAGTAGATAGGCATAGGGAGCAGTGGCTTAGAGTGTATTCGTTTTGAGTAAAGTGGTGTAGATTGCTTTGGCGCAGAATGCGGTGGCGTAGTGTGCAGTGGCGTAGAGTGCAGTGGCAGAGAGTGCAGTGGAGTGGTGCAGAGTGGAATAGAGTGGCATAGACTGCAGTGGCACAGAGTAGATTGTTCCAGAATAGAGTGAAGTAGCATAAAGTGCAGTGGTATAGAGTAGAGTGGTGCAGAGTATATTAGAGTGACTTAGGGTGGATTAACATAGAGTGCAGTGGTGTAGAGTGTAGCGATACAGATAATTGGCATAGAGATCTGTGGCATAGAGTTCGGCGGCATGGAGTGGTATAGTAGAATGGCAGAGAGTGCAGAGTTGCAGATTATACTGTTGTAAAGTGCAGTGATGTATATTAGAGTAACGTGGAGTGCATTGGGGTGGAGTGCAGTGGCACAGAGCAGAGTGGCATAGATTACAGTGGCACAGAGTGGAGTGACGCAGAGTACAGTGGTGCAGAGCAGAATTGAGTGGCATAGAATGCAGTGACAGGGTACAATGGCATAGAGTGAAGTGTCATAGAGTGTAGTGGTGCAGAGTAGATTGGCACAGAGTACATCGGTTTTGAGTAAAGTGATTTAGAGTGCATTGCCATAGAGTGCAGTAGCATAGAGTGGTGCAGAGTAGAGTAGAGTGGCGCTGAGTGCAGTGGTGTACAGAAGTCTGTTTCAGAATAGAGTGCAGCAGTGCCGAGTAGATTAGAGTGGCATAGAGGGGACTTGCGTACAGTGGAGTGGTACAGAGTAGAGTGCCTTTCCGTAGAGCGCTGTGTTGCAAAGAAGGGTGAAGTGGTGTGGAGTGGTGCAGAGTGCAGTGGTGCATTGGAGAGTAGTCTGGGGTTGAGTGCATTGACATAGAGAAGAGTAGAGTGGAGTGGTGAAGAGAAGAGTGCAGTGACACAGTGTGAAGTGATGCAGAGTAGAGTGTAGTGGCATGGAGTGGTGCAGAGTACGGCGAAGTTGGGTAACGTGGAGTTTGCATGTTACCGTACTGTCAGTACAGACAACACATTTTCAGTTGAAATGACCCTTAAATTTGCTCTTACATACAGTTTTACTGATTAAAGCATTCAGTGCACCAACAATATTGTGTGGAAATGTCATTACCTATTCTATTGCTTTAATCAGCATCACAGTTAATTTACAGACATTACAATTTTGTTGTGTGCTAGAAAAAAAATACCATCGTACAGCGTTCGTCAAGCAGAACCCAAGTAGCCTACATGATTGGCACATAAATCCTCCCACTCTGAAGTCAGAGAAAGAAAAATAAACACCAAGCTCCCTGGAAGACACAGCCTGACATTTGGCTTCTGTCTTTGAATTCACAGCAAATGTGACAAGATAAAAACAAGATTTAAACTGCTCTTTACATCTTCGAAGGATACAGTAAGCAAGTTTCGGACAATGGGAGAGACAAGCTCAAGTTGGATAGCCTAAAGCAAATAAAGCCAGAAAATACAAAGCAGGAAAATGTGAGTTACAAACAACAAAGTCAATGGTAAGCAAGGGGCGGAAGGCATTCCTAGGTCTACTTTCTGAGTGTCCCCAAGATGTCTTTAACAAACAAGACACCTGTGATGTCTGTTAGGCTGTGACCTAAAAAGACTGTGAGTCACAGCATAAAAGAGCGAGGGCTCCACCACCATCAGCGGTGGAGAGTCAGGCTACCTGAGACGAGACAGAGCACACATCTATCCATAATACATGGCCTTTTAGAATCTGTCATGTCTGTGAAGTTGCACTCACATACAAGCAGATGCAGGGATGAGTCCATGGGGGCACAGAAAAATATGTTCTGCAAAAAAGTATCAGCCCCAATGGAAAGTTGTACTGAATAAGCAGTATTTACAAAACACTTGCCTCGGGTGCCATCGCTCATCTCATCTCATCTCAGCTCAGAGATGGTCACTTTTAGTTAGCAGATTAAGCATGGGCAGGGAAACATGGTGTTAGAAATGGGGTCTCTAGTTGGCAGAGGTATCCACCCTGTCTATGTAGGGACCACCTCTCTGGTCAAGGTAAGTTAGATACACCCCCTAAAGTAACCTGTGCTCACCCTCTGGTAGCTTGGCACAAGGCAATCAGGCTTTACTTAAGAGGCAATGTGTAAAGTGTGTGTGCAGCACTTAATATAGTAAAATATTGAAAACACCACACAAAATAATGCACACCAGGTTAGAACAATAGAGCTTAATTTAATGAACCAAATAAGACCAAAACGTCAACACTCCAGTAAGCAAAACTGGAGTTATGATTTTTTAAAGAATATCTTGAATTATAATGCTTAAAGTCATAAAGTGCCAACCATGTCTACATGGTCATGGTGGACCAGGTCAAATCAGAAAAGTCAAGCTGACTGCAATGGCGCGCAGGTTGGATACAGAAGCCACGCTGGCCCTGCTGAAAACACAACCTTTCCAGAGGTTGATTCGATGTTGAGTAGCAGTTGTGTCCGTGCCGAGTCATGCAGTTTGGTCACGCGTTGTCGTCGAGCCCCTTACAATGAAGACTGTGTTGTTGTCGAGCCTCGCAGTCAGGTACCGCGACATCATTGAAGCCCTTGCAATGCAGGTTCTGTGTCGCGGTGAGCCATGCTGTTGACGCTGTGGAGTCTCAGAAGCGGCTCTGCATCCGCATCGAAGGCACATTTTTCAGTTCCAACCGGCGCAAAGCAGGTAATGTGTGGATTTTTGCAGAAAACAGATACTGAATCCCTTTTGAAGTTCCAGGGATGGATTGGCAACTCTTGGCAGGGCAGGACTCCCAGTTGGCAGAGTCCAGCAGCTGTAGCAGAGTTGAAGGAAGTCTTCGATGCCCCTGAGACTTCAGAACAGGAGGCAAGCCAGCAAACCCTTGGAGTCATTTGATTCTGGGGATGTAGAGATTAAGATCCAGCCCTTCTCACCACCAGGTAAGGGGCAGCAGGGCAGGCACAGCAGAGCATGAGTCCAGCAAATCCAGCAGAGTCCAGCAGTATCTGTCCTTTCAGCAGCACATTAGTCCTTCTTCCTGGCAGAGTGTCCTCAGGTCCAGATTGTACTGAGTTGGTGGTGTAAGGAGTCCACTACGTATACCCAGGTGTGCCTTTGAAGTAGGAAGTCTTCATAGTGGCCTTTGAAGTACACAAGGTCCATTCCCTTCCCTCCTTGGCCCCAGACACACTACAGGGGTGTATGCAATCTTTGTGTGGGGACAGGCACAGCCCTATTTAGGTGCAGGTGACAACTCCTCCCTCCCACTTAGCCCAGGAAGAACAATCAGCCTGGTTAGGGGCCATCAGGATGTGAATGTCACACCTCTTCTCCATTTGTGTGTGACTTTCTAGAGGGAATACACAAAGCCTAGCTGTCACCCACCCCAGGCGTGTATTCAGAGACAGGCAGAGGCACAGTATTATTAAAGTAAGAAAATGCCAGCTTTCTAAAAGTGGTATTTTCTTCCAATTTAAAATCCATCTTCACCATGACTTCAAATTGTAAGTCCAGGGCCACCAAAGTCATAATTTCTGTCTCATCCCAATTGGAAATTACACTTATAAGATGGAACAAGGTAATCCCGATGTTAACATATGGGGAAGATAGGCCTTGCAGTAGTGAAACATGAATTTAAGAGCTTTTCCCTACCTGGACATGTAAAACTTAAAAGTACATGTCGAATTTTTTTAAATACACTGCAATGTAATGACAGAAGTTTGGTTCAGCTCATCATATAACATACATTCAAATATACTATATCGGACATAAAACAAAAATACATTAAAGTGTGCACCCGATGTATTTAGGTGGAGGGTGCTCCATACAGGAGTTGATCGCCATCTAAACTTGGGAACTACCCAGAATTCTCTACATAATTTATGCAGCACTCTATGCCTGAAAGGATATATATATATATATATATATATATATATATATATATATATATATATATATATATATATATATATATATATATTGCAAATCCAATTCCAATTGAGAAACAAGAGGATGCAGCATATATATGTTGTGGTACCCGTTAACTGTTCTCTAGGAATTGCAACATTTACGAGAGATGTGGATTTTTTCAAAATAAATGGCTAGATCACAGGTTTTTCAGTGTTACTTTTCTTAGTCTCCTCTTCACTACAGTATGACAGTGCGTTTAGATGACATTCTATTCATTAAAGATAAATGAAACTGGTCCATTGCAATAATTGCCCTTTGTCAGCAGAACATTGCACAGAGCAGCTTCAAATCTCTTCATTTTACAAACAAATAACCCACATAGTGTCCACAAAAACCCAGCGTCTGAGTAACATAAAGGAACATTTCCATTTTTTTCCCATTACTGGCAACGAAACAGTGTAGACCAGGGATTTAACTTAGTGTTTACAACGAACTTTATTCTGCTTTCAATAAACATTTATCCTATTTCAAAATAAGAAGCACATCGTTTTTCTGTTAACTGTACTAAAATAAACATGAAATAAAAACATAAATAACAACGGTTATGGCCCAAAAACGCAATCTTGGGATTCTGCTGACATTTACACACAGTTCAGTCTTCGGTTGTGTAGTTTATTATATCACTAGAACCCCTTGGTGGCCTTATTAAACCACAGTATACTGCACTTTTACAGATTATGTTTGTGTGTGTGTGTGTGTGTGTGTGTGTGTATGTGTGTGTGTAGTATACATTACAAGCATATACACATATAAAACAATCACACATATACATTATTTTTGGATATGTTCCTCACCAGTATGCCACTGGTGCACTCAGGGGAGATACAAGCTGTGATGGGCCTTTTGTGCTGTGGGATTGATGATGCTGCCAGCAGCCGCCACACATGGAGACACCCGGGAGTCAAGACTGACTGCATAAGAAACACGCGGATCCTCGTGAGATGGCACAGGGTGGTGGGGTGCTTGCAAAATTAGCTTTGTCAATGGTGCTGAGGAAAAGAGCTGAGAGACCCTATAAGAAAGGTTATATGCCAGTACATTGTACAGAGAAATGCCGTAATACAAAGATATTCTATTTTAATTATTGTTTACAAAAATGTGTCTCATTTGATGTAGACTTTCTATTATTAACTCTATATTGTTTTAGTTAAAGGAGTATCACATAAAACGTTTTAGAAATCCTATTTTCTTAATTATCAGATGGAATAAAAAATAAAATATTCCTTAAAGCATAGGCAAGCACGATCTTTGCAAGCAAGTCATGGCACTAAAAATCCCATTGCTCACAATTCGTCTGGGATAGCACTATTGATGGCTCAGAGCCATATAATATAGATTGCCCTATGAAATTTAGTCTTTCTGTCAGTGTTTCTATCAATCTATCTATCGATCTATCGAACGATCTGTCGGTCAGCCTGCCTGTCTATCTGTCTGCCTTTCTGTCTGCCTTTCTGTCTGTCTATATGTCTATCTATCTATCTATCTATCTATCTATCTATCTATCTATCTATCTATCTATCTATCTATCTATCTATCTATAGTGTTTACAGGAATTCAAATGTTTAGCATTTCAATTGTACTAGAATTACGTGAAAGCATTGTCCATGCCAATACATGCCTTGGTCTCACTCTGAAATATATCTGACTGTGTTGCATGAATGCATGATTTATCATTGAATCACATTTCGATGTTTCAGGCCTACACAGTTTGTTTCAGCTGTGCCTGTCGAGGTTTGTTATGGCTCTAGAAAAATCTTGATGCTCTTGTCCATATGTGGTCCAAAGTAACTTATACACAAATTGTGTTGTTAGGCAAGTCTGTAAACTGATGCATAAGAACATACTTTGCTGACAGCGACCCAGTTGTTCTAAATGGTACCTTCATGCAGGCTTTTCCTCCCCACAACTTTCTAGTTTGAGATTTGAATGCCAAGTCCTTACTCTTACACAGTGGTGGTGTTGTCTAAAAAGACAAGACTGGCAGATGGTAAACCTTGTGCAATGGAGACATTTTGCAGCAATGAAACCAGGTGTCCAGATGCACAGTAGTGACCTAGTCTTGCATCGGATTTTTATGCCTGCCCACCCTAATCCAATATGTGGGCAGGACAGAGGACTATGTATGGTGTCCGGGCACAAGCGTAACACATCAAAGTTTTTAGTCTGAACAGGACAGACACATCTTCAGTTAGTGCCCTCTTGAATAGTTTGAGGCCATGTGTTTCCAGAATTCTGGGGATATTCTTGTCTGTAGAGCCGAAGAGCTTCTTAGGTTCGGCCCATGGTGGAGATGCACCCAACACTCCTTGTGGCTATATTTTCTTTTTATTTACAGGAGGAGGGCTCTGTCTTGACACCTGGTGAGGGTAGAAGTCTACAAGATCTCCTCATGCCTGCTCTGTGCCAATGAACAGGCTCATCAGTTGAATCTTGGATAGAAATAGGAGTTGGTGGCACTCTAGCCACCAAGGCTAAGGGCTTGACTTCCTCTGCGCGGGACTATTCAAGTAGACTCCATCGACCTGACATGGGCAGGCTTGTTCCAGCAGCCTCACTTGGAGCAAGAGGGAATACATAAAATGAAGATTTATCCACAAAAAGGATGGCTGAGCTGATGTTTGCCATTTTATATTCTATAAAGTATTATAATATGTCATATTCTGCTTTATGTCCCCTTCGTGGGGCTTCTCAGCCAGACAGGCTGCCTTTCATCTATTTTTGTATGCTGATAGACGTGATACTACTTCTAACACATGCTCTGTTAAAGGAACATCTGCAACTGCATGCGAAGCTAGCAGACACTGGTTCCCAGCAGGCAGTGTCATTTCACTCTCCTCTTTGAATCCTTCACATCCTGTTCATTTCCACCGAGGCATACTTTGTAGAAGGAGCCTGGCCATGTTTTGGAATACTGGTTAAGCAATAAAGAGCATTCTTTTAAGGTTTGGCCTAGATACAGCGTTAGCAGTCTGGCCTGACACATGTAATCAAAGAAACTCATAAATGCATACATATAAATATGTAAAGGGCATTGGGTCAGTCCCCTTCATTGGTTGGTGTACTGAAGTTTCATTCACATTGTGTGTCTGCCCACCATAGCATAGAGCATAGGACAAGAGGTCAGCCCACTTCTGCCACTTTCTCTATTGCACTTTGAGTGACAGCAACTTTTTTTACCCACTGTGTACATCAACTTATTACGAACTGCATTTCAATGCAATGACTGGTGCTTTTTTTTCCTTACCATTCTTTATTTTTTTATTTGCTTAATCTTGTTTAGGTGTTTAAACTATGTATTCAAATTACAGTAATGCAAAGCTAATATTACCTTTTATTTGTGTCAATAAGAAGCACATTTTTTTTCTTTTGCTGTGGTTTAATTTTAACCAAGTTTCCATCCCTTTTCTAAGTACACGTCTCTCCTAGGAAGCACCAGTATTGTTTTTAAAATATATGTAGTGGTCCATTGATACATACATTTTTAATTTTTATTTCACAAATATGGCCTCCTTGTTTAGACAGCGGCACATTTTCTTTATTTGCTACGTTTTATTTTTGTGACAGTTGCTTGCAAAACATTTGACCATTGCACCTGCCTGCCAAGCTCTGACCTACTTTTGCCAATGCTTGTTTTCTACACTGCCTGTGATGTCTGTATTCCACATTTGCAACACCTGTGTAATCAATGAGAAGAGCCCGATTCACTCCGGGGTGATGGCGAGGCATACAGCACCTCAGATGTGCAGCTTGACTTAGGCCTCAACGCTCATTTGTATCTCCCGCTTCAATAGAATGGTGTCCTACGACAAAACAACAGCGAATCCCACTAAATGCTGCGGGAGAGACCCAGTAATCTCATCCCTGATATCGGATTGTGTTAGGAGTAGCCAAGTTGAAGGTTTCAGCCGGTGTTCAGCTTTGCTGGCACTACAGCGACTGCCCAAGCCCACAATTGTTGGTCAAGAGTTCAATCTTTGCAAAATTTGTGTATACCGTACTACTGCTAGTAGCTAGATGTGAGGCCTTTCTGCCTTTGTAAAAGTGCTTGATCTGGTGTCTCGTTTGCATTTTTATAGGAATGTTTCTATTTTGGAAGTGGGTTGATTTTTCACACCTTACATTACTCCATGTTTTATTGAGGTGTTTGACATCAGCACCACAGCTCCATCAGATCTTGCCCCATTGAGAACTTTGGCACGTGTGGTTGTTCAACGCGTTTCATGGATTTTTGCGTTTGCTGGCAGCGCCATGTTAGTAGTGAGACTGCTCTTATGTTGTGAGATTAATCCGACCATGGAAAGTATGCCTTATCCCTTCAGCTTCTGTTAATGGCAAGATGTTGCGGTGAAATTTGTCAATATAGTTTTGCAAGAGCCTGGTCGGATTTAATGTCAATACGTCTGCACTTCTGCACCTTTCATTCTAGCAGATTCTTATTTTATTTCCAGCACCAGTTTTTAAAATACTTTTTTAATATTGGAAAAAACAAAAAACGTGAGTCATAGGGACCCTTTCCCTAATCCAGAAACCAGCAGTGCATGATATATGACAACATTTTTTACTACATTTAAACCAATGGACGAGCCATAGTCAAATTAAATTAATGATATGATATCCTATAACCTGGGGAACCAACCGCTTTGTTGTTTAAGTATTGATAAAAATGATTTTTTTAACAACCGTAGTGGAGGAAACCTATTGAACAATGTACCCTAATTGATACACAATTGACCTCTCAATAAGAGAGTAAAATGATACATCAATCCTGGACTAACGGGAATTTCTGCATAAGGTCGAAAAAGCCTTGCGTATGAGGCAGGTGGTATTGTTTTGTGGGTTGAGCACCTGAGCAGATTCCTGCAGATCGCAGACTTGCATCTTCGCAGGAAAGACTCCGCCTCTTATGAGCCCAAGCTCAATGCAATCAATGCAAAAGGAACCAGTAACCTGAAGCATTGTCCCTTATGTGCCTTTACATAATTTGGTAGGATGTGTTCATAAAAACAGACATTATGACTGGTCAAAAGACGTAAACAGGGATAATCTGCACAGTATTCCTGGAAGAGACAGGTGTTGATGCAAACCTGTAAAAGGTTTTCCTATAGAAAATTAGGTCCATGGGAAATTTTTACTACAATGGAGACATTTACTACATTTTTCAAAATGTCACATTATGAAATTGTGCACAATTTTCTGATTGCTTGGAGACTGGATCGGCAGAAACTATCTCATCAAGAGTCGTTTTCTGTTCAAACCAGTCTCCTGCTGGTATCTCGCAAAAGTTTTTTTTACTTGAAGAGTACCCTTTCATAAAATAAAGTCATGAAATATATTAGCAAACAGTATTAAATGATGTAACCATAATTTTGTACATTTTGGTGACATTTCCATGAAAGTTTGTGGAAATATGTAATTTTGAATACCCCATAGAAACCACACCCCTAACCACTGAAGCTATTTCCATATATATGTGAAGGGTGTGGTCAAAGTTCATCCAAATTATGCCTACCATTAATTAGTGGTGTCTCTCAACTCAGTATCAAGTATCTCTTAGGACCAATGGTCATTAGCTCTGTCTGTACTGGACTGTAATGCGGCCGGTCTATTTCCATCCAAGCGGCCACTTGAGCCAGAGCAGTTGTCAAGTAATCAAAATCTATCTAAGGGCTTCCTGGGCTTGAGACATAGATCTGGGTGTCATCAGAGTGTCAAATACTATGTGGCTACATGGTGTAATCCGGTGGCAATATGCATACAAAGACTGAAAAAGGCATAGGCCAAGGTGGAACCCAGGATGGATGGATCTCCGCCATCCATCTTAGCTGAGTCAATGACAAAACCTTGATCTGGCAGTATGTACCGCACGGGTCATGTTTATTGAAAACAACAACAAAATCACACCATTTATAATTGTCCCACAGTGTTGCAAATATGTGGAGGGATCGTTGGGTGCCCCCTGCTTCAGTCATTGATATGTGAAAAAATAAGTGCCAAGGGGCAAAATATGTCTCAGTCGGCCACTGTAGTTTGCACCACTTACGGTGCAGTGCTGCCAATTTCCACTACCATTGAAACCAGCTTATAATTACAGTCCTGCAAATGTGACACTTTTGACTGCGGTAGGTAACCCAGAGCTGTAAGAATGGCTTGAGCACCCCGAAATGATTCATTTTGCAACTGTATATTGGATTGTTAACCAGTTTGCTCACATGTTTGTTTTAAAAACAAATAGACTAACAACGCCACCATGTCGCGGACTGTCATAAAAATACGCTAGTGTTACAAAATAAGTGCCTAGTACAGGCAAACTCCGGCTCAAATTAAGCACCCTAAACATGGAGAGTCCTTCAAAAGTACTGACACTTGAGGACCCACAGGTGACGTGTGTGTTGGGTCCTGCCCTGCCAAATGGATGCAACAGTTATAAAAACATGATTGAAAAACACACAAACCACCAAGCACCCACACCTTTTTCACCACCCCTCACCCCACACTGCATCTTCTCCAATATTTTATCAAAAAGGCGGAGCTGTAGTTGGGACCTTCAAATATGTATTTAAAGATATAGACTGGGCCAACAATGGCAGTGAATTCTTCAAACGGATGCTGGAGTTGTATACAGGACTGATTCAGAGAAAATTGGAAAGGCCATCTTGTTATACGCTTATTCATATTGTTTGCATTGTTTTCTATAGTATTTTTATTTTCTTAGCCCACAAATGTATAACATAAATACCATATTTTCAAGGTAGATGAGTGCCCAAGTCCTTGAAGATGTACGCGAGGCCCTGTAAGCTGTATATGCACACTCTGAAGTCACCATAAAGTTCATTCAGTTCCATTGGTGGGACGTCTCAGCATTTACCAACAGCTGCCAGATTCTGTAGCGTTGTATAATGGCTGCCAATGGAAACCATGTACAAGATCAGAATTGAGATCCCTTTTCTTCAGTAATTGACACGCAAGCCTTTTTTTTTTTTTACTGAAACAGAATCTCCCTCTCAAAAAGGATATGTGGATGTGGGTGACCTCCAGTGGCCCTGAGCAGCCATGATGAACAGTGATCCGTCACAGGTGGTCCAATTCATCATAGTTGTAAGTGCAAGGAAAGCAGAATGGAAAATAGGTTCAATTGCTCCAGGGTTCGATTGCCTCATGGGTCAGGACTCATCACATGGAAGCCAAAGGACATGCGGCAGAGAAATCAATAACTTCCACCCCCGCCGACCCCACCCGGATAGACACAAGTGGCATACAGAACCTTTCACACAAGTGTGTTTGTCCATTTAGCCCATGTCTTCTTCGATCATGCATTATCCACCTCACATGACTGGTCATGCATGGGGAACTTTAACCGCAGGCAATTTACAAAAAGCCGCGTTACATGACGAGCTGAGCTCGTCATGAGCATGGAAGGGGTTAAAGAAGATCGGTCCACAGTCTCTGATGTTCCATGCAGGCAAGTTTAATAATGCTTACATGTTTGAGTACATGGTTGGGAGTTTCTTCCATGTCCTCTGGAGAGCATCCAGGGGTCTTCCATTTTTTTTTTGTTTTTGCCGGACGTGCACATCCGGTTTGGGAACACCCACGTACGTTCTTTCATGGTTCTTGGGATCAGGCCAAAGCCCCCAGCGCTCACGGATGAACTCGGTAAACAACCAACTTGAGGTAGGCACACAGGCTGGGAACGGCGGAATAGAGATGAAAGAGGAAAGTAAGACAAATATGTGTTTAGGGGGTAGGGAGATGGAAGATGCTTTCTGTTGACTTGTGTTCAGACTCTGCTACGTTCCCTTTGATGATGATGCTGGTGGCGGGACGCTGGTCTTGGTTCCAGGCACAATACTCCCAGGACAAACAGAGTAATGGAATAAACCGCTTATATGGGCGTCTCCCGGCCCTTTTAACCATCCCATGGCATCTAAAGCAGTGCCTGTGTTTAATAAACACAGGGACATTCAGGTGCGGGCTGGATGCCACCAGTGGCGGTGGAAGTATGCAGCCGCAGCTCATTTTTAATGCTCATACACCTCCATTTGCCCCACTGTCACGCAGCCTTTTGCCACCATGGGTGACATTGAGTGCCGATGCAGCATGGCGAATGCCAGCGGAACTCAGTTGCAGCAGTACATTTAACGTATATCATGCAAATTATGCATTCTCGCTACCATGGGCTCCATTACAAATCACACGAATGACATACTTTTCAACTTCCAGTTATTGGCTGCTCTGAGGTAGTTAGGGTGAAGCACAACATAGATTGTCGCTGCTGTGACTTCGACAGCACCCCAAAGAAAAAACCCTCTTCCTTCTGCATTTACACGCATGCATTTATTGGTCACGGCTCTTAAAAGAACATCCATTATTCCATTTTGGGTATCTGACATAAGCAGCTCAGAATACCTAGCTTTGATTAAAACAAGAAACCACAAGGCATTATAAATTCAAAAGGGATTTGGGATCTCCAACCTTTTCTGTACTGAGAGAGTTCAATGAAACACATTGAGAGCTACTAATATTATTAGTGTTGTATAATCTCCATTTTATTTATGTGTATATTAATTCAACCAAGCAAAATCTTTCTAATTTAATAAGCTGGGCTGCACACAGGTGAGCTACTCAGAGGTAGCTGGAGAGATACAGTAGCTCACGTGCTACAGGTTGCAGACACCTAAGTAACAAAAATAGTATAAAATAATGTAATCACAAAATAGTAATTAATTGACAATGGAAAGGATAGTTAATAAAAATGACAAAACATGCATACATTAAACCTTCGTTTTGTGTACGTTTAAGGAAACAAATGAGAATTGGATGGTTCTGAATAACTGTATGTAGCATCTATTCATAACATGAAAACTCTGCTTGAATTGCTGTGAACTAAGGTTGGGGTTCAACCTTGGGTTTTGAGTAACATCAGAGATATCTCAAGCTGCGCCCTTATTTTGTATGTTGTCACTCGAACCCTCGAAGTGAAAATCCTTGTGGCTGACATCTACTTCGCTTTAATTCTGGGCCTGAACGGAGTTCACAAAACTTCGCCGTGCTATGCGGAGTTCCGCAAGTGGCAGAGTGCGTTAGGTTGCACTGTTTGTGCTGATTTATGTTTGTGTTTGTCCCTCGCTGCAAAATCAGCGCGAACGGCACCATGCGCAGTGCAAGTGGGCGCTGCTTCTTTCTGCTGCTCGAGTAGAAGTTCTACTCGAGCGTCGACCTTCCTCAACGCGAACGGAAGGTTTCTCAACACGAGTGGTAGCGACCATCCGGGACCGCCCATGTTGAGAAATCTCGCCGGTAGGTGGTCTGGAGTAAGATGTTCCTTGCTTGCAAACTTAACTTTGGGGAGCACACTCTGTGGAACAGTTTTTTTGGAACTCCGCACACTAAATGGAGGACGGAGTGGGAAAAACTCTGCAAACTCCGCGAGCGGGGCAGAATTTCATGCCCAGGACTATTTAATTCTCTGTGTTACGTGAGACTTCTCCAGGAAAGCATTAGAGAGTAACTTTCATTGTTTCACTCTTCTGACATCAGAGCAATGGAAAACTGGTGCTGAAATGCTTCACAGTCATTACAGACAGACCCTATGTGATTGTAATGTGTTCTGTTTGAGCAGATGTGTGAGGTTCTGACAGGTGATCCGGTCCGGCAACAACAAATCTGTTGCTGGCGGTGTGTGTGCCAGTGGTACAGTTTTATGCATCCTGGGACGTCGTATACTTCCTTGAAAAATGTAGAAGTGAGGAAAAGTACAGTGAACACTCATAGGGAGGGCCACTAGAATTATGTTACTGTGCAGTTGTGGCGTTTTCTGCATAATTATGCATTTGCCACATAGTGCATCATCCGCTGCATAATTTGCAGATTTTAACAAAAAAAATTGTTTCTATTTCAAATGGATCAAAAGTTACTAAAAAGGCAGCTACAGCTGTGTCTGCATGGTGGAAGGTCCATCCCAGAGGTTGACCTGCCACTTGTCAGTTGCTTATTGCGGTATCTGGGTGTTAAACTGGTTAAACTAATGAGATGAAACCGTTGCAGAGACAGTGTTAGTATGTGTAAAAATGGCAATGTAATGAAGCAATATTCTTTAAAAATGTGCCATATTATGCAGCATAATTTTCTTTTTTTTGTTGCTGTGATTTAGTTGAGCCTGCAGCATAACTTGGGCCTGCCTTGGCGCATAATTACAGTGGCAAGGCTCAAAGGACATGAAAAATGACATTTTTAGGGACAGCTTGTAACATGTGGTATGGGTTGGAGGCCCAGAATTTTTGCAACAGGCGGCACTTCTCCTTGCATGATGAAAGGGAGGAGAGCTGTTTCTCAGTTCTAGAGGACGTGTAGCTTTCCCCTTTCGCTTCGCACATCTTTGTAGTAAATTAAGAGAGGCCAGTGCCTTCAGACGGCTGGGAGGGCTGGGGCACCGCGGGTCGACTGATATGGCTGCGGCTGGATCTCCCACAGACGTACTGCCCTTTCTGAGGCACCTGATTGATGCCCACTGTGAACCATACTTCCGTCCATGCCAGAGCTCCAGACTTTCCTCTGCTGTACTCTGCCCTTAACCCCTTCCGCGCTACACGAATTTTCGCGCTGTGCAGGGGTTTTATTGAGTGGGCGGGATTCGGACGGCCCCCGGCCGTCTTCAGCACACGCCCACTGTGACGTCGGACGGCGAAGCACACAAGGGGTTAAACCAGGCTGAATGTGACCAACAGTGGAGGGAGAGGCCCTTGCACGAGCAGGGATGCCCTTTAGCATGGGCTAGCTAGACCCAGGATTCTGACATACAGAGGGGTGGATAGAGCTGTCTGCATGTAGGCAGGGACACTGCAATTATGCAACAGGAGATTACCAAATTCTGCAGCAGGGTTGATTAAATTATGCAGCAAGAAAAACAAATTATGCGGCTAATGCTGCACATTTTGGGACAGTATTGCTGCATTATCTTGTCTTTTTTTTACACATGTTAACACTGTCCGGGCAAAGATCCACGTCAGTAGTTACAGTTTAACATTTTAATACAGTAATATACAATTGAAAGATGGCCAGTCAATGAAGGACCTTCCACTGCATGGCAACACATTCTGCTGCAGTTTTAGTAACTTTTGGTCTGTTTGTGCTAGAAACAACCTTTTCGGTAAATCTGCAAATTATGCAGCAGATATGGGATTATGTGGCACATATGGCAAATACATACTTATAAGGTGTGTGAAAGACTCCTTCTGTCGACTTCCAGTGCTTTGCTTATTCCACAGCTTTGGACAAAGGACTCTGGGGCTTAAGAAGTTGAATGACAGTCTTACCTTCAAAACAAGTAGATGGTGAGAAATATTTTCACTGAAAGGCGGATGGTGGTGGTAGTGGGGGGAGCATCAAAATGAATTTCGCCTGGGGCGCTAGCTGAGCAGAGGCCTGCCCTGTCAGTAAGGCACATCACTCCCTTTATTATGGGGGTGAGGCTCCATCGATGAACTTCAATTGATGTGAGTGGCTTGTGCTTTACGTACTAATTAAACACTGTTAAAGGCATTTCATACTATTCTAACACACCAAGCTTCCACAGTCCTCTTCCCTTGGTAGCTAACAAAATAAAACCCCCTCAAATGTTTGCACCTTGCTTCTCCTAAATGTAGCTTTGCCTACAGTTTACATGCCTCAAGCTGCAACTGGCATACAGCTACTTACAATATAAGTGCATATTTATGTATTTATGGTGTGTAAGCAGCCTTGCAGAGTGTGATATGTTGTGTATTACCACTGTTGGGTGTGAAAAGTGACCCATGAAAGGCAAATACCCCTCTCTTCCCTCAACAATCGAAATAAATAGCATATTGTATGCTTCATATCTGCATATATGGATTATTCCATGGTATGTTTTCATATGTCCTTGTTTTAACGAAAGGTATTCAAGCAAAAACCAGGATACAAAGGATTACATTTGTGTATTTAGGTTAAATTGCACAGAAGAAGCCTTTGGACTTTTAGGCGAGTTGTTTCCCTGTGTAATTGTTACATTCAATAAGTGAAGCAGTAAACATTGTTTTTCTTGTAAATGTTGCTGTACTATGGGAATAAACTTGACATTTACATTTGCACACTGGTAATAACTGTGCAAATATGTGTTTATACATTTGCTCCAAATACCATGTTTATGGGCCACATTTATTTAGGTTTAGTAGGACCATCTAGTGAACAGGAGCTTCCATTCACTGCCAAAATTGCAGATGGTGGACTTTGATGCCGCTGCTGTTGGGTATGCTTGTTGCCATGAATAGTTCCTGAAGCTGGGGGCTGCCCACACATCCAATTCTTATATTAATTAACTGCTGTATCTCTACGCAAATTCAACACTAAAAAATTCGATCCACACATTTAAAGTACATCGCATAGGACTTGGAGGGATTGTCTACATGGAAGTCCCTATTCACTAGAGTGTCCTTTTAAACAATTATAGTCTGAGGGTGGGTACGTGGATGTTTACAGTTTAAAGACAGAAGCGTCAAGATTTTGCACACAACAGCTCATCAAAGGCAGAATTAGTTGCATTGCAATCATTAGTAATTTTACTTTTAAGATTTTGGTTGTTAGGTAGAGTTGTATTGTTCACCACATTTGATTTTTTGTGAATTTAAATATATCAGACACTTGTAAGTCTTACCTGGTTATTGTTTGTAAATATGTGACCTTTTGATTTATTTGTTTGTACTTCCTTGTCGTGTACAGAGTGTACACATACATGCTTTCCTGTTATTATTAAAACTATTGATTTTTCATATGATAACACAGATGCTCGCTTATAAATGTAAATGTAGTATACTTGTAAAGCGCACAGCTGCCCCAGCAACGGGGCGTCCCGGCGCTGTATAACTCTGGGGAACCCGTCCTGGCTTTCCCTGTGGGATGGTCCCTTGCTGGGAGTCCCCAAGGTGGAGCCAGCCATCCCCGGAATTGGTGGGGCCGTTGTGGAGATTAGGCAAGCTAATGCCCAGAGTTGCCGAGTGGAACCCCTGATTAGAGTAAGCACCGAAGCGAGAATTATCGAGTCCGCTGACCAAGGTCCACGACCCTGCCGCGTCGGGAATTGAACCCTGGTCCCAGGCTGACTTCTGCTCTCAGGCCTGCCGCCTCTAACCAGTGAGCCACACTACTCCACTTATCTTTATTCTATGCCCTCAAAAGATTCTTTCTACATAAATGATATATAAGTATGAGTTGGCTTGAATGAATCCTGAATGAACAACCTAGAAGTTATAACAAAAATGAATTTAAAAGAATTCCTCCTGGAATCTCTCATTGTTCACATGTTGCACACTCGGTGCACACAGATCTTGTAAAATCAGACCCTAGATAGATGCATGATTTATCGGATTGCCCAGATTCTGTGTCCTTGTGCTTTAGAGACCTGAATGATCCATCTGGTTAGACCAGTATTTCCAACACAGATCTGAGTGGGCCAGATCCATTCATGTTTTTAGATAACTACATAATGTATATATACACACATTTGTGCCAAATAAAAATCCTTCAAGAAGACAATGATTGGCCAGAAAACCTGATATGGAGACAGGCCACTGGACCGATGCTGTGCAACCCTGCATGACCGTTTCTTCCTACACTTTCCATCCACAGAAGAATGATCACAGATCGCGTGTGCACCTCCGTTAGTTGAAGATTTGGCCATCAGGATCTTCTGTACGGTTGTCAACCTTTAAATGTCTGGTTACATCGGTTTCTGTAGGTTCTGGCTATAAATAACACTGTGTTCCATTGAGTTACATCGATCCTACACATCTTCCAAAGGAGAGTACCACAAGCAGCACCACTCTCCACAGATATACATGGTTTCAACAGTGGCGGACACCGCCAAACTAAAGTGGAGGGGGTGCACAGAATGGGTTTAGGGGAATATTAACAAAAATAAATTAAAAAAGACTTACCTGTCGCTGCTGGCCACCTCAGTGCTCCTCTCCAGCTCTTCTCACGGCAGTCAATTTCTCCATAGCATAGGCTCCCCACCCAATTCAGACGACACTCTCATCACTGGCGTAACAAAAACTGAGGGGGCCTCCCTGCACTGTACGTAGAGGGGCCACTCTCATGCTATAACTTGCATCAGAGAAGCATCTGAATTGGCCTGTGTAGTCTGGTTTGACGCTGGCTAAGAAACAGGGAGCCTGTGGTTTTTCTCCAAAGTGCTATGCAACACAGCTGGGTTGGAGAAATATAGGTGTCCATGTCTGTTTGGCCAGCCTAAGACAGCCGACCAAACTGACATGAGCACTTATAAGTGCCCACCACTACTACTCCCTGCCAAGGTCTCGCCCCGCCCAAGACTGAATGGCTCCGGCTGCTCAGGCAGTGATAGATCAATTGATAATAACATTGTTTTATTATCATTTTATTTTTCATCTGCTGGGCGGCGTTCCTTCTCTGTTACGGAGGAGCTGCGCTTGGGTTTCAACACTTTAACGCCATTGGGAGAGAATTTGAGATCAGTGACTGAGATACTCAGGTTACACACATCTTACTCTCTCATACATTAGAACACAAAGAAATACACATTACTGCACAAATCCCATGATTTCACCCTTTAAACTCGAAGTGATACATCAGGGTACACAGACGTTACACTTTCACACTTTAGATCTCAAAATGATGCTTTGGGCTACACAGATCCTACACTATCATGCTTTTAACATTAGAGCGAAACATCTGGTTGCACAGATGCTTCTGACACATACTGTCTACCAAGGGCGCTAGTGAAGAAGTATTCTGTAACTGAGTTTCACCGCTTCTATATATCAAAACTGTTCTACTCCTTAAGGAAGTATCATTTAAGTGAAGAAGCGTTGCCATTTTCGTTTCTTGTGCATGAAGATGGTGTTAATGTAAAGTTGTTAAAAAATGTTTAAACTATAAGGACACTCGTTGAAAACATCAAAACCAGCATTCGTGATTCATTCAATTTCAACAGCATGTTTGAGCACTTGGACGTACTTCTACTGTGAGAGTGATTGTGTTAGAGTTACAAGATATTGCAGTCTGCCTGTTACGTAGAAGAGTTATTCTTTAAGAAGCTTGTCTCTTGAATATCTCAAGCTGTGATCCACTCTTGAAGATATATTAAACTTGACTCAATTGATATATCTGGATTAAAAGTGAATTTTAAGTTGCAATCATGAACTGGAGATCTGAAAATCTAGTTGGTGGTGGAAAGTAGGGAAGATTAAGAGGATCAAATAGTGCTTACTTGGTGAAAAAACTATGGGCCAGATGTAGGTAATTCCTATTTACCGACTCCAAAATACCGACTCATACCGAATCGGTATTTAAGAGTCGGTAAATAGGAAGGAGGCAGATGTAGGTGAAAAATTACCGATTCTGTAAGAGTCGGTATTTACCGAATCTGTAAATACCGATTCGGTATTTCACATTGATTCCTATGGGCTTTGTAGCCCATAGGAATCAATGTGAAATACCGATTCAGTATTTACAGATTCGGTAAATACCGAATCCTGCAAGGGTGCAGGGGGTGTCACTTTGACACCCTCTAGCACCCCAAGTACAGGCATGTGTGCCATGTGGCACACATACATGCCCTAAGGGCATGTCTGTGTGTCACATGGCACAGGTATGCATGCACAGATGTGCATGCACACCTGAATTCGGTATTTTACCACCCAATAGGATTGGGTGGTAAAATACCGAATTCTGAAGGCCTGTAGTGCTACCTACATCTGGGATTTACTGAATCGGTAAAATTACCAATTCGGTATTTTACAGAATTGGTAATTTTACCGATTCGGTAAATTTACCGAATCTGTGTAATTATGGCCCCTACATCTCAATCACCAAATACCGGTCGGTAACGGCCAAATTCGGCCGTTACCGACCGGTATTTGGCGACCTACATCTGGCCCCAAGTATTTTGCAAGAAGAAAGGCAACCAAATTTGAAAAACATTAAGAGGACTGCTCGAGAATCGGCACAGAATTTTTTTTATAAATGCTTTAACAGTGAATGGAAATACTTATGGAAAGGGTTAGAAAAAGAAGGAAAATATTTTGTCCTTTGTTGAGGAAAATAATATAAAATAAATTGTCTTTTTAAAAGATCTTGAAAATTGTAAAATGAAACACACTCTTTACTATCTACTTTATCTCAGTTGTATATTTTTAAATACAAAGAGATTTGTTGAAGAATGAATTGTAATGTTTTTCTTGTGCATGTTCTTGAAAACTAGAAGTTCATATAGTTTTATGAACTAGCCAATTCAGTGTAACTGAAATGACAAAGTATTTTAAGAATTCAAAATTGAAAATAAATTGCCCAGCATTAAGGAGGTTTATAATATGGCAATTTGACTTCACATATTATTATTTGAGGAAAGGCTGGATGCTATTAAAATGATGTTTATATTCAGACTAATATCTGCAAAATGTTCCAGTTTCCTGTGTAAAAGGGCTCTGGAAAGCGTCTCTTGATGCATATAGTTTATATGGATAAGTTGATGAAAGTGGCTTGTTAACTTCCTTGGGATGCTTTCATTAGATCCACCAAATCTCTAGAATTTATTTGTGTATGTCAACCTTTATTACAGAGATGATAGTGTATGGAAGTTCTCTTCTTAACAAAATGGGAGGGATCATTGCTAACAAAACTTTCGATTCTTGCTTAGCAACCTGTTACTTGGCCCATAATGTTGCTCTGTACTCCCTTACAACAGTGGTTCTTAAACTTTTTACTTTGAACCACCATTTAATAAATATTGGAATTCGGGGATCATCACGGAATAAATATTAGAATCTTGGGACACTCCAATGAGTCATTAATGGAAGCAGAAGACCCTGGCTTAAGCAATTTCGATGATTTAAACCCCAAAAACATACACAAAAATATATCGAACAAATATACAAATGCACAAATGATTAACTGTTTTATTTAATTTACAAACAAATATAAAAAAACAAAATGTTCATTTTCATGGGTAGTTTGAGGCTTTTCAAATTTCAAACTGACGGCACCCATTGCCCATTCTATATTCTGATGGATTTGCACTGCTCCCAAGAATGAATTAGGACACCAACTTAATTTTTCGTTCCCAATTACAATTCATTCACATTTACACAAAGTTTAAATGTTTACATTTTGCCTCTTTATTTGTATGTACTTTATTAATCGACTAATACTACTAAGTAGGACCTCCGGGGGTCTCTGAATGACAGGTTAAGAACTGCTGCCTTATGATATACAGGAGCAGTGTTAGCCCTGTGGCTACGTGGTTATAAACAGCAGGATTCAGACTAGATCAAGCTTTGTTGCTTAGGGGAAAGCTTACATATAGCCCAGTTATTTGGGGTTATATACATCGTACAGTGCGTTAACGCACCAGTCTGACTCTGAAACCAGCTTCTAGATTTATTTAGTTAAAACCATGAAGAAGGAAACAGATAATGGTAATTATGTAGATTTGGACCACAAAAGGCAAATTCAGATTAATACTCTATTTAGGGGACATAAATTAGTTTGTAATATTTTGTATGGAAAAAATATAGGTTCAAAGAAGAAGAGAGTTTAATAATATCTAAACAATACTTTGTGTTTAGATGCTGTTCCAATGTTGATCTTTCAATCATTTCTTATATCTCTCATACACTTTAAGATTTGTATCATAATCTGGTACATATATTAAGCTCAAAACCCATAGAGAAACACAAGCAAATCTCTTAGTAAAAATGGGCTCAACTTGATAGATATACGTGAGGTAGAATGTGTGGACCATTGTCCTCCGTGGTGCAATTCTGTGTTGCTTTGTCAATTTTGTTGTCATCTCATGTTCTATCGTGTTATGTTATGACTTATACAGTGCAGTCTCAAAGCACCAAAACCGAGCTGGGACTTCAGTACACTTTTCAACCTATTCCATCGAAAAATGATGAAGTGATTCAGCGACATGATAACAGGAGGTCTGCGTTTGTTTTCTGAACTCCAGCAAATTTGATTGGCCCTTTAATTCTTTGGGTGTTTACATGTAATTTTCTCTACTATGCTAAAGAGTTACACTTCTATAGACCTCACTATCAGCTCACACTACTCGACCGAGAGGGTCTGTTCCATTTTTCATCCCCCCAAAAGAACCATCAGTATTAGCGGTCAGCTATTTCATAGATTTGAAACATTTGTAATAATGTTTAGTTACCAGCCGTATGTCCAAAATGTGCACTCTTATAATGGTCCATTGGATAACTATAATCAAAACAGTTGAAGTTTTGGGAAAACTGTGTAAGGAATCTAAAATAGCAACACATTAAAACAACAGACAAAGTTATTTCTGCTTTCTGTTGGTCAGCTGATGGCAGAAGGCTTGAGTAGAAAATGTTTTCCATGTGTGACTAGAGAGCTCCATAGGTATTTTTGTAATCGAAGAAGGCCTTGTTCTTAATAGAAGATTTACACATGGATTGAACTATAGTATGCATATAGAGTCTTTACGTTGAGTTTTAAACAAGGGACCCCACGGAGATCCATTTCAGGACATATATTTGGTTCACTGCCTTCCCGCAGGCGTCAAATCCCATTTTCCAGAGGATATTATATATGATATGTTTGGCTGTAAGTAATATTTTTTAGTTGAAAAATACATCATTAGGCATATATGTCTTTCCATGGTTTTCAATATGTGTTAATATTAATTTGCAGTACAGGCCCCTCTTGGCCACATTTATCTACCAAATGTATTTTTTTATACTACTGCCTTTGCACTTGTTTGCAGTTACACTTTTTATATGTTTTGTATAGATTAAATGAAAGTCTTCCCGTTCATGCAGGTTGGATACTCACAAAGTATAACAATCCCACATAATACACAGATGTGAAAGCATAGGTGGGAAAAGATTTGCGGAATCGTGCAGGATTATTCTTTAGACATTCAACAGGGATATGGATATTTTTTTTAAGATTGGGTGGTTGGCAGCATTACTATCCCTTAGGGGTCATGTGCCAGACAGCTGAGCTATCCCTCTGGTTTCTGGAGACGTTTCACTCTTATCCCGCTGACAGCAGCTCACTCCTCAGCAGCCGGACGCACAGGGCGCGTCAATGGATATAGATAGAATTTGCTACTCGATCAATTGCTTGTCTGTAAAGTTATTTCACAAAGAACATTCTTGACAGTACATAAGGGCTACGGATGAGCCACCTATTGGTAAATTTAAAATTAACCTCTAAGGTGCTACACACCATGTTCACAAACATTCCCTACCTCCCCATAGGGTCTCGGATACCTTGCACCCATGACCTGTAGAACCCTGTCTCTAAGAAGGTTTCAGTTTTTCTTTGTTTTATTAAGTCACTGATTCAGAGTTTTGTTAGGTGAACACTCTCTTATTCATTCTCCAGCACAAGGGTTCACCCTGGGTTAACACAGCTCATTGGCTGACCACTCAGGGGTGAATTGTGATTTGTGAAGCAGAACTCAAACGTGCTTTCCAAAGTTTGGAATGCGGAGAGTAAGTTTGACACGGGCCCAAGACAATGGATCAGTCCAATGTACCCCAAGAGAAGAGAAGCCGCACAACTGACTGACGCCAATAAAGCGACGGGCTTTTCCCATTCCAGGGACTCTCTGGGGAAGCAGCTGCCGCCCCACTGATTCCCCGGCTGCAGCCCACTTGGAGCACTGCACGCCTGGCACCTGTTCCAAAGAGCACGGGTCCTCCGTGGTCTAGCTGCCGGTCTGTGACCCTGCTACCCTTTGACCTTGTGAACTGGCGGTCCCGATAGGCCAGTTGTCTTTTGTTTCCGTGCCATGGCCAAGTGTATATGAGGAAGTGGCTGTTGATGCTTTTTAAGAGAATAAAGCTCTCCTTTAAAGCAGGATTACTGATATTACAGTTTAACTATAGAAGAAGGTGGAAGGGGCCTGGGGTGAAAGGTACATATACTAGTGCATGTTCAAATGCGCATTTATGGTTTTTATTTTTCAGTGCAACTTTTAATGAAGTTCTATTTGATGATTTTTTTTTGCTAGATATTTCTTCTTAATTTTGGCATCATATGGCGGGCATGAGATGCCTTCCAAACACCACGTTTGAATTTATGATTTTTGGGATTAAGTTCTTCTTTCCTCACATAGCTGTCGTGCGCCTCTGTGCGAAGGAGTGCATCTTTCGTCACTTTACCAGCAGAAGCTGTGAGCGCTCTGAAGTTAGTCGAGGTGGCGGTTTGCGCTATGTATAGATGTTTACGGTTCCTTTGTTTTTTCTTGGAATCTTTAGGAAGGATTGTTATTTTAAATGCAACTAAAAGTATTATCCATGGCTGTTGGGTGAGGGAGTGAAGAGTAGGCACTGGGTTCCCGGTTGGTGTCTCAAGGTCCACAGATGTGTTAAATGTATGTGTGTAGTTAAAATAGTCACTTATAGTATTATTTGACCCTTCTGATTGGACACATGCATTTTCCGTTGCATATTCCATTCACAACGCCACAGAGACACTTATTAAATATGTTTGATGAATGGTTGCTGTTTTTTACTTCATGTGTTGGGGGGAGGTGGGATATCTTCAGTTGCTTCTTTAGTGCTCTGGAACTTTCTGTTTCTCTTCTCCGTTGAGCTTTCAGCCACAGTGCATTTGCACAACATGGTTTTTCAGTGTCAGACTAGGCCTTCTTCTCATGGGTCTGAAATCTGTTCAATTTCTGGGCCACTTCAGCACTATTCAGAAACCTCTTTGGTTGATATTATCAAGGCAAATGTTTTGGAGCACATCAGAGTGCTCATTGGGATCTTATGCCTTGTTACTCAAATATTATGTTTCAAAATTATAGATTATGCAGGGCAAAAAAATCACACTTTTGACTGCTTTGTGCTGCCTTAATGATTCAATACTCGGCATCACAGTGTGGTCCTGGCTTAGGTTGTAAAAAGTATTGCTGCCGCTAAACGTGCTCTCATAAAAATAGTATTACATTTTCATTGCACCAATTTGGTTACCCTGTTCGTAGTAGGGCTTTGTTTGTAGACCCCTCATCTTGAAGGAGATATATTCATGGCTCCACAGATGACAGAGGCTGAGATGCACAACCACGAATAAGTACACAATGTTCTTGTACACCATGTGAGCTTTCACGTCTCTGAACACCAGGGTTTGCCTCAGAGGACTACCGTGACCATACTTCAAAGGTGTGCTTGAAAGTTTTGAAAGTGCAGAAGGTAAAACATAAGAGACGGGGTTATGAGGCATGTTGGTGTAGGAGACCCCCTCTCTCCTTTGGGGAACACTGAGCGGCCTGGCTTAGTGCCTGTTTTTGAAAGATGCGCTTGCAACCTCTTTCAAAAGTACCTTTCATAACTTTGTCATCTATGTGTGAACTCCTCGAGATGGGCCACAGTATTTTCCCTACAGAAGTCATAATGGTACCTTGACTGTAAAACCTATGACTTACCTCCATGAAACCCGCCCCTGCATGACGAGTCTCACGGCCGTGGAGCAACCTGTTATTGTCCATCATAATGAGAACAGCAGCCAAAGGCTTTTGGGCACTGGTGGCAGAACGTATAAAAAAAGTAAATGTAATAAAAAGTATCATTGGGCCGCGGTCATGATTCGCTTTCATTCTTTAAAATTACTGATGATACAATGGTTTTCAATGTACATCTACGAGGGTCAAAGACACTTTTGATTCTCCAAATAACGACTTACTTTGTTAGTCATTTCCATCTAAATGTATTATGAGTAAATTTGGCTTCTGGTTTTCCAAAAATCTGAATTGAATCTGTACCATCTGTATCACATGATGTGATTTTATTGCATGATGAATTATGGAAATGTTACCATATCACTGACATCACAGACATCCGCCGCAGGATTCACTAAAGCTCTTCTTCTTGGTATGGTTTAAAAGTTGGGCTCTATGTGGTTCTTTTAATGATTTGATATTAATTTGCGATCATTTTGGTGTTTACGGTTGAGTAACTCATAAATGCTATGCCTTGCTACCAAAGGATTTGGGTGCTGCAAACGTAAGACCAGAGTGAGGCAGGCGTTTCAAAAAAAAATTCACAATCACTTCATTTGAAGACAATATTTGATTTTTTTAACTTAAATATTAATAGTAAAGAGAGCTTCTTTTTTTACATTAGGTGATTGTTTTTCAAAGGAAAATGCAGTTTTAAAAAAAAATCTGGGCTCCATCATTTCTCATGTCCAAGCCTTCCCTTACTTTCAGTCCCAATAAAAGGATGCTTGTGTTGCTACTGTACCCACTGGTTGCTAGACTTGTCTCAAGTATGTACTCCAGTGGTAAAGTGAATAGACGTAGAATAGAAACTTACCAGTTGGTCTCCCAAAAGATACAATGAATTGAACCACAAGACCTGTGCATCTGCGTGCTGGTGGAAAATAAGTCAGGGATGTGGAAGAGGCATACAAATTCATATGGGGTAATAAAAACAGAACAAAGCTTGAGGAAAAGTGCCCAACTCCTTGTTCAAGGTTAGAGGCACTGTAACAAGGGATCAACCAACAACAGTGGAGTGTATAGACCGCTAATGGTGGTTTATATCTTGGAAGCGACTTGCCCAAGTGGTGCCATGTTCTGGACCATTACCAGCATTTGACCAGATTCAAATATCTCAAATGGCGAGAGGGAAATGACCCAACAGCTCTGTCTGTTTCAGCATCACCCAAGGGCTCATGGTAAGCTGTGGCGGTGGAAGGTTCAACTTCTCCTCTCAACTTCTCCTCTCTGGTTAATTAGCAAGAGTGGTCATCTGCATCGAACTCGTGAGCCTTCAAGATGACGCATGTTTGTGATTGCTGTCCCCACAAGTGAAAAAATAAATTTTGTGCCTGGGAGTCGTGTGCTTAGTCGAAATCAAGTGATGATAGTATATGGAAATGTTGAGAAAATCCACTGAGAGCAACGCAGTATATGGCCCGCGACTGATCACTGGAAAAGTCACATTTTACATTTTTTTTCGAAACAAACCAAAGTCTAATATACATTGACATGACATACATGCCATTAGAAGAAAAAACACAAGTTCACACCCCGCGGCTGTGCCCCCTTCCTTCCTTTCAGGGCGAAGAATTAAATTATCTTTCCAAGCAAATAAAAAATACTTTTAACTATAGGTCTTATATTTCACTTCTGCCTTTGCTGAGGAGGTGAAAATTGTTTCCAGACTCCTATTATTTGTGTTGTGTGTGTCCTTCACTTCTTTCGTTTTTTTCCTCAGTCTTAATCCAAACCGGCTTCTCTGGGATTCGCGCTGTCTCTGCTTTCTGCTGACGAGGCTCTTCTGAGCTGGGATGGGAGCTGAGCGCCAGTGAAAATGCTGGTTGCTGACCACCCAGTTCCTGCTGGTTTTAAGAGGAGATGGGCGTCTAGGGGCTGAGTCTGTAAGATGTGTGCTAAGATAGTTCAGTGCTAAAGCCTAAGCCACCGAAATTTTTCACTGCACAGATTTCGCCATTCAAACAGAGATTTTAATATCTGTACAAAACTGAGCTCTTGTCTCACAAAGAGTATACTTACTGTTATAGTTCCCCTAGTTTACATATAATATCCAGGAGTCAGGCAGTACTACTCCTGACTTACTCTTGGAATTCAGGATTAAACAAGAAGCCGCACAAGATTAAGTCACAGTTGATTTTTGTGAATTGGGCCCTGAGAGTAAACCAAGGGGATTGTAGGATCTGTGCAAACTGCACAGTTCAACATTCAGTGTTTGGGTCTGTAAAGACTTGTGCCGATCCAAGAGTTTACCATTTGTATAATTATCCTATAGGATTAAGCTTATACGACCAGCCGAGAGCCTCTAAACATCACTAAAAATGATTACGCTTATCATTCTGGGTATCGATCTCTAGTGCTGTCCTCAGGAGTCATCATTCAGGATCAGAGCCTGTAGGTTCTGTGCCAAACCAAGACTTCAGCCCGGTATGATCTGTGACCTGTGTTAATTGTTACATTAAATGCAACGTTTGTCAACCAATGTTGGAATCTAAAGTTCTCCGCCAGACCAAGAGTTCATCAATCAATGCCTCTATCTCTTGAACAATGTACAGATTAGCAGTTAGCATGCAGACCTATATCTCGTAAATATTACTCCAAACTAGATAGTTCACCATTTAAGGATTAAGCCTGTAAATTGCATAACAGAGAGTTCATCATTTGGTTTCAATACCTCTCAATGTAAAGCACAGGCAGAGCTCACCACTGTAGGCCAAAGCATGATAATATCGGATTGAATTTAAGAGTTCACCAACTAGAGATCGAACCTCTAAAGTGTTGTACAAAATAAAGTTTATGTTGAAGACTTCCTGTTTCTGTGTGTAGATATTGCTCAATGTTATTGTTATGTTAGGGGCTATTTGTATAGCGCTTATCACCACCGGTCTCTAAGCGCTTACCAGAAAGAACATAACACACTAATGCCCTTGGAACCTCAGTTGTTTCACCTCCTATACTGCCAGGAAAGCCTTTCTGAAAAGATGAGTTTTTAATTTCTTTCTAAAGGGTAGGAGCTGCGATTCCTCTTTCAAGGTGGCCGGAAGCTCGTTCCACAGTTGCGGGAGAAGCACAGATAGGGCCCTGCCTCCTTTGGTCTTTAATTTGAACCTAGGTTGAGTCAGGTTGGAGGTGGTTCCTGAGCGCAGGGATCTCCCGGGGATGTACCTTTTCAGACGTTGCTTGATGTACTCCGGGGCTTTCCCAAAGAGTGCCTTATGAGCCACACAGAGACATTTGAACTGGACTCGAAATTTTACTGGCAGCCAGTGCAGCTTCTGAAGCAGGGGGGTTGCATGCGAGTTTCTAGGCAGAGAATGGATCAGCCTGGCTGCATCGTTCTGTATTACCTGCAGCTTCCTCAACAGCTTCTGTGGCAAGCCTAGGTATAGGGCATTACCATAGTCAAGTCTCGAGATGACTGTGGCGGATACGATCGATTGCATGGTGGAAGCAGATAGGATGGGAACTAGCTTTCGCAGCTGCCTCAACACCCCTATGCAGGATCCAACCACAGCAGAAACTTGAGGAGCCATTGAGAGATCTGCGTCGATCCTTAACACCAAGCTTTTTACTACAGTACCAGGGTACGGTGTTGTTCCCAATTCGGGGGGCCAATACAGGTCACTCCAGGGATCCTCTTTGTTACTGATCACCAGCACCTCAGTTTTGTCAGCATTCACTTTCAACAGATTGGTGGTCATCCAGTTGACTGTGAATGAGAGCAAGTTCCTCACTGATTCCTGGGCTTCTTTGGTGTTATCTAGCCGGACTAAAAGCTGAGTATCATCTGCGTAATTGAAGATTTCACAATTCATCCGCATGAGCTCCTCCACCAATGGCTGTAGATAGATGTTGAAAAGTAGGGAAGACAAAGCCGACCCCTGGGGCACCCCCCAGGTCATGTCGCAGATCTTAGACAGTTGGTCTCCTAGCTGCACTCTCTGGGTTCGACCTGACAGGAAGGATTCTAGCCACTTAAGCACCTGGCCTGTGATCCCCAATTTCGCGACACGGTCCAGCAAGATGGTATGGCTGACCGTGTCGAAGGCCGCCGATAAGTCTAATAGAATCAGGGCGCATGGCTGTTTGTTATCTGCCCGGACTCTCAGCTCATCGGCGACCGAGGCCATAACTAATTCTGTGCTATGTTGGGGTCGGAACCCAGCCTGCCTGGTGTGAAGGAGATGGTATTCTTCCAAATGGCCGGCTAGAGTGCCAAGGACATGCTTTTCTCTGATCTTGCTTAGGAAAGGCAACTGCAAGATGGGCCTGTAGTTTTTTAAGGCTGTCGTGTCCATTCCTGCTTTCTTCAAAAGTGGGGAGACCCTAGCTTCTTTCATCTGGGTTGGCAAATAACCTGATTTGAGTGAGTCATTCAGTAGACTCAATACCTGGGGCTGGATGCCTGGCAGAGCCATTTTAAAGATTTTAGGGGGGCAAGGGTCTATATTAGAGCCTGACTTAATTTGACCGACCAGTTCCACTAAGCATTTGTCATCGATGGGCGGAAAGCTATTCAAAGTCATGGATGGCACCTGGGCAATCTGGCTGGGCAACGTAGTTATGACTGGTCGTGCATTGATGTCAGTAATGATGTCCTGTACCTTCTGTAGGAAGAAGGTTTGGAAGGAATCACAGTCAGGTTGGTCGCACACAGGGATTTTCCCTTCTCGTTGTGTAAGTTCCCTTAGTATCGTAAAGGTCTCTCGCTGTAAGTTGGTTGCCTCCCTAATTCTTCCCTCATAGAAAGCAGTCTTTCTTTCCAGGATGTCTACCTTATATTTTGAAAGCAGAGTTTTGAAAGTTTCGGCCTCTGATTGGCTGTAGTGGAGTCTCCACCTTCTCTCTGCCTTACGAAGCGCTTGCTTCTTCTGTTTCAAGGAGGCATCAAACCAAGGTGCTCCTCTCCCATTAGTTTTAGTGCTCCCCATCTGCTCAGGGACAAGTTTGTCCAGAGCGGCGAGTATCCAGGTATTTAACATCCTAACATCGTGGTCCAGATCTGTACCATTCATAATGGAGGGGGTAGAGGAGAGCAGGGTCGAAGTTAGAAGATTGGCTTCCACCTTACTCCAAGGTCGGATTTTCCTCCGTGACTTATTAGGGACAACCCTAACAAGATCACCTGGAACCCAGCATTTTATCATAAAGTGATCTGACCAAATACATGGACTAATCTCCGTTATTTCTGTGTTGGGTAAGGAGGACCAAACAAGGTCCAGTGTGTGGCCTTTCACGTGAGTTGGGCCCACCACTAGCTGTTGCAGATTGAGCAACGAGAGATTAGCTTCGAACTCAGTCTCCGTGGGGCCTCTGGGTGCCTTGTCCCAGTGATAATTGAAGTCGCCTACCACCAGAAGGGACTTATATCTAGTGGCCAAGTCCATTAGAAGGTCAAAGAAGACGTCGCTAAAATCCGGAGAACTTTGTGGCGGGCGATAGACCACCAGTATTGCTATACATGAGGATTTAAACGAGACTTTTATCCCTAGCAACTCAGCACTGGCACAATTTTGTGCGACAATCTCTTTCACAACGAGACATTTCTTAAACAGAACGGCCACACCCCCCCCTTTGCAATCATTTGGGCGATTATACCAAAGCGCGTCATAATCTGGGGGTAAGGCAGCCAGAATGTCGGGCAGGGAGGCAGAGCCCAGCCATGTCTCTGAAAGGGCCAGGATATCAATGTCTCCATCGAGCAATAGGGAGAAGACTTCTAGATGGTGCTTTTGTAAAGACCGTGTATTAAGTATCGCTAGTCTAAGGCCATGCGACTGCTGACCAGTAAGAGTAGGGCAAATCCTGGGGCCTGTACCAATGGTCTGCACCAGGGCCTCAGCTTGCAGACGGACCAAGGTACTTACATCTAGGCAGGTAGAGTCAGTCTTCAATGTTAATTAACCGCATGCGTGCGGCATGATTTCCCCCCGTACGCTGGATTTTGCGGATTCGCACTTTACATGACGAGCTGGGCTCGTCATGAGCGTGCGAGGAGGCTACCTCATGACGAGCCCAGCTCGTCATGAGCGTCGAAGGGGTTAAGTGTTCAGAGTTATATTAAAACTGAGGTCATCGGCCAAAGTCAGAGCCTGTAAATATCTGTCCAGACCCGAAAAGTAGTCTTGATATGGGTACAGATCACCACTCACCATTCTGAGCAGTAGCCAGTGACAGACTAGCCATTCTGACACACTACTAGATCCCCAGTTGGCTGCAGACTTCAAGGCTGCTTTCAGGCCAGGGTGGCCCGCCACAGCACAGCCGTGAAAGCCCCCACGGAGTCTCCCTAGTCACTTGGTGAACATTTTTGGTAGGGCTGATTTTGGTGTCCGATCCTTCCCTTGCCTTCGCCTGTTACTTTCACAGTACTATTAAAAGTTCGCCAGATGGGGGTCGATCTACAAAAAGAGGCACACAATAGAGTTCATTATTCTAGGTATGTGCATCCTTTTATAGCACACGGTTCACAGGTCAGAGCTGACTCAAAATTGAAACTGCAATCACTCAATTAACTTTATTTGGTTATTAAAAACAATCATAAAAGTGCATGGCACACGATGCTTACAAAGAGAAAAAAAAATTCTCAACAATAAAATTTCAGACGTTGTGTACACATGATTAAGACAGCACGGAGTTCTGATGGCAATCTGCAGCTTTAAAAACAATAACCCACTGATTGCCAAACTTCTGTGACTGATAGCATTTGTAAAGAAGCAGTTGCAATGCAATAGGTCTCGCAATTGTTAAAGTTACAGCTGTTGGCGTTGAAAATAACAATGTTTTTTACTTTTGTTTTTTTATTTGCAGTAGAGTTATTATATTTCCAATAGCACTATTGCGAATGGTATAAAAAAGCAAAAGTAAAAAACATTGTCATTTTCCACACCAACAGCTCTAACTTTAACAAATGCAAGAACTATTGCATTGGAAATGCAATCGGTCTCGCATTTGTTGGAGTTGGAGTTATTGGCATTATAAAGGCCAATGTTTTTAACTAGCAATGTTGCAGGGTGCAGTACCATATGTGGCCACAAGAGGTCTCATATGGTAGTGTACCCTGCAGAAGATATGGTAAATCCACCCTACCCATAATGCATTGCATGCAAGACAGTATCACAAGTACATTCAAATAGCTATGTCCATGTATACAATTAGTATCTTTGAAATTAACAAAATAATTATATTGTACTGTGTGTGGAGATGATGAAGGGCAATTTATAGAAGGTCTCCTATAAATGTGAGATGTGCTGGTGAGTAAAGTAACCACTATAAGCCTTGCTTAGGACCAAGTGTGTGTCCTGCCTGAAGCCCTTTAAGAAAATAGTGCTCTGAGGCTGTAATTAAAACCTAGGAAGTACAACACATGTAATGGGGGTGTCCTCATGGGAGGTTACAAGAAAAGACAAGATGGTTCTAAGGAGGGACTACTAAGCCTTTAGACCAATGACAAACTACCATTTACAAAGGACAGGGTCAGGAGCCAATTGAAAAGATGGGCCGAAAGTGGGCGTAGCTTTATGCCCATATCTTGAATACAGTATATCTTGAAGAGACAACGACAAGAGCTGCCTAAGCGAGACCTAAAAATATGGGGCGGGTCTGCACAAGTCAAATCTATGATTCTCCAGCATAGGAATGAAGGATCGACGTAGAAAATGTTGATAAAATTTAGTTGAAATAAGGGCAAAATGTAACAAAGTTTAGAGGTACGGTTCATCACAAGGACAGATTGCAACGAGGCTTCATCATACTGACCTAGGACCTGTTTATGAAACAAATGTGGGGGTGGATAATTCCCAATATGAATCTGATTTGGAGGACTCTTTACCTGGGATGTGCAACAAATGCTAAATTTGAAACTTCACCATTCAAGGGCTGAGCTTGAAATGATATGAGCACTTTCATGGGGAGGAACTGTACAAGGTGTGCTAAACTGAAAGTTCATAATGTAAGGCTTGATCATAAAAAAGTGGCCAAAACCTAAAGTTCATCATTCGGGGCTGTAGACATCTCACAAATGCAAGTAAGTCTACTTTCAGGGCCCACTCCTGCAAAGAACTGGAAAACTGGGAGTTCATCATTCATGGAAAGATACAGTAAGATGTGCACAACTGATAACTCACCATTTGGTTAATTTAAAATAAGATCTTAGCAGGTATGAGAGCTTGCTATCCCGATCTTGATCCTGCAAGATCTTTGTAAGTAAGATTGAGGGTTCAGTTTTCAGGGTCCGAACTTCTAGATCTCGGCAAAGTAAGGGTTCACGTTACGTTTCTTAGCCTGTATGCCTGCCCAAAGCACACGATTAAACATACACATGATTAAACTATCAGAGAGAGTTTTAAAAGTGTTTGCAAATTAGATCTGCACCGTTGAGATTTATACACGTGGATACCTAAAGATAGTCAGAGCCTTTGAGTCTATTCAAAGGTTTTGGTTCAGTGCTCACGGATTTAAGATGTCTGCCAACAGGCAGATTCTGAAATTAAGGCTTGAGCATGTGTCTGCAAAAGTGGACCGGAGCTTGGAGAAACTTTGCAAAGCAGAGCAAAGGCTGATGCTTGAGGGATGTCTAAATCTGAGGTGTCATCAATGAAATAGTCAAATGGGTAGAGCTGAACAACCCTTAACTTTTAGCTCCTAGACATGCAACAATTTCAGTGTACCCCATTCAAGGTCTGAGATTGGTGCAAACCTAAAAATTCAGTAAACAGGACCCAGTCTTTGTTTCATCGCACAGTTGATATGTTGCCATATGCAGCATGGAACATTGCAGACTCAAGGGTTCTCAGATGCGGTTATGCTCAACCAAGGCAGGTAGACTAAACTAATGCTCAACTAGAGCTAGCTAGGAGCTGATCGTGCAGCATGATGATAATGTTTTATCCATAAGTCGGTTACAGATTCAAAGAGTTTATATCAAGAAAGCATTCAGTACTTAATTTGTCAAGTGGTTACTGAATGTGACACAAGCACTTGTTTTTGCGAAGATATTATTTGTAATCTTCAGATTTTTACCCAGAGCCAGACAAAGGAAGGCGGAAAGGGGAGAAAGAAGTGGTGATTAAAAGATGAGTAACCAGTGACAAAGGGAGGAACCTGGGATGAAAAGGAACCTGCTAGAGTGAGATACTGAGAAAGAAGTGAAGGATGGTGGAAGAAAAAGTCATAAAGTGGAATCAAGACTAGGCAGCCTCAATATTCGTCAACACAGACATTCATCAGCAGGCTCCTAAGAAAAACATTTGGTACCTGCAGTTTTTATCTTTTTAGGTCTCAACTGAGACACCGCATGTGCTGTCACTAGCGAGACATTTTGTTTACTAACATTGGGTTTAGACCCCATACATTGCTTACTATTGGTTGGTTTCATCATCACTCTGATTTTCTTGCTTCTCTTTGGTCTACGCATGATGGCTGCTTCACTTGCTCTTGGTATGTGTGTGCCTCCTGTGGAGTATGGTCCATGCACTTCTTCTTTGCACAGTGTCCTTCCATTGCTAGTGTCTTTGGAACTATTTGTTTCTTTTAGTTGCAGCACTTAATGAGAGTGCATGTGTTTTCAGGCCCTTTCCCTGTCCTGCTCTGCTTTTTTTACTTGCTGTGTTCCATCCTGTTGTTTGCTTCCTCCTGTGTTGTTGCTTGCCCCATAACTGCATTGTTTCTTGTTTGCTCTTTCTCATTTGCCCCCTTAGGCATTGTTGTCTCCTTGCCCCAACCCTCCCACCCCTTCTCATATTGTTACTTGCTTGCTCTGCCCCTTCTGCTACCCTCCAGCATTGTTGCCTTCACCATCCCTCCACCCCTCCTGCGTTGTTGCTTGCTCACCCACCCATCCATCCCCATTGTTGCTTGCTTATACCTTGCTGTGTTGTTGCTGCTTGCCCTAACCCCCCCATTTTGTTGTTGCTTGCCCGACCCGTCATTTTTGTTGCTTACCCTGTCCTTCCCAACCCCCTCCTGCATTGTTGTTGTTTGCCTTGTCCCTCTCCCACATTGGTGTTGCATGCCTGATCCCTCTCCTGTGTGGTTGTTGCTTGCCCTATCATTCTCGCCCCCTCCTGTGTTGTTGCTGCTTGGCCCATTTACTCCTGCTGCCCCTCTTGGGTTGTTGCTATATCTTCCTGTCCCTCCCGCCCTATCCCATGTTGTTGCTTGCCCCTCCCATCCCTCCTGTGTTATTTCTTACCCATTCCCTCCCTCCTCCTTCCACATTGTTGCTTCACCCATCCCTCCGTTCTGCTGTACAACATGGCTAAAAGACTGACAAACCACTAGCTCTTGCATAGGCGAGACCTGTTGGCTTTGCCACTGATTGTGTTCTAAGTAAGCTTTGCACTGACTTCATCCAAGGAATAGGTTAAGGGCCTTGACTTGGCACAGGCGACATTATTCTCATTAGCCGTGTGTTTGAGTTCAATATTTTTTTCAAACTGGATCAAGAAAAGTAGTTCTCTGGCGAAATCAAAAGTGTCCCTCGGGAGGGTGAGAGAGCGCAAACTGAGATAAATATATGAGTACATCACACTTACCTATAGAAAGCATAATTCATGAAGAGAAATGCCATGAGTGCTAATAGTATCTGAAATTATATTCTAAATGTATAGCTAATATAGAGATTTAAGTAGAAGTGGAATTAATACAGAAATGCGTGACATTATATGATTTTAGTAGACGTGATTATTTTGAATCTATGTCGTGTAGCTGTTAACATATAAGATGGTCTGGGATAAAACGCAGAACGTGGTAGGCCTCAGGGCCAGAGCTGGAGCTAAAAGGGAAGGTGTTTCTTTTTACGACACAGATTGTTTAACGTTTTTGGTCATTGCATTAATGGGCCATGATTTAGAGTAATGTTTTCTAAATAATAGAATAAGAGTTTTAACATGCTTTAATTAAATGAAGAAATTGAATGCTATAATCATAATGTGAAATATTGTAGGCCTGAAATGTTTTAGCATTGATTTACACGTACATGTCTGGGCTGAGAAATGTTGCAAGCCTTTTTAGAAGTCTATGAGAGTTGGGTTCTTGGCGGCAGATATCTGTCTGCAACAGGAAAGGGGGGATCCAATTATAAGTGAATGAATAGAGGCCTGTTCAGTAGACGGCCCAGACATGGAGGAGGGTTCTGGAATGTTTAAGGGGTATCAGCGGGCCGGAGAAGAGACTGAGAAGCAAGGTCAACTCTAACGTCTGAGGCCCAATACAAAGCATCATGGAAAAAGCCTGAAGTTGCACCACGTGAGAGGCGTTTCGCAAGGGGCGTCTCAAATGTTGTTGACTGTTTTGTATTAGGGACAGCACCCCTGGGTGGAGTTAGAGCAGAGACCTGAGGACCCTTTAGAGAGAGGATGGGTAGGCAGTGAGGGGTCATGACTGGAGAACTTTAGGTTTTCACCAAGAGACTTAGAGTGGGTGACTTCCCTTGGGGGTCATTCATTGCTGACACCTTTGTTAGGTTGGGATTTGGTTAAGTAGGGATACCATCTAGAACAGGGTAGGGACGCCTAACCTGTGTTTGTTTTCCTCCAACCTAAATGAAGGAGAGATATGCGTCTATGCTGATAGCTTTGCTATTTTTAGAACTTGTGTTAGTGATTTCTGTTGCTCGTCTGAGGGCTTTTCGAGAGCACATGTATGTAATTGGACCTGTGTATCTCGTGAATCTCATTCTGAGATGCTTGTATTTGCAGCTCATTATATCTTTACAATAAACTTTTGAAACCTAGAAGTTGTCCGTGATCTTTGAGAGTAGAGTCCTTTCTTGGGTGAACTAATTTGCAGATAGGTGTACTGTTTCCTTCCAAGACAGGCAATAAAGGTTCAGTCGACCAGATCGAGGTTTGGATCAATAGATATAAGGTATCGATCAAAATCTCGCCCTTTCAGTTGGTAGCTATAGAGGATGGTTGCCTTCTTGAGGACGGTGACCTAGGCCAGGTTAGCTTACCCCAAGGCCCCTAGAAATCGATGATCGGAAGAACAGCCCGCAGATGAAGATCCGGATGACGTGAGACAGAGAAAGCAGCAGTATCGGAGGAGAGTGAGTATAAAGGGTTATGCGTGTTAGATTGCGGTGTTTTTGTATTGTATCTATGTTGTAATGTCTGGCGGAGTTGAATGTTTGTAGAGTGACTGTGGAACAGGTTGTGAGCGCGCGCAACCGGTGGAAATCTTAAGTTCAAGGAGAGCTTAAGTGGTTCGGGTGTATCGGACACCCAGAGTAATTGTCAACTAGAGTGAAGGGGGTCATGAGGTACCATTGATCGCCCGAGAGACCGAGATAGGGGGAACGTAAGAGTGAGTACGTGAGACTACCTGACAACTGGTATGGATCATGTTACTTGGCAATTGTCTTCCCCAAAATATATCATGCACAAGACTTATTGATCAATGAGGGCCAGATATCATCGAGGGGAAGGAGAGATTTAGGCGATGCAGAAATGGTTGGAGATGTCTTTGGAGCTATGTTCCCTCTTTTGGGAATAATCCTTAATGATGTTAAAATTAGACGACTGGCAACAGTTGTCGACAGGTTGTCTGCCAGCACTGCTCAGTCCTTAATGCTGGTAGAAGGAGAGATGCAATCGATAAGGGCTATGGTTCTTCAAAATCGGCTTGCATTAGATGTCTTATTAGCAAAAGAGGGCGGAGTCTGTAAGGCTTTGAAGGTTCAGGAATGTTGCACTTACATTCCAGACCTTTCAAAGCCCCTTGAGAAAGTTATTAAGAACATAACCAATATACACAAAGAGATCGAAGACTTGAGTAGAGAAAATGTCTGGGAAAAGGTGGGCCATGGAATGAGTACAGTTGGAGGGTGGTTTTCCACCTTAGGCAAAAGCTTTATTTGGTATATCCTAAAGCCTATCATCATAATATTGATCTGTGGGATAGTATTGTGGGGATTGGTGAGGGTATTCAAATGGTACAGAGCAAGAAGGTCAGAAAGGGCCCAAAGAGAACAGTTGCAGAGATTGGCTGCCATACAAGATAATCAGTACAGGAGCCTGAGAGCTCTGGAAGCGCAGAGAATGCCAGCAATAACTGCAGTTTAAATGTTAGTGATGACCCCGAGAGGTCATCAAAGGGGGGAACTGAGAGAGCGCAAACTGAGATAAATATATGAGTACATCACACTTACCTATAGAAAGCATAATTCATGAAGAGAAATGCCATGAGTGCTAATAGTATCTGAAATTATATTCTAAATGTATAGCTAATATAGAGATTTAAGTAGAAGTGGAATTAATACAGAAATGCGTGACATTATATGATTTTAGTAGACGTGATTATTTTGAATCTATGTCGTGTAGCTGTTAACATATAAGATGGTCTGGGATAAAACGCAGAACGTGGTAGGCCTCAGGGCCAGAGCTGGAGCTAAAAGGGAAGGTGTTTCTTTTTACGACACAGATTGTTTAACGTTTTTGGTCATTGCATTAATGGGCCATGATTTAGAGTAATGTTTTCTAAATAATAGAATAAGAGTTTTAACATGCTTTAATTAAATGAAGAAATTGAATGCTATAATCATAATGTGAAATATTGTAGGCCTGAAATGTTTTAGCATTGATTTACACGTACATGTCTGGGCTGAGAAATGTTGCAAGCCTTTTTAGAAGTCTATGAGAGTTGGGTTCTTGGCGGCAGATATCTGTCTGCAACAGGAAAGGGGGGATCCAATTATAAGTGAATGAATAGAGGCCTGTTCAGTAGACGGCCCAGACATGGAGGAGGGTTCTGGAATGTTTAAGGGGTATCAGCGGGCCGGAGAAGAGACTGAGAAGCAAGGTCAACTCTAACGTCTGAGGCCCAATACAAAGCATCATGGAAAAAGCCTGAAGTTGCACCACGTGAGAGGCGTTTCGCAAGGGGCGTCTCAAATGTTGTTGACTGTTTTGTATTAGGGACAGCACCCCTGGGTGGAGTTAGAGCAGAGACCTGAGGACCCTTTAGAGAGAGGATGGGTAGGCAGTGAGGGGTCATGACTGGAGAACTTTAGGTTTTCACCAAGAGACTTAGAGTGGGTGACTTCCCTTGGGGGTCATTCATTGCTGACACCTTTGTTAGGTTGGGATTTGGTTAAGTAGGGATACCATCTAGAACAGGGTAGGGACGCCTAACCTGTGTTTGTTTTCCTCCAACCTAAATGAAGGAGAGATATGCGTCTATGCTGATAGCTTTGCTATTTTTAGAACTTGTGTTAGTGATTTCTGTTGCTCGTCTGAGGGCTTTTCGAGAGCACATGTATGTAATTGGACCTGTGTATCTCGTGAATCTCATTCTGAGATGCTTGTATTTGCAGCTCATTATATCTTTACAATAAACTTTTGAAACCTAGAAGTTGTCCGTGATCTTTGAGAGTAGAGTCCTTTCTTGGGTGAACTAATTTGCAGATAGGTGTACTGTTTCCTTCCAAGACAGGCAATAAAGGTTCAGTCGACCAGATCGAGGTTTGGATCAATAGATATAAGGTATCGATCAAAATCTCGCCCTTTCAAGGGCTAGGTCTGTGTGTGGTTGTCAGCATCAAATGTTTAGCCATCTTTGTGGCTTTACGTTCTATCCACCTATCGATCAACGCACCCACATACCCTCCTCCATCAGTCTATTTATTTGTGCCTGCCCTATAGGGGTGCTCCATTTCAAGGCTTTGTATTGATCTAGATATTCCCCTTTCTTCTAAACCTTCTTTGAAGCAGGATCTTGGCTTTAGAGTTTATTTGAGTCCAGACAAGTGGGCCCAGCTTTAGAAGTATGTGTTCACAATCTGTTGGTCTCTGTGGATATTCAGTTGCCATTATTTTCAGGTCTGGATACCTCTAGCAAGATTGCCTTTTGTTGTTTCAGAGAGGCACCGATGAATGGAAAGGAAGATTACGTTTTCTTTTCACAAAATATATGTTAGGTGGATTTTCTCATATCTGTTTTAAATAACGACTCTAAACGAACTGTTTTGACAAAACTCTCACAGATGTACTCGAATAGCAGCGGTTCACTTTTTATAGAAGTCTTAATACAGCTTTGTGGCCTCTGAATCACGGGTGGAGATTTTTCATTGTTTTCACTCCAGAGCTAACTACATAAGCACATGTGTAAGAAAGACCAAAAGTTTATTTTCAATAAAAGCGGGATGTTTCCGGATGGAAATCCTGCTTCACGGTTTGGTTGCAGTGCGCAGCTCTTTTCTGGGACCGGGAGTTCCTGGCTCCACGTGACTTTATGGACCGTTGATGCTCATTTCAATTTCCCCCGTCTACGGAGAAAGGGATTGGCTATCTGGTTCCGCCTCGCACTGTCCTCGCGCTCCTCTCCCAATTAGTGACGGCAGAGCTGCCAAGGGCCCAGCTGCGATAGATTTGGAACCGGTGAGGGTGCCTATTAGGCCAAAGCTGAAATAATAAATGAATAATCAACTATCCCTAACTGCCATAATGAGCCCGGAAAGGCTTGGTGAGCCTCTGGTGACATCATAAACCACGGGGTCAGAGGTCGAGGATGCCTTATGAATTCCGGTCATGCCTATGTGATAGTGCTGAGGGGTTTCACGGCTCACTGCTCAGTGATATGATCAGGACTACTAAATTTAGGGAGATTCAGGGGTGACCGTGACCCAGTGGAATCATGTCATTGGGCTGCGTTCCAAAGTGAAAGATTTAACGAGGCAGAAGCCTGAAGCCAAGGTTGAGTTAAGTGATCTTTTTTAAACTGGCATAAGAGAAAGTTTGTTTTATGTGCCAAATTTAGCTCACTGTAAACCCCTGGGACGGTAAAAAGGGGTCAAATAGTTGAAGCATTGAATGTCATTGCAAGCTGCGATTGTTCTGACGTTGGGAAGAAAATATCACTTTAGTAATTGAGGAATCATTTCACAGTGATTGCTGCCATTATATTGTTATGAATAATAATTAGGCCATTTCATCTGTATTTATCCTTATTGATTTTGTGTTTTGTGTATAAATGTAGTTTTAAACCTGTACTTTTCCATATTTATTTAACCGATAGACGTGCACTCATACTTTGAGGTCTGTCTTGTTTTAGCCATTTAAGCTGCCAAATATTGCATAACAGTACATTCACTCGTAAATAATAGCATTATACCACATAGATATGTTGGCACATGCGGTTATTTAAAGAAATGTCATCCTTTTTTTTAATTTCCCATGCTGTCCATCTGCTCAGCTGTTGGGCTATTATTCATGAAAGACAGCACGAAGAGTCACTTAAAAGAAGCACAATTTTCTGTATTTATCCACTGTTAAAAATAAATGCAGACTGAAAACACATGGGGCCTCATTTATGAAAAGTGACGCATCGCTTGCGTGAAAACAGCGATGCGTTACTTTTCACTGCGCCCTCCTTGCGAGACCAATGATGCGTCATATTTACAGTATGACGCATCATGGCGCAAGGAGTTACAGATACGTCAGTATTTCTGACGTATCTGTAAGCGCAAAAGTCACACATTGCTGGAATGTGTCACAAAAGTGACGCAACTCCAGCAATGCATCCTTTCACATGGGGAAAGCCTCATGTGAAAGGGCTTGCGTCAGTCTTACGCCTGCTGTGAGGCAGGCGCAAGATTTTGACGCAACAGCATCCTAAAAGTGACGCAGTGAAATCTATGAGATTTCACTGCGTCACTATTACGAGGCTTTTTGCGGGGGAACGCCCCCTCTGCATACATTATACCTGACGCAGGTATAATGTAGCGCAGGGGTTTACAAAGTGACGCATCTGCCTAGATGCGTCACTTTGTAAATAGTGCGCAACAGGAGGCATGTTTTACGCCGCCGATGCGTCACAAAAAGTGACGCATCAGAAGCGCAAAACTGACGCAAGGCCTCATAAATGAGGCCCATGGTTTTCTGTCTGTATTTAGGGGTTAAAATCCGTAAAAAACTGAAAACAGGGAGCCTTGATGATAATCACCCCTTCCAGTGCTTACCATCAAGCTTGTACTACAGACTACACAACTTTTTGCATCTTGTACGTAGTCTGTCAATATTTATGCGTTGGAGTTCAGGATTTAGCCAATCAGGAAGTGATCTACTCAGCCATATTACCAATGAGATCCAATTTATCAGATGGTGGCATCTCCGACCTCTGCCACTATGGGCCAATATTCCTGTTATTTCCTTTTAAGCGGGTTACCCTTATGTATTAAGTTATAATTTGGTAGAGATAGCAGTTATAGAAAAGGTTCAGCTTTTTCCCATCTTCTCCTTATCTAAGAATAGAGACCGGTCAGATTTTCAACATAGTACATGACTGTGTAAATGTTTACCAGATACATTATTCGCATACAATTTTGTCTCATGAAACAATCCTAAATCTCTTCCCTAGCTCCCACCTTCCTGGACCTACAGTGGGCACCAGGCTTTAAATGATCATTCTATAAGTGATGTGTTAAAAGTATTGAGTTTCTTTTTGTAGCTTGTGCATGGGCTATGTTTTCACTTTGCATTCTAATACTGTAGCCAAGTTTAAGTGGCAAGACTTCCTCCCTACGCTCTTTAGGGCTTATTTACAAGCTCTGTGGCGCAGGGCAGCGCAGTAAGGGACCTTGTTGCGCTGCCATACGCCGCAAGGAAAGGGTAGAATGTCCTGTCTCTACAAGATACGGCTCATTTTTGTCCTGTCCCCCAGTGCTAACGCACAATGGGCTGCCTAGCGCCAACACAGGTACCCTTGCACCATGGTACGACAGGATCGTTTCTGTGCATGAAGGGACACCTTCCTGCACAAAAAGAATCCATGGAGGCTTTTTTCAGTTTCTATGTGTGCTGCAGAATGCTGCTTAAAGAAAGAGGAAAAAAACCAGGAGAAATAACTATATTTCTCCTTGTTGCACCTTCCCTAGGGAGGCATACGAATTTTACGCATTCCCAGGTTTACATATTCTTGTGAATGTTGAAGTTGGTTACTATCCTGAGCTTGTTTTTGATAGGTAATGTGTTTTCCATTCATGTTGGCATCAATGTTCAGACTTCATCTTTCATCTGGACAGTCAATATTGCCTTGCCTGGATTTTGTATTTAACACATGTTTGCATTGTTATGGTCACAAATACCGTATGTAGCAAGAGATGTGCACAGTTGCATGATTTTGGGAACACTCATAGAATATCTCATGTTTCTTTGTTGGACAATGGGGTTGATTTGGAGGGTGTGGGGTGGTATTAGTGTAATTAAGTTATGGGATGCAAAAATGAGCTCTGTCGTTGGATTTGGAAGGGTAATGCTTGTCCCATTGTCAGGGTAAGCATCTCTTGGCTTATAGTTATTGCCTTCTCGTTTGCTGGTGTCTGTGAATATCCCTGTAAGTGGGCATGTGAACTTTACTCACCATCAGAGTGCACATTAGTGTGTGCCTAACGCAGTGTTTATGACAATGTGTACAAGACATAATGTGTCCTTTCTGTGTGATAGTGTTTAACTGCCCAATAGTGAATTTTGAAATTTCCAGTACCATGGAGCATACCAGTGTTTTATGTTCTCATGTGTGTGATAATGTGATAAATGTTTTATTGATTGATTATTTAAAATCTTTACCAAAAACGAATACACAATATAACATTTCAATTAGAATACAGTAAAAGGGCGGTAATTTTAAAAATAAGCAATCATTTCATAATGTTAAAATTTCAGAAATATAAACAGTATAATAGTTAATGTTTTAAAAATTCCAGTTTTCTCCATGCACTTGTTAAAAATTTTGAGAGGGCAGAGTTAATATATATATCTTCCAAGCAAAGACACTGGATTAGTGCTTGTCTACATGTCCTTATTGATCTTTTGTTAAAGTGCCTTTTTAAAAGTGTTAATCTTTCATTCTCATGTGTGAGTCAGTGTCTGCATGCCCTGGTGTATATGCCAGTGTCTCCCTTTACCAGTTATACATGCCAGTGACTCCTCTGTCCCGGTTTACATATCATTGTCTCTGTGTGCCAATGTGCGTGCACGTCACCCCTTCCAGTGTGCATGTTTTCCCTCTCTCAGGGTCCAGTGGCATATCAAGGGGGGGACGGGGGCGGTGCGCCCCAGGCGGCACATGTTTTAGGGCTGGCAGCCTCCCCCACTCTTGCCTGCCATCTAGGGGCGGCAGTCGCCCTCCCCCTGCTCTTCAATCGGCTGCCGAGGGACGGCAAAAGAAACACAGCCAGATGGAGAAATGCTAAATGCACATGACTGTTTGGCCTGCCCAGGACCGCCTGCCAAACTGTCATGCGCACTTATGGTGCACAAACCACTCCTCCTCCCTGTGAGCCCAGCCCTGCCCTAACATAGCCCCGTCGCCGGTACAAAAAATAAAATGATAATAACTTTGTCATTATCATTTTATCTTTACTTTTTCCACTGCTCTGGGAGCTCTGAGAGCAGTGGGGCGTTGCTCCTCCGCCTTAGCCGAGGAGCCACCGCTGCTTCCTTTCCCACAATACATGCATGCCTATCTAAGTTCTATGCCTGTATTTTGCTGTGCCAGCCACTTTCTATTGGTCTTACTATTGGAGTCTCTCTGCTACAGTGCGCATGTCAGATGTTTCCTGTCACATTGAATATGGCTGCGATTTTCTGAGCCTTACATTCCATACATACAAAGTTATTTTAAGAGCCTCTCAGATTTATGTGAACGTCCCATAAATAAACCTCACTACAACAATTCACTCTGTAGCCCTGCAAAACAGTTTTATATATGATTAAATTAGGATGAATTAACTATGAAAAGTATGTATAAAGAATTGGATAGTCTGCGCTGCAGGAGTCATACTTATCCGCAGTGAAACTGTGCAGTGGCTATGCATTTTCAACTCCACCACCTTGGATGCACTCACCTCTTGTGATAGTAGATATGTAGTGTATTATAAAAACTCAAATGACTCAATAATGTAGGTTAACCTGTAGGTACCCATAAATTCAGAGGAATAACATTGAACCCTTGACAAAGACACAGAGTTGGATACATGTTGGCACACTAGGGCCTGTGTTACTCTAAAAAGCAAAGTCTGTCTTCTGTTTCTACTTCCAGGTTGCATATTTCATTAAAGTTGAATGACTGTACATTAAGGTGCCATGGTCATTGTAAAATATTGATGTTTTCATAAAAAAGGTCATTTAAAAGCAGAGAGTTTTAACAGCTTGGCAAGGTGAGACAGTGAAAAGTCTGTAGAAAGTGCAAGGTGCGTTTAGTGTCTAGTAGCAATTAGGGACATATTTTAATTGGAAATAAAACAGATCTGTGGAAGGAAACAGTTTAATCTGTCAGGAAGGCACAAGTTTCAGGCCGGAACTGCCAGACAGAAAGCCTGGGTGAGGGTCTTCATATTTTGACAATTTCACAAGTGAGCGTGTTGCAACATCACCATCAAGGAACATAGTTCAGAAATGGCTGAGCTGACATAAAAGCAAAGAGTGCATCGAAGACTTAGTACAACACACAGTGTTCAAACTTGTAGAAACATTTACAGAATGAGTGAGAAGGCGGCTTATACAAATGCAAATTCATTGTATCTATGTGATCCTATGACAGCGAAGAAAAAAACCGAGTTGCAGAGTCTTGAAATTCAAAACAACTATGTGAATAGTTGAAAACCATGCACTATAGTGTGCATTCTTAAACATGCATTCTGTGTTAGAGCCTGTACACCTAGAGTGTCTTTGAAGCCACCAGGACTGCCGCTCCATGTGGCTTCTGGATTCACTCTTCCAGTTTTGGTCCCTCACACAGATTGTAGTCTCGGATTGGCCTTAACTCTGGTCCTTGAGATCTGCAGAAGCCACTATCAGCACCACAGCAGCTACTCTCATTCCAGGCTAGCCGCAGCTGCTTAGGGTCATTTTGAGGACCATGGGCTCTTTCTCATCCCTGGTTCCTACATGGTTTGTGATCTTAGCTGATGCTCAGGAGTTTTCTCATGAGATCAAGCTCAGTACAAAATACAAGATCTAGAGTGCCAGTAATTATCAAGGATTAGATTAATTGGTGGGAAACCAGTGTCTGATCTGAAGGGGCGTCGCCAACAGATTTGTTCTCCCAGACCAATTAGATCATTTTAGGACCACCTTTCATAACTTCCTGCATTAGAAAAGTAAGGCGAGAGGAAGAAAAACAGACACATGTAAATTAAGTAACCCAACCGAACATCTCGTCCATAAGAATGTGGTAGCAGGGAGGAAAGGTCTGTGTTGTGCCCACATCAATTGGGAATGCTCCAGTGCTGGTAATAGGCACATGTGGATAGAATGTGGATTCAGCCCAAAGCAGATATATGCAAGCTGAAAAAGGAGTCAGTGCATGACAGACTAGGGGACTTCTGCTGCCTGGGTATGATGTCCACAGGGATGGTGGTATTCGAGACGAAATCTCAATGTTATGTTATAGTCACTATGTCCTTGAGAAGGACAATATACAAGCTGCCACTTTATTGCCATTGGTATCACACACTGCACATAGCTGGGGATGTGAACGGCCCCAGTTATAGGGGGTCTAAACAGATTTAGCCATGGAGTTCGGGAGACACTTCTGGTGACTGCTACAATCAAGTACCGCTACCAGTTGATAGTCTCGCCATAGCTTTATGGTATCCAATATTTACTCGGGGTGCGGCTAAGCTCCAGGAGTATCCCACAATCAGAGAACATCTCCAGTGGTCTAGGGGAAGTCGAGAGCACTGCTGAAAAAGACACAGAGCTTAATCAAATCAAAAGGGGGGCAAATGGCATCGCTGTCTGCACAGTGCGACGATTTTCACCCTCAGAGCAAATATCTAATGGAAAGTCCACTCTTTTGCTTCAAACAAAACCACTCAATAGCACAATTTAGGCTTTCCTTGTTAGATTGTGGGTGCTTGGCTAACACCATACAGTTCTGCCCTAAGCGCTGACCGGTCTGCTCCTTCCGGCAGACACCAGCCTGCATCTGCTCCCCTTCCTTCATCTTGGGGAGGTGGTGCGAAACACAGGGTGTCTCCAGAGAGTACCACTCTTTCAGCATAACAAGGCTGTCAGAGAGCAGACGACAGACATGGAGGGCTCAGCTGTGTGACTGTGGCGCCCTCAGTCTAGTTCGTTTTCGCTTGACTTAGTTATTGTGCTTTGCTACAGCCTCAGAGCCACTCAGAAAATGCCACTGCCAAACCATTGAGGTGCCAGGTCCTTCCTTTCCCTGCAGTTGGCGCTTTCTTCTTCATTCCGCCTAAAGTACAGGTAGCTCACCAGCATTTAAAGGTATCATTTCTCCTCGAGAAAAACAGTATCCATTCTATTACACAGAGTCCCCTAAGGATGATGTCACTGCTCGTCTCAGGTGCCACCACAAAGCTAATAACAGGGATTTGCCATGGATTTAATGAGGGTGTGGCTCTCGTCATTTATCAAAGGCACCACACCTGGTATTTGTGGGAAAGCACCTACCTTTGAAAGTGACTATCTTGTGAGTGCAAGCACAGCACATTCTCAAAACTGCTTTCCATGCTGTCAGAGAAGTCTTCATGATAGCTCACATCTTAGCAGTGTTGATTTGTGCGACCTCGATATACTCTCACTCCCAGATTGTTACCTGTACAAATCTGCCATATCTTCTACAAATACCACTGCCTGTCCTTAGAACTCCTGTCTTCACTGCATAGCCCTACTTTTCTTTTTAAGCATCTTCCGCCGCTTTTTCACTCTCCTCCTCAACTTTCTCACCACTTTCCCTGCTTTTTTATCATTTCACACTTTTTTCCTTGCCTTTTTCCTAATTTCCTCACATTTTTATCCATATTTTATTATTGTTCCCATCATAAGTTTTTTTTGTATCCTTGTGATTGTATGTATTATAAAATGGGGCAAGGTAGGGGTCTGTGGTCAGTAATGTCCAGTGCGCTCAGGCCTGACACCCTGGCTGCATCAGTTCAAATGCTCCTACACCGCCCCCAAGATGTAAAAATATTTTGCTAATTAATATCGATACACAGTCTTGAGGTGTTTTCTAAGCACGTAACATTCACAACTGGTGCGTCATAATTGACGGTTGAAGCTTGCGCATCATGAAAGTTCTGTGGCGCTTGGTTTTCTACGCTTTGCTGTGACATCGCTGTTGCTCACCAGCAGTTTGTGGTAAGTGGTATTGTGGCGTGGTATGTTATCCCAGGTCTAATAGAGGGGACAGTGTGTATCTGTGGGTGTTGAGGTGTAGGTATCATTAGATCGCATGAGCTCACTTCAGCTTGTTGTTTCCAAGCAGGCTAGAGGAATGTGCATGTGTGCATCTTGCGCCCAGTGAGAGTTATTGCTAACTGGCTTACCGAGTTCTTTGGAATATGATCTTTTTTTCATGGCCATTCAGAATCCTTGCTGTTTTTAAAATAGGTTTCACTACTATCCACCTCGTTGCAATGACACTAATGGCACACAGCAGCTGTTTCACCCAACCCACATTCGTTCTGTGGCGCATGTCGGTTGCTGAGGCATCATAAAATTGTTTGTGTTGCAAAACTGGTAGTGTCACTCTATTCGGAAATATAAAGTTGAGAAAGCCAGAGAAATAATTTGCAAAGATAGGAGAGGTGGTAAAAGGTATCCTGGTTCCAAATGAAGTACTGATTAGCTATGTTCGGCTACGCTGAAGTGCAGAAGATTGTACCTTGTGGCTACAAGGGAAAGCAAAGTAAGTATTGCACTACATCCCTGTAGACTGGAACATGGAGGATACAACAGGTGCCCTAGATAAGCTTAACTCACCTACTTAATGCTGCATACATGGGCCTGGTGGAAGGAGGAGGAATGGTGCAAGTAATACTGTTCACCATACTGCAGAAGACAAGTTCTTGGGGTGCCAGAGGTGCTCCAGATAGTATCGCGGGCCGACTGAAGTGCTGACTACTGCAGACTTGTGGATGAGGGATCAGTGATAAGCCCTTCATCTGAAGTTATGAATACTGGGGGCGTGCATGGGGATGCCAGGTAATGCTTCTTGCCTACTGAAGTACTGAATAGGAACAAATGGGAAACAACCTTTACAACACAACCATTACATCGCACTACATTTATAACGCAGTCGTTACATTGCAACATCCTTTACAACGCAAGTCACTACAACGCATCCATTACATTGCATGTCACTACAACGCATGGCACTACATCGCATGTCACTACAACGCAGGCATTACATTGCATGTCATTACAACGCATACCATTACAACGCATAGTACCCCTTCACTATCCAACACTTACCCTACTGTTGAACCCCGAGTTAGAATAGTAATTTTTACCTCTACACTATCCAACACTTACCCTACTGTTGCACCCCCTGCAGTTAGAATAGTATTTTTTACCCCTATACTATTCAACACTTACCCTACTGTTGCAACCCCTGGTGTTAGAGTAGTAATTTTTACCCCTACACTATACAACACTTACCTTAAATGCAATATAATGATATGCGTTGTAAATGTATAATGCAATGTAACGGAATGCGTTGTAAATGTAGCTTTAAAAAATGTGTTGTAGTGGTATGCGATGTAAATGTATGCGTTGTAAAAGATGTTGCGATGTAAAAACTGCGTTGTAAAGGCATGCCTTGTAAATGTATGCATTGTAACGTCATACATTCAGAACAAATTGGTGCTAAGAGGTAGTACCACCAGTGCCCTGTAACCATACATCATACCTGTTCATGGGTGTGTGATACGCGCCCCAGGTAGTATCATCGGCGTACTAAATTATGAGGAATGGAAAATATACCCATGGTACGGTGAGCAAACATCTGAAGTACTAAATACTGGAGATTGGGGGATTTGGGGTAGTGTTACTTTCTTACTGAAGTACTGAATAAGTATGACATTCTGTAAAGGGACAGAAGGGATTCTACTAGTGCTTCCAGTCCCTAACACATTTCTGCAGACAAGTTTGGGGGACGGTGGGAGGTGTCCCAGATAGTATGACTGGCCTACTAAAGTACTGAATACTTCAGAATGGTGAATGAGGGATTAGCTGCCCTGGCTGAAGTTTTTAATACTATAGACTGACTGCTAGAGAAGAGCGATACTCCAGGTCGTCATTGAACATCTGAAGTATGAAATACTGAAGACTAATGCACGAAAGATGGTAATAGTCTGATCACGTTAGTGTAGACTGGGGCACCAGTGATTTGAGAGGTGCACCTGTAGTTAATTATTTGCTGAATTATGTATATTGGAAACCACTGCAAGGGGGTGCGAGGGGGGAACAGGTGACAACCTTCCTACACCTTAAGTATTGTATTCTAGACACTGATAGATGAGAGGTTGGAGAAATGCTCTTGGCGGCATATGTCTTCCACCCAAATTCACGAATACTGGGGAATGGTGCAAGGGAGGATGTGATGAGCTCCAGTTAGAATCAGTTGCCCATGGAAATAGGAATATGGCTTACTGCTGCGGTTGGGGTTGTGATCAAGGGTTTCATTCTCCCTTCTGAAATAGTGGGTACTGAAAACTGGTAGATGACATATTGCAGAAGTCTGCATGTAGTATCAGTCTTTCAGCTACAGTAATGAGCACTGACGACTGATACTGCAGGGATCTGACTGATGCACTGGTTCAGTTCTCTACTGAAGTAGGAATATGGCTGCCTGGTACTTGGGTGTGGGCTCCAAGTGACATCATTCACCCGTTAAAAGTATTGAATACTGGAGACTGCTGCTATGGGGATAAAATATAGGCACTAGTTGGTATCACTCCTTCATATGAAGTATTGATTGCACCAGATGATGCAGAGGTACGGTGAGATTTGTTCACAGAGGTGGGAGTGGTATTCCAGGTGATACCAGTCAAATCAAATTTAATCTTTATTGTGTAGAGCTTTGTAAGCGTCTGTGTGAGGATCTTGAACCAGCATCTTTTCTGGGTGTGGAGAGAAGGTAACTAAGGAAGTAAAAAGGCATAGAATTCAGAAAGTGCAAAGCAGTCAGTTACAAATGCAGGACAACATTCTGGAAAAACTCCCTCCTTGTTGATTTGAGATGCTGAGAAACGCTACACTTAAAAACACAAACTCTAAAAACGTTCTTGTTTGGTTGGGCTCATCTCTGTAGTATTGTTGAGCTAATCGTTCAATTGTTTCCTCTCTCTACTGCCCAGCCTACAGTTCCTTTCCCACCTCGTGACCTCTTGTGCCCTGCTTCACCTCCCTCATAGTATGTCATGATGTGGTTCTGATGCTTACATGAACATAATCATTCAAGTTACATTGCTGCAAACTTTGGTTAAAAGTAACAGTGCTATGTGTTGTATTGGTCTACTGCAAGGCATGGTGGTAACTTTTCGGTTTATCGAACGCTATATGAATGCATAAATAAATAAATAAAAAACTTTGTGTGAGGATGTGCTTGTTGTCAAAGGGCTGAATGCTGTCATCGACAGGGAATGTAGCCCTAGGTTGTATGCTATAGTGGGTGGGAGAAAAGTACGAATAATATAACAAAGAGCAGACCAATGGATGGAGAGGCTAGATTGAAGTATTAGTCAAATTAAAAGGTATTGGCTAACACCAGACCTAAACATTGAAATCCTGCAGTGTGTTACTTTGGTACGCCTCTGGGTGCTGCTGACACTGACCTCTGCTGCCTTGTTAAATACTGAGTGCAAACCGCGGCCTAGAGGCTTTGTGGTTCCTACAGAACAAGCAGCCCCTTAAATGACGTATTGAAAGCAGACTGGTGCTCAGGGGGTGAGGCTGCTGCTACTGGTGTGTTTTCCCCCCTGGCAAGAGCGCCATCAATTTGTACCGGTTAGTGATGGATCATCAAGCACGCCGCTTCCTTGACTGAATGAGCCCCCCAGGAGCCTGACTTCATTCCTCTATATTTGCTTTCCCCTCGGCTTCCCTCGGAAGGTCCCCCTGGTGCGGTCTGCGAGTCCAGTGTCCCACCTTCCGCCCCCTCTGATTCCTCCCCAGACTCGGCTCTCCCGCCTCAGTGCTGTTGTGTCCCCGCCGCTTCCGGTTGCAGCCGCCCGTCCCGCTCATTAGGGGCCGCGGCATTCCGCTCCACGCGCCGCCGCCGCCGTGCTGCTGGGCCGCACCGGGCCCGGGCGCTGACGGACAGCATTAGAGATAAAGCACATAATTAGAAAGTGGGGGAGGTGCTGCCGAGGGCCTGCAGCGCCATGATTAACCAGGGTGGGTGGACCGCGCTCGAGGCAGCCCTCTGCAGGTGCCGGCCACAGCAGCATCGCAGACGTGGGTCACAGTGGCGCAGAACATTTTCTGCTTATCGATTGAATGTCAGCCCCCCACCACCCCCCCCCCCCAACACCCCCCCCCCCCCCCGCTTTCTCAAAATGTGTTATCTTTGTGAAACAAAGTTCAGGTTTGATTTGGCGTTAAAAATAACCACAGCTCGAGTTTTCTACCTTAGCTCTGGGGGTAATGTTCAGGGCATAAGTCCTAAAAAAAGAAGGGTGGGACGCTGACGTCACGACAGGAAGTGGCGTCACGAAAGGTGGCTTGCACCATCAGCCTCATTGCCTACCCCCGCTCACCCCTTAGATGCGATTGCATATGGGAAGGTAGCGCGTGAGCACCGTCCTGAATGGGCTCCGATCTCGCCCCAGAGAGGCCAAAGAGCGAATGTGTGGCTCCAGTTATCGAGCTCCCAGTAAAATAAGTGGGGGGACGCTGTCCACTCGCGTAGTACCCCGACTCGAGTCCTGGTAATGTCTGTCTCTTCCTTCAGGGACTGCGGGCATGGGTGGAAAGGGGACTAACGCAGTGTTTTAAAATGCATATATATTCCCATTAGTGCTATGTGCAACAACCTCACCTCTTCATGGACCCTGCTCTGTAGAAACTAGCGTATAACCACGAAAATACACTCCCCACGCAGACAGACCCCCTCCCCTACAGGACACGGTACTGTATGGATATCCAGAAATAAGGCACACACAGGGGCTGTTACGGAGCCCGCACTTTAAATGGAACTACACATGCGAAAAGGGTGATCAGATTCAAGCTTTGTTTGACACCTCTAATCTTTAGGAACCTCCTCACATAAAATAAGCTCAGTAAGGGTTAATTTGAGGCAGGTGTTCTGCCACAGTTGTGGTCTGGCAGACCTCTTAAAAAGAGCTGGACGACCATAGACAGGTGAATGGTTGTCACTAGAGCTATAAAGGAAAATACTGCTCGTTGGCTTGAAAGGTAGCAGCCTTAGATGGCATCATGAAACTAAATACAACTGCAACACAATAACACAAGACGAAGCTAAATAACAACACAATATAAGAGCACACAACTTAACAAAGAGTCACTACAGAATGCACCACAACAAAACAGGACAATGCATCAACCGCATAATGCAAGTGTACTGCTTAAACCAACCAGTACAAAAAGAACACAACACAACCACGACAACAAATATAAACAAATATTTTTGCCACATATTATAGCCTACACAAATCAGCTCTACTGACGTGGGGAAAAGGTGTTTGCACGAAGCAATACAATACTTATCACCAAGGACAAGTAAATAGCACAGTCAAAAATGTTTTGTGATCGGATCCCGAAGCACCAATTTTAAGACAGCTTTCTGCCACAGGTTTGGCTGACAAGTGCCTTCAATACTTGAAGTGCTGGAGCAGCCGCATTTTACCAGCTTATCCAGTGGTAAAAGGTTGTTTGTAAATTGGATCTTTAAACGTATCTGTTGCTTTTGGTTGGAAATGTGACAACATGTGTTTACCTTTTTAAGATGAACAACAGAACACTAAATAGTCATATGATATAAAGCAAAATAATAGCACAAGTAAAACTTGCAGGACACAACAACCACAGCTAAACAGTTCAAACAGATTGCAACACAGCAAACTCAGTACAACATAACAACCATACAATGAAGTAATACAGCTCAGAAAAAGTATAACAGCACCACAAAAAAAGCCATAGAACAAACACCCTCAATCTTGTAAAATATTACGACCTCTGCAATTCTGCTTGCACAATACAGTGGTAAAAGGTCTTTGCAACAAGCACCATCTGATGACAAGAATTAATGCCAGCCAGTCCGGTCCAGGACGTTCTTACAAACACAAAAACCCCTTTTGCTCCGGAAGTATGGTCATCATCTCATCAGGGATAGCATGCCCTATATAAATGCAAACCTTTTCCATCTTCTATCCCTCCACTATCCTTCTTAATCCAAATTATTGACTAACATATGTCCCATTAAAATTACTTCTATATTTCACTATACTAATTCACCACTAATCCTTTATGGGTTCCTGAGTAGCGAGCTACTCACCGAAAAATCACTTTGACACCTTGTCAGCGATACCAAGTGCTATATAAATGCAATTACAATAAAAAACAACCCACGTTATATAACAAGTAAAACAAAACAAAATGAAAATACATGATCCACTGTAATGTACAGAGAAAAAGATGCAGTCTTTATTACAGGCTTTTTTGAGGGATTTCATTCAGAATCTTGGGGCAGGGAGAAGGTGCAGTTGTCTATGTTTACAGAGACCCAACACCTTTTTAAGTATCAGTGATCACAAGCAGTCTGCCTGATTCTGTCCTTTTAAAGTAGTGTCATTTTAATTATCATTTTCAGTCAGCGACAGGCACCTCTCAGAGATGTTTAGCATTCACAGACATGTTTCATCCTGTTAGATGCACCTCGGTGTCATTTAGTTAAAATGCTTTCAAAATTACAAAGATCGAGGCATGGTGAGTAGACAGGAACCTCAACAATATGATGATTTAGCCTCTGAGAGACCAACCACTATGGGACGCTGAGTAATGCTTACCTGTCTTGTGCTACCTTCTACCCTCGCGGGGGATAAGCCTTTGAAGTGGAGAGTTGTCGATTGCAATATAGTACATGATATTGTCTGTAATGTGCTATTTTAAGTGTTAATTTGTTAATAATAAAAAGAACATTTAAAAAAAACCAATATTTGGAGAAGTGGAGAACAGGGATAGGTTGATAGGACATGCTGATGATTTACTAATTTTTTTCTCATAAATGTGGCAATGGAATATTTTGGTATATTGATGTATTGGTTGTTTTTTCTTTTGAGCTTATTTTTCGTTCCAATCTGGGTTCTCCTTTTTACTATTGTGAATGGAACAAATGTAAGAAGAAAATTTGTATTCTCTTAAGATGTGTGCTTTGGTTTTTGAAATGTAAAAATAAAAATATATTTAAAAAAACAACAAAAAAAAAACAAAAACAATATGATGAGTTAAAAATAATGGGACAAATAAGACTGAGTAAAGGCAGTGAGAACCAAACATTCACAATTGTCCACTGATGATCTACATGCCTACTCACTTGTAGCTGCTTAGTGAGTGGTTTTAATCCAGACCAAAGGCATTAACAGAAAAGTGTGCACAGTAGTTCACTTAGAAACCCACATCCATATGCAAGTTCACCATAAACATAAATTTGTCAGACAAAGATACACCTACTTCAGAAAGGTGTGCTTCTTACTGTTTGGCACTTCTTGCTGTGATGCATCTGACATGCTTCTAAAAATACTAAATGGTTAGACAGTGTACTTAGAGTCCCACTTAATAGTTTTTGGGAAGTCAACTTTAATAAACATATTCCTTAACACCACTTACCAGTGGTTTACCTTTTTCAAGAGGTGTCTGTCTGTCCAGAAAACAACAAGGCACTGTACATTTTCAGAAGCTACTTGACTTTAGCACATTAAAGAGAGATTTACGTTAGCTATAGATCCCACTCCTCATCAACAGCTTTATTGGCCAGAAATGTACACATTTAGAGGTTAATTAAGAGTATGGCGGTCCTTGGGACCGCCCTTCTCGCAGTGGCAGCCTGAGCATCAGATTTTAATTGCCTACTTCACTGAACTATTTTTCTTTCTGTTTTCTTTATATGACAGTTCTGATTCACTAGTTGATGGAAGTACACACCTCTCTCTCTTTTCACCATACTCACTCCATTCAGTCCTCCTTGCACACTTTCCTTCTCCCTCTCCGTCCTTTTATTTCTCTCCTGCACTCTCTTTTACCCCACCTCCCAGTCATCCTTGGCTGCCAGTCCCTTCTTACATCTACCTCTGACACAGAGCAGTGTCTGTTTCCCATTCCTGACTATCTCTTCCTGTCTCCCAACCTCAACTATTGGCTTTAAGTTGCCCTTGCATTGGCAAAGCTAAGAGTGCTGACTGGCCATCTTGGAATGAAGACATGTAGACGAAATTTGGCAGCCACATTAGAAGCATAGAATATAACATTCCAAGATGGCTGGTCACATTCGTTGGCTTTGCCAATAACTACATTGGCAAAGCCAATAACTGCTACTGGACATCTTAATAGGCTATTTTCTTTGTTTTTCGAGATGACTGCTGTGGTGCTTCGAGGTGCAACATGGTGACCATTTTGCAAGAATAAAAAATATTGCTCCAAGGTGGCAGAACTTTATTTTCACTATTTAGTGCAAATCTGTTGTGTAGCTTCTAAATGAAGCAGAACAGCAAGTTTGGAAGCATAAAAAGTAGCATTTTAATATGTCTGGGACCTCTGTTGGGTTCGGCAGTGCTTGCTTAATCTAAGCAAAGCTGATACCATAAAAAGAATAAAAGCACTGGGGTAAAGTGAGAATGAGCAGCTTTGCCATTGCTTGTTTTATTTTGGCCATGGTGACTAAGTATTTAGTTTTTAAACATTTCAGACCATGCATTTATACTACACGATCATCAGAAGGCTGGGCTTCTTCTTTATGTGTTGGTCCAGGAAGGTACTGCTCGAGTGCAGTATCAGCCCACTCCATCATCATCAGTCTGCCACATTAGGTGTAACCAAATCTGTGGCAGTGTTGACACAGATTGTTAATAGAGAAGAGAAAATCGTAGCATTTGCTTTACGCTCTCTCAAAGGGGCAGAAGAGAGATACTCCGTCATCGAGTGTGAGGCACATGCATGTGTCTGGGCCACCCATCATTTCAAATGTTTTCTGTGGGGTTTACCTTTTACATTAAGATCTGACCACTAGCCCTTGGTACAAATGTTGACTTGCAAGGTTACTGAAAGAGCAACTTCCAGGATCAAGAGATGGGCGGAGGGTGTGCTAGAATATAATTTCAAGGTGGAATATCGCACACAAATTCACAATGCTGCGGCTGGCTACCTTTCCAGACTCCCTTTGGAAGAACAAGTATTATATGAGACAGAATTCCCATTCATGTGGGTGAAGGAATCGGCCATGACTGAAGTGGAGTGGAATAGGAAATGTAACAAAGACTCTGTTTATGATGAGGTGAAGGAATATGCGGTGGAAGGTTGGCCTGAGCGTACACCAATGTCCATAGAGGTGAAGATGTTTTGGGGAGTGAGGCAGGATTTGAGCATCATTGATGATAAGTTGTTCAGGGGGGAACGGTTGATTCCAGCTACTTGCTTGAGCAACAAAATTATGAATTGTGCCCATGAAGGACACCACAGCAGGAGCCTCACCAAGGCAAGAGTGAGGGAGAGTTACTGGTGGCCTGGTCTGGACAGACAAACTGAAGCACTAGTGAGAGACTGATGGACTAGTGATAACAGCGATAAATCCAAGGCGGTGAGAGCTGCACCATTATCTCCTGTGGAGGTGCCTTGGTGCAAGCTTGGGTTAGAAATTGTTGGTCCTTTTAATTTGTTGGCTCCAAATGAATGGTATGTATTTGTGTTAGTAGACTATACATGTAAATGGGTAACTGCTTGTTGCACCAGCTCTGTGTTGTAGGGAGTTTTTGAAGGATGTGTTTACATGTGAGGTAGTTCCTAATATAATCCTCACGGACAATGGTGTTCAGTTTGTTTCTGATGAAATGAAGATTTTTTTTGAGTGAATTGTCCAATGAGCATTTTCACACCGCATTGTATGACCCTCTCCCCCCGCTCATCCTCCTCCCCCCGTCCCTGTCCCCCCCCCCCCGTCCCCAGGCCAATGGGCTGTGGAGAAAATGAATAGACTGGTGAGGGATTGTGCTCAGGTAACTGTAAAAGCAAGAGAGCCTCTCAGGATGTTGTTGAGAGAAAAATGTGGGCACATCTCACCACTTCCAACAGTGTTACTAAGATTTTGCCTCTCCAACGTTTAAAGGAAAGGGTGGCTGGACCCCAAATTAATCCCATGTGGTTGGAATGGAAGAAGGAGAGGGTGAGGTCTGATTTGGGAAATTGGCCTGTTTATCAAAATAAATACAAATAGCGTTACAATGCCAAACATGGCACCTTTCACAAAGTTTTGAAAGCTGGAGAATGAGTGTTTATAATAAAAACAAGGTATTTTGCCAAAGGGAAATCCAAGTTTTGGGAACTTTTCTTATAACTGAGTTCAAAATGAATGAGGTAGTTCTGGGGAATGTAGAGGTGTGGAGTATGTCACGGTTGGCAAAGGTCCTGTGCAGGAGGATCAGAAGTTTAATGAAACAGAGGTTTCCAAGCCCTGTGTGGATGTGGAGCATAAGTCATTGATAGGTTCACCTTGTGTTGATGCCAGGGTCAAGAGGAGCCCTACCTATCTGAACGACTATGTTGTGAGTTGATTTTATTGTTGGGAAACAAATTCATAATTTCATATTGTTGGGTAAAGTGTCAATTCTATTTTTACACTTGTAATCTTAATTCTGTAACTTTTATTTGCATTACAGTAGTAATTGATAGAGTGTTTAGTCTTCCATTTTACCTTTCTGTTGACCTTGTTTGCTTTATGTTCATGTTATTATAATGAGATATGACCATGAGATATAATCCATGGTGTGTTAAAAGCATCATATAGAATGTGATGCCTTGACAACCAGGGATCAGTTGGAGAGAAGGTTGTCAAGTGCTGGCTGTGCTGTTGTGGTGGATGCATTAAAGAGAGCTAACCCTTTGTATTTGTGTTGGCTGACTCTCTTAGCAAAAGACTTACATGAAATCTCGCCCTGAAGGTTATGGCAGTGGGAGTCTGCGATTTGAGCTCTGTTATGTTATGTTTTTTCATTCCCATACCGAAAAAATATATCCGGGAAAGATGACAAATACGAAATATTAGCCTGGTGTTCCTTATATAGGGATTTTAATGTATCTAAAGTGTAGTTTACTCCCATCAGGAGTTGTTCTTCACTCAATATGAAAAAACACAAGAAAGACAGTGGGTACTGGGAAGCCATTTTCACCCCCAAACCATTAACCACATCGCTGCGGCAGCTATTCCGCCGCAGCGCTAAGGGGGCGGGGCGGCCGCGCGGCGGGCACATGCTGGTGACGGAACCGCTCCGTCATCAGCCGCGATTGGGCTGTGCTCATGACGGAGCAGTTCCGTCATGGCCCCGCCCGCTCAATAGAACGCCCAGCGCAGGCGCGGAATCCGCTCCGTCATCAGCACAGCGCCACCGCAGCTGATGATGGAGCGGTTCCGTCATCAGCATCAAACGAGTTAAATATGCTCAGCCTTTGGGCTGTGTGCATCCCAGTTACTATTATTTTCATTATGTATCCCACATGCAAAGTAGTATTGTCGCCATGAGGCGTTACCCGCCGGATGACATCACAAGAAGTAAGTGGTATATGTAAACAAACCGCAGTTTATGGCAAGTTTGTATCCTCCAAGTACACTCCTGGCTTTTTGTTCACAGGTACACTCTTTGGAATACGTTCTCCTGTCACGGAGAATTGATCTTTCATCAGGGGCCAAGTCGCAAAATGTAGAATAGAGGGATTAACTAGAGCTCTTTGCAGTTTGGCAGGCCCACAATGTTCACGTGCATCTGTTTATTTTGGGATGCGTAACAGGTTGTAGTAAAGAAGTCAACTTTTGCAAGCTTGCAGCCTGTAAGATTATACACTACTGCCTTGCTGGTTTTATTTCGGTTTTATTATCTCTCAGCTTTCAGCATTTTCTGAGAAATAGGAGCAGTGTTAAAATGGTTCACCTTCTTCCAGGATATAATGAATTAATCGATTAAGTATTTCACTGCACATTCTTTAATAGCGTTCTCAAAACACGAGTTCATGCAGATGCCTTTTTAATGCGCTTTGAATGTTCTAGTCAGTGCTTGAAATGGAAAAATAGTAGTGCAGCTACTCTGTAGCAGACTACCTGCTTGTTTTTGAGAAGTACAGGTTTGCCGCCCAGGCGGTAAATATATTTGCCGATGACGTGGGGCTTTATACTCCGAAAAATAACGGTTTCTGAAGCAGGAAGGAGCAAATGGCGGGAGGGTGGTGGTTGCGGAGGCAGCCCTGCCAAGTATCACGCATCAGGCGTGATACTAACGCATTTGTGTGCAGTGGTCCGCATCACCGCACAAAAATGCAGGGTCACGCATTTGTAGCGCCTTCTTGAACCACCGCCGGTGCAAGGAAGTCAATGTCCTGGCCAAACACATTAAGAACGCAGCGCGGATCGCATGCTTCTCAGCTGGCAGACTTTGCGATTGAAGTAGTGTGCAAAGTCTATTGCTGAATGGCAGGTCAGGAGTATGCGCCCGACCTGGTTGCTCATTGCTGCAGCTTTCATTATTAGCACAGCTGCTGCGTGCCGGCCGGGGGTACAGCATTCACATGACCTGGTGAGGTCGGTCACGTGATTGCAACAGTGTATCCGTCTCTGGGCGCGGGAATCAGTAGTTACGTTTTATTGGTTTGCCGCTGCCCGCCACGGCGCAATAATTCTTTTAGCACCTCCTCGATCATGCGCGCAAACACCGCCTTTCACTGGTCAGTCATGGCCGAGGCATAACTTGAAGCAGGATCGGATGAATATTATAAAAGATCCGGTACAGCTGAGGTGAGGAGTACCCCGCCGCTCGGACCACCGCATGCGTTTCTCGGCATCTGTGAAGCTGACCCGTGCTACTAGCGTTAGTGGTGCCTGCTGACTCGCCGTTCTGACCCTGCTGCTCGCCACTTTCGGCCTGCTAGGTACTCCGTGCAGAGATATAATCGTTGGTACGTGGCCCAGGGGTTAACCAACTCTGGGACGAGGGGCTGCTGCCTGTAACTGTGACAGTTTGTACCAGCCCGGGGGGAAGGCGCCTGTTGCTGCTGGACCGTCTCCGCTCGTCGCATGCCTCAAACAGAAGTAAGTGTAAAATTAAACATCACTTATACCTCTGACATCATTAAACAATCGGTGCTCATAAAATTGATGTCCCTTTGCTCCTTAGATTTACAGCAGCCGAGTATCAAGAAAGGTCTTGCTTTTTATTTTACGTTTGTCAGAGCAAGAGAAATTAAAGCGGAACGCCTGTTCAAAATATCAATGTAAGTCTGCATTCAGTGCCCCATCGAACGATGTTGGGTGCTTTCAAATGAGAACATCAGATCTTTAAAACAGTCCCCACCCGCCTCCTTCTCTCCCCGCCCACACTATAGCAGTCATTTTGTTATTTTCTTTGCTTGAGGTGAGAAAGTGGCAGGCACACTTCGCCGGTTTCTGAACACATAATCTGACCCTGCTAAACTGACTTTGCTGAAATCTACACTAACGTTCCTTTGTTTCCAGTGACGCGGTGCACACTCTCAATGAGAGTAGTGCAGATTCCAGTGAGTCCTCGTTTTGTTTAACAATCAGCTTAGAAGGGAACTGGGTGCTTCAGTTTCTGGTGCTTTCAGCAGTTGTAACATCTTCTTAGAGTACCTTGTTGCTCAAATTGGTGCAATTATTTATATATATATATATTTTTTTTCAAGGTCTACTTGCATGATTTGGCTTGCGAGAAATTGTCACACATAGTCATTGAAATGTCACACCAGCCGGGACGCCGAGGGACCCGATCTAGGTTCCGGCAGAGGACTCGCATTGATCAAATTGATAACGAGAGACCCCCCCCCCCCCCAACGCCCCGATTCTCTGGAACCGAATATTATAGCGAAGTTTTTTCTCGCTAAACCAGTGAGTGTCTGTAAGTATACAGACCCCCCTTTTTTTACCTTCACTTTTCCACACACCTTAGCGCGTGTGTAGGAGACTATCACCCGTGGCACACCCTTTTGCCACTCACATCACATTCTGGTCCTGACGAAAGTCCCACTTAACTCCTACAGGGACTGAAACATGTAGACCGTTAACACATAGACAACCAATAGCAAAATCTTGGCTATTAAAGGTTGCATCACATATTTTATTAAAATACCCTGGGCCGCCAAGAATAAATTTATAGGTAAGGATTCTCAGAGGTATATTTTAACACACCTTCATCTACATCACACTATTGCACGACACCCGCTCCGCTGTAGTCAGGCGTTGAAGCACAACCAGGCGGCACTCGGCTGCCTGGTTGGACCCCGATGATGAAGCATGACACCAACCAGGTTGGTGTGTGAGGGGTTTATTAACAATACTAATTGAGTCCCGCCACCAGGCCATTTGCCATAAGTGACCAAGTGACCAAACACAGTGGGCCAGTCCACATTGATTCTATATATTACATTTGGGGACAGGACGCGCCCCTAAAAACCCTAGCTCGCTCTTGTGATTAATCTTATGCTTTCAAATGAGAACATCAGATCTTTAAAACAGTCCCCACCCGCCTCCTTCTCTCCCCGCCCCCACTATAGCAGTCATTTTGTTATTTTCTTTGCTTGAGGTGAGAAAGTGGCAGGCACACTTCGCCGGTTTCTGAACACATAATCTGACCCTGCTAAACTGACTTTGCTGAAATCTACACTAACGTTCCTTTGTTTCCAGTGACGCGGTGCACACTCTCAATGAGAGTAATGCAGATTCCAGTGAGTCCTCGTTTTGTTTAACAATCAGCTTAGAAGGGAACTGGGTGCTTCAGTTTCTGGTGCTTTCAGCAGTTGTAAAACATCTTCTTAGAGTACCTTGTTGCTCAAATTGGTGCAATTAGTTATATATTTTTTTTTTCAAGGTCTACTTGCATGATTTGGCTTGCGAGAAATTGTCACACATAGTCATTGAAATGTCACTCATAATTCTACTGAAATTATGAAAATGTCACACATTGCAATTCGAAACCTTGGCAGCTATGCGGAGGCCTGCCTCGTTGGAGAACGGTGAGGGATTTCGTCTCCCATTCCTTTTGTCAGGCCTGGAATAATAAAGACAGAAAGAGTCCGGCGCGGCTGTGAATGGGCCGAGAATCCTATCAGCTCACGTGGAACGAACCGGCCATGTTCCCGCCACAGCTTTCTAAAGATAAATAGGGGGGCGCGCACAAAGCGTCCAGGCGCTCGCGGACACTGGCCCAAGTGATTTGCATTTAATTAGCATAGACAGGAGAAATCTTCCTGGGAGCCTCAAGGAAGAAGGGGAGGGGGCCCGGGGAACGAAGGGGAGAAGGAAGGAGGTTGGAAGAGGGAGGAGAGAGGTTGGGAGAGTGAGGATTGAAACAAGTGAAGAGGGTTAAGGCAGATGCGGAAGTAACGATGAAGAGAGTAGAAGAAACAATGGCGAGTGTTTCGAGAGGTATTTGGGGTTGTAGACAGGCTCAGTGTGCCCTGACTGTCCATTGGATCATTCCATATGCCAGCCGTTTATCAGAAGTCAAACGCATTCTAGACTGAGGGAGCCTAGGGTGATTGGCAGCTAAGGAGGAGGGGCTAGGGTGTGATGCTGCGTCATGGTTGTAGTGCAGTGCAAAGAGCAGTAGAAGCTGTACAGCCTTCAGTGGGGGTGGGCAGGGAGCTTTGACCAGCATAGGAGGGTGCTCTACATCTGGTATGGTGGTGGAAGTTCACCCGGAGTGTTGTGTTCACTTCTGTAGGCCTCGTGTTCTGTAAGAAGAGGCAGGTGAGAGAGCGGAGTTTAGGCCTGTCAAGATGGTACTCCTTGGATAAGTTCCTAGGCTCGCACAAACCGCCTTAAGCAGCCCACATGACTCAATACCCCACCACCAACCACCGCCCAATGAAGACGCGTGATCGCTCCCTGCTAACTTAAAACGAGCAGTCACTACTGTCTTACTCTCCTCTTTCTCTTTCCCTCCTTGCTTTCCCACTTTCGCTTTCCTCTTAGAAGGCGATACAGAGACCCTTCAACGTCGCAAACGCCATGGATCGTAAATGACTAACCTTCATGTAATTGTCGAACCATACAGAAGGTACGCAATATTAACCCCAACGGCGATATAACCTGACCAGTCTTGCCTACTCAACGTGTTAACGCCTAAACAATATATAGTGTACGCCAATTGTAACCACAACGTTGTTATAACAGGACCAGTATTGCCTTCTTTCTTTCTGTACTGAATATGCTAAAAAACTTTTTCTAATAAAATCATTTGAAATAAAAAAAATAAAAAAAAGGACTGTCAAGATGGTGCATAAGCTACCACTGAAACTTAGGCAAGTAGCCCCTCCACTGCACTAGACTAGTAGGTAGCATCAGATCGTCTTTTTAGCACCTGGGAGCTCATGTTTTGAACAGCTTGTGCGTTGTTTAAATAAGTCATTCATTCATTGAGCTCCTCACTATTTCAATGAAGAGAGTTAGTGATTTAACTGACTGTTGCCTCAATAAGAGAGACATGCGACAGAAAGGTAACGTCCTTGTGAGCAAAATAGAACACTGATCCAAAATAAACGCTGTAATGGCTATAGATTGCGGACCTAGATGGCAGTCGACACCCCCCCCCTTCGCAGAAACGCCTAGGTCTTTCTGACATCAATAGATATGTTTGGGTTGAAATGCAAAGGCTTTGAAGTACCTCATACTTGCTGATGCGCAGAGTTGGTGATGTGGGCCATACTGGCATGGTTTTTGTTTGGAATGCGTGGGCATTGCTAAAATGGACATTTTGAGACATCTAGATATGATATGGCTGATGATGCGGGTCTTGTTGAAATGGAGCAAGTTAGAGAGGCTTCTGCCTGCCAAAGGAGAAGGGGTCATTTGCCTGATTCTTGCTGATACAAAAAGGGTTTCAGACGGCTCACACAACCAAAATAAACAGGGTTCAAGGCGCGTTACTATGGAGATTAGAGAGGGGGTTGAAATACCTCATACCTGATATAATCAGGGCTTGAGTTGTCAGACTAGCTATAAACAGGGTTTGAGATGGCCCTCTAATGTGATCTAAACAGTGTGAATTGTCACAACTCGTTTCAAGATCACAGCCTCTCCTTATTGTCAAACCCCTACAATCCCTATTCTCTACCTCAACTATGAATACCACCAAACTTCTTCGTGAACTCACATACCCCCAGCCTCTCAGTGGTCACACCTAACTCCTGTTAATTTAACCAACCACAAAGAAACAGGAGGGAATGCATGAAATGGTTTGTTTGGGCACTGAAGACTAGTCGCAATAACCAACAATATCAGACTAGCAACTAACCTTCAGTCCAGGAACAGTGTGCTGCCCGGCTTAAAGCACTTCAAAGCCTCGTCATGGGTAATAAGTGCTACATAAATGCAACAAACAATTCAATGGCCCGGGCTGATGTGGACGATTTGTATAGACTACATGTTATGAGGGCATTGAGTCAGATGTTTCCAATTGTTGGGGGGGAGAAAAACAGAAAAGACTGTATAAGTGATGTAGAAACTGTAGGCCTGATGCAATATCTGAAGCAGTCAGTCATCAATAAACAGTTTTAAAAAAACACCAAAAAAAACATACAATTCAATGGTCTGTGATAACCTCACTCTGCTGATACGAAGCAGAGTTGTGATGCATCGCTATGCATTTATATAGTGGATTTGAGATCTCATGATGCTGCATACAAACATGTTTATTCACCTCACAGTGGTGACGTAAACAGGATTTGAGATGCTCCACTATATTGATGTAAACAGGGTTTGTTACCCCTTGCTATGGTGATATAACCATGATGTGCTATCACTCCAAGGACTGATATAAACAGGGTTTGAGATGCCGCACTATCCTGATATTGTGTTGCCTCACTATGCAGATACAGAACAGGGTTGAGAGGCCTCATTTTGCCGATGAAACTGTTTGAGATGCCGCACTATGCTGAAACTGGACAGGATGGTGATTCCTCGCTATGCAGATACAGGTCATGGTTGTGATGCCTCATTTTGCAGACGAAACTGTTTGAGATGCCGCACTATGCTGATATAGTACAGGGTTGAGATGCCTCACTATGCTGATAAATAAAAGAGTTGAGAGGCCTCCTTTTGCCGAGGTAAACTGTTTGAGATGCATCATCACTATGCTGATGCAGAACAGAGTTGAGAGGCCTCACTATGCTGTTGCAGAACAGGGTTGAGATGCCTCACTAATGCTGATACAGGACAGGGTTGAGATGCCTCACTATGCTGATACATAACAGGGTTGAGATGCCTCCTTATGCTGATGCAGAACAGAGTTGTGATGCCTCCCTATGCTGATACAGGACAGGTTTGAGATGCCTCACTATGCTGATACAGGACAGGGTTGAGATGCCTCCCTATGCTGGTGCCGAACAGGGTTGAGATGCCCCACTATGCTGATACAGGACAGGGTTGAGATGCCTCCCTATGCTGATGCAGAACAGGGTTGAGATGCCTCACTAAGCTGATACAGGACAGGGTTGAGATGCCTCCTTATGCTGATGCAGAACAGAGTTGTGATTCCTCACTATGCTGATACAGGACAGGGTTGAGATGCCTCATCTTTCTGTTGATACTTCTCCCTATGGTGGTGTAAAAAGGATTCGTGATGCCTCACTATGCTGCTATTGAGTGTTTGTCACGTGCAGTGCTTGTTGATCTGAGATGCCTCTGCAGTGCTCATACAGGCAGCATTTGAGTCCCTGGGCTGTGCTGATACTAAGGGCGTTTGAGATGCTTCCACCATTGCTAACAGAAACGGTATGAGACGCCGGGCCCTCGCTGATATAGACAGGGTTTAAGATGCCGGGGATTTGCTGACAAAAAAAGGGATTTTTTTTTGCCTGGAATGCCCTTTCATGCAGCAGAGAAGGCTTGAAAGAGGGTGGCACCGTGGAACAAAGATCCCAGGGGCCACCCAGCTTTATTCTTGCCATGTTTGCCTCAACAGATTTAAGCAAAAATAATGGCGATCCAAACAGACAAAGGGGAGAATGAGGCTTTTTTTCCGGCAATGTAAAGAAGGCTTTTTGTGCAGCCATTCAGGCCGGCCTGTGCGTCCTCCTTTCTGCGGGATAACTCATCATTCGGGGATTGTATGTACTGTGGAACGGTGCAGTAGGTTAAGTTTATGTAAATGCCGTGGTGGGAACGGACACATTTATATCCAGGCCTTTAGAACTCGCCTACTTTTTAATCGTCAATATTTTCATTGGCGACGAGTTTATACAGCTTCTGAGAAGACACTATACCAGTACTGCATTGCCTTTTTGGCGCGCACACCCTCGTACATGCATAAAAGCAATTGATGTATGGCATTTAAATACCTCACCACTCTGACACACAGACATACTGTCACGCTTGCATTCAAATGACCCCTACAAATAAACAGACACCATTAAAAACAAAGCATTCTGTACAGGCAACACCATTATTCACATATACAACGGCACAAACACACATCATGCACCCAGTACAGCTCTAAACATGAACACAGACGCGCTTATGCCCATACACGCACAGCGGTAAATAGACACATGCGTAAACACAAATATAGAGTTACATATACACCTGACCAAACATACAGAGAAACATGCACACATGTGCCCACACAAATAGTCATAGGTCTACACACAGCCAGAGACAGGCAAGTACACTTGACGACAGTCGCACAGGCGCAAATACACGGTTGTGAAATGTGGTTTAATTCTGGATATTCTTACAACACTGCATCATTGAGGTGTGTCTCCACGCCCACTCCACCAGAGCACACTGCTCCCCTCCCACGGGTCCATAATGTCACTGTCAGCCATGCCTCCTCCGAGACTTCCGCCATGTTGCCAGTTGTTTCCTTATGCTGCTGGGGCACTTGCCATGCCCTCAGTTCTAGCTTCCCTTCCCCACCTACCCTCGTCCATCACTACTGAATGTGCTCAAGATCAAAATACCGTCCTCTCCCGAAATTCAAAGTAGGTGAGGCGTGGCCACCTAATAAGGGCCTTATGCAGACCCGCACAAGCCCTCTCAATTTTTCCCTTCTTCCACCAGGCTAGGTCTTAGGTTTTAAGCCGAGCGCAGGCTTATTGAACCTCTGACCTTCTACTCGAAGCGTGGCAGGTGCGACATCAGGCAAGCACATGCCTACAAACTGGCATGGGCAATTTTTTCATTTTTCATGTCCTAATCTGAGATGGATAATCAAATTAAAACAACCGAAGTAGAGTAAAATCACTATATTTTCAAATAAATAAAAATTATATTGAAAAAACCCCAAAAACACTGCATTAGTTGTGGGGCCTAACGCAGGAGCGAGTCATGATTAAAGTTTAAAAAAAGAGGGGGGGTGTTGAGTAAGAGGACAAAAGCAGCACACGAGGACGGTAGCAACATGGCAACATAGGCAAGGGGGGTACATGAGGGAGAACGCAACATGGAGCATTTGGGTGGAGGAGAAGCACATGGCTTGAGAAACATGAGAGAACATGAGTGTTTGCCGGTAGGGACATTAGGGGAAGTTTGGACTCTGGGTTTGGTGAGAAACTTTCCTGACGTATGTTTCCAGTATCACTGTAAGCGCATGTAAAAATAGTTCAAGTATACACTTTCTATGGGAAAGCCTCCGTTTACACCCCCACATTTTCACAGAGTTTAAAGTCAATACATTTCCACACATGAACATTGTTTTTCAAGCAAAGGACAAATAATGGGGGGCAAACGGGTGGTGTACATCTACAGGAAATGATGGAGCATCTAGAAATCTACTTTTAGTATATTTCCAGGCGAAGTGGTGTGTTTTGGTGAATCCTTTTGAGGATACCAGGTATGAGTAAAATTATGAAAAATAATATTTGCAACAGCGCAAGAAGTGTAGGAGTATTGAATTTTTAAGAATCATCTTTGTAGCTCTCAAAAATATTCACCATCAATAAAGATTCCAAAATGTTGATTGCCCTGCATGGGTGTCTGATGAGTTTGAGCCCTATTGCAATGTTATTAGCTCGATGAATGCAAGGGATTGTACTTAACACAGCCTTCAGAGGTGGTGCTTAATGGGGATTGCAAACCATCTGGCTCTTAATACAAAGAAATGTACTCTCTTCCACGTGGCCTCAGCCTGTTCTTCTCATTTAGACGGAAGAAGTGGGTAGAGTTTCCTTCTTGAAGGCAAGAGCTTTATAATGCCAGAAAAATGGCGGTGTCTCAGTGGGACTGCCCCTGCCGTCCCACAACAAGAGTGCCACTGTGCGCCCTTCTCATGTAGCGCTTAATTTGTGTCAGGGGTGTGTATGGGCACCCAATTCTGGGATTTATTTTTCATCATCAGACTTTGATCAAGAGCAAGAGGGAGAAAGGCAGAAAAGGAAGAAACTCATGAAAACTGTGACAAGGTGGGTGAGAAGGCGGGGATGAAAAACAACCTGGAAGAATGAAATAAATAGACAGGAAGTGTAGTGTGGGGAACTAAAGATGCATTAAGTGGGATCAGGGAGCAGCCTTGAGGTTGGCAACTATGGCGTTGGCTTAAAAGGAAACCTCTTGCCCGCTGCACTTTGTTTTTTTTAAATGTATTTATTTGACAAAGAAGGCCCTGTGGATGCATTGTATACAAAGACTTGTGTCTGTCCTCTGCACTTAACCGCTGCAAATACCTGGATGTGTTTCGTCAGACCACAGCCAGAGCCTGGTCTGCCCCAGGGCCTCTGCAGCACGTGTGATCTCAGCGGTCCCCCGCCCACGAACACATGCTCTGCAATCACACAGTAGTGGAGGGGTCAGGCAGCGGGGGGGGGGGGTGGTCTTTCGAGTAGGCGAGCAAAGCAGGCATCAGGCTCTGACACAAATGCTCACATATGCCTAGAGGAAAGGTTGTGACACCGTGACCCCGGTGCACGGATCAGCTGGCTCAATCAAAAGGCGTCCTGCCCAGCTTGAGAAGTGCATGCATTATTCATTAAGCTATTACCGATGTGTTACCATGACGACCTTCCAGGAAGCCACCACGCCGCCAAAATCCCTCCCAACGGTGCACCTTGGCTATTAAGTATGGGCCTCGTACCTTTCTGCTTCTGCAACCGTCCAGTTATCTAAATAAGTGCCCCACGAGATGTAGCAGAAAGTGTGATTAAAGCAAAGGGACATTCAATAATTTCCCCAAGATTACACAATAGCCGTAAATTTAGAAGTTATGTTTAACATTTCTGTTTGCAGTTTCTAAAGTGCATTTCTCAAGCACTAACCCACATCATTTCATTCCGCAATCCCTTTCGCACAATTTCGCATTTTATCTGTTATTTGGGGAATCTTATAAGAAGCATGCAAACGTTTGTACCTATTTGAATGCTTTTTTGTTATGATATGTGTTGACGTTAAATCACTTGGTTTTGGAAATCATTGTGTTTTTTGGATTAAAGGGACTGTTATTCAAAATATTTTGGTATAATGGGGCCTCGAATTGGGGAAGTAGCAGATGAATTGAGTAAGACAGGGCACCATGCTGTATTGTCACTTCTACGTACACTTCTATACACTTTAAGGCATCAAGAATTTTCCCAGAATGTCACTTTTCTGTAGTTAAATGCAAAAGCCAGAGTTAGAACCCCAGTCGCTAGGTTCTACTACAGTCAGCTACTTACCTACTGGATTACCTAGCGTTCTATGAAGTGGTGACGCGATTTACAGCAACACTATGTTCATGAATGGTTACACACTTCTTCGGTTAGTGAATTTTATTTACACATCTAGACTGCATCGTTTAGTGTAGTATTATGTAGGTTGAGAAGTTGCCTACCTTGGTCTTGCGAGAGAGCCTGTTATTGTTGCATTTTTTTGCTTTCACTGAGTAACCAGAAAGTAATTTGTGCTATTCGCCTTTCTTTAAAGCTTCTTTAACGCGACAATTAAGATGCGTCAGGCTGCGCTCGTTTCATCCGCTCGATATGGATTTTTGCAGCGCACCGCATGTGGCATGAAGCCGGCTCAGGGCCCTTCGGATCCATACAATCAGATGAGGCAAGGCACAACAAAGAACAGGATGGCCGGTGTCAGCATTTGTAGCGGCTAAGATCCTTCTTGCATCTGAAGTGGTAGTCCTCCTGTATTCGCTAAAAATAGCATACACAAAATAGCTGATGGAATGTCAGGCACCACTAAAGAGGTGTGCACCAAAATAGTTAATTGAGGAGTAGATTATTTTGAAATGTAGAGCACAGTCTGTAGTAGCTACAGTAGACATGTAACACGCACCATAAAAATATCTCAACAGAGATGCATTCTTTTTCCTGCCTCAAGTCATGGAGTATTTGGGAGTAATAGTGAATAGAGTCATTAGGAATTTCAACAGATGCATTACCACCACCAAAGCAACATTTTCACAATGCGAATAATTTAATGGTGCAAACTCTAGCCTTAGAATATCTTGCAAATGCTTTTTCATAGGTAAGGCATTTGTCATCTCTTTGATCGTGGTTTATTTGGAGGTTAGAGTGCAGGTACGTTTTTTTTCTAGATACACTGGGGCCAAAAAACGTAAATAACGACCACACACGCCACGTGCACGCAAAGACAAGCAACGGCACAAACCTGGCATTTTGCACTACATAACTTAAAAATCCAGATATAGTAATTGAAGCCTCTGATTACAAACTTGACTGACTACCAGTGTTATCAGGCTTTTCAATCTCTACAAGTAATGGAAATGAATTCTTAGTTATTAATGTACTTTTTCAGTGTCTGTCTTAATCATATATACTGGGGGAAATTATTGTGCATTTATTGCTTCATCACCCATTTCAATGTATTTCTTATTAGGCGTGATTACTTCATCTAGGTCTGTTTTTTCTTTGCATTCTGGCAGTTACAGTTTCTCTCCATTGTAAGTGCAAGAACACGAGTGCAATAATCTAAGTAAAGAAACCAGAGCCATTTACACAGGCCATCAGACCACTTAGGATAACCAGAACTTCTCAGCCCGGGACCTCTGAGGAGGGAACTTTCGGTTATTGTGACCTTACTCAGAATAAAAGGTGAAATGCGTTACAGTACTCAAAGAGGCATACAAAACGTGTGGGCAAGACATCTGACTGAGGGAAATTGCTTAGTGTATGATATGAAAGCAGGAGAAAATAGAGAAAATAAAACAGATGCTGGGCAGAAATTATAATGTATCCAGACTCTGAAGGGTGTAGTATTGCTTTAACAACACCCTCCTGGTCTTATGTCTTATGTCTATCTTAAAAAACCCATAAGGGGTTACTTATTCATTAACTGGAAGCATTCAAGCTCCTTTATCTCGACTTTTTCAGGTAGAAATTTCCAGATATGCTTCCGTTGACTAGTGCGCCTACCTTTACCAGACTACATCCAGTAGGTGGTACTGCTACTTTCCCTGATCTCTTCATGGAAAAATGCTATTTTGTGCTCCTTGATTGTACTGCTGCTTTTTTACAGAACCTCACTGGTACTATTTTTTGTAATTAAGACATCCCCTAGTACTAGTGCAGCTTTATCGTGACCCCCTTCGAGTAGTAATGCTGTTTAACCAGACCATCTGGGTAGTAAAGCTGCAGTATCCACATCATTCCAGTGGACATTGCTGCTGTAACCAAACGATTGCAACCAATCATTCAATCAATCAATCAATCAGGGGTTTGTATTGCTCGGCTACTCACCCTTGAGGGTCTCAAGGCGCTGTTGTAATCACTTTCATCCAGATGCTCCCAGCTTAAACCCCGCACTACGTGTGGTCAAGTCATTAAGACAAACCTATCCAGGCATTATGTTTCTATAAATTATACCTTTCAGCGCAGTCCTTCTATGATCATTTTTTAATCTTTGTGACTTCCTGCCTCGCCCTGCTTAACCTTACACAAGCAATTTATGTCAAGTCAACTTGGACCCACTCTCACGCTATTAGGACACTCAGATGGTGAGCTTGTGTCTGTGTGTGTTCCCATAACTCCTCAGTAACGTACAACATCCCAATTACTTGTGGTTAACGTTGCGTTATGTCTTGTTTTACAAGATTAATGGGTATATGCTGCCAATTCCCTGACTTTGTTTTGTGCTTAAGTGTTATTTTCTGCACCCTGTTATTAATAAGGCAAGACAGGTCAACCAAACAAATTATATTATGTAATCTCAAGATGTAGTAGATATCCTTGCTGGCATTGGTCAATTTCGTCCCACCCATGTATCACAGTTTTAGCTCAGTGTTCCCATCGCACACCCAAAACATAAAAATAATTTTAAATCATGGACATGTTATGTCTAGCCATTTTCGTTGCATTCATCTGTGTGGTGGGTCTATTAAATACTACTTAAATAAGAATAAAGGAGTGTTTGTATTTAAGAAAGCAGCAACTGATGACTGAGAAAGCATCGGATGGTAGGTTTGAGCCGTCTCAAACCTTTCTGTAAATGTTCTCTTTCTTGATTAAATTTTTCTCTTGCTGTTGATATACATTGCCAATAAATATAACCCAATAGGCGTTGCTGTTGTTGCAGCCATTTTAATTATTTTCCAGATATTAATGTGTTTAAATTAGACTTCCAGCGGAAACCAACAATTTTTACTTCTGTATCGCTGAAAGTTGTTTAGCGAGGCCACTTAGTGTGAAAGAAGATATCCATATTTCTCTCACCAACCCTTCATCACCGCAATCACCAATAATGAAGATCACAGAATTTGCATTTGGTTAAAATAATCTGGTTTCTTTATTAGACCTAATGTTGCAAAATTCACCGAACAGCCCTTCAGGTGTGAAGCAAAATGGCTGACTCTAGGTGTTTGCAGGCAGGCATGATGCCATTCAGACCCACTTAGGAGAGAGGAGTTGGCCTAACTGCTAGGGCGGTCGACCTCAAATCTGGGGAACTGGGTTCGAGTCTTGCCAATGATGCTGAACATCCTGTGATTCTGGGCAAATCACTTAATCTCCCCGTGCCTAACAAAAATGAATGTGTCCTCATGCAACCCAACTGGTGCTATGTAAATCGCTCTGATACCCGATTTGGGTCAAGTTCGCGCTATATAAAACTGTGTAAAATAAATAAATAAATAATTTAAGCCAGCCAATGAAAAAAATAGTCCTGCCAATGAAAAAAATGAGTGTGTTCTCAGAACTCTTCGGTAACCCATCCTTCATCACCACAATCACCAGTAATAAGGATCATAGGAATGCATTTAGTTAAAAAGATCTGGTTTCATTTTTAGACCTAATGTGACATAATTCCCTTGACGTCCCTTTAGGGTTGAAACAAAATGGGTGGCTCAATGAGTTTGAAAGCAGGTATGATCGTATGATGCCATTCACACCCTGTCAAGACTGCAAATTGAGAAAAGTTTGTTAGTGGGAAGATATATTTTGTTGTCTGAACGCTCAATTTAAAGCAATACTCAAAAATTGTCATGTTAGAAAAAAACAGGGATGTCTAACAATTTTTCTCATTTAAAGATTTAAAATGTAAAATGTATGAAGGCGTGAATTAATTTAATTGCTTTATTTTTTTTTCTTTATTTGTAATGTAAAAACATAAGCATAGAACAATATTTTCCTGTGTTAGAGCCATAAGTAGGCAGTGTTTGAACTAAAGAGCAGCTGTCGGCTTATTCTATTTGCTTTTATTTTTTTCGAAAACGTTGTTCATTCTTGGCTGTTTTATTATCGACTGGGCAATTTTACAAATTATTGTTAAAAAACAATGTATGAAAAGTCGACTTCAGATAAAAAGCATTAGGACATTTCCTTAGAACTGGTAAACTGACACTGGACACTTCCTACTCGTATCAGGCCTTATAAAATATCATGAGTCGTTCTCAAATTCTATAGAAATTGTTTGGGAATGCAATACGACATTTGCAGGTGCTTTGAAACATGGTTAAGCATTGTTTCAAGTAGTTCAAGCTAATAAGACCATTTTTATTGCTAAAGAAAGTAACCTATGTTTAATATAGACACAATTATATTTGTACCTTTCCGTACAATACTGTGACACCAATACATATAAAAAAAGTGCAAAAAAATGCCTCCTATCTAGTAGCAGATCACTGTAGCAAGGCTTCCTGGGAAATTATGCAGCCCATTCTCTCACAGTGTTATTTTCATCCACTTGAGCTAAAAACAACATTTGTTGTGACATAGGCATTTATGCAAATTATGTAGCACAGTCTGTGGCAAGTATTTTAAATCCATAATTATTTGGTTTTCAGCCACATATTGCCATCCACTGGCCTTCACCATTGTCTTTTGTTTTATCATCAATGTATTCATGAAATGTAAACAAAACAAAAACATTCTGATTCCGATCAGTGCCTGTTGTCAGCTGTATGTAGATGGGAACAGTCTTTTCTTTTAATATGACAAATGTAATATAAAAAATACATAACAGGTAATATTTGGAATATGGTCCCCTATTGCCTTCTTGGGGTTCTGGTGACATTCACAAACCACTTGTCTTTTGAACACATGTTTTAATTTCACCAGAATCACTTGATGGCAGTATTGTAGACCATTCAATATATTACCCACTATATTTTCTTTTTCTCTCTCTCTCTCTCTCTCTCACTCTCTCTCTCTCTCTCTCTCTCTCTCTCTCTCTCTCTCTATATATATATATATATATATATATATATATATATACTCTCAATCAAACAAGGGTTAATGTGAGGTTATAGTTAGGCCTTGTAAACATATAAAAAGTAGCAGTTTAAAACAAAAAAAATACTGACGTTCACCATTTATAGTTTATAACTATAACTTGTGCCCCTCCATGCACTGCGATACCCTATCCTGTCCCTTATACCAAATTTTATCTCAGTTTTCAGGACACAGGTAACACGTCCCCCTGTCATGTAATGACCACAACATTTCTGTCAGTGCAGCTGCCAGCACATCTGATCTCTCGGTACCAAGAAGGCAAACGGAAAAAAGCCCTCTTGGCCATTCAAAGTTCTCAATTTTTTTAGAATTTTTTAGTTTCCACGGGGACGCCCGCAGGACCAATCATCTAGATATCTCTAGGTTTTTTTACCAGCATTTCTCAAAAATGGCTGAGCAGATGTACACCAAATCCCAAAAAGCATGCTTTGTAAGTAAAGATCTAGCTGTCTGCCAAAAATTGGTGTCATTCTGTTCGACCATTTGTCCTGTAGCTCTCCGAAACTTCCAATGGGAAATTGCATGGGGAAAACACATTTTGGGACCTTTATCTCTGCTGCCGCTTGGCAGATCACCCTGAAATTTACAAGAAGGGTGTAAGGTGGATGAACTTTTTGGGCACGTTTTGTGAAGATTCGTCAGAGAGCACCAAAATTATTACCAAAACAAAAAACCTTCTTCCTATGGATACTCCAACCGAACTACTTATAAGCGCCTGTGTTTATGTGTGGTTTTTTTAAATTTCTGTTGTTTTCAATTCTTACTCTTTCCGTAGTTTCTCACAAGCAAATGAGAGACGGTTAAGATGCAAATGATTCTGACAAGGGCTCAATCCTTTGATGTATTCATAGGTTAAAGAATGAGTGACGTCACATTTGCTACCCCAGGCATTCTGAGACTCAACGTCCAAGATATGACGTGATTCATTTTTTAAAAACTTGATCTCTGCTTTATCACTTTGTCTGTACCTTAGGAGTTTGGAGTTGCGTAACCCTATTAATGGACGTGATTCCTCCTTTACAATGCTTCTGACTGTTCTTCCAATCCCTAACATCTTGAAATAAGCTGTGAAATTGTTTGAGAATATCTGTTTTTAATTTCAAATCGTTCCGTATAATGGTAAATGGAATGCAGTCATCCGCTTTTCATTGCTTTAGGTGAACTCATATCCGGCAGTGGTGAAGGGGCTGTTTGTTGATGTAAAATGTCTCTGTGGTCACATCATGGCCTTTGTACGCCCAATCGGAAGGCTTGCAAGCCAGAAGGATTTTCAAAGGATAGATATAAGATAAAAGATCTACAAGAAAGTTAGCATAAATTACTATAAGAGCATTATGCAAATAAGAGTGTTTTTAATAATAGAAAACTGCAGTTGAAAAACAAACATAGTTCCTTGCGGATAAAAAAACGTAATTGTGAAGTATGTATTGTTAGAATTTGAATACCAGCATCCTTATAATATATTGGCAATGGTTTTATTATGTTATAGAGATCTATGCCGCAGTTGCTAGCAAAATGCCTTGCTTATTTCTTTTGATATATTTTGTATACACTGTTATCAAAGAGGGGCATCAAATTCCTTCAGAAGAGGAATCTACTTTTCGTCTTGTGGACAAGACAAAGCCGATTAGAGTCGGGGATGCTAAGCCTAGCTACTTTTGAAAGTTGGTAGATTTTAGGAGGCTTGCTAGAGGCTAGCATCTTCAATGGCAGTACATCTGCATCCGACTTTTGCCCCACATCTCCTTGGCACTTCTGACGATGGCATAGAAAAGGGAAGCAAAAGCTTTTTGTAAGCTTTCCTGGTCCGCAACCTCCAAAATTCATGTGGTTGCCTTAGCTAAGTGGATCTGAGAAAACAGAAAATTGCATTTGAGAATCTGTACAATGGAAGTAGGGTAAACTTAGGGCATTGTAGTTCTTGAGTCTGCTAAAAGTCTTATGGGGATGACTCCGGCTCTATATGCGCCTGCTTTGGATAATGGTTTGCTAAGGGCTAGTTTAATTGGCACATGCTCTATGACGTGTTAGTTGCACAATTCTTTTTACCAATCCACAGAGAGCTCAGTTTCCCTCCACACCAGCGATGCATCCACATGCAAGAGCTGTATGACCTGGGGGTTTCTGGTTTCAATCCCAGTAAAGACTGTTTAGTTTTATAGAAGATTGTTATTCTTCAAACATAATTCTTAGGACACCTATTTTTTTTAATATTTTTCTTATGAAGTAAAACATTAGCCATATGGTTTCTGTTTTGTGTCTAAAGAACGACATTTTGTGGATGTGTCTCGCATCTCACTGTTTTAAAGGCAGCTGCAATGACATTTGCCAGAATGTGCTTATTTCCCATTGCGCACTGAATTTTCCACATCATTTGCCTATTGTTCAGTGTAAATGAGGTCAGGGACTCAACAATAGTGCACTAATGTACGTCGATGGAACTTCCTTTCAATGGTGTTTTATTGATTTAAAGGCACCTTTTAATGCAATAAAAGATGAAGGAAGACTTTCCATACGTAGCTTAGGTTTAGTCATCACCGGGGCGTAACCAGTACCCAGAGGAGTCATAGAGAGGAAGGAGCAAGTACAGAGGAGCTAAGGATGGTTGTGAACTTTCAGTGGGATGTACCCTCACATACAAGAGCAGGGATCCTCAGCTTGCGCCTTCATTGCCATAAACTCTAAGTGTACCACATATAGTTTCCCACAACCTGTAGATTTCTTTCTAATGGGAAGCCAAAGTTTGTAACAGCAAATGTCAACATTTGTGATTCAACCTTCTCAATATCTATTTGCCACTAAGAGATACTAGTCATTCATCACTAAGCACTTACACCAATGACTTTAACTCCTATGTAACGAGAACGTGTTCATTTAAAAAATATGCACCATTGTGATTAGTCATTTACAAGTCTATGTGAAATGACAGAGGTATATGTTGTCACAAGAACACCGAAGGACAATAAAGGTAAAATGGTATTTGGAGTAATAGTCTTCAAAACTCTAAAAGCCGCAATAACTGAATTTGACGCTCTCGGCCGAGTGTCTATCACTTTTTTAAAGCTGAATTCGCGATGTTCCCCTATACTGGTACAGCTCTTCATGTTTTATCAAGACCTCTCTGTGTAGATGTAGGAATCACAGGCTCTTTTTTGTTGATTGAGGACTGTTTCTGCCTTCCAGCTTTTATATCTGTGTAAGCTGAGGTTCCCTCTCAGAACATGATCAATTTATGGGGACTGGTTGTCTCAGAGTCATGTGTGTCTTTGAGATTGTTTTCTTGTGACTTTGTTAACAATACCCCTGGTTTTCTTTCAACAACTCCTGGACTTTGAGTCACCAGCGATTATTTTCTTCAGGTATGTGTATCGCTTCCTGATTAGACTTGCTTTTTTTCCTAATAATATTCCGATTTATCATCCATGTCATACATCACCATTGAGATATTTTTCACATTTGCTTTTTTCTTATGCTCTATATGCTCTTGAATTCATATTTCTCCACTCCATAACCGAGAAATATCCATCTGCATCTAGCATTGCTTCAGAGTGTCCTTAGGATTTTAATTCTAGTCGCCTCATGAGGAATCATCTGCCTTTTGGGTCCACATTGTAAGGCATCTTGATACCTGCTTCACTATAAATGAGAGACACAGGCAGTGTCTGCGGAGCTGAGGAATATTGGACTTTATTCAATGGTATGGAGCCCCTGATGAATTCTAGCTGGCTTTAAGCCTCAGAAGACTAGGGGGAGGGGAGGGAAAGAGAGAGAGAGAGAGAGAGAGAGAGCCATGCAGGTGTTGCGAGTAAATGTCACACAGGAACGGTGGCAAATCTTAAGTTTACCGATTCCAGCCTCCATTTTAGTCCACACATTTAGATTACAATAGAAATGAGCATGGTAAGACTGCTTATTTCAGTACAAAAGGGGGTGGTGATGGACGGAGCATCTGAACCAATCAAACACTCACACCCAGTCAAAAGATCTGGGTTTAATCCATCACCGTCCACTCTGCCACCCCAGTTCAGACATGGCCATATGCAAATCAGTCTGACCCTGTGCCTCATGGGAACAGTCCTGCCCGAACTGTCAAGCCATGCCTTCCCTGGACCGGAAACAAGCTTCCTAGGACCGGTTTCTGACATTTCAGCTGTCTTCAGCCAGGCTTGCTTGAATCCAGTGGCAAAGTGAGCAAGGGACTCCCGTCTGAGCATACCCTGCCAACTTATGGCAAGCAAAGCGGTACAAAAGGGGGTGGTGATGGACGGAGAATCTGAACCAATCAAACACTCACACCCAGTCAACAGATCTGGGTTTAATCCATCACCGTTCGTTAGCCCACTCTGCCACCCCAGTTCAGACATGGCCATATGCAAATCAGTCTGACCCTGTGCCTCATGGGAACAGTCCCGCCCGAACTGCCAAGCCATGCCTTCCCTGGACCGGAAACAAGCTTCCTAGGACCGGTTTCTGGCATTTCAGCCGTCTTCAGCCAGGCTTGCTTGAATCCAGTGGCAAAGTGAGCAAGGGACTCACGTCTGAGCATACCCTGCCAACTTATGGCGAACAAAGCGGTACAAAAGGGGGTGGTGATGGACGGAGCATCTGAACCAATCAAACACTCACACCCAGTCAACAGATCTGGGTTTAATCCATCACCATTCTTTAGCCCACTCTGCTTATTTCAACTTACCGCGTAATTAAATCAACATGGTGTGAGAAAAAAAATATATATTTCCACAAATCAAAGCACAGTTCTATTAAATGTAATTTTACCTTACAATCTAAGCACTATGCTGCTACGTGAAAATTGATCCAGCCTGTCTATGTTAATGTAATTCAGAGATGGCAGGGCAAACTAGTCACAAAACAATATTTTTGCGAGCTCTATTGAAAACAATGTAGTGCTCCAGGCTTCCAATGGCCGGTAGAAGCCCGGAGCTACAAAATTCCAATGTTGTCCTTCACAGCTGTTGCTGTAAACAAAGACCTCACGGAGCCCAAGGGGCTATCAATCAAAATTGTTTTATTTGTTATAACATTCTGCCTTCTAGTGACAGAATGTTCTGATCGCCTTATACCCCTCCATAATTGGCTATACCAGCATTAAAGTCCCGCTCCCTTGTTTAAGGCCCAAGCTGAATGGGCCTTTAATGGCCGCTATAGCCCGCTGCAGAGGGCTATAAGGCTATAGTAAACTGTTGTTAATGAATATAGTACAGTGAACTAGAAGAAGAAACCTTGGAAGGTTTTCCACATTATTGAGCTCATGTTGAAAAGTTTTCTCCAAGAACAATAACATAACGTCAATGGAAATAATCAAACACAACTTCCCTTGCTGTGTGCTGCAGAATTAATAAACCGTGAATGTGCAGGGAGAGACATCCATTTTGATCAAGATGGCATCAAGGCCTAACAGGCCTAGTTATCATAAGCAAGGAAAAAGCACTTTAACATATCATAGTGAATTTGTTTTAAAAGCAATAGCCTCAAATAAGTGTGCACATGTAACTTTGAGTGTAAAACCACATTATGACTAATATCAATAATGCTCAATCTTTATAAATGCACAACTCTCACATGGCTTAAGCAAGTTCATGCAGACTTTGAGAATAACAAAAAAGGATTAAATGATCAGGATTACATAGCCTTTAGGATGTTGTGGGTAGTGGTTATTGGCAGCAGCTACATTTCGCCATTTTTTAATAAATGGCAACAATTAATCTTATCCTTGGAAATATTTTGAATTTTTTTAAGTCAGTGTAACATAGCATAGAATTTACATTCACAGCACATATTGAATCAAGAAAATTTCCCAGTTTCTCTGGATTTGTAGTGAGACGGTTCAGACAATGAAAATTGTGAGCTCTACTTCTTGTGATTCCAGCTGCTTTACACCATAGATGATCCACATTTTCATCCTCACTCCTGGACAGAGCTTGACTATGTGTTCCTCCTGGTGCTCTTACCAGAAAATCAATTAGGTTTAAGTGGAGAGGACCGCAGCCTACTTGATGTACTAGTGAGCTGGCACTTGACCATGAACTACTGGGATTCAGCCTGATGAAGGAATTGCATACTTATTCTCATAATATGGCAAGGTGGCATGCAGCCATGGTGCCATGAATCTTCCATGTACTTCCCAAGGAATATTGATAAACTTGCAAGGGATGGTTGACTAAATCTGCGATTGTGTACATGCCAGAAAATATTTTCTTGTTTAACCATTTGAAATTCGAATGCTTTGTAAGAGGAGGAACATTTGGGATGTGGCTGCATTTTCTTTCCTAATTTCATAAAGACAAGCTTGAGTTGTCGTAGAGGCATGCTACAATAATCAAGTACTTTTTCCGATTTCTTTCTAACTTGAATTACATACATTTATGCGGAACATTGGCATTTTCTGGCAAAAATGGAGGCATATTGTTTGACCAGACCATGAATTCATAATGCTTGTTATAGACAAGGAATCCAACTTTGCAGTCTCTATTATGAGACTAGAGGTATATTGGTAAATAATGAAGAAGGGTTAGAAGCCCAAAACACGTCGGCATTACTCTGCCGCATTTTGTGATGTACCAGAGCTGCTTTTTCTGCCAATAAATGTTACTTCTTTCGAGAGTACACTTCAAGCGTGGACAGTTCTTTGGATTTCAGTAATAAGGCAAGTTCGGTCGTGAGATGCACCGCCACAAGGATTGCAGTGGAACAGTGGTATGCTAACTTGGCAACCGCATATGGTACGACAAGTAGGCTTTAATTTTCGCATGACTTTGGGCAAAACAGATATTGGCTGAAATTAAAGAACTGTGCATTTGTGACTTTTGCAATCCCACAGGGGTGGTATTTTGACTACCAGTCCTAGGGTGCAATGTACTTTCTGAGAGGACCACGGGGCAGGGTGTTGGGAATAAATTGGAGAGTTGTGTTGCCTCTCACACGTGCAGCCTATGAAGAAGTGTGTGAAGCTCGAAATGCGTCAACATTACTCTACAGAATTCTGTGATGTACTGGAGCTGCCCTTTCTGCCAATACATTTTACTTGTTGCGAGGGTGCGCTTCAATTGGGAGTTCTTTGGATTTTATATATATATGTGTGTGTGTGTATAAAAATATATATGTATTTGTATATATCTATATAGATAAATATGTACCAATACCAGCCCGAACTTTCACTCAAAAGCAGGCCCTGACTCCGTGGATATTTTCCAAAGCAAGATTACTTTATTCCAAACAAACGACCCAGACGCGTTTCTGCGGTATGCACCGCCTTGCTCACTACATACTATATATGTACATATATATATTTAAAAAATTGTTAATCCCGTGCTTTTATGACACTTCCACGTTGAATTTTGTCTTGGAATTCTCAGTTTTGATAGTTGTGTTACTCATGGTGTCTTTGAACGTTAGCACAGTACTACATAAGAGTAGTGTTGCATATTGTGATGCATGACGTTAATACACAAGATTATTCGCTCACCATCTGAAGCTCAGAATCACAATTGAGACCGGACTCTTCTGCAAATATGATAATGAAATGCCTTTTGAGAGACAGCATGATCACATTGTATCTACGTAAATAGGAATGTCTGTCCAATTTCACTAAAAGCACCTATTTTTATAAACAAATATCTTTGGAAGACTCACACAGTGGTGTAATGAAACTGGAAGGGGCCCCCACTGCAAAGTACAGGGAGGGGGCCCCAAGCTCCAGACCCAGCCAGGAGCTTTCAGGCCAGGGACCCACCACTCCTGCACAGTGCCGGAGGGCCCCCCCTGGAGCTAGTACCCCCCGCACTATGGGGGTGGCAGGGGCTATTGTTACGCAAATGGACTTACATAAAACACATTTATAGTGGTTTCATGATATGCTACTGTGGCCTGTTCAGTAACACAGGGATTTTCCCTAATATTTTAGCACATGGAGGCACGAGCCAGCACCCCTACTCTAAAAATTGCATAAGAAGCTCCCTCCCAAACTGATTAAAAATAATTCCTCCCCTTCTCCCTGCTCAGAGGCTAGAGAAAAATACCCTGGTGCATGCAGATTTGTGTCCATTGTTTACCTCAGATGAGAAAAACGCGGGGAACTTATGTGGGTCCTCATGTTGTTCCCTCTTTTATTCCAGCCCCGGTAACTCCCTGAAGAGTTGTTTTTTACCGGAGTTTTATATAGCGCAAACTTGACCCGAAGGTATGAGGTATCTGAGCGCTATACTTGAGCACCAGATGCCTTACATAAGGACACCTTAATTTTTGTTAGGCATGGTGAGATGAAGTGGTTTGCCCCATAATCACAGGATGTTGAGCATCCCTGCAGAGACTCGAATCTGGTTCCCAGATCTGCGGTCGACCACCCTAGCTGTTAGGCCGCATCCTCTCCCCTTTTAGAGTTAACGGGGAAGAGCAGTTGGGAGGGCAGCTGACCATCGGGAGGTCTGCCCCCAGGGCAGATTGGGAGGATGGTGCAATCCTAGAACTGCCATTTTGTATTGAGCTTCATGTATATCCCAATATAGCCCAATACTATATAGGGGATTACATTGGGTTCCCTACCACCATTTTAGGTTCAAGTGACCTGTTGGCAGAGAGATATTTAAGTTATTCTTCCCCTCGAAACCTGTCCCCTTAGGTTAGGTTTACCGGGTGTCTTTTAGATGGCCTTATTTGTTTAGGACTCCGTTGTGGAGACAGGTGCACTGGGTTATATTTGTTAACACTGTCGCTTGGAACAGGTGCTTAGCAGTGGCCTGGAAAGTTTGCCAGGAGTTGGCATACATTTTGTTGGCGTTTCCAGTTGGTGAACCATGTGCAAGAGGAGGGTAGGCAGGTAGTTCAAGGTTCAGTTTAAAACATTTGGTTATTTACCGGTTAGGTTCATCCATACAGTCATAGGTTGTAGAGGTAATAGAAAGTTGGAGATGTTGAAATGTAGTGCATTTAAATGAGTTAACTGTGGGGTGGGTATGTTGGGGGGACCGTATGGGTGGGGACATTGTTTAGTTCACTTGATGTATAGCGAGGTTTTCGTTTTGTAAGGCGGTTTGCCAGAAAAATAAAGCACCCTTTTTAACGCAGTAAAGTGGTCAATTATGTGCTGCGCCCCTCTCGCCCAGCTTGGAATGAGGACCTTACAGCTAGATTCATCAAAGACCCGTTTTGCGAGTCTATAATAGCGATTCATAAGGAATCGCTATTACAGACTCGCAAAACGGGATTCATGTAGGAATCGCAATATTTATTGCGATTCCCACTGATTCCTTATTTGCGATTAGCTAATTGCTAATCGCAAATAAGGAATAACTCCCCGTTCATTCCTATGGGCCTAAAGGCCCATAGGAATGCATGGGAAGTCATTCCTTATTTGCGATTAGCAATTAGCTAATCGCAAATAAGATTGCGATTTCAAGGGTGCCAGGGTGTCCCAAGGACAGCCTGTAGCACCCCTGATATGCAAATTTACGCAGGTGTTGCGCACACACATGTCCAAAGGACATGTGTGTGTGTAACATGCAAATGAAAAAAATGCACTAAAGTGTTTTTCTATTTTTTCGCTATTTACCACGAAGTCTGACTTCGTGGTAAATAGCGACCAAAAATTGCGAATTCGCAATGTAAAAATGGTTCATGAATTGCATTTAAGGAATCTCAAATAGAGATTCCTTAAATGCCATTCCTCGCAAATGTGCGAATTCTTTATTAGCGAATTTTGCATTTGGGGTTATGAATCCCAAATGCAAATATTGCACCCGCAAAGAGCCAGATTCTCAGAATCTGGCCCTTTGCGAGCGCAATTGAGCTTGATGAATCTAGCTTAGTATCTCCAAGTGCTTTAAAAAAACAACCGAAAATAATGTGTAACGTAATCTGGTTCTCTTGTAAAGTACTCTAATGTCCTTGGGCCAAGTTCGAGCTATATAAAACTGCAACAACAACAAAAGAAACAGTGACCACACTTACTTACAGGTGGATCTCACCCGGAACATGGGGTGAAGAAAGTAACAGCAGCCATCAGCAGAAGATATAATCGCCAACCTTTTCAGTCTGGTTTGTTTTAATACACTTTTCTTCCTTCGCCGCCCCGATTCTGCCGCAAATATCACGGAGAAGCGACAACAACAACAGGGGCCCCTGTTCGCAGACTAATGAGCAATTTAGCATTAGCACCAGGCCCAGCAGGGACATAAGGGGTTTGCAGGACAGGCCTGATGTGCAATAATGACTCCAGGAGGAGGTGTTGCGCCGGATTAGAGGGAGAAGGTGTGCTGGACCAGACTAATAGCGTTGAGAGGAGTAATTGGGCAGGCAATGGTCTGGGTGTGCTGCTGGCACTGCAGTGGGCGAAGGGGTTATATATAATTGGGTCTGGTGGAGTTGCTGGTCGACTGCAGAGCCTTTATAATTGGGTGCGAGGCGAGTCTGACTTGTAAAGTAGCCGAGGGGGGTTACACAAAGGGCAGAGACTGGCATTCGTGTTCTACTTATTTATAACATGGGCAGCCAACCACAAAGCATATTATTTGAAACAGATTTCAGTTTTACTTCTTTGAGGGTTAGTTCTACTGACTGGACAACAGGCTATATATGTAAATAGTTTATGCGCTGCATGTGGTACGCCCTGCCGTACAGTATCCGTTTCTCTCATGCTGTCGAAGGAATGTTTCACACAGACCCCTCGATCTGCAGTCAAGGGCACAAAATGGCATTGCGCAAAGAGATTCCATTTCATCATGTTCTGTAGAACTAGGCCACTTTGACATTTTGCTTCGGATGCATCTGAAACATTTACTCAGTAGTTTCAGTAGTGGCTCGTGTCCCGGCAGAGTGGCGGGCGGGGGTGGACGACAAAAAAAGTAGACACGAAACTGAATAGATAAATAACATCCGCTCTGCCGCTCCGCCCTCGCCATCACAGGGTCCCAGAATCCCCTGCGGCCAATCCTGACGTTGCTTTCATGAGCAGCGTCAGACTTGGCCGGAGCTCCGAGGATATGCACTCCCAGTTAGACTGGGAGCCTGTGCTTGCTCTCTCCAACCCGGCAACGCAGCTGGGGTTGGTGTGAGCTTCAGTGCGCATGTTATGTTAACTCCATTTTTAAGCGCACAGCTGCCCCAGCTAAGGGGCGTCCCGGCGGAGCATGACTGTTTGGCGAGTCTGAGACCTTTCACCAAAACATCATGCGCACTGAAAACAGTGCCCTGCCCCCCACATCCCCTCAATGATGGCCCTGCTGCCCAGCCTTGGCGGTTGTAAGAAAAATAGAAGGATAATAAACACTTTTATTATCATTTTATTTTTACAGATTTGAGGGTGATGCGGGAACACGTCTCCTTTGCCATAGCAAAGGAGCCGCTGCAGAGTAGTTTGGTTGATCTCTTGAATTCATTCCCACTTTTTATGTTAGTTCAATTTTCCATTGGGGTGGCCATGATTCATGGCTGCAGGTTCCACATAGAGTGTGAGGGAAGTTGTCAGGGCCTTCACACGATCACCATTTGTTGGCTTAAAGCATGGACAAACTCAAAACTTTCCTAGAGTGCCTTTCACTAAAGGGTCACCTTCCTGCCCAGGCCTTGCTCTAAATGAAAGGATTCATAAAATGTTTAGCTTTGTGACTATGAAGCACAGTTTCTCAGTGCAAAGGTAAACCCTTACTGTTCTGATATTGAAGACTCTATCCTGGTTCCCGTTCACAGATTCCAAAATGGCTCCTTGCGTTTAACCTTTAAGATGATTGGTCATGCCCACCCTGTCAATGACCCGACTATTCCATCTCACTGCTTTCATAACCTACATTTAGCAGTGTATAAAAATGAAGTTGAATATTGGGTTGCCCGGGACAACAATCCATAACCATTCTTGATAAGGATCATTAGAAATCCTAAAATCCCTGAAATACTTTGTGGCCCAATATTCAGTACATGAATGCGTCAATCTTGGGTTGGTAGATGTTTGCCTGCCGTTTCATCATAGAATGGGTATTTGGATCCCTGATCAGATGCTCCTCGCATCTGATGGTCCAGTGACGTTGAGGTCACTAGACCATCAGACATGGGACGACTAATGTAGCCCCAGAGTAATGCTTGTTAAAAATGGGTGAATATGAACAGGAGTGAATGGCCACTACAGACAACCACTGGGTCTGTTTTTTTGTATCGATAGATGGAAGTTCATTAAAAAATCAGTTTCTTATGATGCTGACGTCCTAAGAACCACAAATATGAGCCAAATATGGTTAATTCCCTGTCAAATCTGGCCATCTATTTTTCCTTTCCATTCGCTGTCTTTTTCCATAACTCAGCTCTTTGATTTATTCTTACCAGAACTTGTGTAGTAACTTCTCTCGGTTTGAGGTAAGTTTCCATCTCCTTTTGATTGCATATCTCCACACCTCAAAACTGATGTAGGTGTCTTGCACCTTAGTACTCCACCTATAGCTTCCCGTCTTCTTAATCCTTCACCCATGTCACAAATAGCCTGCCAGTATCTTCTATCACGTCTACCCATAGATGTTCCTCCCAGTGTTGAATGTTATTATTCTTAAACTCTCATGATACTGCTTTAAATTTGATGCTGATACTTGGGCTACAGACTTTGCATTTAGCAATACAATGCTGGACCAAAAGACAGGTCTACTTTTCAATGTGCAACAACCTAATGGTACCTCTGTGGCTCTTTCTGTAGAATACATCTTCAGACTTTTTTTTTAATGGTCGAAAGCGCTAAATCCGATGCCATTCAGTCGAACAGGTTGTGATGTATGAGCTGGGGTATGTGTGCCTGTGGTCTAGAATGTGTTGCGCTAAATTTGATGAGAAGAACAGCTGTAGCAATTTCTTTTAAACCGAGTAATGTTGATTCGGGGGGTGGGGGGGCAAGCTTCCATGATTTATGTGCAAACTATAAAGATTCAGTTAATGACAAGGGAGAGGTATCCTCTTTTAGATTTTTATGATTCTGAGACACATCTGTGCGCCTCCAGTGCTGTGATGGTTTTCCCAGATACCTGGCAGTTTATTGGCCGCTGGTGTCTTTAAGGGCCTTCATGGGACCACAGGGGAGGGGCTGTGGATCTCCGCTCACTCCTGTTGTTTTAAAGATCTTCTGCTTTGATGGTACCCCTGTTAAAGTCGGCTTGCCTTTGCTTCGGGCAGGTCTGTCTCTGTCGCCAAGTTTCAGTGTCTCCTTCCAGTTTGGTAGAACAGCGCTGGCGTTGTTGCGTACGAGAGATTTCCTTGCTGGGTTGAATTAGTTCCTGCACAGAGTAGGTATCAGTATATGAATGGTTCAACGTTCACCCCCTTGTAAAGTACTCCAGTAAACCCACAGAAAGCACGCTTTGCTCGGGGATCAGCACGGGTAGGATAGCCCAGGTGGCGGACAGCCTCCCCAGACCTGGTTGGCAGAGGGAGGGAGGTAGTTTTCACATCCTCCTCATGTCTAGCTGCTGTAATTTGCCTCCTATGACACAAGCCATTGTGTCCCCTAAATCGACAATTCTGAGTAACCACCCCAAGAGCATAAGTGCCGGAAGGCCCTCTTGGTACAGAAATCGTTTTTTACTAGGCATGCAAGTGGGAAATTAGTTGGGTGATGATGCCTTGCTAAAAGAATTTGATGCAAGTTTAAATATATGGGAACACCAACCGCAAATTAAGATTAAAAAAAATATTCTCTGATTGTTAAATGTTTATTTAGTGATATCTATGACAGTTAGTGGGCATGGTGGTAATGTTTATCTTTCTTGCAATAAATACTACTAGGCTTTCTTTCCAAAATACGTTGAATGCGGGTTGTTATTCCTGTGGTTGTTGGGCCCCGCAAATTGATCACATCTGTAGCCTACAAGATCTGCTTATTGCTGTTCAGCGTAATGTGTTGCTTATGGGCTGTATGTTCAGTGGAACAGTGTGCTCCTGCAGGTATGACATGTTACCTCTGACTGATTTAGTCTGCGGCTGGAACTGGCAGTTAAAATGTCTTCGATTGGCTGGGTGAAGATTTTCTTCCCTTTATCGTTTAGGGTAAAGCCAAAAGGTGCTGGCCACTTCAACCTGACATGCCTAGAATAACTGATCAAATTCTGCTTGTGTAGGAGTGCAAGATAAATCAATTCAGGAAAATATCACAAAATAAAAAGCAGCATCACTGGAAGAGTCTTGCCGAGCACCAGCAGACAGGGGTTGCTAAAGCATCAATGATCCTTTATTTATTCCCTTTCAGCCTGGCTCAACTTGTTTGTCATCAGCAAGTATTCTGCTTTACCCCTAGATATCAAGATGTCTGTGGCCTAAAATTAGAACTGAATAGTTCTTAATTTATTTTTATTTTAAATGAGTTTTTTTAGTCCACAAAACTTTCCTGAGGAGGTGCTGTGAGGCACGGTCCTCCAGATTTGCGTGCCAGAAGGACCTACCGACAACCCCTGGCACAAACGAATCACTGGAAGGAAATCATCTTCATTTATAATTTCCGGGCCACAGGCTTGATGTAATCCAGCAAGGGCTATTGCCCAGCTCACCTCAGAAAGCTTTTGTCATTACAGTGTTTTAGTTGACTTGTTGTACGACCAGGTGCTCTTACTGTTGTGCTATTTACAGTTCTGTTAGTCATGACTTTGATATATTGTTGCAGCGATTTGCATGCCCTTTTAAGCGGCAAATATGGCCATTTTCACATACATTTTCTAGAATAATTCAAGACAGGACAAATTAAACTAAAACATTTTGCCAAAAGGAAAGCTGGCTTCCCAAGCAAAATGGCAGAAGGAAGAACCAGCATCCCTTTTTGTGAGAGAAACCCGCAATTGGACCGCAGCCTGAATTGGCTATGCAACGCCTGCTCACAGAAGTGCGGTCTACCTCAGAAAAGAGCGAAGCAAGGAGGACGGGGTTGATAAACATGGTACACTTGAGATGTATGCTTAGAGGCTGGAATAAGATTGGGCTAAATGCTGGCATGATTTGATACATGAAAACGAATTAACACATCAAAGACATGCAGGTGAGAGATTAAGGGTTTTATCCCTCTAGCGCATGGAAGGCTGGGCTAGAGGGCTGCAGCGCAGAGGCCTGATTGTGGATAGGTCAGGCCGCCTTTGGAAAGAAGCGCATCCAAGCGCAGTTAGAGCCGGCTAAGCCTTGCCCCGGGCAATCACATCCTCCATTTTAAATTGTTGAGCTTCCAAAGGTGTTTGATGTATTTCATGAATTTATAGCGTTCTGAGAGGGGGTTGGTTGCGCAGTGAACACAAGTCTCCAGAGAGCCAGTAGTGCAGACAAGGAGTTAAGACTTTACAGTAAATCTTCCCGAGGTGTGAGAAATTACTTCCCTGCACCTACAATATTCACTTTTACCCTACAAACAGGAATTGAGTTCAGACCGCGAGTGAGGGACAAGCTGTGATGGCGAATGGTGCCGCTTCGTCCGAAAGCTCCTCTTTCGGTGGCAAAGCTGTAAGAACCAGAAACGCAGCTAGGGCGTCCTGGACCCTAGTTCAAGGAAGGAAATGGCTTCCTATCTACTGTGTGAATTATAAATTACAACAATAATCTGGGTTCAGTGGGCCCTCGAGTCCTCCGGGCCCTGGTGCCACTGCACCTGCTGCACCACTGGAAGCTACTCAAAGACCTGTATCTGAAGGTCCACAATGAAGACCTTTCCTTGCAAGCTTTAAATGGCTTGTCCCATTTCCTGATCTCAGAGTGTGCACTATATTTATCTGGCTTCTGTCACTGGACGATTTAAAGAAACAAACCCTGCTTTCATCTTCCCTACCACGGTATTTGAGATTAAGATCGTTAAGTGTTTTGTTAGGCTCTGTGCCGTCTGACTCTTGTAACAGCTTTACAAACCTTATGGAAAAGCCTGCATACTAGGCAGTGTTGACTCTAGAGCTGGGCCAGGCAGGCCCATGTTTCAGCTCTATTGGTCCTAGAACCCTTCTTGTGCTCCCCCTCACAGCTCCTGAATGAGCCAGGAGATGACAGGAAAAAACAGACACTGCACCTTTCCACACACATTAATTTGTCCAGCTACCTTTTGCTGCAAAGCAGTGCTGTTTGCTTCATATGTTTACATCTGCTTTTGTATGTATGTGTGTATATACATAAATATGCATAAATAGGTATAGGCACACATGCATACAAAGTCATATTTGGACATTTTAAGCACTCCCCCACCACACATCTTTGTAGGTGCCCCACCAGGTTTTTTGCGGGCCCAGTATGCCCCCCCCCCTAAACTTAAATTCTGGAGACATCACTGGCTGTAGGAAACAACCCAGAGAAGGGGGTGTTGAAATAGTTTAAAGATATACAATTAATACAGCAGGCATCCAGCTGTAGGAAGGAATAGGCCAAAATCTAATTTTTTTAAATTTCATTTGAATTTATTGTTCATTCATAATATACCGCAATCCAACCTGGGAATTCTTCTGAATAGGACTGGTTTCTTAAGGATTATGATATGGCTTGATGGTGAAGATAAGGACTAAGAAGCAGCAGATGCAGATTCCTCTGTGTGATCTTGGGCAAGTCAGAATCACGCAATGACTTGGTTCCTTGATTGCAGACTAAGAATGCTGTTTGACCTGCTAATAAAGTGATAATTTAATTTGTAAACAGGCTGAATGGTAATTACCATCCAGTGCCCAGACCTGAACCTCTGTATGAAGTGGATCTGAATGAACAAATGAGTTGCAGCATGGATGTACCTGGAGGGATCAAACAAAGATGTTGATGATGTGTCTGCTCTATTGATTCGCTTCTTCGTCTTGCCAGTGCACCTTTTTGTTGGTTTACTATTAGTATAGATTGTTAAATGTCTGGAAGTTGATGAATAAAAGGGCTGCTGCATTTACTCATCACACTGTCCCGTTTGCACATGCCTAATGAAAGCTCTCTTTTACTTTTGAGATATTTGATGTTGATGCGTCAAAGCGATTCAGGGGGAATTTTCACTCTGGCAAAACACCATTAACCCTTTGCATTTTCTAGGACGGTTCTTCATGACGAATCTTAGAGATGATGAAGTGATATTTCTCCTTAGACAGTGCTAGAAAATGGAAAATTCTAATCCAGGAATCCATAAATCATGGGGTCAAAGTGTTGCAGCCGAAAGCAAGTGCAGTCGCAAGGGGGCAGTCATGAAAACCAGAGCCTGTTAATCAACCTATGCATTTATTTTTTTTAAACTCTGTCACATAGAAATTGGCACAAAAGACACATGTGACTAAGTCTGGTCTGACTGATTTATTGGTGACGATGAGTTTGCATTATAAAATGCATTTTAAAATATCTCATGGGGTAAAGACACCCGCTGCAGAGGTCTTTGTGTGCCCAGCAATTTTCAGGGGTTAATAACAATGGTAAGATAACTCTGGTGGTTAGTGATTTGTCGGAGAGGTGGGTTTTTGCCTAATTACAGTTTTAGCCTACAAAGTAGCACAGGGGTTAATGAGTCTCCTGCAAAGCGCAGAATATTTCATGCTGATCACACGTGTGATTGTATGTAGATAGTGGTTTACTGCTTTTGACCCAGCAATCCTTTTTCTGCAGTCCTTTTAATAAAGCACAGGGAGCGATTAAACTGCTTAATGATGAAACTGCTTTAAGGAGCCGCATACAAACTGCAAGATATTAGATCAGAACCTTACTTTTTACTCAATCTGTTGTTATTTTAAGGTCGATAAAACTGGTTACTTTGGGTATTTAAAAAAGTCTTGCTAGTACAGACAACCCCAACCACAGTGTTACATTTTAAATCCTGACCTCCTATTTCTCCTGGCCATTGACTCTTAACATATAAGGAATACCAGTATGGATGATGTGTTATTCCTACACGTTCCATCCCTTGATGCCTTATGTAACATTTCCTGTACACTGATTTACTCTCATGCATGATTTATCTCGGTATTACGTGTGTGATAAAAGTGCCATGAAACCTTACATTGGGATTAGTAGTGCGCTATGAAAGTCTTAAATAAAAAAATGAATTAGTAGGTGCAATTTAAATCGTTATTTGTGTAATTACTCATGCAGACAGATGCATGCTTATCTCTTCCATAAAGAGGCTGAACAAAGTGAAAAAATGTCATCCAGATCACAGTTGATCTTGAGTATATGTAACGTGATAACAGTCTGTGTGCCTTTGTTTCCCTTCATTGCATTGGTATCTAGACAACTCCTAGCGGAAGACTTTTGGTCCTTTAAATCGAGCCTTCCCTGTAAGAAATTGAAAGAACAAATCCCTCACCCAAGGCAGGATTGGCTCGTAACGCAAAGAAAACAACATGCAGGAACTTTTTTTATGTGCCCTGGTGCCAGCAAATGACACCTGTACAAATTCAGCATAATTCACTGGTGACAGCTGTATCCCGGCTCTAGCTTAGAACTAGCTGAAGGATTCTGGGTTTGGCTGGATCCCCTCATTTCCTTCACTGTCCTATGGATGAGGTTTAATTTATACAAATTGCAATGTGTGTGGTTGTGCCCACTTTGAAGAATTATTTAGCTATCATTATTAATAAATGTAACCTAATGTACTCCCCTTTTCAATGTCAGAGATTTAACATATGTTTGAGACATATCAATGTTCTCCTTCATTATGTAAGTAGCAAATGGCGTGTTAGGAACATATTGAGTTTCTAATATCAACCTGCACATATTTTCACTCTACAATATTGACTTGCATTATACTTCCAATGTAAGTAGTTATGGAGTTTGAGTACCTATATTTCCCTCCCTATCCTTACCTTCAGGGCTTTAAGTGGGATGAAAAAAGTGGAGGGTCTCTAAAATAGTCGTGGCCTATGTAATTAAAGGTTCGGCTTAAACACAAACAGTTTCTGTGACTTCCATAGCGTACAACCCAACCGGTATTTTGGAGCCTCTCTAAGCTTTGTTATTGCACCCAGATATACAGAACAACAACTGACATACACCTAAAACGAGCCAGGACTATTGGCTTTGTCAATGTTTGTTAGTTATTTAAGATAAACGAGTAACAACAATGATTTTCTTTAAATAATATTGAAAATGTGTCAATTCTAAAGTTGGGACTTTGAACTAAACATTACTGAGGCCTGTGTAAGGAGTAGTGGTCTTCAGAGTGCTTTAATCACTCCTCTTATGTTCAATCTATGTTGACATGTATTCACTTTTCCTCTACACATCTCCTCCATCTGCAGATCTTACACCTCAGCTCTGTCCTCTTCAGCACCCTCGCTTCACTCCCTCATGAATGCACTTTCTCACATCTCCTTCCCTTCACCACCCTCCAAATTCACAACACACTCACTCACCTGTAAGCACTGCACTTTTTGTACTTTCACCTTGTCAATATTCTGACATCTATGTTCCTTTTACACACACATTTGCACAGCATCACAGTTACAACTGGAATACATGACTATTGCACTATGAGCACTGGAGAGAGGCCAAGGTTTGGATGGCCAGGTATTCTGAACACCTTTTATAACCCACTGACAGGAAGTGCAAGAAAGAGACACTGCCTTAAGCCTCAACTCAAGAGTAATTGTGGGCCATTATAAACACCTGGCGGCAACTTACTTCAAAGTATGCACTATACAAGAGTAATATGGTATGTTAAGAACAAAATACAGAAACACAACATCTTGGAAGTTATTTACTTAATCTTACATTTTCTAAGAGTGTTAAATGTGAAATATAATCAGGAATGTAGCTGCTGACATGGATTACGTTCACATTTTTTTTATTTAAGTGTCTAGAATGCGATCTGTGTTTTTTTTCAATAAGATTAAGGCGTGACTATAGGGCATGATAGGTTCCCGTTTCCCTGTCCTTTTTTAATTACTAGCGGATGTGAGACCTGGACAGACGCGGCCCACTTACTGCCCTGTTTACCTTAATTAATAGTAGTGGCAGGGCTTTAAGTGGGCCAGGTCTCACCGGTGCTGAGCACCAGCAGTTTTTTAAAGGGGGCCTCGAAACTGGTCTCTATCGGGCTCTGTTTTGTGCCCTGGCACAGGCGGTCGTTTTTTTCCGGACTGCACTGACAGCAGGCACATCATGTGCGTGTGCTCACACTGCTGACTTCTCACTAGTAGAGAAGTTACAGCATGAGGTCATGCCAGCTGAGCGTTGTAGGGGAAGGGAAATCCTTTAAAGAGGGTCATTTTCTCTCTGGATTTCCCTTCTCTTTTTGAAACTTAGGAGCAGCAACATTGTCGTGGTGTCACCAGGGCTTTAAGCGGAAGCTATTTCAATATTATATACAAGCCATAGTTTCTGCTTTTTGTCTTATGAAACTAATAACCATTGACAAAGCCAATAGTGCTGACTTGTTGTAGGTATGATGTTACTTGTTGTATCATATATCTGGATGCAATGACAGAAACAGCAAAATACAAGTCGGGCGGCACACAATGCTAGGCACAGATCTTACATGTTTTTAAGCCATGCCCTTAAATACATTGGCCACGCCTCTTAATGAGACCCCCCCCCCCCCCCCCCAGTTTTTTCATCCCACTTGAAGCCCTGAGTAGTGGTTGATGTTTTGGAGCCGGCTACGTGTATGTATAGTTAGACATATTTGTCCACAATATTTTGACATACAAACCGGAAAAAAATGCTAAATGATTGTGCTACATTGTTGTCGCTTGCAAAATCTTTGTGCAATTAATAAAATATGCCAGCACAATCCATTGTAGGGACGTCACCATGCAGACATGAAAGTTTTAACACTGTGTGTTGTCCCAGGGAAAAATAGCCCTTATGCCGGTAATGACACTTTGTATAGGAGCAACAAAATGCATGTTTTTAACAGTGTTTCTGAAATATTTATAAGCCGTTGAGAACTCGCAGTTCAGAATTATAAAGTGCGCGCGCATCAAAAATGGCGCGCTGCACTTGTACTTCCGCCTCGGTGATCGTTGTGACGGCGGACCCCTTCCGCCGCCCTCCTGTATGGATGTCTGACATACACAGGGTTCCCACACCTCTGCGGCTGGCGTTTGTAGCCTGGCCGCTCTGCGCCACCCGCCCTCCCTCGATTTAACACACTCGCTGACAAATCCCTGCCCTGCATTAACCTCCTTTTTTTGTGGCGCGTTCAAGGAAAACTCTGATGGCTGTTGCTTGTTGGCACCGCTAACCCCGCTAACAGCCAATCAGATTTTAATCAAGCAGAAAATGTCTGAGGCGGCGGAATAATCGCCCTGACACGCTGAGCTTGGAAGCGGGGCAGCTGGACAGACAGACCGGCCAGAAGCCCTTCCAGAGTGGGGGGTGAGCCGGGTAGGCCCCTACGCCTCCGTTCCCCCCTCCGCCTCCATTCATGGGCTGACTCACAAAGGCCCCGAAACCAGGGCAAATCCATGTGACAGGGGAGGCGGGGCTGTCCTCGGGGAGGTGTTTCAGCAGTGAACAGCGTCCTGGGAAAATGGTCTGGGGGCTCCTGCTGTCCCTTCTCCTGTGCCCTGCCTAGCCTCGTTTACTGTCATTAGCGGGGCAATTTAATGGCCATTACTCTGCCAAAGCCGTTCAGAGGTAGATAATGTGCGCTGCAGAATGCTCATTTGGAGCTGCAACAATCTCTTTTTTTGGATCATTTGTTGCAGTGTTGCAGCTATACCACGCTTCCAGCAACGCGGGACACCAATCTGGAGAACTGGTTGTAAAACAAAAAAAAATGTGCTGTGTCTACCAATTCCCAAACGTAAAATTCCAATCCTGTTTACTAGCATATAAAGCGGGTATAGAAGGAAACTGGGCCTCGCAAGCAAGTGGCTCTGAAATGCCGACGTTTCTAGGGCAGTGTCAGGTTTAATATATGCAGCGCCCTCTGCCAGAGTCCTTCTTGTTTTTCGGATCCATTGGTCAGTAGTAACTTTTCGCATTATTTTGTTAGCAAATTCAGCAGCTGTTATGTTTGTCGGACTGGCCCATTGGGAAATCTGGTAGCATCCGAAGGGCTTATCTCACAGATCAATGTATGGGCTGTTTTTAGGCTGTTTGTCAACCTGTTTATGGTCTGGTAGGATTTTTTTACTCTTGATTTTTCTGTTATTACCACAAATATTCCATGTAGCAAGCACATATGAGAGCAGTCTTCAGTACCTTGCATAATCCTTATATAGCTTGTCTTCGCAATTTAAAAACTGCCTTGATTTGCAATAACGTGGGCCACTTTTTTAGCGATCTTATTTGCTCGTGGGGGTTACTTTCTTTTGTTGCTCGGGCCTATCTTCTTTCCTAGTCTGACCCTGACTTCAGTGTATGAACGGTTGAGGTAGGCTTCATTGGCTCACATACCCGACTGTGCTCAAACCCTTTTTGGAGAGCTAGACCCTAATGGAAAACTCCTAGGCTTTTATCCACACAATGCACGATGGATGCACGCGCACCCCGATATATGGGGCAACAGGATTTTCACAGCCCACTAACAGACGTCTCTGCCACTGATACATAGAGTGCATTAGCTGGAGTAACAAACACCTCTGCCCTTGCTTTCTTGATTATATATGCTGCTCTAGGCCTATGTAGACAGTTCTCAGGTACAGAGTACGTGTTCCTAGCACATACGTCAGGAGAAGTTATAGGTGGAGTCCCCCGAAAAGAACTTCGAAGCTGGGAAACCGGGTTCGAGTCTCTGCAGAGACGCTCAACATCCTGTGTTTCTGGGCAAATCACGTAATCTCCCCGTGCTGAACAAAAAGGAATATGTCCTTGTGTAACGCAATTGGTGCTCATGTAAAGCGCTCTGATACCTTCAGGTCGAGTTCGCGCTATATAAAACTTCCCCCCAAAAACAAAATACACAGTTTTCTTAACTAATAAAAACGTACCTTTTATGTAAACCTTATTTACGTATGTTGTTCAATAGGTTTTCTTGACCTAGTAAGGCGGAACTCATTTTATACATTTCTGGAGGCCTAGTCAATTCCTATTGATATTTAAACAGGTTCGATCACGGGAATTTGGGAATAACATGTTTACTGCGCCTGGTCCTATGCCGCTTAATGCCTGGTAAATACTAAACCCTGAGCATAATAGATTTAAGCCAGTGCAGTGAGATAAAAGCTGGGCGCATACATGAATGTAGGCATGTTAATATAGGCAGCGGGTTCTACCAGTACTCTGCATTAGTCTCAGTGACCCACTGAGCTATATTAGTGAGGTGTCTGACTGTCTTGATGGAGGCATGGAGGTTCGATGTTAGCAACAACGTGCTGAGCAGAGTGGCATTGCGCGTCCAATGTTTGTGTAGATGTTCTTACTTACCATAGAAATCTGTGCAAAGGAACAAAGTTTGAAAGGTGACCTTAGCTCACAGAAGTTCCACAAAGTTTCTGGGACATATCGAAATGTAAAATATTGGTACACTCTAAGCCATCGCAACAATTCGAAAATCCAGTTTGCAGCACGGAACACAATTAGAGGGATTCTAGACTGCAGATAATAATATGCTACTGAATACGGTGGGTAGTCATATAAGGTGATCGGAAGGCTGGTCCAGTATATGGAGGGTGGTCATATAAGGTGGTCGAGTAGATGAAGAGCGCGATTGTTTAGAGCCTAGGTGTTTGTAGGGTTCTGGACATGTCTTCCACTGTGGGATTTTTTTTTACAACCAATCAAATTATTTGTACATTTCTTAGTACAAGTTGATTCACTTATTCTGCAGAGCTTTTCACAAAGGGTGCAGTGCGGATGTTATGTTTTTAGCTATTGGCTTTTGACATTGGTCGTTGAGCTCTTTTGAAAACTGGCTTTTGTCTGCTGTAAAATACAGCCTCAGCAATAACCATGATTAACCACAATTGATTTTGATGTTGCTGCTCCTTATTTCGTACATGCAGCCCCAGCCACAAGAAGGCAGGTGTGAACAATAGAGGAAAGTGCACAGGGGCCGGCACAAGACAGATTTTGTGGGCCTGAACAAAGGCGTCTTCTTGGAAGGAGATTCAATCCTTCTAAATCAGGCTTCTAACTCTGGAAGACCTAAAAACAGAGATGCATAACATTCGACCTGGTACACCCAGTGTAAATTGTGCTTCAGTCATCCTTTTCTTTGAATTCTGAGTACTGTTTTTAGCTCCTCTGTCTGACTACGGCATTGTTAAATTAATTTACAGTTTTCGACTTCAGCATTTCTGCAGGGAGATTGTTCTCTGCGTTTCATATTTTACAGGAAAGCGTACTTTCCAGCATTGCTTCTTACACTCTATCCTTCCAACCCATCCCAAAAGAGATTATTATGTTCAGTGCCAGCATTTGGCCATCCCTTTCCATTTGTGTGGTCTTGTTGCACAATTAGTTGCATTTACAAATCCTCACAAGTATGAAACAGCCCTTAACATATGGCTTTTCTAAGGGTGTCCAATATTGGTTCATTAGGGTTGGATGTATGGAAAATTATCAGGGGAAAAAAACATTCCCATCCAGATACATTGCATGCCAATTTATTTTATGTGACTATCAATAAAATCTGCCATTGTACCTTGATGATATATAGCTAACTATATATACTTACCTTCACATTAGTTTGGTAGTCAATATTGTGAATGTGATATTTTCTTTTATTAGCTATCAGTTCATCACTCTGCTCGGCTTACACAGACCAGCGCCAAGACGCCTCGGCATTCGTGCGCTTAATAAGCATCTTAGCATTAACATTATGGCAATATTTAAAACTGAATTTTCTCGTAGTACATCCCTTTGGTTTTATTTTGACTGTAAATAACGGGAAGATGAAACATTGTTTTCCTTGTACCATTGATAGCGTGTCGTAATTTTAGAGACATTAGGGATTCAGACCAGCACAGATATTTTCATCATGTTGCGTGATGTCACTGAGGTGGACCAAGAAAACACACAGCTTGCTGACAATTCGGGATTCACGCTTAAAGTGTGTGATCTGAAAAGCTCCTGTGCCTGTGCACAACCAAGATTGACTTTGTAGAGGAAGGATTTAAGTTCTGCTGCAGCAAGTGCAGGAACAGCTCACTGCCTCCATTCACCGGAAATGGGTGGCCATAGAGGAAAATGGAGTACAGTTACCTAAGCGGGAAAGGACTTGTTGGACTGTGAAAGGCACAAACATTGGGCAGGTGACAAAGCGTATAAAGGTATTATTTTCATAAGGTTCTTAGAGACCCTTCAGAGAAGCTTGAATTCACGTGTAAGGCCAAGGGTTTGAGAATGCAATGAAATGACAGAAGAGACAATCGAAAATAGAGATTTGAGTGGGAGGGGGGGTGAGACAGTGTGTTTATGAGACTTAGTGGGGAATCATTTGAAGACGTTTGGCAGTGGTGTGGGGTTTTGAAGCGGTACCAGAGCGATGGGCTTAAGAAGAAACAAGGCTTTGTGTCAGAAAAGACCTTGAATAGATCTTCAAATGAGGGAGTTAAGCGGGTATGCCTGACAAACTCTATATCATCTGTCTCCAGAGACGCTAATATTGAAGCCAAGGAAGACGCCCAATCCAAAGGCGGCTCTGATCTGGATGCAAATCCTTGTATATATCTGATGTAGATGAGGGAGAGACTGACCTTAAACCATTTGACACCCCTCCCCCCTCCACAGCGGCCCTTCCGACCTTCTTCTGTCAGCTACTTCTCGTAGCTATGGCAACCAAGTTCCTTTGTCAATTCTGACTGATTGTCACTCTGAAAGTGCCAAAAAAATGACATTTTCAAAAGACCCTTAAAGATATGGTATTTTAGGTTCTTGATATATTATCCTTATTTTCAGGAAACGTAACCTGGACCTTCAATTCTCCCAACAAAACTTCCTAGGGAGGATGTTGCTGTGTTCTCTTTAAGTATAGTGAAATATAGAGGCTAGGTATTTCTGCATTGATACAATTTTCTCTTTAAAAATCATATGTTTGGCATTACTCCATCAGTCTTGGACGTATCTTTCTGTAGATTCTGGTGCCTTCAATGAATCCTCGGAAGCAATGTAACAGGCCTAGTCAAAGGGCGCTGTTGTGTCGTGTTTTACGGTCTCTTCAATGCTATTGAAGACAATAGAGAAATAATGACCAAAGATAGTATTATAGGTGCCCGGGAAAGGCTGGAAACACTGATAACTTATGTGGGTGCAGCACCTAAGTGCTCATAGAAATTCACATTTAATACTTTCTTCATTGCAACCAAGTGCCAGTCCAATAGACGTTAAGAAAATTACTAGTTGAAAGCAATGAGAGACTAATTTTATGGACGAGTGGAACAAGTGTAAAGTGTCATTTGTATTCTTATAGGTCAGTCTTACTGACAGACGCCCCCTTAGATAACATTTTAAAGTCTGGATCCACTAGTAATGAATGACCTTAAAGTGCTAAGTGCAGCTGAAATGTTTTGTGAGCGGTGGAGGACAATGTATTTTTTACAGCCACAGCTCTGGTCCACTTCAAATGCCCGTCATTTCATTTACCTCAATCCAGCAGCGGCCCGTGCAGGTAAGAGTGGTGGGGGCGGGATTCGACAGACGAGCACGAGGGGAAAATTAAATAAATAATTAACTTTCCCTCCTCATTGTCTGTTGAAATCTGTGTGCAATAGTGCTTAACCTAATTATTTAATGACATTTAGATCATGGCTTGATTGATGTTTTTTTTACTAGGCTACTGTAGTACATTGTCAGTTTTTTTAACTATCTGTGTGAGCTGTATTGCACCTGCACTTTTATGGTCTCTTGACCGAAATAAAGTTTTTTATGATGATGGTGATGAGTAATTAAATATTTGATTTCTGCATTGACTGAGGACCTGAGGGAGGGAGGGAGACATGTCCAGAAGGTGGTGCAGCTGCTTCAGTTCACATACCGGTAGCATGTTATGGCCTAATGCAGTCTTTTTGATTGAGAAGATGTTGGGACATGGTTACTGAGATAGTGAAAGTTGTGCTGGCGAAAAGCTTTCCTGTGCATAATGGGGAGGACGACAGTCTCAGTGGAAAACATGACTGTATGACGGGAGGGTATGCCAAAAGCGTGGGAATGCAGCGAACACATAATGGTTTGAAGACGGAAATATCTCAAAGTACTTCTCTACATTTCACCGTTTGCATCAGCGGTGTCCAACATTGGCACATACTGGATTCCAGAGCATCCACTGAGGATTGAAATCACCTTGCTTCAGCCCCTTGTTGACCAACGTTGTACACTCCTGGAAAGTCCCTTGGATACTGCAAAAGATGAACTGATTCGAGTTTCGGCTACAAATATACCCTAGTGATTACTTGCATGTAGTAGACCTCTCTCTGTACCTTACCTCGGGATTCATCCTTCCCAGGACAATAAAAAGATTAGCACTGATTTGGAAAATAAAAAGATACCATTAAGTACAAGGTGGATTGTGCTGTGGGCTATGTGAGTGATGGCTGTGACAGTTTTTTTAGAGGAAGGGGAAGAAAATGACCTTGAACTTTATGCCAGGCAGATTACAGACAAAACCCTTGAGGTCGGTGAGTGATTGAGTTTGCCTTGTGACAGAGACCTCATGAAACTGTGGCTGGTACAGTGTATGGCGGACCGGGTTTAAGGTATAATACTTATGAACCAGATAAACAAACTTACCTTTTTGAGAGCATATTTATAAAACACGAGATGGTCAGAAAGAAACTAAAGAAGGGACCTGTGTGGGCCTAGAAGCTAGCGGCCAGAAATGTGTTAGTCTAATTGAGATATGATCTTTGAATGATAACGCAATTTTTTTTATTTTAAAACAAAGAAAGAAATAATATGTTCCTTATACCTGTGTGGAGTGTTTAAAATCATTTTAAAAACGCACATGGGTATAAACGAGATAATTTCTTGTGAACTTGGACCAGGGTAGTCTGGGAAGAGGCTTGGTATGGCCTACATCCTTGAGGGTGTGCAGACAATATAAGTCCACCTACGGGTGAGCATTATATGGTTTGTATTACCTCTCCCTTCTGATAAATCCCCTTCGCCCCCTCTGTCAGGGCTGCGCCTGTATGCTGGGTGTGGAGTCTTGCAGCGCTACTGCACACTTTCCTTGTTTTGTCTACACGTCCCCGGCCTGATGCCCCACTTATGGGCAAGCCTGGCCTGGTTGGGGCTCAGCGTTTTTGTTTTCTAACCAACGCTGCTGAAATCCATAGCTGTCATTGGGCGAGGAGTGGAATACCAGCAGCTGCTGTGGATTATATGAGACATGAAATATGTTCAGTCAAGTGTAAGTCGCAGCTCAGCCTTGCAGCGCGGCTTGTGGGCTTTGGTGAAATGCTTGTTTAATATTTGTCTTGAATGTCTAACTCAACACCTTGTTGGGAGGTTGGAGTGTTTACTACATTCTGTATATTTTGCAGTATGCGTTAAACTATTCAGAGGGAGAGGCTGAATAGGAATTGTAAGGATGCCCCCCCCGGTGTGTGTTTATGTGTGTTTCTATGTGTCTGTGTGTGGGAGTGTGTGATGTGTGTATCTGTGTATGTGTGTGTATATATGTGTGTATGTGTCTGTGTGTGGGAGTGTGTGATGTGTGTCTCTGTGTGTGGGAGTGTGTGATGTGTGTGTCTGTGTATGTGTCTGTGTGTGGGGGTGTATGTTGTGTGAGTCCAGGTGTGTGTGTTTGTGTGTCTGTGTGTGTATCTATGTGTGTGTGTCTGTGTGTATACGTATAGACAGGTAACTTAGACATGCAGCTAGGTATAGCTGTAGATATCGGTGGTCACACATGTTATGGTTCTTTACATAATATGCAGCCAGTAGTTAGGGAGAAACGGAAAATATAATATACTGGTTCATCATCAAATTGGAAACAAAGAAAACACGGACACAAGAAAAAGTAGTAGTGGGGGGTTAGGGGAGTGGAATGCTTTTCCCAGGAACAAATGGATTGAAATATAGTATCTACATAGAGTGTCAGCATCACCGCTCTACATAACTAAAACAACGTTTCCTTGTTTGTCAGCTGAATTTGGCCAGCAAAATAATATTAGAGTTTTTTTCAGCCTATTTCACCATTGATAAATGTTGCATTTTCAGAACGATTGACTCATTAATTTCTTTGTTGTTTTTATTATTGATAATTTATAGCTTGCATTAAATTATTGTAGGTGATGTTCATGATATCTTCTCACGCTTGTCCATTTTTATGCATGCTATCCCATCAGAATTATGAATATTGTGCTTCTCCCATTTTCCCCCAGTTGCTGCGCCATAGCATTTGAAACTGGCTGTCGAAAATCACTCCCATATACATATTAATAATCTGGGTCATTACCAAAGGTTGAAGAGGAAAGGAAAGAAAGACAGCTTTCCATAGTTCATGTACCATAATTCTTTAGGCCCAGGCGTCCCCCAGGTAGTATAGGTCGCGCCCCGCTCCAAATCAAGCAAATAAATGACAAGATATGATTTAAAGATTTTCTCTTTGGTTTTTGGAAACACACAGGTCAAGTTTATGAACACATAACTTGGCATCAAAATATTTTTCTAGCTAGCTACACATTATAATAAGCAAACAATATAATATTTTTCTTATTACAGATCATGGTAGATTACATTCTGCTACCCAACAGTTGCATCCTTGTTTTCCACATAAATTATTTGCATTTATAGACACATTTATGATTGCAGGACATGATTGCACAGCGCTCAAGGCAATTTAGGATCTCATTCTACCCAGGCCACACAGGCGAAACCACATGCATCTCTGACCCTGGCCAACCAGACATCTGCGGGAACCCGATCTTCCCCACCACCGGGTGTCAAATGGGGGTACCCATGCCATGTGCCCGGGAGCTACTGCCCCGCACCCTCTACTACCAACTGAGACGGTAAACCTACATTCCCAACCTGGCGTGAAAATGTTTGTGCAGATGAAGTCTGTCTGACCATTACAGTGCTGTCCTGGGCATAATGTTGAAGAGGTGTGTTACCCGTAAAAATTAGTAGTGGGTGTGGCCTGCTATTCCTCCATCCCGCCTTCAGACCAATACTGCACCTAACTCCCAAAGAGGAGGGTATGGGTGGGTGGGAATTCACATGAGCGGCGCTGGTGTTTCTTGGTGGTGTGGGTCCTGCTGTTGCAGGAACAACAAGGGAAAGCTAAACATGGCGTTGTCTTAAAAAGACCCCACCTCCTGCGACAGCGGCATCTCCAGTGATGCAATTATTGTGAGACACGTTGCTGGCTGATCCCCCTCCCCCCCCCAAAAAAAACACTCGTTAGAGTCCGCGTGCTGGAAACCCTTTGCGCTACTGATGTCACGCCTTACTGACCCAGCTCCGGGCCAAAGATTCACAAGAGCAGGGGAGGGGGGTAAGGATCCACAGACCCTTTGGCTTAGTGCTGCCCCCCCATGCCCCCGCCCCACTCCGGCAACTCGGTCGAGCTCTTAGTTCAAACTTAAGCATTTCACAAAATGTCTGATAGACATTCAACCCCAGCTAAAAATCAGTACTGCGTATGCGCCCTCATGAATGTGGTTCATCCTTCAAATTTGGAGGGTAAACCCAGAGACCATCTTAGGAAAAGCAGAGGACTCTGGATCACTCAGAGAATAAGTGGGCACAACAGGTGATAAATAAGGAAACTCATGAGCCATCCCATACAAATCAAGAATTAGTATCTGGTGTGATGCTACATTCCATAGAGGCTGTTTTAAGACAAGTATTAAATCTGCGGCTCGCCCCTGGCCAATTATTGCTGCTGGTGTGAACAGAGGGAAATTGGAAATTATACTGCATCCTGATTAGCAGTCACATCAGTGGTAAGAGAAGGATTTGGGCTGGTCGTTTACTTGTTAGCAAAGAGGAAAAGTTCACAACAGGCCAGTGGGGCTTTGCTGTTTTGTGTATTTAATCATCATAGTTCCTGCTTCCTTCTTGTTCAGTGGGGCTGTTAATCTCTGCTTCCTGCTAAATTTCTCTGGCCGAACTCTGCCCGGTAAACCCACTCATATGATACACCAGGGTGATCTCTTCATTGCAAATTAGGATATGAAGTGACATTTTACGATGCCAATTTATAAATAGACCAAGCTTCTTTTCCAGAGGGTTGTTAGTCCCTCATCATCTCCGCCAATGACATTTTAAATGCATTCCGTTGTTCGGGGCGCCACTGAATACCCAATCTTTCTTAGACTTTGGGCCCCTTACCTTGTTTCTTGCCCACTGGTTTGGGAAATAGCCTCAAAACTAGTAGTAATAATTGTAATAATTATAAAGTAATGGTAGCAACGGCGGGCTACAGGTCTATCTTTTTTGATCAAGCACACAAACAGGGATGAAAAGAATACATGCAATCTGTCGTACCACCGGCAATCGCTCGGGCAGCATTCCAATCCATTGTTCTTTTGCCTACCATGCCAACTCAGTTTGAGCCGTGCTATATGCAAATCAGTCTTGACCCTGCTCCAACTCAGATTTTGACCAACTGATCTTTTGTGTTTTTCGCATGAGATTACAGTTGATTCGAGAAAGTCAATGTGTATTAGTAATCTTAACCTCTAGAATTCATCTCACTTTTAGGGCTTATTTGACGGTGAACGTCCTGGTTGAGCTGTACTTTATGAGATAGGTTACCTGGTTGTCATCTCTAGGTCTGGCCGGATATTACCTGTGACTTCCAAATTTTTTCTTGTACCGGCCACCCCAAAGCATTTTGAAGCAACCGTTGGGTGGTAAATTGGATTTTGCAAAAAAAATCCACTAATATATACATTACAATAAATATATCTGTCTCTTGAAAATCCTTTTTTCATCACATACTGGATAGTCATGATATAAAGGGAAGTGTTGGCTCCTTAAAAGCTATCATGTCTGCGATGGCGAACAGGCGTCGATGAAGGAGACGGCAACACTCTCTCCATGCCTTAATATGCTGCTGGTGCAGCGTGTTCCTCACAGAGACAGGAGTCATGAATAAGTGAGGGCTCAGACACCGTGGATGCTTCCTGAACTTTCTTCCCGCCATCCTGGGTCTGAATATTTCATGTCCAGGATGCGTGCTGAAGCTCTCACTTTTTAAAATGCCTCTGCCATCTTAACCAGCCGTGCGGAGGAGCTCTGATATGCTTCCTATTAAATACTTAGGCATGGCCTGGATCAGCCCCGCGAGATGTGGTGTGGGTTGAATTTTAAAGCCTTTGTAGGTGAATGGAGGTGGTCTCCCCTTTATATTTTCGTATAAACACATTGTTGTGAAGTTTTGGGATTGCAATTGCTTGATCGCTGATACCTAGTCACATCAAGCCCTGCAACAAAGGCCTGTGTGAGGTTTGTGATAGGCTGTACATGAGAATATAGTGGGCAGATATATAGATCGACCTGCCAAAATATCAACTAAAATGTTGTGAAAGTAATATATATAGGAAAGAGTAGAGTTACTAGACTTAATTCCACATCTATGTACCGTGGCCATATATATTGCTGAAGCAGATTCTGGCACTTTGGCTGAGAAATACTTCTCTGGTAAAATGTAAGGTTTTTTTTTATTCAAGGTTTAGTAGAGCTGAAAAATTTGCCATAGAGTGGCAAAATTACTGACTCCCATTGTCTAAATCAAGACAATAGTCTCTGTCTCCCCACAGTTTCGTATTAGACGTACATCTTATTGCAATATCGATATACGATTCAACTGTGGCGAGGACATGTTAAATCGTTTGTGAGCTGGAGCTTGGTGGGAGTGGTAGGATCTTCCGCCTTCACCCCAGACGGTGGTGCATCCTATGGACCATCATATCACCTGCATTGTTTTAGGCAAGCGTGGTCCTTCAGGGAGAAGCATTGTAGGAACTATTGTATTGTGTGTCGACCTTTAGCTGATTGGTTAAATACACTCTGACTACGCTTTTCCTGATTATGTGCCTCTGAGTGTCTTCGGATTTAAGAAAATTGGAAAATGTAGATGCAACCATATCCAGGATCTGCGTCAGCAAACAAAGAGCAATGCGGCTCTGTGTAAACCCACACACATACTCCTTGGAAACAAATTATGCATGTGGTTTATTCTTTCACTAAGACTCAGATGTCTTAATGGCTTTTGAAGTTGATCTGTTTCTTCAAATTACCACCCCAGGGAGACAAAAGAGCAAAACGCTGAAATGGTTTGAAGCACCAAAACACATAATGCAATTAATAATTGTAACTTTCCCTTCCATATCGTTGACAGGCTTTTCAGATATTAAATAAAAGCGGGTTATAAGCAACTCCTGTTTCAATAGCTGCTTATTTTCTAATTAACATGTTCCCAGGAGTATAGTGCTTGAGACGTAGATGGTGGTTTTGTGGCGCTGTGCGAGGAATTAAAGGATAATAGAATTATCTTTCAAGGATCTGGCAAGGGGTACAAAGCATATTTGAGACAGCAAGGAGCATGCGTGCAGCCACCTCTTCTGGGCAAGATGAATTCAATTCAACAGCTATTTAGCATGGAGGAGAAGGCATAATTGAAATTTATGAAGGATATGAGAGCATGTCTGAAGAGAAATGCCCAACTTCAGAGAACCTGAAAATGTCAGAGAACATTGCACAGCATTGGGAGGCATACCACTGCAGAGATGGATATAGATGCCTGCAAAAGACATGGCATGATTCAGGAACACTTGGTATGGCCGTAGTACACACCACAGCTCAATGAAGGAAAGCAGTAGCTGTACCAGATCTTACGTCAGTCGATATTGTGATTTTGAACAAAGCGTACACACAATCTAGTCCGCAAAACCTGCTGTTATGTAACGCAGCCTGCTCCACATTTACAAATTCTAAATATTTCTCTAATCATTATGTTTGCATATTCATACACAGGACATTGAGTTGCTAATATCGAAGGAAATGTCAGACTACATGTGTAGGTGGGAGAAAGTGAAATTAAGCCAATTATATTCTAGTCGAATTACTTTCAACATCAGAGCGCTGCCATTTCATTGGTCAAAGAATAACAAGTTAAGGGACCAGGATGGTCCTCCAAAACTCCATATCTTTGATCTGTATTGGTTAACTAGAGGGGCCCAGCTTCAGGATTAGGTATTTCTAGGGTGCTTTAGTGATTTGGAGAAGGCTCTACCACCAATCACATAAGTGCAGGTACTGCCCAGGAGCGCTGCTAGTGGGGTGAGGTGGGGATTACTAGCAGACCCTATTTGGGAAGGTGGTTATATACGAATGGATGGATAGCAACGAGCAAGTGTATGGAACCTGATCTGGTAAATCTGAGATCACTGCAAGTTTTGGTAGAGATTGGTAGGTTAAGCTGGACGGGTTTAATTCTTTGGTATAACAGTAGTGTCTGAGATTGATAGAACTGTCGCTCTAACACAGTGCTTCTTAACCTGTGGTCCGTGGACTCCTGGGGGTTCACACCTGTTTGAAACATTTAATACTATTAGCAGATTAATAAAGTAGATATACATAAGAAAACAAAATGTAAAACGAAACATTGTGAATTGGTCTGTAAACATGAAGATACCTGAACCTGGAGGCTAAACATCAAGTTGATATGCTTTGCTTGTGTCAACTCAAGTACAACAGAATCTCATATAGACGATTGGTGGCTTTAATTGAAGCTCTGATTTCGCAGACAAAAAGAAAGCATGCATTAGCGGCTAAAAAGACAAAGTAATATACTAGTGTCTAGTGTACCCTTTATAGTCTAGAAATGAAACCACATTTTGAAATGTCCAGCGTTCCCATCAAAATTTTGATTTTGTGTATGGGTTGGATGTAATATTTAATAGTTTTTATATTTGATGGATGCATATGTATTTTGGTGTATTGTTTTAAGGTTAAAATCATAGATATTGCTTAGGTCGGGGTCCCCGGTCTCCAATAGTGATTCAGTGGCATCTGTACGCAGAAGTCAAAAGGTTAAGAATGGCTTCACTTGCATAAATCAGTGCTTGAAATGAGCAGTGCCGCTGCAATAATATGCCGAGGTTGCACAGTTTTGTAAAAGCACTGCTTTCATATGTAATCTTATGATTTTTATATTTGACCGTGTGGTGTTAGAATATTGTGGCTTAAATATTGTCTGACAGATATATTGCATGATAAGTATCGTTTACAAACATATCACCCTGCTGGAGTTAGTAAAGGAAAATCTACAACTGAAGGAATTATATCTTTGTAAACTAAATTTAGGCCTTAATATATATGCCAGACTATAATTTCTACTGCTTTTCTGACACATAACTATATTTGGTAGTGTTGCTGCTTTACTAAAGTCTTCATTATGTTACTTGGTTGAAATTATTGTGGAACATATCAACATTAGTTTTTGTATTATTGTTCTTTCTGCTCGCTGGCTTGTTTTAAACCCCTTCGCCGCGGCGCGAATTTTGCCGTGGCACGGGGGGCTAGGGGGTGAGCGTGGTGCTGCGGTGCTCATGACGGAACCACGCCGTCTGGAGTCACGGGCGGCGTGTGCTTATGACGGCGTGGGTCCGTCATGGCCCCACCCGCTCAATAATTCGTCCGCACAAGCGGGGAATTAATGCCACGTGTGCGGAGCGGCAGCCGCATGATAGAACCACGCCGTCATGTGCACACGCCGCCCGTGACTCATGACGGCGTGGTTCCATCATAAGCACGTAAATGGTTAACATCGTCTCTGGAAATGCATCTCTTCATTATCATGTTGAATAAGGTCTTTCTCCAGGTCCAAATAAAAGTTTTTTAAGAGCTGTGTGGTAATGCAGAATCTGACACGTTTCGCTCTGGAATAAAATATGTCTTGGCTAAAACACTCACATGCTTTAAAAAATAAAAAGGAAGCCCACCAGCTTCACAGCCTGCTTGCATTAGTCTGTTACTTGGTGTGTGGAGTCACCCTCAGCAATAACTGTGTATAAATAAGACTAGGAGCTAAGGGCAAGCCCAGGATTTTCCAGTCCAGCACTCAAGCCAGTATCCATGTATGATGAGAGGAGGGGAGTGTCAAGCTCAGAACACTCGTCCTTTTGCACGTAGAAGAACCCACCAGCAGAATGTCTTCCCCCGCCCTGTAATAGTGGAATATGCTCGTGTTTAGCATTTCCCTCATAAATTGGAGGATTCGTACTCATCTCCAAACCAAGCCCAACGACTCGAGCACAGCCCTCGCGAAAGATAAACATAAACGTGATCTTGAAAGTGGTAGCTGTAAAAACCCTTGGGTGCTGACAGCGGAATGCATTGTCACAACAGAAGCCCTCTTCGCCCTGCCCACGCACCCTGGCACTGTGCTGCCCGCCTGCGCTGACCCGTGCTCTGCGGGCGGGGCTCGGCGGGGGCGCGTTTGTTTGTGAAGCTGTTCACGCCGAGCCGCGCGCTCCGACGTGTGTCACGGCCGGTGAAAGATGACGCGCGTTAATTTCTGCAAAGTGGCAGGGGCATCTGCACGCGCGGACGGGCCTCCAGCCGCTGTCAGGGCCGCCCAGGGCGCGCGGCTTCCGTTCAGCTTCACCTCAGCGAGTTGAGGCACGACGTCACGTGGGCTCGAAATATGGTTCGTGTTAGGCCAGGTGCACGTCTCTTAAAAAGGCACGCACAACCGCAGACCTATCAGTATGGAACGCACATTCGTCCGTTTACCCATTACTAATTTTACTTTTACCTACGTTATAGCGCTAGAGTAGGTCTTACCTTAGTCATAGCGCTAGAGTAGGTCTTACGTCAGTCATAGCGCCTGCTGTCTGCACCCCGTTCGAAAACGTGGTGGGGGTGGAGGGGAGAGGGGAAGGACTACCCAAGGGTTTGAACACACATGGACAATGCTCTCTCCTGTTCCCAAATCCCAACAGCCTTGGTTTGTTCCCAGTAGCAGACCTAATACATGGAGAAAAAGAACATGGTCAACAATTCAAAAGTGCTTTATTCGAGTATTACTCATAAAAGCAGACAAACAAACACATAATAAAAATACAATTAAATTACAGTTTCGAATATGACTTTAGCACAAGCATTTTAAAAGAGGATTAAAAAATTCATTTATCAACTATATATTGACAAAAAGTGCAAAATTCACATGGTCAAAATAAGTTAAAACAGATCAGACACCCCGCGTGGGGAACAGAGAGTAGATGATCTAGCAATCTCTGTTCAATAAGCAGAGAGTAGTTACCCTACTAGCAATCTCTGCCTGATTACCCACGACCACCCCAAAAACTTTGCGGTCGCTATAGTGATCCAATTTAAGGAGGTTGTTTTTATTATACGTAAAGCTACCATGCTACTTTTAGTACCCAGATTTCTAGACATAGGAGCCAACCAAACACGTCTAGGAACAGAATATGCATTACAAGAAAACAAAAAATGACCCAACGTTTCCTTTCCTTGCCCACAGACTGGGCATAGAGCTGGACTTCCCTCTCTCCATTTTGCAGTTAGATTACACAGAGGTAGAGAGCCAGCCCTCATTTGGAAAAACAGTTTCCTATCCATGGGTTTCGTTATTAAATCCCAATAGATTTCATACATGGGGAAGAGCTTAGCTTCAAGAAAAATAACCGTCATAGACCCATGGTTGTTACTAAGAAGGCTCCTGTTTTCTACCTGTTCCCAGAAAAGATTTTTTATAAATTCCTTAGTTGGGAAGGACGACCCAGTTGGGTCACACCACAATTCAACTAACCCTAGTTCGCCTAATGCTGCTTTTAAAAATCTAAACCATTTGATTTTGTGAAATCGGTCTGCTTTGATGACATCAGCAAACCCAGCTGCATATTGTGACAACTCAGGGGTGGTCCAAATTCTACGCCAGTATAATATTGGACGTAATTTGCACATTACCGATATTTCTTTCCTACCGAGATCATATCTAAGAGGCAAAAGGGGACTACTCTGAGGGGTACCTGTGAGTTTACGAAGAAAATTATTTTCTGAGACCTGAAGGTCCATAAGATTTTCTTGACCCCACAGCTCAGCCCCATACAGGGCTGACCCCAAGGCCTTGGCCTCGTATATGATCAACGGAGGTTTGATTGGTTTTGTCAGAGATTTATAGTGCTCCTTAATGATGGTACCAGCCAGTTGTTTATGTCTTAAAACTGCGATGTTTATATGTTGGTTCCATCTGTTGTCATTTGAAATATGAATACCCAGGTAGGTAAAAGAATTTACTACTTCGAGGCAACGCCCACTCATGGTTATTTTAGATTTAAAATTTCTACATGGATTAAAAGCCATGAGCTTTGTTTTATCGGCGTTGACCTCCAGGCCGTGGTCGCTACAAAATTTGTCAAAAATTACCAAAGCCTTTTGGAGACCGCTGGGGGATTTTGATAAAATTAGGGTGTCGTCAGCAAACATTAAAATAGGGACTTTTGCACCTGCAAGGGAAGGGGCATCCACTGCCTGTGATTGCATGCGGGCAACGACTCCATTAATAAAAAGAGTAAAAAGCGTTGGTGCCATTGAGCAACCCTGACGGACGCCTCTGGCAACTGGAAAATCAATAGTATCGTTGCCATAGCCACCCCATTGAATTTTGGCATAAGTGCCCTCGTGGAGTCTCATAATCATCGTTAAAATAATCTTTGGGACCCCTAGAGCTGCAAGGACCTCCCACAATTTTGCCCTTGGCACCAGGTCGAATGCAGCCCGCAGGTCAACAAACGCTGCATAAAGGCTGCATCCTCCCAGTACCACGGTCCTCCATTGTATCAATTGAAAACGGAAGACCTGGTCCACAGTGCTAGTTGCCCTGCGGAACCCAGCCTGGAAGGGGGATAAAACATTCTGCTCCTCGGCCCAATCTAACAAATTGTTAATAATTACACGTCCAACAACTTTTTGTACTGTGTCAATTAAGCTAATTGGGCGGTAATTGCAAGGTTGGGCACGGTCTCCCTTTTTATAAACTGGAATAATAACAGCACCACACCATGATACCGGGATTTCTGCTCCCTTGGCAATATGATTCAATAGGAGACAGATATATTTGCTCCACCTGTCGGTGTCATTTAAAAAGACATCCGCAGGGACTCCGTCTATACCCGGTGCTCTGCCAGGGTGAACAGATTTCAGGGCAGACAGTACTTCACTTTGCACAAAGATGTCATCATCTGCATACAGGTACTCTGGACTTGCACTGTTAAAAAGTTGATCCCTGGAAGAGTACTGCTCACTGAAAAATTTAACCCACGCATCATGCGAGACGTTGTTATTGGGAGTTTCTGGAGGCCTATCATGACCCCATTTGACAATATGCCAGAAGAGTCTGGAATGTTCACGATCGCTTGCATCCTTTAACTTCAGCCAATATTCTTCGTCCCACTCTCTTTTAGCCCTTACAATACAATTTTTGTAGTGCTTCCTGGCTGAACGGATCTCGTCCAGGTTTTTACCTTTAATTGCAGCTCCTAGATTTAATCTAGCCGTCCTACAGGCAGAGTTATACCATTTTGCTGATTTGCAAGGGCAGGCCCTCTTGTTCACAGGTTTCACAAAGAAGCCTTTGACTTCCGTGAAAAGAATAGTATGTGCATTTATAATATCCTTATTACCCTGTGAACACCCGTCTACGTTCTCCAATGCCATGATTGCCTTGTCAGCCGCAGCACTTATTTTTACAAGGGTCTGTTCGTCTGCCTTAACACCTGCCCACCTTAACCTACGCATATTGTTAGATGGTATAATCGTTGGGGGCAGAAGTTCATCTGGGAGGTTGTGAATAGTTTCTTTAGGTGTCCACCATTTGTGTGAGACACATAAAGGATCATGATCGCTTTCTGGCCTGGCAATCACTATCATGTCATTAAGAGATGACCATAATGACGTACTACAAATGACATAATCGATACGACTTTTGTTACGCCCATTGTTAAAAGTCGTAGCAGGAACACGGTCTGATTTAGTTCGACCGTTCAGGGCTCGAAGCCCATGCTCAAGACACATTGCGTTCAAGCCTAATATGTCCGATGTCCAGCGAGTTATAGGTGGTAATTCTAATATGGGGATATTCCAAAGTTTATCTTCCTCTGCTCCAAGAGGAGAGTCGCCAGTGATAAGGGGTTCGAATGTGCGATTTAAATCGCCTGCAATTAGAATATTTTTACCTGCAGAATGAGTCTCAAGAAAGTTAAAAAGACTCAAAAGAACCTCTGATTTACCTTTGCTACCACCTCTAACATAGACATTATAAATGTCTATGGTGATGGATGCATCACTGGTCAATCTGATAAGCTGAATATCTTTATGGTCAAGCTCCACACATTTTACTATAGTTTTCAGAGACTGCCTGATCCATATGGTAAGGCCCCCCATTGGCCGACCTTTAGGGCCCTTAGTGGCAGGAACATAAAAATTTATATACCCCAGGGCAAAGATAGGGTCACATGCCCAAGTCTCTTGAAAGATACAAAGATCATATTTATTAATGAATCCCAACCAGTCAGCGCAATCCATCCTCGAACATAGTCCAGCTATGTTCCAGGACAGAAGCTTCCCTGAGCTAGGTATCTTAGGAGAACAAGGGTTTATAATAATTTCGTGACTCTCCGTACCACCGGAGTTCTGCACACTATTATTTTCATTGATGGGGGCTGCTAACTCCAGAGCGGAATTCCCCAAAGTACAATCTTTAACAACATTACCACCCCCTTCAACAATACCTCCGTCACAATCAGACAAAATCAAAGAATTGCTACTAAGTGGTTGTCAGTCGCAAGCATTTAGATTCGATAATGCAGAGAATCGATTTTCCAACCCCAATCCCCAATCCACTGAAGCAACATCCTTTCTCCCCCTCTTTGTCACAATGTTCCATTTAGTTCTTAGAATACTAGGATTTGGCCCGCTTCCCTTTCTTGGGTAAAAGAAGTCCAAAGTCAGTGGGACAATTGAGGTGGATCTCCGTTGTGGTGGGAAAATGTTGGGCAAAATGTTAGGTAAAACCCCTGGGTCGGAAAAATGTAGGACAACACACTCCCCCTTAAACTTTTTCGCTCTGTCCCCGATCCACTGTACCCTTCTCGCTTTAACAAGCTCTTCTGAAAGTTGTTGCTTACCCCAAGGAGAAATAACCATATTGTTTGTCAACCACGATAAGGACTTATTAATTAGGGAAGATGTTGTTTCCCTCTCATCGGGAGCCAATGGTGGTACGTTGGCAAGAACAAGTACTAATGGGGAAGCTTCTACTACAAGCTCGTAAGATCCTTTTCCCACAGCTTTGTCTTCAGTGTCGGGAGCTGGGATGAAAACATTAGAAACATCACCAGCCGGGTCGCACCTAGATACCAGTTGAGGATTTGGGACAGAATTAGAGACCAATCCGCTGCTATCAATGGTATGTGGTTTGCTTAGAATGTCCTTGATCTTGGTAGAAACATTTTCTGGGATCTTATCCATCTCACTCACAGTATCTTTTAATAGACCTTCTAATCGGTTAACCTCAGATGTTAACTTGTCTATTTTACTGACAAGAGGTTTGACCGCACCTTTAATTTTATTATCAATCAAAGACAATAATCTGATGAATTGGGCGTTAGAAAGTGTAAGAGAAGCCTCATTGGTCAGATCAAGCTCCTCTTCCTCTGAGTGTTTCCTAGGAGGGTTTGCTACTCTGTTCTTAGCTGATCTCAGACCCTCCCGTTTCCCTGCAACTAAGAGAGGAGCTGAGGGGGAAATCAAGGGTTCGCTACTATTAGTGATCTCTACCAAGGCCTCATCAATACTGCGGTCTACAATTCCAGCTACAATACCACTAGGCTGAATAATGCTGGTATCAGGAGCAGGATCAGGCATTACGCCGTTAGAACAGGTGTTAATCTGAAGACCAAAAGGATCATCTAAATCAATATCAGTAATGGAGGATTGGGTAGTCAGATCTATACCAAGAGAGGATCTCCTATCACTGTTGATTCTTTCGACAACCTGGACAAGATAGTTCTCAATAGAATTACTAGAAGTAACAGCCTTTTTGGCCGGCATGATAAAATATGAGCACAGCGTCTACAATGCACACTTGTGAGAATCACCAAAAAATGCCAGATGTAAAACACAACGTTCATGAACACCACGAGATAAGGGACCTGGCCCAACCCAACCTTGTCCGACCTCGGACGGCCTCAGACGGCCCGCCCTTTGCCCGGGCTTAACCCTGGCGCGTCCCGCGCGCGTCCTCGCGGGAGGAGGGACCTGCCTGGGCTTTATGCGCCGCCTGGCGCGCTGGTGGATGTCGTCGCCGCCTCCCCCTGGAGGCTGCTGGGAGGTTGAGTCCAACCGGCGGAGCCAAGCCCGGCCGGTCGGAGTTGCTGCAGAATGGCGGAGCCAAGCCCGGCCGCTGCACTATCAGGTGCGTGTCCTCACAAATCAGGGCGTCACTCGGGGAAATCCGGATGCTGGGAGCAGTGGGAGACAGGGGACTCGGCCCCTGCCTGGGCTTTATGCGCCGCCTGGCGCGCTGGTGGATGTCGTCGCCGCCTCCCCCTGGAGGCTGCTGGGAGGTTGAGTCCAACCGGCGGAGCCAAGCCCGGCCGGTCGGAGTTGCTGCAGAATGGCGGAGCCAAGCCCGGCCGCTGCACTATCAGGTGCGTGTCCTCACAAATCAGGGCGTCACTCGGGGAAATCCGGATGCTGGGAGCAGTGGGAGACAGGGGACTCGGCCCCTGCCTGGGCTTTATGCGCCGCCTGGCGCGCTGGTGGATGTCGTCGCCGCCTCCCCCTGGAGGCTGCTGGGAGGTTGAGTCCAACCGGCGGAGCCAAGCCCGGCCGGTCGGAGTTGCTGCAGAATGGCGGAGCCAAGCCCGGCCGCTGCACTATCAGGTGCGTGTCCTCACAAATCAGGGCGTCACTCGGGGAAATCCGGATGCTGGGAGCAGTGGGAGACAGGGGACTCGGCCCCTGCCTGGGCTTTATGCGCCGCCTGGCGCGCTGGTGGATGTCGTCGCCGCCTCCCCCTGGAGGCTGCTGGGAGGTTGAGTCCAACCGGCGGAGCCAGGCCCGGCCGGTCGGAGTTGCTGCAGAATGGCGGAGCCAAGCCCGGCCGCTGCACTATCAGGTGCGTGTCCTCACAAATCAGGGCGTCACTCGGGGAAATCCGGATGCTGGGAGCAGTGGGAGACAGGGGACTCGGCCCCTGCCTGGGCTTTATGCGCCGCCTGGCGCGCTGGTGGATGTCGTCGCCGCCTCCCCCTGGAGGCTGCTGGGAGGTTGAGTCCAACCGGCGGAGCCAAGCCCGGCCGGTCGGAGTTGCTGCAGAATGGCGGAGCCAAGCCCGGCCGCTGCACTATCAGGTGCGTGTCCTCACAAATCAGGGCGTCACTCGGGGAAATCCGGATGCTGGGAGCAGTGGGAGACATGGTCACCACCTACCTCATGTATTCACATTACTGGTAGAGTAACAAAACGTACCGCATGTTCTGGAACAGTCCCGTTTTTTTTGGGTTCAGTCTCAGCTAATTTCTTTAAATGTATACCATAATTTTTTTTAAGTGGTTGACCACCAAGCAAAGGGTGAGAGGGGTTTTCTTGTTCATCTGTACAGAGCTGGGTTGTAAAACGCTTTAAAAAAGCAGTTTTTGTGGTACATAAGATACTTTGTCTCAAAGTTATTTAACCCCTCTAATCCCACTTGTGTTTGTTTCTTTTGTTGGTGAGTGCTGCCAGGTGATTAATATTCGTCCCCATAGTTGCTACTCAATCCTTTACCCTACTTTTGTGTTTTACGGCACGTTCTGATTCTTTTGTTTCAAAAATCTGGTCTCTGTAACCAACTGGACCTGGTTCGACTGCACCTGCTGCACAATTGAAAGCAACACCCCTTTGTGCTCCCTTTCCTGTTTACAGACTCTGCTGGGACCCTCAGGACGCAGACCAGGGAACAGCTGTGTGTATATAGGTGGGCGCACATGGCCTTCAGCATTGCTTCCAGGGGTGACAGAGGGGGTGTGAGTGTAATTTCTGTACTTCAGGCCCTTTGGGACGTGTAAACGCTGTTACCATATAATTCTCCGGGTCTGTGAGTAACCCAACCCAGCAGCCTCAGGTTTCAGGAGTGCCCCTCCTACATCTGGCCGAAGTAGCAAACTCCCCATCCCTCTCCCTTTTCAGGAAGATGGCAATGCAGTGAGAGGCGTAGCTACCATTGGTGTACCAGTTGCAGTGCTACAGGGACGCAGATCCCTGAGACCTCCCTGAACTGTGATAAATGCTGTATTTACTACCTCATCAGTAGTCAAAGGGACCAATTTCCTTGCTTGCACCATGGCTTACGTTTCAAATCAATGCAGTGTGCACATGGGCCCTGGTGACGTCCCCTTTAAATTAAATATGGCGCCTTCTAAGGAAAGAACTTCGATGACTTCTTAGTCTTTGTTTTAAAGCAGTTTGGAGTTTACCCACGAACTGAAATTACACCATTTGCACAAACTATCTAATGTTTTTCTTGGCAACAGGGACAACGGATTTCTCCAGGATCCTATCTTGAGTTACAGGAAAAACTAGAACATTAACCATTAATCAAAAGTAACTTTTAATATTTGTTGCCTTGCCAGGCATGGCATTTTAATTAAACTGAGTTGACTTCTGCTACATCACTTAACAGGTCTCTGTCTGACAGAAACATTGAGAAAAGTCTGCGTAGCCGGGGGGGGGGGGGGGGGTTGTCTGTAGAGTGATTAATGGCGATCGGCCCTGTGCTCAGATCTTATGAGGCCTCGAAGGAGGCAACCTTTTCATGGTATGGTGTCTGTCGCGGTTACAGGTCTGCGGTGCTGTTCGAGAACTGCTATTCACAGGCATCCTTGAGCTGTAGATGCTTTCCAAATACAGGTCAAAATTAGCACATTTTCACAACATCTTCAAAATCGAAATTGTGAAATTTGACACTCAATTTTAATCGCAGGAAAAGAAATATTAAGAGTAAAAGTGGAAAGTCAAATGTATGAGCAGTGTAAAGAAGAAAGGGAAATCTGTGGGGTTGGATCGGGGTGAAGTTAAAGCTTCTCCCTTGCACCCTTGCTTCATCCCATGCAGAGGACCTCTTATCCCCACTCTTGGTTGTATATAGAGGAGGTCTATTCTGGCTGATGTCGAATCCCCAGTGCCCAGAACCTGGGCATAGAAATTAAGGCCTATTGGCCAGAGCGGTCGACCTCGAAGCTGGGGCACCGGGTTCGAATCTAGGCAGAGATGCTCAACATCCTGTGATTCTGGGCAAATCATGTAATTTCCCTGTGCCTAACCAAATGAATGTGTCTGTCTGTAACCTGGTGCACATGTAAAGCGCTCTGATGCCTTCGGGTCCAGTTCGCGCTATATAAAACTCCCCCCTGCCCCCCCCCCAAAAAAAACCCACCGAACCCAGGCCTTTGCAGAGGAACACACATGACTGAAACCTCACTAAGTAGTTTGTACAGGAGGTGGGCACTGGTTTACATATTGGGGGATCATGACTTATTTTTTGTCATTAGTATGTGAACCAGAGCAAGAGAGAGAAGGGCAAAAAGGGAGAAAGGTGGAGGAACAGAAAGATAACAGGGAAAATGGGAGAAAGCAGTGATGGTATACTGTCTCCAAGAGTGATGTAAAGACACAGGAAGGGTAAGGTGGTGAAAGAGAGGCATGAGGTGGGATCAAGGCCAGGGAGCTATGTCATTCTGCAGTGCTGGTGGAAGGCTCTTAAAAAAACTCGGGAATTCTGCAGTTTTTACCTTTTTACAAAGTAGTAGCCCACCTGCCCCCATTCAGAGCACTGCACCCCTCCCAAGACTTTGCAGGGTCATGGGTCCATATTCACTCATTCACTCTTCCAAGACCTGACCTTCCCTGTTGAGCTGCACTTGTTGTATACTATTCTGTAGAGATCCCCAAAAGAGCTGTGATTGAAGTGTATTTACTAGCAAGCAATAGGTGTGACCCTCTACATGCTACAAAACAAACAAGATGATGGACGGAATGTTGCACAATGGTAAAACATTCACCCCAGTCACAGATCCGGGTTTAATCCATCGTTATTTTGCTCACCAAGCCACTCCAGTTCAGATATGGCCATATGCAAATCAGTCTTGACCCTGTGCCTCATGGGAACAGTCCAGCCCGAACTGCCAAGCCATGTCTTCCCTGGACCAGAATCAAGCATCCTAGGACCGGTTTCTGGCTATCAGCCGTCTTCAGCCAGGATAGCTTGACTCCAGTGGCGCAGTGAGCACGGGACCCACGTCTGGGCATACCCTTCCCACATAGGGTGAACAGCAAAACAAACAAGATGATGGACGGTATGTTGCACAATGGCAAAACATTCACCCCCAGTCACAGATCTGGGTTTTATCTATCGTTATTTTGCTCACCAAGCCACCCCAGTTCAGACATGGCCATATGCAAATCAGTCTTGACCCGTGCCTCATGGGAACAGTCCAGCCCGAACTACCAAGCCATGTCTTCCCTGGACCAGAATCAAGCATCCTAGGACTGGTTTCTGGCTATCAGCCGTCTTCAGCCAGGATAGCTTGACTCCAGTGGCGCAGTGAGCACTCTACAAGCTACACTCACTCCTACAGACAATATGCTTGATGTGCAATGGCAAACCTAGGCAGAGGCTCCTCAGGCTTTAGGGGAACTCTAGTCAGGAATGGACAAGAATGGCCATCACGTCCAATGAGCTGTTACTTCTGAAGGTCTTTGCCCAATAGAAAAAGATGTACCTAACATCCTCTTCCAACCATTTCTAACCATAGTCTAGGATCTCAGAATTGGGTTTGGCTTCCTTGAGTCAAGCCATGCCACGTCTGTGTGGCTTACAAACCTCTGCAGATTTAGGACTTGATTTCCTGTGAGCGTGTGGTGCCAGTAACACGTGTTTAAGGGTGAGATGTATAGGCATGGCATGACCGCCATGTTTGCAGGGCTCTACCGTTGGATGATATAAATGGAATAGGCGAGCAGTCGAAGAGTTTCACAGGCAGAGATCAACTAGTTATGTTATGTTATGTTATGTTATGTTATATGCAATTTTTAAAGCGCTCGTACGCCCGTGTGCTTCATGGCGCTGTCGGGATGAAGATGATACAGGTTGCTGTGAAAACTACTATAAATAGGCTTGCTCAAACAGCCAGGTCTTCAAGGCATGTCTAAACGTGAGCAGATCTTTACTATGTCTGAGTGGTAGAGGTAACGAATTCCAGAGGGTGGCAGCGAGGTGATGAAAGCAGCTGCCCCCTTGTCGTTTCCTTTTAAATCGAGACACCACCACTAGTGTTTTCTGGGCAGATCGGAGATGTCGTGTGGGGACATATTTTGTCACTAGATTTTTAATAAAAATTGGTCCACAGTTGTTTAAGGCTCTGAAGGTTATACAGCAGGTTTTAAAAGCTATTCTCTGGGCCACAGGTAACCAGTGTAGCTCCTTCATGCCTGATTTAATTGAGTGTCTCTTGGGTTGTTTAGTTATGAGTCTGGCTGCTTGGTTCTGGACCAATTGGAGTCTTCTCAAGAGTCCCAATGGTAAGCCTAAATAAATGCTGTTTGAAAAATCTAGACGGGACAGCACCAGGGCTATAGTGACTTGAATGAGGGCAGAATGTGTGAGAAACTGAGCAATTTTTTTTATTTTACGGAGCTGAAAAAAACTTGCTGACACCACTGCCTGAGAGTGCAGCGACAGATCTGATCTTAAAGTGACCCCCAAGCTTTTTACTGAGGCAGAGCTGACAGGAGGAGTTCCCATATCAGTGGGCCAGAAATGGGGGCCCCAGCTGGGTTCGCTTTTCCCGGGCAAGAGTAGTTCCGTCTTGTAAAATGTTATGCCACCCACACTGCCCATGAAATGACTTAATAGTCACTGATTTGTCTGACTATGCACTTCTGGTCCCTTTTGCTATTAATTGTTTTTAGGAACACCAGCATCTTTATGCCTATATTTATTGCATATGTAATTGCCACACTTGTTTTGCAAATGCATCAAGGCCACACCAGTGGTTGAATGCGAGCTGCGCAGATACCTATATCTAGACATACGACCAGGACCACTGGAATTTGGCAATTTTGTGGCCGCTGTTTTCGCAGCATAATTTTGGATTTACTGCAGTTGTGACATAATACACCATCTGCTGCATGATTTGTAGATTTCATCAAAAATTTGCCTTTACTTGCCACATAATTTACGGACCACTGCTACGTAAGTTGTTCTCCCATTGCCTCATAATTTCAGTGGTCATGTATATTACTCTATGGAGGAAATACTTGTTTTGTTTATTTTCCTGGCATATGGTTTCAGTGCTCATTTATGTACCCACATTATCTGAGAGCTGCTTCTGAGGTAGTTTTGCCTGAACTGTGACTTTCCTTGCAAACTCATTAATGAATTACAGCAGGATAATGGCGATGAAGATACAAGTTGGTTAACAATCTGATCACAAAGGGTAGTTCACATATGAAGGACTGAAAACAATTGTGCTCTAGGTTTAGTGCCTTACGTTCTGTCCTGTGGGTTCAAGATTCATCAGTTTTGCTAGAAGTCCCGGACACTACCCCAGTCCTTGGGTATTGAGCCAGCTCCAAAGGTTTTGTCAGGCTAAAGGCCTGGGGACTGACACCAAAGCTCTGACATGGCCTGCTGTGGGTATCAGAGGTTATTCTGTTCACTCATAGGTGGGGTGGTGGCCGGGCACCATTTATACGTGCTGCTAAAGGGAGCTTTCCATCTATGCAGAAGACATTTTATTAATAAATAACTGTAAAAAATGAAAGCCCTGCCATCTAACTTCCTTCCAGCTCCATGTTTTAGTCAGTTGGATGTGCCAGTGCTTGATATCAACTGGTCTCTCTAACAGCTGAAGCAGGTTTCTGTCATTTCTGAGTTTTACAAAGAGTCTTCCCTTCACTTGCCTTTACCTTTTCGCAGAAGATTTGGCAGTTAATGCTTTTGTTCAATCCTAAACAGACTTTGCCCACTTGGTCGGTATTCCCTGGAAGAGCATAGCCAAACTTCAGCATGTTCAAAACTATGCGGCAAAGCCTCCTCCTTGTTGGAAGATATTTGGGCGTAGGATGGAATTAACGTATGGAATTCTGCTCTGCCTGATCACGGGTGGGCCCGTTTCACCACACCTGTTATTCCCAAGTGCTCAGAGCAGGAGATAAATGTAGGGGTTAACTCCCACTGAGTTTGGTTGAGCCATTAAGACTTAAATTCTAGATCACATTGATTTGTAAATGGAAACCATGGACTGTAATATAGTGTCCTTGACGACACAAGGGTTTACCAGCATGTCGTTTTTCATGCAGAATTCTCACGTTTTCCCAGCTCCGTGTGTGAATAGTTCATACAATCCTGGTTTTTGTTTTGTGTCCTGGGATTGTAGTCCTGGTTTTATAGAGGGATAAAATCGTTGACAGGTAACAAAAATGGAAGCAGAAACCTCGGGTGGCTGAGCTACTCATGCATGGAGCTTGGAAACTTGGATCTCTGTTGACGTTGGTTGGGCGTAAATGACATATATTTGAGGACTCTCTATACATGTCAGAATTCATTGTCTGAATAATGCCATTTTTTGTTTGCTATTAAGGCTACTAGATGAATCCATGTGATCAGGCACTCCATCTTTCCAGCCTTGTCCTTTCCTTAGTGTCTTGATGTATTCTGGGTCTTGTATTTCTGGTTCATTTCACCATAACTAATTGTACTAACGCACGAAAGCAAAAGACTAGAACCCCTCTGTCACTGCTGACACTGTCACCTGGTAACTTAAGAGCTCCCAAGTTTCCCAGGTCCATGCTTGATTTGCTACTCCAGTCCAGGCTTGTTTCTTTAATTTTGGGACTTGTAGTCCTCTGTTATTATGGAGTGAACACACAAAGTCCCAGAATTCAAATAAAAACCTGGACTGGAAGAACATATCACACATGGACCTGGGAAACTTGGCAGGGCTGTAACCCTAATAGTTATGCCTGTATATGTGGTGCTAGTCAGTGTCACATGTGACGTATTACACGCTGTATATGGTACTAATTCCATCTGAGCTACTGAAGAGACACACGCCTGACGTGTTTTTCGGTCATTCCTCCAGCTCTCTGCTGCCGCGACCATCTCCAGAGAGACATGAATAAATGATGCTCTCTTGGCTAGAACTCATGTGAGTAATTACCTTGGAGTGGGCCTAATTTTGCGCACTCTTCCATTGATATTTACATAAAATTGATGCAAGAGGGGGAGGATTTGCATTTTGATTGGTTGGGGCTAAGAAAAGGCAGAATTGGACTTTTTGACTCCTGTGGACTGACATGTTTCCCAATCACCTTCTCATTACCAGCAGCTAGGGGGTGCTGACATGTTCTGGCTCATGTGAGATTCATTGAGGTCTGGCTCAGGCCTCATGTGTGCGCTGTGGCTCCAACCAGGCATTCATGCATGAAACTCCATTACTGTCGGCTTAGAGGGGTAAAGGAGCACATTTGAGATTTAAACACATCTGTTGGTCTACCGCTCCAGCCTTTTCATCCTCACACCCGCTCTGTGTCCCATTGAAAGCCCTGGTGGCTGCACTGCTCTCAAGTTTCCCAGGCCTGTGCAGTGAGTAGCTCATTCCTTCCAAGTTGTTTTCATTTTGGAGCTTGTAGTCCTGATGTTATCATTTGAGAGACAGGACTACAAACCCCAGAATAAGGGCAGACGATTGGCCTGGGTGTAGGGTGACCAGACGTCCCGGTTTTGCCCGGACAGTCAAGGATTTTGAAGGACTGTCCAGCGTCACGACACTTTTGTCTAAAACAAAGAAATGTCCTGTTTTTTAAAGGAGGGTTGGGTGATCAGCACATTAATCATAGTGTGGTGCAGGCGCCCTCTTAGAAACTGGGACAAGAGTTCCCTTATATATACTCTCTTGCTGTGCTGCGTCGCCTCATTCAACCAAAGACAGCAGGATTTAATGAGCAGTGAATCAGGGCTGCAGAGCCCATGGTCAAGGTCGGGCCCACCAGCAGCCGGACCCTAGAGCTCTTGCCAAAATGGGGAGGGATGGTTAAAAAACAAATATGCACACACACACACATATCACCAGAAGATCCCAGTGTTACCAACAAAGACAAATCTCACGGGCACAGACTCCTAATGCAGTGGATTTATTCCAATATTACATGGTCCAAATGACGCGTTTCGGCTGCTGACCTGCGGCATTGATAAACAACAATATTTATTTATTTTTTTATTTTTTATTTTCACCATCCCTCCCTGTGTGTGTGTATATATATATAATATATATGATGCCTTGCGACCAAATATGACATTTAGTCTCTTTTCTATGTCTCGTCCCGGTTTTTCATTCTGAAACTCTGGTCACCCTACCTGGGTGAGCTGGGTCCAGAGCGCCAATGTTCAGCGGGGGCACAGAACTGAATGCATTAAAATCCTTCAGACAGCAGCATCCCTCTTGTTTGACATTTATTTTTCAGACTAAAATGCTTTAAATCCTTTTTTACTTGCTCCAGGCACCATTGTACACCCTATCCTTCCCCTCCCCCATCTCATTCTCAACCCTGTTGTCGACTAACCTATCCACCACTCAAATTACTTTCATATTTCACTGTACTAACTCAACACTAATCCATTATGGGTTCCGGAGTAGCGTGCTACTCGCCGAAAAAGTGTTTTGACGCCTCGTCAGGGGTAGCAAGCGCTATGTAAATGCAATTACAATACAATGCATACCAACACCACCATTCGCACCACAAACAACTTGGCACTAGCGTGGTCCAGCTACGCCATCAGCAAATCAGAACATTTGGGGGAGATGTCCAGAAGTTTGTGCTCAGAGATGAGTTACTGCTTTGATGTGTGAATGACCTGTAAACACAAAATGGCCCCGCCTACTTTACTTCGTTCACCAGCTGCAGGAAGGGTGCCAAGTTTCTTATTGCCCAGGGCGCTAGCTGAGTAAGGGACGGCTCTACACAGAATGCCAAACTAAAAACACCTCACAGGATGAACTACCCGCACTTGTGTCTTCAAAAGCACTAACTACACATTGGGCGTGATCAAAAGCTCACTTCCGACGGGACACGCTCTTAGCGCTACAGTCCTGGTTCATTTAAGCGCTAAGTGTGTTTCTCTTGTCAGATGGCTCCCCGTGGCCCCTTCAATCGTTTCAACATGGGGCGGTCCAGGCCCTTGGCGCGTGGGTTCAGCGCCTTCAAAGGGCACGAAAACGCTTCATTTTCCTAATAACGGAAACTTTAAAATTATTGTTGAGAAGTGTAACACGGAGCCTATTATTAGGGCGTTTTTTCCCCTCGTGTCATTTGAATGTGGAAAAATATGAACAAAAACTGCTTCTGTATTCATGTGAGAGGGTCGTTTGCTTCGACACTGCTTTGATCACAACATGCAGTGGTTGTTCGACCTGCTTCCATTTCGCCCTCCTCTCACTTGAATTTTCATCTGCAGTTCTGTCTGTTGGGCAAGGTGTGAGAACCCCCGAAGCGCCAATCCGATTAACTGTTCTATTTAAGCAAAACTCTTTCCTGAGTGCGTCACAACTGTAAGCACTGCACCACTTGTCAAAATGCCTCTGTGGTTTACTTAACGTTTATTTATTTAGAGCGAGACCTCAGATGGCGACGTCGCTTCTGCTTGTAAAAGGGAGTTTACATGTATTACAGGGCATGCTTTCTGTGCCAACCAGTTGTTAAAACAATATATTTCACCTTCCAGAGAGGCAGCTCAACCTGCTAAATAAATGTTAACAACTCATGCCCATGAAAGTAAAGTGGATAGGCCTCGGTTTGGGCTGTTTATAAAGAACTGTTTTTGCACCAGGTAGTCTACATGGTCAGGTCTTTGCCAGGATAGCTCAGTGAGTTGAGCGCTTTCCGCTAAACATACAGTGCTCTGCTGCTCAAAAGTGCAAGCAGATCATGGCAAGGTCAGCTCAGACTAACATCCTTCCACATTGCTAAATTCAATACCATTGAAGGCCAGTACGACCCGTTCCACCTCTCCCCTGTCACTTTCTGCCCAATGTAAACATTTGTGGGCAACCAAAGGCAGCCGTGGTCATCCCCACTACTGGGTCTGAACCAAATTTTGACATATCTAAGAATTATTAAAGATTGAGGGCTGTCAGTATAGTGCTGACTGAGGAATAGTCAAATTGAGATCACCCTCCCTGCTTGCTTACCTCTTTCCAACAAGAACTGTTGGAAGAATGAACAAGCAGCCATGAAATGAGATGCATTTGAATTTTTAAATCAATTTCTGCATCGCAGAGGCTCCTGAGACGGGCGGGCTCCAGAGACCCTTTCTTGCTCGGGCCCTGCTTCCCTGTCGAAGTGGAAAGTAATGAGCTGTCGGCCCTTTAAGAATGTCTGAAATGAAGGGAATATCAGCAAAGTACAGCAGTGATTGTCCCCGGGGGCTTGCCGTACCCAACCCACAACTCCTCAAGTAGAAGCCACCACAGCCACGTCATTTAAATCTTGAGGAAATTGGCATGATTCAGGATAGTGCCTCACAAGGGCTGACAAAATTGTGTCCAAGTCAAGATATCTGTTTCTCGATTGCTTTTTTTCGGTATGGACAGGGCCTTGTAAGGTAAAAGTGAAGTCGAACCCAAGTAGTGCTGCCCAGATCTCTAATTAACAGGTAGCCTAGGCAACCATCAAAACCACAAATTGGTTCCTATTTCATATTGCATTGATAAATGCAGTGACGTTTGATGGGGAGTCTGTTTCTGGTTTAAGTTTTCCCTCTCAGGTTATGGCTGTAAGTGATTTATTTCACAGAACTTGACACCGAAGAAGTCTGTCATAAATGATCAGCATGCCGTATTTAAAGGAATATTTCAGAAACGGCAAATATGTTATCTGGATGGAACAAAACATACGTCTGCAATGTAAAGCGAGTATGCTTTCATGCGTCACCCCATTTCTGCCCACTGAGCCTGATCATGTCCTAAATATATTAAAATGTCTTACATTTTACAGATGTATTGGCCCATTGAGTGTCGATTCTCTCTTATTCACTCCAATAGGGTAATATTTTTTAGACAGAATTTAGGTCATGATATTTTTGTCTGATTGTATTCTGACAATCATATTCTGGAGAGCGAGGTTCAGGACATTACCCCATAAGAGATACCACACTTTCTTCTGTTACCTTCACCCCGCGTGTGTAAATGCCTTTCAGACAAGTGTTAGCAAAGGCAGTAGGTCTCTCCTTGTTTTCATATTGGCTTTGCCATTTTTTTACAGCTGAGGCCTTGTTGCATCGGCAAACAGCAGAATGCTTTCCTGAGAATGCAAAAAGAGGGGAAAAAAGGATGCACTGATGACGCCACACAAGTCATTGTGTAGTTGTGCACATGCTTGATGAAGTGGAATGACACAGCTGCCATTTTCATTTTATTATATGTTCCAAAATGACATGGTGGATGCCACTTAGATAGGTAGTAAACAAATGTAAGTTTATTTGTTCAAAATCTTTTATAGAGAGCTGAGCAGGCTGGCTGAGCAGATGGCACCTGCAAGACCCTCCCCCCAAAAAAATGTAAAAATGACCGTGATCGGTCAGATATTAACTGGGGTGCAGATGGAGGGCAGTGATAGGTAAGCAGCAGGGAATGGGCGAGGGGAAAGGGAGCAATGGAGATACCCAACCCCACTCTGTGACGAGGTATCAGTGATTGACACTCAGGTCTGGGCACGTCAGGGCTTAAAACTGAAGCCCCCTGGTCTGTGGCAATCTGTGATGCTCCTCCTCGTCACGAGGGGGAGGGCCTCGGGCACTTTTGCCAGACTGAGGAGGTCACGCCCATAGGTCAGTGAAATCAGGAGCCTGGCAAAGTTCAGCTCAGGCAGCCAGGTGGAGCCTGCTCATTTAGCGCATGTCTGACCTGAACTAGAAGGGTGTCTGTCAGACTGACCTTTGTTCAGCATGACAGGCACTGTTTATTGGGGAAAAAGGTGAGAGCCTGGTCCCTCTGCCTGTATGAACGGGTGCGGCTACGATTGAGAGCTCCGAAGTTTGAGGTTGAAGGCAGTGCAGGTTTCCCCACAGTGCCTGTCAATAGTTCAGAATGGTGTTCAGAATACAGGAAAACACACAAGATGATGGACGGAATGTTGCACAATGGCAAAACATTCACCCCCAGTCACAGATCTGGGTTTAATCCATCGTTATTTTGCTCACCAAGCCACCCCAGTTCAGACATGGCCATATGCAAATCAGTCTTTACCCTGTGCCTCATGGGAACAGTCCAGACCGAACTGCCAAGCCATGTCTTCCCTGGACCGGGTCATCCAAAGCTTGGCCTCCCTGCAGAGCACAAAGAGCAATGATCACCTATTCCAGTTTCAATTGTGAGTCTGTGCAAATGAGTGTGAAGGAGGACTGGGACAGAGTCGACAAAATATTGACAAGGGGGTGGTAAAGTGAAGGAGATGCAAGAAGCGCATTCAGGAGTGAATGGAAAGAGGGCGCTGATCGGAAAGAGCTGAGATGTAAAATATGCATATGGACGAGATAGGTAGAGAAAAAGAGTGCACACGTCAAACAAAGAGTGAACAAGACAGGAGTGACTGAGACACTCTCAGGACCACTACCCCTTCCACGGGCCTCAGTAATGTTTAATGCACAGGAACATAATTCCAATAATAATTATTTACACCAAAATCAAGGCTGTTACTTATTTATCTTAAACCGCTAACAACCATTGACAAAGCCAATAGTCCTGGCTGGATTTAGGTGTATATCAGTTGAATGTGATATATCTGGGTGTAATAACAGTAAGCTCAAATAGGCACAGAAATGTAGGTCACATGTTTAATCCAAGCCTACATGAGCACGTCACTTTTGGAGACCCCCCACCTTTTTCATCCCAGTTAAATCCTGTCCTTCCATTTCCTGATGTAAATATTTCCCTCCTGTAACCCCATTTTCAGACAGCCATTGGCAGGCTTGCTTTCTTCCTGTGGTGTCCTAGATTTGAATGGTATTTTGTTTTCCGTATTTTCCACCACCCACCAAACAACGCTTTTATAGTTCCGTAGGTGCTTGTTTGGCTGGAGTGAATGAGGAGGCAGGCCGCCATCTGTTTTAAGCCTAATAAAAGAAAATTAAAATGTGAGAACATAAAAACAAAAAAAATGGGGTTGGATGTGAGCTAGGCCATGCCATACCCTGCTGTGCAGAATCAATTAATGTCAACAGAGGCCCACCTGCCCCACTGCAATAGAGGTAAAAATAATGCTGATGACTACACAGAACGTCTTGATGAGGTATAATGTACTGCAAGAGCTCGCGGAGTGTTGTGCTGACGTAAAGCAGCGTGCGTGTGTAGAGCTGCCCAGGGAGTCTCCTGCTGCCAGAGAGCGTCGGTGTTTCAAGGATTATTGTATTACAGTCTGAGAGACGGGACTTTTAAAAGAGCCTGTTTAGTTTTTCCCTTCACCCTCACTCCCATGAACACTTATGAGTCACGCTAAACTCAGGTGCCTCTAAAAAATCAACACTAACCAGACAAGCAAGCAGCAAGAGCCCAAAATACTTTACTTCAAAGGCCCAGTTCTTTAAACTCGTTCTAGAACCTTCTGTTCTCTCCTTCATGAGCCCCCTGCAGTTTATCATTTGAGTCGAGGGACCCGAAAAGGCAAAGCGTGCTCCGGAAGGTGTCCAGTTGTACAGCCGAGCTCTTGCTTAGATTAATCGCCGCCATGTTCTCTGCAGTGCCATGTGGGAACAACCTCCGCCTGTCAGCATGGGCAAGAAACATGGCTGTAGCAGTCAGTTATGTTAAAGCAGTCATTCGATGTCACATGGTGAAGCCTTCTCTGTAACAGGTCAGGGCTTCTTTCTTTGAGTCTGGTTCTTGAAGGATGAAGGGGCAGATTTATGAAGGCCTTGCGCCTCCTTGCGCCGCAATTGCGTCACTTAATGTGACGCAACGGCGGCGCAAACAATGCGCCCTATTTACAACGTGACGCATCTAGGATATGCGTCACGTTGGAAAGCACTGCGCCATAAGGAGGCGTTCCTGCGCAGGGGGGGGGCGTTCTAGCGCAGGAACGCCTCCTACAAGTGGCTGAGTGAAATCAATGAGATTTCACTCAGTCACTTTCTACGTCAATTCCTTACGCCTGCTTGAAGCAGGCGTAAGGGTGACGCACAATGCATTGAAAAGGTGGCCCCTCTGCATTGCAGGAGTCATGTCGCACTTGCGACATGACTCCTGCAATGTGCCGCCCGTACGCCAAGAGATGCGTCACGCATCCTCACTGCCTTGCACCATGGTGCGCCGCATCATAAATGTGGTGCACCATGGGTGGCGGAGCAGTGGCGCACTGTGGCGCACATTAACTGGCGCATCCCTGGGGATGCGCCAGTTAACATAAATCTGCCCCTTAGTAATTAAGGAACATATAAAAAAAAATCGAAATGGAAATATCAAAACAGGTATTCTGCTAACAGGTAATGATGTTTACCTTTTGGCACATAACATGCGAATTAAGGAGCATATTTACTAGAAAGTCACACAGCAAGTCACCTTGTTGCTGTTACACCGTATTCTTTTAAATACAGCGCATCCCTGCTTATTGCAGGGATGCTCTGTATTTAAAAGAATACGGTGCATTCCTGCCTTAGTCGCTGAGCTGTCGCCATTTTGGCTGCGCAGCACCAACGCAAGCACCCTGAGGCATATTTCTCTTTTTATGTGAAATAAAGACATTTCTCCTCTTTACTCCTCCACTGAGAAGGCATATCTTTTTTGCACATTCCCAAGTTTACAAGGTCTTGTAAATCTGGGATAGCGTCACAATCCACGGGAGTTGCATGGGAACACCTACGCAATGCCCATGGAACTCCTTCCCAGGGCAGGGTAACGTAAAGCAGCAATTTGCGCTGCGTTGCGTTACTTCTGTTTATGAAGCAACTCAAGACTACACACGGTGGCCTTGCATGGAATTAAAGCTCCACAAAAAGTGCAGCTATTGAAAGTGTTAGGGTTGAGGTGGAATGAAAAAGGTTTGAAAGCCCACTCTGGAAACAGCACCACACAGGTTAGTTGAGGCGCACTGGATTTTGGAAAATAAATGAATTTAGAATTGAGGAGAACTAGGAAAGTCAATATTTGACTCCGCATCAAGAACAGATGTGATTTAGGCCAGGTTTGCGGAATATGGGTTAAAATAAAGCAAATCTCTACTGAGGTGCACTGTCACTGCTGTTTCTGGCCAAGTATCAGCAAGGGAAGTGTGAGGAGGCACTATGTAGGAGCATGAACCCAAATATATGTAGATTTAGTAAGGAGATCAGAATTGTTGATGATCAGGACTGAGGTGCTTTGACAGAGCAGCTTGTTGTTTGGCACTGATATTAGAAGAGGCCTGGTCTGGTTTTAGCGGAATCAGCAAAAACTGTCAGTGGGTCTTGTGTGGGGGCACAGCAGCTTGTGTTTGTGCGACTGGATGTGTATGTTTTCAAGTATGTGTTTGTTTGCAAGTGCGCGCACACATGCACGTGCCAGCAGGTGTGTGTGAGAGAGATTGTAGGCTACAGCAGTGAAACCACAGGTGCTGCAGCCTAGGTCTGCGGTAAACCCGTAGGGCAGCTGATTGCAGCCAGTAAGGTGCAGGCCTGGGTTAAGTCCCGCCCCTGGTGTGCGCAGCTGCACGCCGAGGCCTTGGGGCCGGCAGAGCGCTTGTCTGCACCACAGGATGTCTGCCTCTTGCCAGGGCTATTAGTCCTTCGACTTCACGAGCACTTACGAATTACAAAGCACACTCAACTGAAAATAAATACAGAAATGCATTTTCTCGAGCTCTGTTTTTCATTATAAAGCACTAGGGAACGTTTAGCCAATTGGTTCGCCCAATTACCTCTTCAATACATCTTCCTCCACACCCATACCTCACGCGGCCTGGAGCAGTCAAGGACGTGGCTCTCCAAGCTGTGGTTGGAAAGAGCTTATTGTTTTGTTTATCTTTTTTGCGTGTGCAATAGGCTATGCCTGGCGTGAAGCCCCTCCTGATTTTGGTGACAAGCCCAAGTGTGTGCTTAGCTAAGGGTGCTTTCCTCTGCACTTGTTTACTGTACTTAGTTTAGTCTTTCTTTGCTGTCTACTCTTCTGTGGGTGATTTGGTTGGTTCCCTCCATTGCCTCACGTCGTCGTGTACTGCTTTTTAGGTATATAGGTCTGAATACTAGATTCCAGCTCTCTCCCATTTAACGGTTTTATATCTATTGTATGGCTCTGAGTCATTTCTACTAGTCGCTGTTCGCATTGTATATGTTACTCACATGAAGATGGACCACCTCAAATGCTGCCTTAAAAAGATAAGCAATCCGAAGTCGCATTTGCTTTATAGGAGCAAATACTCTTATAACCTTGCATTCCTATTTCCATTCTCGGCCTCAGAACTGTCTAGAACATCTTATTTATCCACAGATAGTTCATCCAATCTCTTTTTAAGCCCCCAAGACCCGTCTCTCCTGCCTCACAGTGCACAGGTGAGGTGACAGACAGGAGCGGGAACCACAAATAATGTGAATGGCTAGATCTGCTGGGCTTTTTGGGTGTTGGTCATCACGAATGAGTAGCAAATTGCCTCCAGCCTTGTATATTATCGTAGAGTTCCACGTTAGTTTTCAATGATGGGCTACGTTATATATATATATATATATATATATATATATATATATATATATATATATATATATATATATATATATATATATATATATATATATATATATATATATATATATATATATATATATATATATATATATATATATATATATATATATATATATATATATATATATATATATATATATATATATCTGGCAGAGTATTTAATATACAGCTTGTTTAAGTAACACCGAGAACCACGTCAACCCCAGAAGTGTCCCGAATGTGCTTCTCGAGTTCACCTTCAAAGAATCGACAATCAGAAAAAGGCCTGACCGGGAATCAGAAGATGGTGTAGGAAATAGGTTCACTAGGGTGTGTTAGAGAGTTTCTCCACTTAAGTACAGTCACAAAGAGACTTTACCGTTCCTGGAAGTGAGATGCTAGAAGGGGTTAAATGACCTTTAGCTAGCACATAAGAGGGACATCGAGCAGCCATTTTGCGTGGTGTAAATGGGTCCGCCACAGAAGGGAACCACACCAGACTTGCCAGCACTCCTAATTTTGTCACAAGATTGAAATTTTTCGGGGCAAATTGACATAAGCTCTAGATTTTATGCCTTGCAGATATTACTTAATGACCTCACTATCCTCTTTAAGTCCTTTTATTTGGCGGACTGAAGTAGACGTTGCAATTTAAGGGATTCCCGTCCCTTATTTTCTTGATTTCACCCGCTTGAACCATGACTTGCAGAGTAGGAATGTGCTGAATCGGTTGACATCAATGTTTCCCAGGTGGCAAGAGCCCACCAAGCCCATGAGGTCTATAACAAAAGACAAGCTTCTGGTGGGCTACATGGGTCTGGACCCACTTTTCCAGAGCATTCCTGCATTGAGCCAAACATCATCGAGAGGCTTGTGACACCCATAAAGACTGCATTCTCCCTGCCTCCCTTGTGGGAAAACCTAAGATAGGAAGTCGCACAAGTGACGTCCGTGCCTCAAGAGGCCAGTTTGGCAGACAGTACACGGCTCATGGGACACATCATGAGAGGAAGTGACATTTCCAGCGAGGACACACATTAAAAGTGCTTTTTACACTTGCGTTGTCCTTTAAAAACAGACTGTTGAATTATAGCTTTAAACTAAAGCAATAAAATGTAAGCACTATTCTACTTTTTTGTGTGATTTTTTCCCCACATTCCTGTGACAATGTCTCCCATGTGCTCAGAGGGCAGTAACTACCCTGTCATGGAAGAATGAAGAATGGATGCAAAGCCAGGTATAGAGTGTGTTATGGATGGCTTTTAAAATCTCAATAGTGCTGGAAAAATCACAAACACTGCTCAGGTGTTACGATAAGAACTTTCTGTATTGTAAACATTAGCAGAAGCTTCCATTAAATGTTCTAATAGAAAATCATGATTTGCCGGACAGTGTAGACACTAAGAATGACCAATAGTAGAATTACGTAATTTAGTGGTAGGTGGTGTTCCAAATCCAACCTCGGATTGCTACTCAACCCTGGTGATTTAATGAACCTGCTAGTCATTGCTTTAGAGTCTGCTATTTTTAGACCTATGCAATTTGTGCTTGTATCAAAGGTCGCGTGATGAGACTCCCTTTAATGTAATCAGGGGTTTAAACAGTGCGATACATCACTTCTGCTACTGCTATACTTTTGGTTTTTGGTGAAGTGAAACCACTGAGTGGGATGATATTCCAAGGCCTGAAGCTCTACCAGTGACTGAAGCTTTCATTAACTAGCTAGTGTAGCCATAGGTACTAGAGGGACTTAAGTACCATTCACTATTAAAAGTGGTCTCCGAGGAACCCTTAAAAGGCGTAGCACTAAAGGATTAAAATCTTTCGTCAGGCTTTGACTTGAATTTTCTGCTTACTTGGCCATTTGGCTAGTCGCACTTGGTTACTGACTACTACGGTTCAAGCTCCTTGCAGTCAAGGCTGATTGTGTTTCCACACTTTGTATTAAAAACTGATTTTTTATCAGCGTTGAGCAAAGAGCCAGATCACCAGCATTCTTTCTTTTTCTAGTCTAAACACAGTAGCCAACAGAAATATCCACATCATTGAGTGTATTCAAGATCTTTTAAATGGGGCATAATTTATAGAATAAGGCCACCCCAGACTTGACTAATAAAGGCTATGAAGGGTCAGTGAGGGACTCTCAGGTTAAAGGGAAGAATGTTGCAGGATCCTTTGGCTCTCACAGTCATTTTTATGTACACGTTGAGCTTGGTTGCCTGGTTTATTTATTTATTTATTTATTTATTTATTCTTTTTAGTGCACTTCAAAGACCTCATGGTCCTATTTCCCTCTCCTCTGACACCTTTTTAATTCTGATTGCAGATCATTTTAGCTGTCTGGGGCTTTCATTTGTTCTTCAAGGCGTGCCTTTGCTTGTATGAGCTTTCTGTCCTGGCCATAGCATTTCTTGGATGGCTCTATAATCCCATCTATGGCCGCATTAGGTTTTGGTGGCCAGGTATCAAGTGGTCCCTCTGATAGACTGAAGCCATTGTGTGCTTTCTGATATATTTATGTTAATTGACAGTTTCTTTTTTTTTGTTTAGGAGGTTCCTGCTGTTAGGGTGACTCAATATGAACATACAGTTCTGTCTATTCACTAATCAACCTTGCATGTTAATTTGGTTTACTTTGTTGTTCTGATAGCATTTTGTTGGAGTTACATGTTTTTTTGTTATTTAGGTAAATACATGCTTTCACATAGGCTTGATTAAAGATACATCCCAAATACAGGCCATTTGTCAGTAGCATCTGCCATGGAGTTTTTGTTGTTGTTGCTTGTTATACCATTTATGTCCAACAATTACGCCAGAAACATCATCTTCTGACTCCATTTCATAATACTCTTCTTTGAGGACACAGCTTAATTCTGTGAAGGTAATCTGGTTAGCAAAGCCACTCCAACTCGAATAATAATAGTAACTCTAGAGTCCTTATTTTTGTAGCCCAAGATGTTGCTTCATTATGGTATTTTATTTCGAGGGCATGTAAGGGCAACACACTCAGTGGCCCTGCTATTACAAAACACATCCTCCCCCAAAAAATTCAGACCTGTCCGCCTACAAGTGCTTTTTCTATAGCTTATGCTGAGCTCTTGAACATAAGTGCTTAATTTGTAAAAGTAAAAAATAAAAAATATATATACATATATATGTGTATATATATATATATATATATATATATATATATATATATATATATATATATATATATATATATATATATATATATATATATATATATATATATATATATATATATATATATATATATATATATATATAAAAGTAATAATAATAAAATAGGTGCAGGTGCACAAAGTTTGCTTTCTTTACCTGCCGGCTGTTGGGCTGGCGAATGCCGGGATTGTTGAATGCCAAGGCTGCTGAGCCTCGATTACCGCCCCCTCCATGGAGACTCTTGCAAGTACTTTCTCATCCTTGCTTTCTCTCTTTTGAACTGCTTTTCTATTTTTCTTCTCTTCCTCCTTATTCCCTGTTCTAACAATGAAAAATAAGTCCTAGTCCCCAAAAATGAGTACCAGTGCCTACCCGTTGCAATCACTGGCACGAATTAAGCACTGATGGCCGCTTCTATTTCAGCTGAAGTATTTGGTAATAACTGTTTTAAAGCAGTAATAATATTGCTCGCTTTTTAGCCCTTCACTTTCTAGGGCAAGAAGTTATTAAACTAGTGGCGACAACTCAGGTACAAACTATTTGATAATAAACTAGCAGGGAGTCTGTTGGCAATAGCAAACTGATTTTTTATACCACGAACATGAGTTTGACAGCTTACTGAGTTTATAGACGTGCTCGGTGAAGCCACTGTGGTCTAAGAAAGGACTCAAGATGGTGCACATGAGTTCGGATCTTTTTGAAATTAGTGTATTTTTTTCTACAATGCTGCATCCATTGCTACAACTAAAAGTGTATTTAATATGACAACCTAACAAATTAAACTGCGCCTTGTAAAAGACTGGAGAAGCCCAAACTAATGAAGCTATTGTATCACATTGTTGCGGGTGAAATATTTCCCCACAAATATATCGATCGTAATATTGACTACTGGAAAAATGTCAAGATGGAGTAAGTGTTTGTAAGTCTACACTTATATTGATGATGTTTGGGAAGTTAATATGGGGATCCTGGGGTATCTGTAGGTCGATATTTAGGACGTTGGTGTTGTGACTTATAACCCTAGTAGAATTGTTTTTTTTTGTTTGCGTATAACAAAGCGTGACTGATGAAGAAGCTCTTTACCTGCTCTATCACAGGCACCACTGAGCAGGAAGAGCCAAGTATTTTCTTGCAATTTTCATTTTTTTGTATTTCTGTGCTCACAATCTTATGCAGAAAGTGTCAGTACAAATGGTTGAATGGTTTGTGGGAGACACATGCGTATGACTTCCAACTGCAGCTTTTAGCTCGAGACCCTAAAGAAGATGGACAAATACGAAGGCAACCATGATGGGATACACAGATATAAAATGGGAAATCTGTGAGTTGAGTTAAGGGGCCACATGAAGCAACATTGGCAGGTGCTGGAAAGGGGAATCTTTTGTTGGTCCATTGCTTGATGTGGTGGTTGTGTCTTCCTACAACGAGTGCCAGAGCGCTGTAGACACTTCTATAAAAAAAACTTCCATCAAATGGCCTTTCCAGTCTAGCCCCCTTGAAAGCAGCCACATCCTCTTCGGTTTCCAGTATTTAGAAGTTTTCTTCACATCTTTATTCTCTGAAGCAGAGTGGTACATGTGTAGTCCATAAGCCAGATCTATATTTATTGATAAACTATAAAGAGTACAGGGTGTCAATAGAAAGGTGGTATTTTCCCATCAACTTGTCCTTTGAAACAGTTTTAGAATCTGATGTGATTTTACTCCATCAATTGTTGGTCTTCCCTTTGAAAAGTAATATTAAAAAGAGGCAAAATGAATTCATGACATGAGAGGCAGTGATGATAACATGGATCGAAGTATATTGAAAACAATTTAAAATGCTATTTTAATACTTTATTCGCCTTACCCTTTATTTTTATACTTGCTACTTATATACAATGGGGCCGATTCACAAAAGTATGCATAGGGATACACCAGGAAATTCACTAAGGGGCGTGGAAAAAATGTATAACACAGCTTGACCAACTTAGTGCCCCCGCATAGCCACTCTTTTATGCTTGTGAATCTCTAAGTGGTCAAGCCGAAAAAACATTTTCACAATGCACAGTTGTGGGTGCAAAGGCCAGACTCGCACACCTGCAGTTGGTTGGCCATTTTGGCCCACTGCCACAAATGTAGTGATCAAAAATGCAGAACCACTGCAGAAATCGAAGCTAGCAGGTGGGACCACATTCAGTCTTCAAAGTGACTGTCAACCACCCAGACAAACATTGTCAACTGCAAACCCGACCCTGCAAATAGGCCACAGCCCAAAAGATAAAAAGTGCTGGACACAAGGGGACAGAAGGACATAAAGAGGCCCCCAAGACATCCTTCATCTGTGTGTCAATCCCAACATCCCAAATCCACTGCTACCGGAAGGAATAAAAATAGAACCCCCTCTCTAGGTAATCCTCCACTTTATGGAATTAATTGGGAATCTCACCATGACTTATCAAGCAGTAAGTCACGGGCTGGCATCAAAGGAAAATAGAAAAAAATTAAACATAAAAAAATTGCCAATTCTCCTTGAAGAATGCACAAGTTTAAACTAGTTATTCTTGACAATTTAAAGTTCAGTGGGCGACTGCAACAACACTTATGTCCACGAAGGGCCTTTCTGCCCTGGGAGTGAGGTAGAGTGAAAGAGTAACATTGAACACACATCATCAGAATAGCAATATGGCTTTAATTATGATTATCTAACATGGTGCACCAGTAGGGGACTTACACATGGTTCACCACTGTACGGTAAGATGTGGGGCACATTGTGGGCTGCAGAACTCTTCCAGTGCCAGCTTGCACACGCTGAAATCTCTCTGACATCTAGCAGGGCGGGCCTGTGTGTGACTGATGGAAGGATTGCCCCTGTGGCAATGTATGTAACAGTTGAGGAGCCCACCCATAGGGTCCATCACCACTGCAAACTCAATTTTTTTAGGTCTTGTCATAGCCAAGACCATTTCAATGTAATAAAATAATATATGTCTAGATAAACACACACACACACACACCTGCACACACATATACATACATATTTATTCAATGAAAAAACAAAGGTTAAAGTGATGTTATAGTTAGGTGAAAATGTCAGTTAAAACATTCTATCTTAAACGAGCAAAACCACTGAAATTCACCAATTATAGTTATCTCAAGTAACTATAACATGTACCTCTTATGTAGCTATAGCTCTCACCCCCACAATGCACGTTGATGTCATCAATAATGTCATTTCAGATGTTGCAGTGATGTTCCCAATGTTGTCATAGAACACGTCATGAGGGAAGTAATATGGGAGGTAATTAGCAGCCGCCTGGTTCATTTTTAGTTTATTTTTTGGTAAGATGGGCTTGCAGCTCCCTTCCCTGCGCATTCAGGGGTCCAAGGACCCCATCCCCCAAGGCCATTCTCATATGTTTTGGAGAGAGGGGCATCCTGCTGCACGCCCCAAGCCTATGGAAGGCCCGGGATTCTCCTCCCCCAGAGTCTGTTTTCATATTTTTTTGTGGAGGTGGGGACCAGACTGGAGCAAACATTTGTTTTTGTTCCCTGCCTGCTAGTGCAGGCAGGGCAGCATGTTTGCTCCCGCCCTGCAGGAGCAGAGAGAAAATCTGCTCCTGCAAGACGGAAGCACACTTGTGGCTGGCAGGATGGAAGAGCCGGCGGAGGCCGCAAGGGGCGCTGGAGATCCCTCCTTATGCTCCAATGGATTATATACATTGGCACTACCAAAAAACAAAGTACTGGCTCCAACGGAGCCAGAAGGAGTCGCGGGAGCCCTGGGGTTCCTCCCTGCTTCCCTAAATTGATTATATAGATGTGGGTGCCCCGGGTGGGCACCTACTTAAAAACAATGTGGCCGGCTCTTGCCAGGGGGGCCGGCAGACGCCTTAAGGTGCCCTGGAACCAAATTGATTGCATAGATGTGTGGGTGCCAGCTCCCACCTGAGCCGTGGGAGCCCTGCATCCCCCGCTGCCACCCAAGGATTATATAGATATGGGCACCCCAGGTGAGCACAAGGGTATCCAAACAAAAAAAAAGTGGCTTGCTCCTGCCAGCAGCCACAACGGGTGGTGGCCCGGAGCTGGCATGGTCTGTGGGGGCCTTGGGGCTCCCCCCGGCACACAACAAAAAAGAAAGTTGTGGGTGTCCTGAGTAGGACAATTTATACAGAGGACAAAGAATAATAAATTAGCATTTACAGGAGTTAATTTATTATTTACTGCTTCACAAGGGATCGCCTAATAATTCCCTTCATGGGCTAATATAAATATGTGTTCATGCATGGTAGTGTCCTAATATGAGCAGGGGCACCACCAGCCTGTTTAAAAGTTTTGTGTGGGGGGGGGCTGCAGGGAGTACAGCTGCACTACCCTGAAATACAAAAAAATATAAACCCTATGTTTTCTGGGGTGTATGTAACATTACCCGAGAAAGTTTGATCATTTTTTTTTAGCATTATCAGAGATGGGGCATTTGCAAGAGTTATAATTACTTCAGGGCTCAGTTATAGTTACTTCATTTAACTATAACTGGTGAATTTAATTAAAACATTTTTTTAAATATTGCAACTGGTATTGTCACCTAACTATAGCATTACTTAAAAACATTTTTTAAACAAGTAAATACATAACATAAACATAGCCTGTGCTCTTTGTTTTTTGGTGGGCAGTCACATTTTTGCTCCACCCACAACAGCAAGCATCATGGGGTACACGGTCAGCCACCTACAGCCACTGTCTTACCTCTCGGTAAGTAACAGCATTTTCACTTACACATAAAAATTAGTCCTGATGTGCAGTTTTACAAAAACATTCACAATTATTGGCAAAGCCAAATGTTGGCAGCCAACCCAGACCTATTGGCTTTGCGGATACTTGTTTTATGAAGCATTGACTGAAAAGTGGGTGTAGTCCTTTGTTTCCATCTCAGAACTTTTACAACGGTTTCAGCAGTTTTGGTCTTTGGCAAGTTAGTGGAGTCTCTCCAGAGTACAGTCGCCGCCCGCCACAGAGCAGAGCATACTGTACTTTGCGAGGTCGTGGCCTGTATGCGGAGGGAGGGATGGTTGGTCTCTCTTCGATCTAGGAAGGATGAGATGGTCTCCCTGGAGGTTCTGGTTTTCAAATGTCTTTCAAATAATGATAAAGCGCAAATCCATGGTTTTATCTGGTGTCTTATGCTTAAATCTGTAAGTTAAGAAACAATCATAGGTCTAACACATTGCAGTTTCTAGGGAAAATCGGCGCAGACCTAGGTGCAAAGAAAAAGGCCTGAAAATAGGGACAAAGAGAGAAGGAAAAATGAGTGGTTGATGGGGGTAGCGGGGTGGTCCTTTTCCATTCAGCTGGTGGATCATTTCCTGCCCCAGTAGAGGTAACATTTGGGGTGACTCGAGCTTGTATCTGCAGAATAAGTTACAGACTGATCTTCTGGCAACAAGGAGAGATTGAAGCTTGGCCTGAAATGCAATCTGTGCCTGGGCCAGAGCTGCTCTCGCTTTCTGTCCTGGCCCTGGGGCTTCCAGCCATGTCCCATCATTCCCGATTATGCGCGGGGATTTCAGTGGCATATGGCTTTGCGAATCAAAGAGCAGGAGCCGGAGATGCAGAATTGCATATGTTTGGATCCTGGCTTGTACTGGAACATGCCAGCTCTGCACAGTCCATCTGCTCAGCCACCGACACGTCCCATCTCACCAGCAGGCCATCATGCTTGGATCCAACTAATCTGCGAAGAATGTGGAGAGGTCACAGTCCTTCTGCGATCATGGTCAGCACTCAAATACGGTGAGCCTAGGCAGTGCCTGTGGGCGCCAACAGCAGGGGGAGCCAGATTGCATCCGGGATCTGCACATACGGACTGCCCCTTTCCAGGAAGTTGAGGGATGCTCATACCGCGCCCTCACTGTTTCCTGCCAAGACTGGGATCTGAGTTTAGGGTTCGCATTTCAAGAATCCTAACCCTGCTAGACTTCACTGACCATAATTACTTACTTTTATTCTGACTCACGTTTGCCATGACTAGCCTCAAACACTCTCTGAAGGGCATTCACAGCTGCCAGCCCTAAACTACCACATTGCTCCTCACTCATTCTTGACAGAACTAACATCAAACACTAGCTGTCCTAAGTACATTCTGAAATCCTTAACCTCAGTCTCTTCCATTCATTTACTTTGCTTCTAGATCTCTCTCTCTCTCCTGATTCATGCTTATTTCTGGGACACCTAGTTTTAAGCATTAGTATGACGTCACCAATGGTGTAACGCAACATCGTGGGGCCCTTATTCAGAATGCAATATGGGGCTCAATGATTTCCCTTATCTTACAGCTATTCATTGTCCTTGGGCCTTTTGAAGGGTTGGGGCTCTCCGCCACCTCCCGCCCGGCAGCACAGGACTGCAGGAGCCTGTGTTACACCCCTGCGTCGCCATAACTCTTGATACTGTTATCCTTACGACCCTACCTTCCTTCAAATGTTCTGCATTCCCTTATCCCGTGCACTCTACCTTAGCCAAAGCTCGGCTATCACATTACCGCACCCCTGCTGCTAGGATATCCTGTCTGGTGACATGTATACTTACGTTTTTATGCATGCGGCTACAGAGCTCATTCCTTCAGCCCAGCCGAGGCTAAGCATATGGCAGCCCCTGGGCAGATCGTATTCTTAAACTGAATTTCTATTTTCATTAGCCATTATTGCAGCGTTATTGGAGGAACATAAAATGGAAATTCAACTTTGACGTACAGGCCGCCATTTTGTAAACACTGGGCTCACTTCAGCATTAAACACATTGAAAAACAAAGCTTCCCCTGCCGTGGCATTCTGAAGTATGACTACAGATCACCTTTGTGCTGGAGCCCCGCAAGATTTTTAGGTACAACCTGGGGGAAGGGGGAGGCCGATAGTGATCAAGGAGTGTTTATTGGGATAGGTAATAGGGCATGGCTACCATGGTATTTGAAGAAGTTTATACAGAGTGTTGGCGTGGAAGGCCTTGTTCGCTGCTGTAATATAAACCAGACCAGCTTTCAAAACAGGGAGTAGAAAGTTCCCTCTCAGAAACACAGGAATCCTCACACCGGTTAATCCCACCACGCGGTGTTCAAGGTTTCGCTTGGGCTGAGCAGGCTTGGGTTACCCCATGGGACACGACAGGGGAAAGATACCGTGCTCCAAACACAGTCTTTGACAATTAGACTGTTCATGCTGGGAAGAGAAAGAGTGGCAGCACCTCTAGAGCACAGGCAATGGTTTACGACATGCTTCATTGAAAATAGAGAGAAGCTGGGCTGGGAACTTGAACAAGGGGAGCTGAGGAAGTAGCCCTCTACATGAGAATAAACCCCATCAGAAAAGGTAATGGTCTGAAACTAGAGGAAACATGTTCACGTCAGGTTTAATGAAAATCTGCCTCATCACAAGCCTATTGGACGGTGGACAGCGTTTACAACGCAACTTTTACAACAAACTACCTTTACCACGCAACTTTTACAACGCAAGTTGTTACAACGACTTGCGCAGGGGGGCGCTCTAGGATAGGGAATAGTTTAATTTACTATCCAACACCTTCCCTACTATCCACGGGGACTGGAGTTGGAATAGTAAATTAAACTATTCACTATCCAGTGCCCCCCAACGCAAGACGTTGTAACGACTTGAGTTGTAAAATATGCGTGGTAACAGCATACATCCCTATTGGACTAGCCCTCAGGCAGCTGACGTAAATCCAAGTAAGTAGACACTTACTAGAGTATATGATGCAATTCTATCTTTAATTCAAGCATTTAAGGAATATGCATTATTATCTATTACATTTGTTTCATTTGATGAAAATGTTGATATTCTGACTGAGAAAAGTTCGTTGAAAACCTATGGAGCATGCAAAGAAAATCAGTGAGCGACATCTACCTTTAGGGGGGACAAGAATTAAGACCTGTTCTGTACAGGGATATCTCTATAGCAAGACAATGCTCAATGACCCACTCCCCACCCGTGAGTTCAAAGCATCAATATGGTACCAAATACCAAGGGGGCAGCAGCAGAATGCCACACCTTTTAGATTTCTTAGGTCCTGTAACATTTACGTTTGAGTAAACCAAAATGTGTCCAAAGCACTTTATTGGGATTTAATTCGATGGAACAGCAAAAAAATTCTCTAAACACCCGAAAATCTAAAAATGTTGTTTTCTGTTTCAGCACCAGGTGTGATATATTGTGTGAAATTAAAACAACACAAGAATATAAAATGTACTTTGGCTTGCTATGTATTTCCAAAGTAACCCAACACTTAAAACCATCCTGTAGAATTATACCATCATTGGTAATCACATAATTTCTTTTGCATAATTATGCAACATTTTGGGCAAACTAGACTAAATGCAAAACCACCATTTGATGTTATATTTATAATCACAAATAACACAAGCACCTCAAACGACAACTCCTTATGTTCTCATTGTTCACCTTGTTCCTGTGCACACTTGCTACCTTTTTGCTATGAATAGTGCATATGATGCAGCGTGGCATAATGCCAAAATTTCTGTAATTTCACGTAACAGTCGTAACGTCAAATTACCAAAATTACATGTGATTACACAAGAATAACGGTAATTTTGCCTATGCCTAATCATTATTAGAGTCCCAACGTGGCCCTATAACTTAAAGCAGAAAAGAAACAAAGAGTAGAAGCACTGTATGATGTAGATAGAGATAGTTGTTTTGTGTAGAAGCATTGTATCACATAGACTGAGACAGTTGTCTCGTGTAGAAGCATTTTATCACATCGATTGAGACAGTTGTCTTGTGTAGAAGCATTGTATTATATCTATTGAGACAGTTGTCTTGTGTAGAAGCATAGTATCTCGTAGATTGAGACAGTTGTCTCGTGTAGACGCATTGTATCACATAGACTGAGACAGTTGTCTCATGTAGAAGCATTGTATCACATCGATTGAGACAGTTGTCTTGTGTAGAAGCATTGTATCACATCGATTGAGACAGTTGTCTCGTGTGGAAGCATTGAATCACATTGATTGAGACAGTTGTCTTGTGTAGAAGCATAGTATCTCGTAGATTGAGACAGTTATCTCGTGTAGACGCATTGTATCACATAGACTGAGACAGTTGTCTCATGTAGAAGCATTGTATCACATCGATTGAGACAGTTGTCTCGTGTAGAAGCTTTGTATCACATCGATTAAGACAGTTGTCTCATGCAGAAGCACTGTATTACATCGATTGAGACAGTTGTCTCGTTTAGAAGCACTGTATCACATAGACTGAGACAGTTGTCTTGTCTAGAAGCATTGTATGACATCGATTGAGACAGTTGTCTTGTGTAGAAGCACTGTATCATATAGAGTGAGAAAGTTGCCTTGTGTAGAAGCATTGTATCACATCGATTGAGACAGTTGTCTTGTGTAGAAGCACAGTATCTCGTAGATTGAGACCGTTGTCTCGTGTAGACGCATTATATCACATAGACTGAGACAGTTGTCTCGTGTAGAAGCATTGTATCACATAGACTGAGACAGTTGTCTTGAGTAGAAGCATTGTATCCCATTGATTGAGACAGTTGTCTTGTGTAGACGCATTGTATCACATCGATTGAGACAGTTGTCTTGTGTAGAAGCACTGTATCTCGTAGATTGAGAAGTTGGCTTGTGTAGAAGCACTGTATAACATAGACTGAGACAGTTGTCTTGTGTAGAAGCACTGTATCACGTAGTCTGAGACAGTTGTCTTGTGTAGAAGCATTGTATGACATCGATTGAGACAGTTGTCTTGTGTAGAAGCATTGTATGACATCGATTGAGACAGTTGTCTTGTGTAGAAGCATTGTATGACATCGATTGAGACAGTTGTCTTGTGTAGACGCATTGTATCACATAGACTGAGACAGTTGCCTCGTGTCGAAGCATTGTATCACATCGATTGAGACAGTTGTCTTGTGTAGAAGCACTGTATCTCGTAGACTGAGACAGTTGTCTTCTGTAGAAGCACTGTATCACGTAGTCTGAGACAGCTGTCTGCAGGTAGAAGCACTGTATTGCATAGACTGAGACAGTTGTCTTGAAAGTCAAGACAATCAGAGAGAGCAAGTTCAGCAATAAGTATTTTGACTGTTTAAAGGCCCATCCAGACCCTAAATGAATCACAGACTTCTGTTAAGAACTTGATTTAACTTGTTATTCATTCAGAGTTAGTCACATGCTGTGGTGGAATGTGTATAGAGTGAACAGAACGTTTGTTATGCATAGGCAGTGCTCAGACTGCAACCTGGAATATGCTGCCTGTTAGCACTGGCAGACCAGGCATTAATTAAGGCCCAGGCTGGAGTGGCCTGTTAGTTATTACTTGCTCAATAATTCATGGACTCAGTTAGAGGGTGTATTGGATCCATACCTTCTTTTGATTTTTCTTGTGGAATGGATTAAACAGAATGAGGAAGGGGAGGTCATTTGCATAAAGAGAAACAACGTTTTTGTGGGAAGAAAAAATTGAACGTTATTTTCTTAGTAGGTCGATTTGTGAAGAGTAAAAGTTGGAAATGCAGACTTTTATCTTCATAGATGTTAAATAAGTATTTTTAAATGTGTAGCAGTCCTTAAAAATAGGAATCAACCCTGCAGTTAAGGCTCTGATGGGTGAGGTCCATGATGGCGCCTCGCCTAGTTCCTACCTGATGTGACTTTCTTTAGTACAGTGATGTGTTGCTCATGTGCATACTACAACCAAACAAAGGAAATCTGTGCAGTTGAAACACTGCCTAAAGATGCTGCAAACTGGCAAAAGTCCCTTGTTGCACAGAAGATCCTCACCTTGAAGCTCCTGGTGTGAGGTGCAGATGTTAAGACTAAGGGACATAGCTGTCATGCTCAACTTGTCTAGTGTAGGGTTTTAATTCTTTTGAACTCTGTAGGGAGGGAGTAAGCAGCTAACGTTCCTCCCCATAGCTAAACCGTTGAATTTGTGGCTGCAAGGGTGCCTTTGGTTTTCCATGTTGCACACGGAATATTTTACTAAAGTAATTTCAACTTTCCGAATATGGCCTTAATTACATGCATATATATATTAAATAATAGACCAGCGCATAGGAATTATCTGTTATGTAACTTACAAATTAAACTTCACTGTGATCTTTATACGGATTTGGTAGGAAACGAGGTTTCCGCGAATCAGTATAATGAAACCTGTGGTAACAATGCATACAGTTTTATCACTTGTAGTTTACAGAAATAAATCCTCCGGATCAAGCCGGGTAGAATCTGTCCCCAAAAACAGGACCGATATTCCAAATTTATAGGTGGAAATTTGTGCGGTAACAGTGTTTTCTGTCTTTTATTTCCCTTCTCTATTGGACATGAGGAGGGAATTTTTATTTCCTGAGTCCTGCATCCTGAAATTACTATTATATCCACTCTATTGGGCATATAGGTGCAGTATTATCCTACCACAATTGCTGCGGGCCTCGTAATGGAGGGCCAAATATCCGGTAGGGGTAACAATCAAGGACCAGTGCACATGTGTACCTGGGTACCTACTTTGAGTCACAACAATATTTATTTCTCTACTGATCACTACAAGCTCTATAAATTGAATCAGTCACACCTCATGCCTACTAGGCTCAGTTATAATGTTAGTGCTATATCCCACCCTATTACCTCCACCCCCCAGAGTAACAAATACTGGTGTACTCTAGGGAGGTAGGGGGCAAAGTTAGGGAGGACAATTATCGGCACCAAGAGGACTCATTTTGAAATTAGAAAATACCAGGGGTATCAGTAATTCTGGTCTCGATTATCCTCCTAATTCCTCAGATTAGACGGATTGTAGCTGGGGACTCCACGTATTTTCAACATTTGGCATCTCAGTTTGAAACACCACTGATCAGGAGAGTTTCTGTAGTTCTTCTAGTCCTGGGGCCCTCTGTCTCCTGCTGTGTTGACTAATGTTCCACACTTACAATTAAAAATGGTTGGATTCATTAGTCTTAGTGTCCCATCAGTGGTCATGTTCTTAAGCTGACTTAACAATGTGTCCTGAATTCTGCTCTCTGCCGACACTGGTGGCCATCGTTATACGTATCTGGTCAGCAACAAGACAGACATGAACTTGTTTTTCAAGCTAGATAAGAATAATGAGAACATGTGGGACCTGGGTAGGGGCATATGACATTTATTTTAGTTTTAATAACAAGGATATCCTTTTTCCCTTGCAGAGATTTTCTTGACTGTTTTTGATTTGAGGATTCCAGTGGTGCCCAGGATTTCAGGAACGTTTTTGCATGATATATTTTTATATCAGTCAAACGTATGAGCCTGATAAAATCCCTGTCAATCATACTTTTGCCCAAAAAATGAACAAACACTCCCACTCCAAAAGAAACATGCATTGGGTTGCACATACAAACTTACTTACCCAAACAACAACTTCTTTTGGTGGTGGTGGGTGATTTGTATTTAATGATAAAAATGTGTGCCCACCAGTATGAACATCGGTTTAATTCATAAATGTTTCAAGCATTTTTTTAATAAGTTGAAGTGCTATCCCCCTATCAAGTAAGTCTAGAACTATTTCCATTTATACATTTACAGATTTTGTGAGTGTGCAACAGTCAGACATAACTTTTAGAACGATGCACTAGAAGAGCGGTTATTCTGCGACATGTGAACCGTGAGTGAGTGTTCTCTACGGTCACTATTTCCTGATGTTCATGAAGTCAACAAGTTGTGATCGCAATTTAAGGATTATAATGAGTTTAATTCCATTAAATAATCGATGACCTTTGTATTATATGTTAATATAAGTATTGTATACGATATTCTTTGATTAAAACCACTATTATTATTGGTCCTACTTCAAAGAATCTTATGCGCCCTCATGTGACCAGGTAAAATCGCATCATATCAGCTTAGTTTCTAAACCGTAAATGGTATAAAACATACAAACCATCAACTTAGATTACAATGGCATCTCTTCCTTTGGCATCTCAAGACTTAGGGCCATATGTATCAAGCCTTTTGCGATTCGTTAAGGCCGAAATTCGCAAACGGCCTTTTTTCCCCGATTTTGAAATGTATGAAACATTAGCAAAATAAGGAATCGCTAAAAATTGCGATTCCTTATTTTGCTTAAGCATTTAAGGAATCACAATTTTGAGATTCCTTAAATGCTATGTATGAAGCTTTTCAAAATTGCGAATTCAGGTTTAGAAATCGCAAATTACCACCAACTTGTAGTTGGTGGTAATTTGCGATTTCTTGTAAATATGCACAATTGTGCATTTGTGAGGGTGGCCTATGACGCACATACATGCCCATTGGGCATGTATGTGCGCCATATGCACACACATGTCATTTTCAGGGGTGCAGCAGGGTGTCCTTGAGACACCCCTGCACCCTTGAAATAATTCTCAAATTGCGATTAGCAAATTGCGAATTCGCAAATTGGGAATTATTTCACAGTCATTTCTATGGGCCTCCTGGCCCATAGAAATGAATGGGAAATTATTCCTTATTTGCGAATTCGCAAATTGCGAATTCGCAAATAAGGAATAATTGGAAATCGCTAAAAAATAGCAATTTTCTATATACATACCATTTTGCGATTTCTAAATAGCGATTCCTTAAACATCACTATTTAGAAATCGCAAATGGTGATGATGATACATATGGCCCTTAGATCGCAGCTGTAATATAGAAGAGATCAGCGTCTGATTTAGTCACTAGAGGGTCGTCCTTTAAAGTTGCTAATCCACGTATTGACCAACCAAGGTCACAACCTTCAAATTTACAAGCAAATCCAAGAATGCTTCTTGTCTACTTGTCCCATACATGTCTGTTGATGGACCACTTAAGAGTGAGAGCTGTGTGCTGGTGGGAGGCATTGACCGCTCTGTACTGTTTTATGCTGTTATTTGTGTGGTGTGTTCTGCTGCCCAGGTGCTCTGTAAGCCTTTGTGTTAATGAGGTAGTTTTGAGTTTTATAAACTTGTATCTGTCTCCTTTGACAAACATCCTCTTCTGCTCCACAGTGCAGCCTCCCAGCGCATAAAGTGAGGCAATGCGGCGTGGTGACAAGCTAAGCAGGCCTTTTTGCCTCCAGTTGTTTATGATTCCACCAGAAATAGATCCCCCTTGTGGTGTATAGTCCGCGAACTGCTCGTATCCCATGACGAGCACTCACCACATGAGGAAGAGCTCCTGGCGGCGGGGTCTACCCGGCCTTTTCCGCACTGAGGTTATTTATCACTTCGCCGGGCCACCTAACGCTTACCACACACATAGGCACACGTGAAGTACCTCCAGGCTTCTGACGCACGGCTTCTCTCTAACACACACACACACAGCATGTACCCCCAGGGAGGCTTGTGATAAACGAGTTGCCATATATCACTGGTGCCTAATGGTGTTTGAGGTTTGAAGCAGAAGTGTCTTAAGTACACGTGTTGAGGGGAAGCCCAGAGGCTACCCCCTGTGAACCCAGGACTCGCTGCGTGGCAAGAGCCATTATTAATGATGTACAATAACTTTTTTTTTAACATGAGCTCCAATATAACCGTCCACTTTCTCTGAGGTGTCTAGAAAAGGTAGTCATTAGAAATGTAGCGTTAGCAGATAGCCAGCTAAATAAAGCTTTGGAAAATAACTAGAAATGTATGTAGAGGATTGCAATGTGAAGGGGAATGCCAGTGAAATGTATTTCTATGTGTACCACAACATTCTTCCTGCCCGTTTTTTGATCTATAGATCCTTTGAATTTCGAAAACACAAAAACACTTAGTGGAATTACTGTAACCTGTATTTATGCATGGGGGGGGGGGGGTAGAGGCCTTCCTCTATGACGTAAGAGAACCTGATGGTCCCCAATTTAGCAGTGGCGTAACGGAACTTGAGGGGGGCTCCCCTACAAGGTACATGGTGAGGCCCCCCTCCGATTTAACCGCATGCGCGCTAGCGGTTTTCCCGCTGTGCGCGGCGTTTTTTAAAAAGCCGCGTTACATGACGAGCTCAGCTCATCATCAGCGTACGAGCGTCGTAACTCATGACGAGCTGAGTTCGTCATGAGCGCGGAAGGGGTTAATTAGGAGCTCTTTGTGCCAGAGTACTGTGCTGGAGGGCCCACCTTGTATACAATATAGTACGTAAATGGTTGCGGTAGCTACCTGTACACGAACAACAGATATATACGCACTAACAAAGCCTTGTTTACATGAAATGCACAACTGCAATTTATTGAATGAGTCATTAGCATCTAATGCGATTTTAGTTCAACGCATTGATTATTTTCGGCAACACAGTTGCTCAAACATATAATGGTACAATAAGTATTTACAGCGCTCTTTGTGTGGGAAAAGGGAGGTAAGTGGGTTGGGCATCAAGTGAGTACGTGTGGGTGGAGGACAGGGAAGAGGTAGCGTGACATATATACATATATTATACATGATATAACCTTTCCCAGATATACACATAACCCTGATGGACATCGACTAATTAGAATTCTGATGTCAGAGCTTGTGATGTAGGTATGTGTCGTCAACGTTTCGACCCCTAGGAAGGAGGGTTAATTCAGTCCTCACGGTGGGGTCTTCATCAAGACAAAGCTGAGAAGAGCACCTGTGAACAATTGGAACAGTGTGTGAGGTAAGGGACATAGTATCAGTGTAATAGTGTGAATGCTGCTCATAAAAGGGAACTGATACCTACTCTGGAAAACAGCAGATATGCTCTGCTGTGCAGTCAGAACCATAAGTCAAAATACAGATGTCTTAAACTAGATCTGTAATAGTAAGTGTAGACATATCCAGAATTTACTAATTCAACAAGAATGTAGAAACTTTTCTGTTGTATTGGCTGTGGGTCAATTAATCACTCGCAGTCAATAGGTCAAATCCAACTTTCTACAGGCAAGAAAAACAGGACAAAGGAACATTTTCATTGGTTACTAGACATATACCATAACTAACCTTTATTAGTCATATGCCCTTGCACAAAGGGACTCTGACCCATCCTGGTAGGGTCAGCTATCTCCTTAAAAGATATCAGCATAAAACTTCAATCAAACACAAATCTGCTTAAAAATATATCTTCAATCAAACACAAATCTGCATAGCTCGGGCCTGTGTTACGGCACTGCAATATAGCCTCTCGTGCAATCGATGCAACAATGTCTTTGAATCAAAGACTCTGCCAGAATTGGTCCCGAACGGACGTAGTGCTACATAGAAAACAGCGAAGTGAACTCCATCTGTCGGTGTTTTGGCCTGGTCATCCGACTACAGTCAAGGGTCAGCCTGCAACAGATTTCAACTTTCTATCAACACAACACATGCTTGAGTTGTGTGTGAATCCTTTACTGACCTGAAGAACAGTTGATGTGGCAGCCTGAAACTTGGTAGCGCCACCGAACAGTGGTAACAGAATTTCAATGTGATGTCACAGGCCATGTGAGGTGCGAACAGTTTGCTCACGTTGACATCGCTCTGATGTTAGTGGCTCATCCTGACAGAACACAGGATACCACACAGCCCTCTGTGCAACATACGACAGAGAGTGTGCCTAATTCAGAGCAGCATTGTGATGAGGCCTTTGCGATGTGGTTTAGGCTCCCCTTTTTAGATTTTCCATTGTGGAAGTAGCTCTGGTTATTTCAGTTTGGATTTTAATGGAAAAGGAAAACCCAGAATGAGCTAAGGACACCAATTATTTGTTCTGACCAGTGCTTCATTCCCTCAAGATAGAGGAAGGAGATTTTTTTCTAGCGGGAGAGCATAGTTAAGTTGTCTGTTGTTGTCTTCTGTCCTTGCTCGAAAGCCATTTGTGGACCTTCAGATATCATTTAATTGTGCAAATTCTGCCCTAAGTATGGCCAAACCGAGCTAAGGACGTCCGGGTAGCCGCCAACTTTGGTGTCCAGAATTCAGTTGCAGATTCTGATTTGGCTGTGGGTGAATTATTTGTGTTGTATTTGTAGTAATTTCACTATTTCCAGTAAATGCGTATGAACTAAGTTTGGTCAGCCTTACCATTAGAGCATAATATTATGTAAATGCTTATTGTTGAGTTTCATTTAGTTCACATCATTTTTTTATATTTCTTATGCTTTTGGTCTGTGTGTAATGTCTGATTGATCGGAGACTGGTCCAAAAAGAAAATATCACACAGATGGCCAAACAGTGCGTGGAGCGTGTATCGCACAATATTTTTGTACCTAAGAGCATAAGCAGTAGTCCAGTCCTCAATCAGATGACCACAAAATACACTGAGATATTATCTTGCGGCACTATTGTACACATGGGAATACCTGGCGTACAAGCATAATTTGTGTGGTATGGGTATTTTTAAAATAAATTTGCGTACTTCTTGTTAGTAAAATTTTGTAATTTCACCCATTCCTTTTCTTTTTTTCATGTCAATAAATTGTAGTATTTGGTGGTTTGTAGCTGCCAATTGTAGTGTGTGGTTATTCATTTGTAGGGACTTTTGTGTCTGACTAAACACTTACTTTTACTGCCTCCTCCTCCACACTCCGTGTATGTTTCATTCTCGTAAAAGTCCCTTTTGATATTCTTACCCATAAAACGAGAGAAGTGAGTGAAAGTGAATACCTGCTTCTTGTAACCACAATGGTATGATTTTCTTTGTGCACAACTCCATTATACTTTAAGTCAGGGAGACCAAACATACTACAGATTGAGTGTTAAGCGTAACCGCACACTAAGTACCCCTATTATAAATGGGGCTTTCGGTTTGTGGTATTTCTTTTTTAAACATTTCCGTATGCATTTATCCATATTTCCTTTTTTACCAATCTCATTGGTATTTATCCATGTTTAGTTTGTCTTTTATGAACAAATGGAGTCATAAAATGGTATATTTCTACATTTATTTAAATGATAATCATGCACTCATATGATTCCTGTTGTGTTTTAGCAAATTAAGCAGTCGATATAGCAAAAGACACTACACACAAGGGTAAATATTAGCATTATATACAAATATATGTTAAAATATGCCTGTATTTAAGGAAATCTCATCCTGCTTTTTTAACTCCTCAAGCTGTCTATCTGCTCAGCTGTTGGCCTTGAATTCATGAAGGGCTGCAAAAAAAGCCACTCACAACAAGCACCATTTTCAGTATTTTTCCAGTGTTAAAAATAAATACAGAGTGGAAACACATTGCTTTATGTCTGTATTTATCTGCAAAAATCAGTAACAATGGAAAACTGGGAGCCCTAATTATAAACCTCTTACTCTACACTCAGCCCATTGTTAAAAGAGAACAAACTCTAAGAACACAAGAGCTCCAAAATAATAGATTTTATTTCGCTAAAGAAGATACTACATCTGCTACAAGGGCATGCCCTGTTTGTGGATGGGAAAGATCTGTGGTGTCTCCTTTGTCCTACTGTTAGCAGAGTTAGTGCAGGCTGGGGCCAGACAACTGAATCAAAGGACCTGTTCCAAAAAACTCCTACCTGCATTTTTTTGATTTTACTTAATACTGAGGCTCGAATCAATTGTTTCCTTAGGAGGCTGTAACTGAGATAATCAGAGTCTGTGACAGAAACACTGTTCTAAGCCAAAGACTAATACAGCAGGTTATGGACTTGACTATCGCTCCAGAAATCACACAAGGGTAGTCTGAACACTTTGGTACTGAGAGAGGGTACAGAAAGATCATCTGTACGGAAAGACAGTTTTTCAGGACCACCCCGCTGGCCATAAAAAATGTAGGACTTGATTTCTTCCTGTGAATGGTATACCCTTCCAAATGTTTATAGCCCTTCCGGCTAGGGCGGTGGACCTCGAAAAAGAGGAACTGAGTACGAGTCTTAGCAAGGACGCTCAACATCCTGTGATTCTGGGCAAATTACTTAATCTACCCTCGCCTAACAAAAAAAAATAATAATAATAATGAATGTGTTCATCTGTAACGCTACTGGCACTCATGCAACGCACTCTGATATCTTCAGGTCAAGTTCACACTATATAAAACTCAGGGGGAAAATTGTTTGTTTTAGTGGTTTGTGAGAGTTGTGCAAAAAAGTTATAATGAGAATCCCAGAGTGGAGGGCACAACTATAGACCTCCTTCGCCACACAGTGCAGCCATCTAAAACAACATTGGCAAAGCCAATAGGCTTGGCCTACTAGAGAGCTATTAGTTTTGTTATTGTTTTTTTAGCCCTTTGCAGTGTTTCATTTGAAAAATAATGAATGCCGGTGACCAGAGCTCTGCTCAGAACCTCAGAACAGGTGCTATTAAATGTCAGCATGCCCAATACCAAGGCTGCATAGTCTTGAATCCTCCTTGTGCCTCTTTAATCCTCTACGAGACAGTCCCATGCCCCTTAAATAACTCTTACAGGTTCCTACCTTCTCTGTTTCTGAGGTTTTTTCCATCTTTCTTTTCCCTTTCTTTCTGCTTTGTATGTTTTACCCCCTTCCTACTCTTGGAAAAATAAGCACTGTTCAAAAACTTAGTGTCAGCCGCCACGGCCCACCCCTCCAGCAACCACCGGCTCAAGTTAAACACTACTATGTTGTCTGCAGCACAGCGCTAGCCACATCATAGTGCTTTCTTTTACTGCTGCCGGGACGGGAGACAACACAGAGGGAGGGAAGGCTTGGTCTATATTGACGGCTGCTGGCCTATGTTTTAGGTCTGATATTAGCTAAGACCTTTTTGATTTTACTAAAATTACATGTATAATAATATACTTCCCTATAGGAACTTTCTGCCAGCCTTCTTTGACAATTGTTCTTTTATTGTGTAATTTGCATTTTTCTTCGGCCAACTATAGTATGGGGCAGTGGGTCAGCCCACTCCAGCATTAACTAACTTCACTGTGAGTGACATATTCTGTCCTTTCACAAGAACAACAGCCACACACAAAGCCGTTCTCCTAACAGCTAAGGACTTATACAGCCATGTGTGCAAAATCATATTTATTATTTGAACTCATTTTTTTTTTATTGTTGTGGGCTGAGCAGCTGTTCGAAAAATAAAGTTTTGCAAACACCATTAGCATGCAAAAAACATGAACAAAGCCAAAATGCTTGCATCCAGCGCTACACCTATTCACTTGGCCAATGCATATTTTGACTCTTGTTATTACTTTTTGCACACTGTACAGTAACTCTGTCTTGTGGTATATGTTTTGCTGTATTATGTGTATAATTGTTGATCTGGCTCCTTGTAACGTGCCCCTTTCGCCACCGAGTTTTGGCATCACTAGTTAAAACAGCAAATACACCTCAGTTTCCCAATCTCTGGTCAGTCACGGAGCTTTGCCTTAGAAAGCATTGGTGCATAATATTCTCTTAGTCTACATTTTCATCTGGAGAGTTAGGCAATGCCTCCCTCCCGAGAATTGTGGAAATGTGATAACTTCTTCAATAAAGTATTTTTTCTAACTACAGCAAAGTGATAAAAGTATCAGAAGTCAATTTTTTCTTGGAAAAATGCATTAGCAGTAAAAAGTAGGCGAATCCTTGCAACATTTTAACTTGTGAATTTGTTTCATGATCTCCTTGTTGCAAAACAAAGATGAGCTTCCTGCCTCTTTTTATTTACAAATTACTGTTTGTCTAAACCCGGGTTTTTAGACCCACATATTGTGTTTTGCTTTGAGAACCACACACCCAACCTGTTGCTTGAAGAAAGGTGTGATACATTCACGTGGGCACCACACTGAGGCGCTCACACGTTTATGGTACCAGAGATTAGCAGCAGACATGCAGCATGGTACCCCACCGTGCAGCCTTTAGCTGCTGCATCTGGGGATGTATAAATTAGGCCTCTGAACAGGGTAAAGTGCACTTCCAGAGCCGGGGAGCTGAGGTAAGCAAGCAAATATTTTGCTTGGAACAGCTCTTAAAGCCAACACAAGCTGAGAGGAAGGAAATGGAAAGCGCACCGCACTCAAACACGCTGATGTGCCAATAGCCAACCATCTGTCATTGAGTATTGGGCAGTTTGTAGCAGGAATATCACTATCGCTCGCTGAAGTCTATACCTTATGCTTAGCAACGTGTGATCAGAAAAGCTGGGTTATGTCCCTTCCACCAGTTAGGTGCTATCAGGTATGTGTATCGGATGCAACTGCTCCTGGTGGCATTGTATCATTGTTGCCTTGCCATGGTGAATGTCTGACCTGCTTCTGTGGTTGGTGGGATGTGTGGGTAGAAGGTGTTCGGATTGGATGAGCTGGTCGGTGTTCATGGTGGACAGGTGATGTGCTTCTTCAGTCTTGCTGAAATTGACTTGTTGCTGAAACGAGCAGCGCAGATGTAACAGCAGTGTATATTATTGTATATTTGTTCAAGGTTGTCGGCATGTGATCCAAAACCTGGTGAGGTCTCATCGAGGCCATGTTCAAGACTGATGGACTCCAACGAGCAGTGGATTTAGTGGTGAAGACAGGGTGAATCACATGCTTCAGGGTAAATCCGACGGAAGAGGTGAAGATCAGAGGGAAGACGCTGGCAGAGAGGAGGGACAGTAAAAGGGAAAATTTGAAAGAAAGTTGGTTGAGGGCCAAAGTAATTAAGTATAATACTTCATGAAAGAATGTCCAACCAGATGCAGGCAGGAAAGCTGACTGAGGTGTTATTGCGCCTTAGCTATCACTGTTCGTCCTCCACTATGTAGTAGACAAAAGTATTTGAGGATAACTCGACCACTAATTACCATTATGGTTTCCTCCTAATGAGATTCCCAACTAGGTCCACCCAGCTGAGAATTAGTCAGGTCTCTGAGTAAAAGAATATCTCTGACAGGTTCATCCTGGACTAAGATGAGAGATGTCTGGTAATGATTCAGTCCGCTAATATATTTCAAGAGGCTTGAGGAACCGTCATTTTCTGTGTCACACACTCCCACCCTAAGCCAGACTTTAGGACAAAAAGTAAGTGTGCTGCTCGTGTGTCAGAGGCAAATGTTGGAAGCAGTTATGGGACAAAGTAAAAAAGAAATGCATGCAGACACAAGAAATGCAGGTATTGCTTACAGAAAAGGTATGGAGGTTGCAATCTAGAAGCTAGAGGATTGGCATGGGGTAGAGTAGAGATGCCATCTAGAGTGGGGTAGTCCTGTGTGGATTATTTGTGAGGTCTAGTGCCATGAAGGACAGTGTGACCTGGCAGAGTGATGATTTGAAGACTAAGATGCAGTGCTTTTATGAGTAATGAATGATTGGTGGGTAGCAGGGAAATGTAGTTGTTGCAGTATTGATATGAGGAGAGAGTGATGCTACAATGTAACAGTGAAGTAAACAAATGCCGGGCCTTACATATATTCAATAGAAGTATACCGAAAACCCCTGTCCACCTGCTGATGCAGGTCTTGGTGTTGAAAGCTGTTGTGACATGTCTTCTTCTTGGAAGGGTAGGCAACTGGAATGGTGTCAAGCAGCCTCTGGCCCATTCTAGATTTCCATGACTAATCAGGATCTTAGCAGTGGATAAGCTGGGGGTGGCAGTGGAAGTCATGGAAAAAATATGCCATAGGACTTTGATGCCCTAAAGAGCATTTCCTAGGGTCACATGACTCCCTCTACCAATTAGGAGCATTGGATTCAGCTAAAGGCATTGTGGGGTGTGCAGGGAAGAGGCAACAGCTGTTGGAGAAGCCAAGATTTGGGAGGGAGGGGAAAATGTTAGAAGGGTCGAGCAGAAGGGGACAAAAAGACAAAAATGGCACAAAATAATTTTAAAGCTCAAGGCAAGTACTGGCTAAACAGACAGTAAATTGCACCCTATTTAGGTGCTAATTAACAACAATAGCAGTAACAACCTTGCAAAAAGTTATTACTCGCATAATGATGTAAACAAACTAAGCATATTCACTAACAGGAACAGGCCATTTCATTGTGAAAAGCCAAATTTTAATTTGCTGCTGATTCAGTAGGAACCAAATCTCTTCTTTCTTCAGCTAAAGTGCTATATTTTTCTAGTATTTTCATTTGTGTCATAGGAAAAGAATTCACCAGTTATACACCCTCTGGATCGAGTGCAAAATCTTTGAAATTAAGTAATTTAATAGTAGCTACCATTTGGTGTCGAGTTTGCTTGTCACCGTTTGATTCAGTCAATAAAAAGCTGTCCAGTTCGCTATTTAAAGAATTGTCCGACCTGGTGGGGGTTTCAGCTGTTCTTGACAGTCTAAGTGGTGGTGCCAAGGAATAGGCGCCATCTCATGGTGGAGGTTTCCTACACCAGGGTGACGTGCCATGAGGAAACCTTTGGTCATGCTTCAGGCAGAGGATTAGGGCTCTATGAGTGGCATTGCTCACTAAAAGAGAGGCCTATATTTTCTCTTCGTTGGACTTTCGTACCTCTATGGTATGTGCTAAAATGTTGGTTTGTGTCCACAGAGGTAGAGTGTACCAGCTTGGGACTGTTGTTTCCGTGTACGTACAGTTGAGGTAGGTGTGGACCATAAGCACGGCCTCTGAGGTCATAATAAATTCACTGACAAACATCCCTTCCTTTGGTGCTTCTACACAGGTCCATGTCAAGCCTCCCTGTAGCAGAACCCAACTATGGTTGTGTGGCGCTATGGAGTTTGAATTTGAATTTGAATTTTGAATTTTTTTGAATTTGAATTTTTGAGTTATTTGTAGAGCGCACATACACTGAGCAGTTTCTTGGCGCTATAGAGCTTCAAACTGAGGGAAGAAAGGCTAAGGGTTGAAGGCTTGCTCAAACAGGAGGGTCTTTAGAGCTTTACGAAACTCCATATATGAGGAAAAGGATCTGAGAGGGAGGGGAAGGGAGTTCCAGAAGGTGGGTGCCAGTACCGAGAATTTCTGGCCACCAGATCGTTTCTTTCTGAACCGAGGAATGACTAGCAGGGACTTAGAAGAGGATCGTAGGTCTCTGGCGGGAGAGTAGTTAGTGATGGTGGAATTGATGAACGCAGGCGCCGAACCTGCTCGAGCTTGGAAAGTAAGGCAACCGAGTTTGAAGAGGGCTCTCTGTTTGATTGGAAGCCAATGAAGGGCCATCAGGAGCGGGGAGGAGTGATGGAATTTAGGCAGGCCATGCACCAGTCGGGCAGCCTGGTTCTGCACCAACTGGAGGCGTTGGAGTGCGTAAGCGGGAGCACCATTGTAAATGATGTTCCCGTAGTCGATCTTTGATAAGATCATGGCCATGACAACCAGTTTAAGTGCTGAAAGGGAGAAAAACCGGGATACTTTCCTAATAATACGTGAGGAAAAAAAGCAAGAAGAGACAACAGAACTAATATGGGTGTGGAGTGTCAGGTGGTGATTGAGTGTGATGCCAAGGGTCTTGACGGCATTGGAAGGGGATGGGGAAGGTCCAAGGGAGTTGGGCCAGAAGGTAGGTGACCAAGGATTACTGCGGCCTCCAGTCCAGATCAGCTCTGTCTTATCCGGGTTGAGCTTAAGATGGTTTGCGTTCATCCAAGCCCGGATGAACAGTAGGACCGACTGGAGGCTGGAGGCACCAAGTGAGGAGGGAGAAAAATTAAAAATAAGCTGGAGGTCATCAGCATAATTGTAGACTGTGACCTCCATCTGTTGAAGTGCAAAAATGAGGGGAAAAATATAAAGGTTAAATAAAAGGGGAGAGAGAGAGAGGAGCCCTGAGGAACCCCACATGTCACCCTGCTGGGAGAGGCAGAGAACTCAGCCAGATGGACTGCCTGTGTGCGCCCCTCCAGGAAGGATCCTATCCAGGCAAGGGCCTGTCCCCCTATACCCGCCGCCTTGACACGGGACAGAAGAATGGAATGGTCAACCGTGTCAAAGGCGGCGGATAGATCAAGGAGGACCAAGGCCTGGGGGGTGTTGGTGTCGAGTCCTTCCCTAAGTTGGTCCATGACTGAGATAACCACCTTCTCAGTGGAGTGGCGGGGACGAATGCCCGCCTGACAGGGAGCAAGATAGTTGGTGCTCTCTATGAAGGAGCTGAGTGCCTGAGTAACGTGGGACTCTGCTACTTTTCCCAGAAAAGGGAGGAGGGATATGGGGCGGTAGTTTGTAGGGGAAGAGGGGTCGGCTCCTGGCTTTTTTAATATAGGAAAAATTATAGCAGTTTTCAGGGAGGATGGAACAGAGCCTGAAGTGAGACAATAAGGATGACCAGGAGAGGTATAAGTTCAAGATAGAACATTTATTGATTCGTCGTCCTGAACACTGAACAGTCTCTCTTGCCGATCCTTGGGTCTTCTAAGGTAGGAGCTCTGATATCTTCAGGCCACGTCAAAGGAATTTTGCCTCAGGGAAACAAAAAAACAAAAAAAAGGCGTTTTGAGGATGACTTGTCCAGCTGCAGAAGCTCTGAGGGTCTAAGGAGTGAGGAGGTTACAACACACCAGGTTACCACCACCAGTGTAAGACCTGTTAACCTCCACCCCCTCCCCTTCCTCCTATTTCAAATTGCTGGCGTCTGAGGACTCTCAGAGAAATAGTCCCCTAAAGTGGTCACGTACCTACGGTAGCCAAGTCCCTTCAGGAGCGCGTCTGGTCCTTTCCCGTTGCTGGAATGGGTCAGGTTCCCTTATCGGCGTACCCAGACAACCTTTCGCTTTGGCGTTCCCCTCCAGGACCTTCTGTTGGTTCCTTTCTCTGGCGTCCTCTGGCTCCATCAGTTCTCCGGTCTCCACACTCTTCTGGTTCTCCTCCTGCCAGTCCGCCCTAACGGAGATGACGTATTCTCCTCCGAGGAGGCCGTTACCGGGGCTGCTGATAGGTCGGTCCATGTGATTCCATCAAGTTGGATGGCCCGGAATCCAGGAAGTCAGGCCGAAAGAAATCCTCCATCAGTCTGTCCTCAATTGTATCTAGGGGAGGCTGGAAACAGAGCAATGGAGAGACATAAGGGGGAAAGGTATCCTCGCTTTCCTCCTCCCACTCTACGCGACCTGGTACGTTGTGACAGCGTCAGAATTTACAACCTTACTAAATGACTCACTAGCCTGTGTCTTCTGCTTGGCACTTCCCTTAAGGTCAGATCAATACTGTATCCTTTATAGAATGATTTGACTTTGCACATACCTCTCAGATCTCCCATGTTTGGAGCATACTACTAGCCATGGAATCATTGTAACCCTCGCCATATGTCAAATGTTCCCGTGCTCAGCAAACCTTCCTCACCTTGCAAGAAAATATTGATCATTTTCGTTGATCTCAACAGGATCACTTGCACTAACTTTGCTTCAGTCTCTTCAGAGTCTCAGTGGGTTGAGAGGTTTGCTTTGGGGCTCTGCTGAATATACAAGAGTGTACAGATGATGATCTTTTCAGATGTAAAAGTGAATTTGGCTGAAAGATTTCCAATGTCTCCAATCCTCAGCAATGACCTAAACTGCCCAGTTTGTTAACAAATTACCGTGGCTCAAGCGTGGACAGATAATATACATTTATGTAGATACCTTTGTCTTTGAGATTCCGCTGGTGTTAGTAAATGGTTTGGCCTGTAAGATTTCTGCCAGCAAGCGGCAGATGAACCCCCTTGACTGATGCCTAAATGTTTGTAATGGGTAGGCGGAGCTATCAGACAGAGGAAGCAGTCTGGTTGCAAAAGACTTATTGTGAATTTACAACAGGCTTACAGCTCTGGCATTGCCTACCACAGGTTGACTTTATTGTCACTCATTTGCTTGCTTCTTTTTCAATGGCTTGTCTTCCTCTTCATATCTTGGTCCCTTCCTTGTAGCGTAGCTTCTTTACAATCCCTCTGATTGGCTGGCTTGTATCCTTCACCTGTTCACAGGAGCGCTGCTGCCAGACCCAGCTTATGGGGCGGAGGTACAAAAAAAACATAACTTACCTGAAAATGGCTGGCCGCTTCCTCTCCTCTGTCTTTTTCTTCCTGTCTCCGTCCGGCAGCAGGATGCACCCGGGCTCCCAGGCTCCCCTGAGCCAATCACAACACTGAAATGTACCTTTGTGATTGGTGTGAGTGCTGTGGTTCGGAGCTCCGACGGGGTTGGGAGGCAGGGCTTGTTTCTCACCAGGCTGTGCATTATGGCCTGGTGGGAAAGATGCAAAGTGCGCATGACTGTTGGGCCGCACCTAGGGAGTGAAAACCACTCCCCCGAGAGCCACTGACTGCAATAGGAAAACTAAGATGATAATAATGATACGTTATTATCATTTTATTTTTCCTTTCGAGCAGTGGTGCAACGCTCCTCTGCCTTGGCGGAGGAGCCGCCACTGCCTTCTCACAATCAGACAACTACTTTTTTCTTTTTCAACCAGCACTCTATAAGAGAGCAAGAGTTTTCTAGCTCCCTACCTTATGCGCTCCTTTCCCAATATATATATCTCCTCCTTCCAGTTGTTGCAACCCACCCCTTCCAGTTAGTCTGTAAAAACACATATTTTTGACGGAGAGTGGCTGAAGAGCAGACTTTAAGGGTTTTTGTTTTATCTTCTGCATTTCACATAATGCATAAAAGCACAAATTATGGCACACAAACACTTTTATGGCAGCATGGGAAGGCCGATCTGTTCCACTCACAGAGCTGGTATATGAGGCAGAAGGTATAGTTAGCATGACACTTCTGGAGGACCATAACTCTCTTCCCTGGGATATTGCAAAAGACCAAATAGCTGAATCCTATGGAAAGCAAATGAGGCCTTGATAAGTGTTTCCCCTTACATTCAGGCATTTCTTTATTCTTTTTAAATTCTGCTCAGTTTGCTGAGTGAAAAGTGTTTAAAATAAACCATGTCGTTATACAGATTGAAAACATTGAATTCAATGTAGTTTTTAGATACTCTATAATATGTATGCTTTTCCTCCAGTATTTTAAAATGTTTTTCTTCTTTTACTTTTTTTAACTTTACTAATCAGACACACATTGGCCAAGTCAACAGCTCATCACTCGCATTAGATAGGGAAGACCGATTGGCTTTGCCAGTGCTCGTTTTACACAGGCCATGAAAAACTTACGAGCTCTCTGAGATCTATCGTTGACCAATCCAGGAAGTTGAGCAAGAATATGAAATCTGTCTTTTTATAGTGTTTCCTTAAACCTGCTGTTTCTCAGGCAGCTGGGTTGTTTTTAATTTCCCACTTCATGGTTATGCCTTTGTAGCACCCTGTAAAACTGCCAACGGCAGCGCGCTGACACTAGTTTAATATGAAATAAATAAGAAAACAAAAAACGCCAGTTGCCATAGTACGAATGTTTAGAAAAGACGTGGTTTGGAGCGCCGTTTCTAGTGCTTGTGTGTTTTTGGAGTTACCGCTTTGGCTGGTTTGTATTTTAAATCCCCACCTCTGGTTTGAGACAGCTACAGATGAGTCAGAGTTTCACTGTTGTAATGTTGTAACAACTCTTAATAGAGTGAGGAACTGTTGTTTTGACCATTGACATTGCTGGTTTGTTTTAACCCAGAAAATGAACAGGCAATACTGCAACAATAAGTTTGGAAGCTTGGAAGCTAGAGGTTTTTATCAGAGCCTTAAACTTCCTGCCACTGCAGCTCTCGACCTGCCATGTATGTATTGCAGACAGACTTTTTGCCCGGAAGTTGACCATTGCTGGGCAAACATTGGTTTGTAGCAGAGTAGCTGGTACTATTCTTCTCAATCCAAATAACTGAGTAACATATCCACCTCTCATATTACTTTCACATTTCACTATACTAATTCACCACAAATCCTTTATGGGTTCCGGAGTAGCATGCTACTCGCCAAAAAAGCACTTCAACGCCTGGTCAGGGATAGTGAGCACTATACAAATGCAATTACAATACAATACATTACTGTGGGGCTCAATGACACTGCCTCACAGTTTCATCAGCAGGCTTCAGCACCTCAATGTTACCGTAAGAGCCAGATACCTTTCGGGTGAGTCTAACCCTTTGTAGATCAGAGTAGACACAGCTTTATTTGTCTCACTAAGGTCATGTTTCACGAAAAATTAATTAAAAAAATACATACGTATATGTATTCATAGAGGGGGTTCGGTCCGCCCTCTTCACACTTAGCACCCAAAGGAAGAAGGTAGCCAGGCTCATGGACGGCGCTAACCGGACATCTGGGATCCGATAATATGCTACTAAATTATTAAAGTGGTGCGCAAGGACAAAAGTTGGCTACCGTACAACCTCAACACATGACCGGCAAGATCGGGGTAAATGTAATCATAAACACAAAGAGAGACCTGAGCACTCAAAAGAGTCAATTATCAATTTTCTAATTGTCAATAGTTCAGGTATTCTTTATTCTTTGGTATTCCTATTTCATATTCATTGTGTAGTCCATATAGTGTTGACACAAAATACAACTAGCCACACATAAGAAGCCACCACGTGTTTTGTCGTATGTCGAGCATGCCTGTCTACTTCCTCAGGTCTGCAATACGAAATCAAAAATTCTGTATAAGAACAACTAAAATGTTATTTCAGAGATTTACCAACACCCACCAGAGAAAGGTGATGGTGCATCCAGAACAGAAAGTACAATGTGATCACCCAAGAGATAGGATCACCACTAAATATTACATGCAATCTAATGTGTCCATTAGATCGGACAACATAATTGTCCGTAATTTATTAAATGGAGAAACTCCGAAAAATAGAATAGTAGTAAACCCAGGAAAATGCACCCGCAAACTCAAAGCCACACAGCCAAGCGCAGACAGAAAGAGAGAAGTTGATATATAGAAGCAGTCCATAGTAACCAGCAATAAATATAGAGCTGCGTTGCATAAGTCCATAAGAATCCAAAATAACCAATCGTCTTATCCGTCACGTTTCTGTTGTAAGTTAAAAACAGCCACAATTATCTTACATAATTCTACATAAAGAGTTCCATAAATATGCATTACAACCCGCGTGGTAGTGCCCATCAATCCATGACTTAAGAGGCGCCACGTAGACCCAACAAAAAAAGTATTCCTTATTTCCGAAGTTCCAAAAATCCAGTGTTACCCGTGCCTCCCTGAGGAAGTTGACAGACATACTCGCCATACAACAAAACACGTGTTGGCTGCTTGTATTTTGCGTCAACACTACATGGACTTTGAAATGAATACAAAATAAGAATATGGAATAATACCTCAACTATTGACTCTTTTGAGTGCTCAGGACTCTCTTTGTGTTTCTCTTCATACTTAAGTTAGCTCAAGCGCCCCTCAGTTTTAACTTCCACTCACCACAACATATAGCATGGTTCAATGGGTCAGCCCACTTAGGCTATGGGCTCTCCTTGCTGTGACTGATAGCATTTTGCATGTGCACTTCTGCTTAAAAAGTAGTCCAATTCATTGCCTAAAAGGCTCGTTGGCCAATCGCTGCTTTTATTTTTTATTTTGTTTTGTATTTTTGTGTGATGAGTCATGTTTGACTTTTTATGCAAACATAGGCAAGCCACATCTAAAGAGTGGTGTTTTGCTTGTTTAACGTTTATACTTTTAATGCCTATTGCATATAATTTCAAAAATACATTAAAAACAATTGCAGGCTCATAAACCGAACTATTGTCTTTACAATGTGCGTGTAACGATTGGTTTAAAAATAATAATAATAATTTGTGTTTCACTTGGGATGTCTCAAGCGAAGAAGGAGACTCCCAAAGCAGACCCAAAAGAAGCTCAGTTAGAGCGTGGCTCGCATAATCGGGTCCCACTACTCAGGTTGTCAGCTGGCCAGTATTTTACAGACTTGGTGGTTATTTTTGTACCAAGATGAGTAAAATAACTGGTAAACTCATCAATCGATTGGACTTTCTCCATTTGAAACAGGGCACAAGTCCTAAAAAAGAAGTGGGGGGACTAACCTAGTTAGGCAGTATGCAAGTGACATCACGGCGCGTCGCATCACGGTGCATGACATCACCGCGCACAACATCACAGCACATGACATCACACATGGCATCACAGGAATTTACATCACAGAAAGTGGCATCACAAGCCACGACTTTACAGAGGTGGCATCACAAGAAGTGACATCAGATCTAAAGCCCTCACATATATGTTTAGCAGGCCTATCATGTGTACGTTTGAGCGCATTGCTAGGATAATAGCACAGTGAACTATGGAAGATGAAATGTGACTTCTGCACCTTGTAGTCCCCCAGTTTTATGTAACACATCCTGTACATTCATTTACAAACTTATATAATTTATTGTACATGTGATTTGCACATGTTGATGTAAAGCACTCTGACACCCTGCATTGGAATGAGTAGGGCTATACAGGAAAAAATAGTGGTACTTAAATTATTTCAATGCCTTCTAAGGTGTAGTAAGCTCGAAATAAGTACAATTTACTTTTTGTAGATACTGGAAAAGACCAACACATCTGACATTCTTACAGTGCATGCATATATACTAAACAGGGACTGAACAAAGTGAAAAGCTGCCTCTCTTAATTATGTGTGAAGTGCTAACAAGGTGTGAGCCTTTGTTTCCCCTGTGCTTCACTTGGATCAGGTGTGAGGCTCCTGACTGCTCCCAGCCAAGAGACTCGAACAAAAGGAGGCCTGATGGCCCCTCAAATTCGGCCTTTGTTATGGGCCCAGCAGGAGTCTAAAATAAGAAAGCCCCGTCCCAGCCTGCACTTATTGCTTGTTGCAGATGGAAAGCAGACAACGTGCAGGCGCTGCTGAAAGTGTCCCGGTGTCAATGGTGTTAGGAATTGACACTGGGACGACTTCAGCACATTATTCAGTGGGGCCCAAATTCTTGGCAGGGTGGACAGCATTTACTCTGTGAAAATAGTGAGTGGACGCCGTTCACCCTGCGTGTACCCCGACTCTTGCCCTGATTTGAAATACAAACTTTGTGAGACAATTCAAGAAGAAATCACCTCAAAGGTATTGGAGATGTTTAAACTATATCTAAATGATTACGAAAGCAAACATAGAATTTTCACGTTAAAATGGAATACGAAGGGTTTTACAGAAAATATAATTCCGGTACTTTGCAATTTTATGCATGAATAGGTCAACCAGCATTTTTTTTCATTTTTCTTATGTGTAACTAACTATAATGAGATTCCAAATAGCAGTGAAAAGCACTGGTTGAGCTTCTCAGGCATGACCTTTGACACTTTGTGCTATGCCAGTTCGTGCCTGACATAGGTACTTTTCACTACTTACAGCTCTCTGTCTAAGTTTCCACCATGCATACAAGGATTGCTCATGTAGCTCAGTTGTTTTTCTTTGCCTTCTATGACACGGATCGGTATTAATATAATTGAATAATCAGGACTTTATATCCCAGAATGCAAAGAGAATACACAGACTAAATGAGGTATTAGCGCATGGACATTGAAATCGCTGGATCTAAGGGCCTATCCTGAGGAGCAGTGAAAGACCAGTGCATGGTCATTTTTGCATAACACTGCAATTATATGAATATTGATGTCAATCCCTTCAACCCTACAAATTGTGAGGCATAGGATGGGTCAGTGAAGGCGGAAGATTTCAGAACATTTAAGATGCAGGTTAATTGAATGTGTAGGACATTTATTTTCCACAGTGTGTATTTCTTACCCTCAAAACACCTACAGCAGAGTCAGACAGGATAATCATATGCTTCGCAGGAGATAGTCATCCAAAATGCAGGAATCTTCCTTCCAGTAGAGTGCATTTTTTTTTACTTCTTTTAAAATGGGAAACCTGATTGATGAAACAATTTGTACAATGATAATTAGCTCGGGTCTTGGTACAAGGAGCTCACATCAATTTGTGATGGGAACTCCCCCGCCACTCAACTTGAGGGTGTGTGGTTCTGAAAAGCACATTTCTTGGCAGCAATTTTATTTGCATGGATGTGGTTGAAATTGAGCTGCCTCCGAGATGTGCACTAATGACTTGTTAATGACTCCTCCTTGCTCGGCTGCATATGTAAATAGGGTTTTTAGAATGTGTTAATTAAAATAGTGTCAAGACAGGCTTAAAGGCAGCGCATGATAAGTGCGATTGTATTTAACAGAGTTATGTTTGAAAGCCATCTGGGCTCCTTGTAGCGCCTGATATTCCGTCTGATGCTTTCTTCGAGCATTAGCGCTATATGCTCATAGCCAGAAGTGAGCCATATGGTGAGTTGTGAAGTCTCTGGATTACCTACTGGGAACCTTCAGTACTCAAATCCTTTCTTCCTCGTAACTTTACTTCCCCCTTCATGCCGAAGGGGCTTCATCGGCACTGCTGCGTTATTGAGTTGGCGTAGACCGGATAAGATGGGCCTTCTTTCTGGTCCATGCTGAGAGCAGGGCATAGGGAAGAGCTGTTAGAAAAAGAGTGGTTATAACTCAAAATGGGTTTCTGACTCAGGGAGTCTCTCCAGGATGAGGGGGTAACACAAAATCAATCAATCAATCGATCATAGCATTTGTAAAGCGCACTACATACCCGAGAGGGTCTCAAGGCACTAGAGGGGGCAAGCTGCTACTGTTCGAAGAGCCAGGTCTTGAGTCTCCTGAAGGTTAGAAGGTCTTCGGTCTGCCGTAGGCGGATGGGAAGGGTGTTCCACGTCTTGGCGGCGAGGTGGGAGAATGATCTGCCGCCGGCGGTCACTCTTCGGATGCGAGGGATGGTGGCAAAATGAGTCCCTCTCAAAGAGAGAGTCAGGGCCGGCTGGCCGTAGCGGGCATCGTGCATTTTCCCAGGAGTCTGGAACCGTGGGGGACGGTTTTACAGCAGTTGCACTGTTTTTTGTTACTGGGGGTCGGTTTTGCACCAGTGCTTCACATTTGTACCACCTCCTCCCGCCCGGGGTCTGGTCCTACAAAATTACCAGGGCGGTTTTCTGTTCCCAGTCTGAGAAGTTACTGGAGAAGTTGTGAGGTGATAGGCAGAGGGGTTTATGAAATTGCACCAAGAGTTAATTTAGCAATTTCTTGGTGGTCTGAATATATCTACCAAAACGCCCCCCTCCCAAAATCATGTTGCTTCCTGTAATCCACGTTGTGCTAAATTCGCTGGGTTAGTAGTAGAATAACGTTATGTTACAGAGACTTATATAGTGCTGCATTGTCATTAGTAAGGCCTCACAGTGCTGTTGGAGTTTGGTTACTCATAAATCCTGGGGTCAGGATTCTGAACTTCTTGTAAAACATGAGCTGTGGCATTTTAGATGACGAATTTAGATGATTCTGAATTCGAAGTAATGTTAAAATGACTTTTAGATGAAATTCCATACAATGAAGTATACACAATGAAATGTGATTTAGATGAAAGGCATGCAATGACATTGTGTAGTTGTGAGTAGCAGTAGATGTGGGGATGTTAATTTATTCACCTGTTTCCAATCAGGGCTTTTGGTTGGCACAAATTGGTTTTCACAAACATGCCGTGAGTTTTGGGTGTGTATATGTCTCATTATCAACTGAGCTTGAACCACACTGCCCTTATGAGTTTGTCCTTGACCCTAAATGTCAGAGGGCACGGGGTCAGAGTCACGCTCCAGCTAAACAGATTGCCCGTCTACAGCAGTTTCAGTAAGTCTGCCATAAACTCGCTTTATTGCTGAACACTCACCAACTTCAAGCACTGACACACAGCTGCCAAGGGCAACAGCCACAATGGACAAGCCCTTGGCGAAGGGGGAGTGAAACACGTGTCGGGAATTTATCATCTGTCCGCCCAGTCCCAAGGATGCTCTCCTGCTAGTCTGTGTATAGACGGCGTGTGGGCAGTGCCATTGGCAACGTGCTCGCCTACACCAATAAAGTGGATTTATGTTGATTCTTCCTTTACATGGCTTTAGTGTGTGTGTTTGTCGACCTCGGAATGAGTATATTTATTGATGCTTTGGGGCGCTCGGCTCTGCACTTGCCAGACAGTCTCGTGGAAGAGATAAGTGAGGTCACCGCTGTGTGCTTTGTTCGCATTTGAGACGTGCTGGCTCATTTTTTTGTTTCATCTCTTTGCTTATTCTCTTATTGGTCTTTCTAACAAGACTGCAGAAAGTAGTGTTCTTGACTGGGTGTTTGTTTACTCTCGCTGATCAACCACTCTGATCCCCACCCCACAGAGACTTGAGTGAACAGACATCACGTCAATTTCATTCAGGGCGCTTAGCAACGGCCGGACACTGGATGGAGTTTGTTAATGCCCTTTCTCGATTCAGGAGCACGTGGCCAAAAAAGGCAACACCCACTTCCCATCTTTACATGCATATCCAAAAGCTCGCAATTTCTCAGTGTATTTTGTAGTTATTTTGGGGCATATTACCAACGATTAGCGATATTTATCGCTAACGAGGCTTAGCAACTAATTTTTTTACGCTAAGCATCGCCGGAAATTATCGCAGAGGTAACTTGCTATTTAGCAAGGTTTATCTCAGAAGTGATAAAAATCCTCGCGCTAACTGCCAAATGAGAGTTATCGCTGGAAAACCAATGATAATCTCTCGAAGTTTGGTGTTAGCTTGATAATAGGGGCTCACAAACTTAGCCATGATATCCACCTTCCATAGGATATCATGGCTAAGTCAGGAAAATACCAGGTGTAAAAAAAGCAGCGCTAACCGCGGTTAGCGCTGCTTTTTTATCACTAACAGGGTTAGCGAAATCCTTGATAATAGGAGAAATGTCGCTTAACAACATTTCTCCTATTATTTTTCGCGGGAACGCCCCCTTTGCATCTCATTAGAGATTCAAGGGGAAGCGTAGAGAAAAAGGGTGCTAACATGCGAATTTGCGTGTTAGCACCCTGTTGCTAATAGGGAGATAATTTTATCTCCGCTTTCTTGGCTTTTAAAGCCAAAAAAGCGGAGATAAATCCCTTGATAATATGCCCCTTTGTTCTGAAAATGTCTTTGTGCTTTTCTATTTTCGTGTGAAATAATTTGTGGAATTTTCACCATGGACCCCAAACGTATCCGCTTTGCTGGTCTGGCTTGACAGTGCAGTGGTCTGCAAGACCTATTGTTACCAATCTTTTCAACTAGATAGAGGGGCTTTGACTCCATCAGTATTTCTCTCTCTCCTCCTGCTGTTGGCAGTTTCGTGTATTTTTCCGCTGCGTATCTAGTGCTTACGCTGCAATGCATTAGAGACTATTTTACATGTCAAAAGTGCTCGACTTACATTATATCCTTTCTCCCATAAATCTGTCTTATACAGAAAGCAATCTTTTTTGTTTTGTTTTTATACTGCAGCAGACTTTAAAAAAAATAAAAATCAGTCAGAAACTTAAAGTGCAAGCCAGAGCTCTAGGCTTTGCCAATGTATGTTGAAATATGTATTGACTGCCACATATTTTTCTAGGTGTTTGAAAAAATGAGAGTATTTCGTCTACTGCATAAACTGGATAAAGTGCACTAACCGAACCATAGTCACACTGGTGGTGGCACAAACGAACGGACAACCAGAGCCTCCTTGAAGGCCCACATTTTGCCTGCCTGTGGTAACCCCGTATTCTCCACTCAGGGGTCCATTAGGATGGCGGACGGATCGCCACCGCCATGCAGGCGGTGGCGATCCGTCCGCCATCCCTGCCCATCTGCCACCTTTCTTTCCCCCGCCATATTACGATGGCGGGGGGGACCGTGGCGGAGGGAAAGACCGTCCGCCGCTTTTCCGCCGCGGTCGGCTTGCGACCGTGGCAGAAAAGGCCTGATATGGTGGCGGTGTCAGCCATATTAGGATGGCCGGTGAGGAGTGCCTTTCCGTGGCGGCACATACGGTCTTTGCTTTGGGGGCCCGTTGCGGGCCCCCAGGGTGAAGGGGGGGTGCACATGGGGGGTACCTATGGTACCCCCCAGCATTTCAATGTACACCATGACAGGCACCACGTGGTGCCTGTCATGTTGTGCATTGAAATGTACAACGTGCATTTTTTGCATTGCGGCGGCCGGTGCTTTGGTACTTTGTCCGTCCGCCATCCTAATGGACCTCCAGGTGTCCAGCTGAGTCGTTGTTCTTACAACTGACTAATTTTTAATGTTTTTTCATTTCATTGCTGGTTTTACACCCCACCCACCAAACAACGGTTATTCCATTGAAATCTGTTTTAGAGTTTCACTTCTACAGAAATCTGCAGGCCCCCTCTACTGCACAACTTCTATGAGGTATATCATTGAATATCTCATCTCTCACCCATTGGTCCGAGCTGCTAGTATAGGACATCCACCGTATGTTGGAAGATCTCTCATTGCGTTGCAGTCATGGTTACTCCTCTCATTAAAATGTATCAGTTTTCTTGACCCCTTCAACTATAAATTGTTAGTTTCTAGGGTTTGAGCACGTTACAGTGTATGATCTGAAGAGGAAGCGTAATAAAATGAAGGTAATCCTCACCAGCAATTTCTAAAGATACTTGTTGACCTGTGCAGCTTCTATTCGTTTAACGCCCAACCACAAAAAATGTAGCAAGTGGAAAAAGACATCTAATGAAAAAAACTGTGAATCCCTGTCAATCTGCATATTTCATTGTGAGATTTAACCAGTGAATCAAGCGAGTAAAAAAGACTGTGGCGGGGTTCATTGTCAAAAAGAATGTAAAAGTTACTTAAAATACTAGATTTCCATCATGAGTATCTTCTTTTAGTTCGTACACTATCCGAACACCATGAGTTAAACCAGGAGCAAATTTGGAAATCACTGTTTTACATACTTACTTTGACATTCCCATGAAACTGAACTGCCCTAATGGTCTCTGCAATGCTATCAGAGGCCTCGGAGCTCCTGCAGTCCCCCTCGGTGGCAGTGCAAAAATGCCACTCTTCTGACTGTGCTATCTATCACCATCTTTTCCTTCTTTTTTTCTTTTTTTGTTTGGGAATTAAAATTGAATATCAGTTAGTTATGTTTTCAAGGGTCGGTGTTTCATTCTACTTTGATATCATATAAACAAGCTCAAAACATTGCTTTTAGAAAGCACTGTTTCTTTGTGAGATTATATTCCAACTAAGACATTTTAGTATATATATTGTGCTCTGGAGCCTCACAGAGGCAGAGAGATTTCAATTTTAGTGAATATTTTGATTCAGAGGCTTAGCAATATTCGAAAGTGTCTTGAGCTTAAGTGTGGTGCTCTTTCCTTTCCAGACAGGCGGGTTTCTCTCGTTTCTGTCCACAATTCCTACCCTATTTTCTCCCTCCACCAGGGTAAGCAGATCTCAGGGCAATGCGCCCTCCACATCCGGCAACCTTGCGGTACACAAGGCCGCAAGCTGTTACCATCCCACCAGGTCAGCCCAGAATGAAAGGTCTGCAGCCCGCTCTGTTGGACTGGATCCAGGCAAAGCAAAGTGGAGTCGGTGGAACCAGAGAAGAGACAAGGATTTGTGTTTTTTTTCCCAGCTCCTCTCAGCTCTCCACTGCGAAAATATTATAATAGGAGCTGCCACAAACCACAGAAGGCAAATCGGGGGCTTTGCAAGCAAGCAGGGAATCAATAGACCTGCAGTAAGCAGTTATCCGCTGTGGCAGCAGAAGGATTTCTCATTATAGGGATTTCCTTTCCGCTCATGCCATATTAATGCACTCAAGTCCAATGTGGAAAAAAAACTTCTGAGTGCTCCATATTTTTCCACATTTCTGTTCTAATAAAGTTTGATACATTGTTTTTATTACTACCCAAGTGACCCTGCATATCTATGGTAACGCCACAGAATGTTGATCGTTGCAGCATAAGTGATCAGGCATCCTGTCTGCTCATTTTGTTGTGACTCCTTGACTTGTGAAGTGCTGTGGGTCCTTATTGGGAATTTGTTTTAATTCTAAATCATGGACATAAAAAATGAGGACATAAAATTACGGGTGCAATAAAATAACAAATAAATGTGCAAGTGTTCCATTATTACCACGCCTTGCAACACCCAGCCACTACTGCCTCCTGGTCATAATGTTATTACATTTTAACAGTTATCATCCTTGAATTAATTAGCATACATTTTCAGACTCGTATGAGCATCAATCATACTTTTGGGCTTTGTTTATGTTGTAATTCTATTATTTTGTTCTATTTCATTGGTTTTATTTGGCCATCTTTGCTTTGCTTCATATATTTTCCTTTTCCTTTTTATTTCTTTCATTCATTTTTATTTCCTTTTTATATGTAGAACTTTGATTTTTTTTAACATATAGGTTTCATGTTGACTTTTAAGGTATCTCTTCTTTGTTCTTTCTATTTTCCTACTGTTGCTTGTTTCTTTATTTCTTTTGTTACATGCTCTATTTGACATCTTTTTACACGGTATTCATCGAGTTGTTCTTTTAATTGTATTTAATATCTCATTTTTGGATGCTTATACTGTTTCTATTTTTTTCTTTATTTAATTTCATATTCGTACCATTGTTTTTTGTCCATCTTTTCGCTTTTTATTCTGTTTGTTTTCATGCACCTTTTTGTCTGTATAAGCTTCTTTCCAACACCTGTTGGTCTCATCCTTGGCTCATTACCACTCTCCCTTTCTTATTTCATTAACTTTCCTATCGTTTTTCTTTCATTTAGACTTAAGGTAATGCTAGACATTTTATTACCTCTTTCCTTTTGTTTTTGTTTTTTATTTGCAATGGTTAGGTTTAGTCCTTTGCTTATTTACCTTTCCAAATACCTTATAATCTCTGGATTACCATTAAACCACTATTCTTTCTTTGCTTTTTTGTATTAAATGTTTTCTAACTTTTGTTCTTATCTTTAATTGTCGTAATTCATTGTTCTTGTTCCATGTATATCCCCTTTCTTTTCTTCACTTTCCAGTGGTCTTTCTTTCATTTTCACTACTACCTTTTTATTGTGCCTCTCCCTATTCGCCCAAAACAAACCCCCACCCTTGATCTCACTCTCTGTTTTAGTTAATTTTCTTATCTAATTAGTTACAGTATCAAATTATTGTATTTTCTCTCAGTACTTTCAGGCTGCTGCACCTAAAGTTTGATGTACAAAAAACTGTGTGGTACCAATTAAAGGAAATCTATTGTTTCTTTTATAAAACTTTTGATAAATGAAATGTTCAGGTTTCTTCCATACGCCTACTAATGACTTGGTGATTAACAAGATGGCATGTAGTTGTCTACATACTAATCACTTACTTTAACACCTGCCAGACACCTGAGTAAACAATTCTTAAAACTGTCCCCGAGCCCTGCTTAGCATTCCCTTGAGGGTGCCATGTAAAATGAGCGCAGTCTATCATTTTTTTTCTGCCTCCCTGTTGGTTCCAGAAGCCTAACTTTGAGAACTGTCAATTAACGCTGCCTGGCCAGAGCTGAAAGGTGCTCTGGGAGCAGGTTTCATTTAAAAGCTAGCTGCAAATTTACTGAAAGCTGTCAAGCTGCAAGCTTTCTCAAGTTTGCCACTCTGAACCCTCACACAGCCGACCAATTCTCACTGCTCGTGACCCGAGCAACCCAAGTCCTTCCTGGTTCGGGGAATGGGTTGCGCAACTCAGGGACATCACCTAGCACAGCATTTCTTACCCTATATAGTGTTGCTCCCAAGAGAACTCGAGTAATGTGCAACCCTTGCGGTTTAACCAATTTGGCTAGCGTGTTTTTTTTTTTTATTCTTCATGATGTGTAACTGATTGGTTGTGCCTGTTTTCATTCACCCTTCATTAATTGCTTCTACCAAGGCAAGACTGGGAGCCAAAGCCACCCTGGCAAAAATGTTGAGACCGGTCCTGTTCCCTTGCACATCACTCTCTCATCTCTCGCTTTCGTGAAGCTCCTCTGGGCTTGTGTGATTACCTGGGGAAGTCGGAGAAACTGACAGAGGTCCCAGAACAACACCACACTGCCCTCCAAAGGTACCAGACCACTGGGGAAAATCCCAATGGAAAAACAAGATGTCCGTCAAATAAAGATCCTTTAAAGAAATGCGCAAAGACCTATCATCAGACCCAAAGGCCATGCAGTCACTTTATATGAGATCCCTAGCCATCAAAATGTAGGTGATGTTAGTTCTGTTAACATATAATTTGAGCGGAATTATGCTATTGGTGGCACTAGGAGAACAACTAATCTTGAGTGAGGTATAGATTACAATGTAAAAAATCAGAATTGTAATTCTCATAAAAAGAAAGAAAAATCCTGTGATGCTAAAATTTATACATCTAACATAACAAACTAAACATGAGGTTGTGATTGAGACAAAAAGCGATAAGGAAAGGTCTCTGATGACTCGACTCCAGAAGTCTTATCCTGCTGGATTGTGTTCACCGAGTTGAGTAAATTCTTTTGGCTTTTTTCCCCATAATATTGGGTGTTTGATTGTACAGCGATATGAAAGAACTCCAAACCGGCACAAGGTGGTCGCAACAGTGGTATACCACACAATTTTGAAGTCTGCACAAGTCTGAAAATTGATTTGGTGCTTAAATTCAAATACATTTCTGCTAAATGTGATTTTCATTCCCCTTCGCCCAACCAAGTACTACGTGCCCCATGAGGTCTGAAGGCCTAGAGGAGCCACAACAGAAAAAAATATGTATTGATTGTTCAACTTGAAGTGACCTGAAAACATCAGAAAAGATGATTTGTGCATCATCGGCCTGTTTAATCTGCATAATATATCTTTGAAGTTTAATTCTACCTCCTTTACAGATCTGCCAGTATTGCAATCAATTAGTTAGCCTTTGTTAGGCATATCTTGGCAAGAAGACTATTCTCAAAACTCACTGTCAAGTGCAGGAATTCTCTTTTGAGCAAGTGTCAAGAATATTTCTGTTAATTGGGTTTTAAAAACAAGCTCCTGCTGACCGGACATGAAATACAGATCCTAGTAATTTTACATTTTGGGATCCTGTGTTATTGCTCAATGTAGAATTTGGCAGTTTTTGTATTTTTCAAATCAGGACATTTCTTTAAAATGTAGTATTTTGGTCAGGATACAAGACATCTAAGGGAAAATTCTATTCATGTAGAACTGGCATGTTCAGCATAGATCAAATAAGGCCAGATTTTCTAGATCCATGTCAGATTTTTGTATGTGAAAATACTGAAAATCTGGCCCAGAGCAAGCCCTCCTTGACCTATGTTGGACACCCTTGCTTTAGAGATGCTGAAATAAACAAATTTCAATGCAGCATACTTGAAAAATACCAACAATTAATTTTACTGTGTCCTACAACATCAATATAACCATATATAAGGATGCTCACTGGGGTGGTGTTAATCCGACACTGGCATAACAGCCTTGCGGTTCACAGTTGCCTGTCTATAAATCTATCTAAGCTGTTTGCTATTGATTAGTAAAATCAATAAAACTCGCAGTTCAAGCAAATGGGCTCTTTAACGTAATGCATTTTTCTATATGTGTGTTGCACATTGAATTACAGCCTCCATTTGTACTGTAGACACAATATTGGCCAAGGCAACTCTGCGTGTCCACATGCACACAGGACAGGTAGGATACAGGAGGCAACCGGAAAATCTCTGCCTTGGACGATAAAAGGGCCAATATGACTGAATCGACTATTTAAGCAACTCCCTGATTGAAATATCTATTCCATTTTACCACTTCCACAAACCTGATTTTACCTATTCATTTTTGGAAATGAGAACCTGGATATGCCCCTCACTCAGCAAATGTTGAAGGTCATGCTGCCTGCCTTTTTGGCATTCTCCATTTCTACACTTACCCAGACCCACATCATTACCAGTCCACCTACTTCCAGACACTTATATACACTCCTTTCATACAATCCTGCTCTCTCGCCTTGGCCATGCCTTTCATCTTTACTGCATGATTATACCATTGAATGTTTATTTTACTGCAAATTTCTTTAATACAGTCTCCAAGAACATCAAAACTATTAGGATCAATTTCTCATTCACCTTCCTCGTCACACTCCCCTCTCCTGCCTCCATCCCCATGCCAGTGTCTCTGTCAGGCTATCTCTCCATACCAACCCTCCTTTCCACTTGACCAGTTGAAAGTTCTCCAATTGACCAGCTATCTGTTGTGCTCTCTCTGGACTCCATTGTCTCTTAAATCATGAAAACTCAGCTTTTCTCCATTAATCCTACACCCATCTAATCTGCTCAGCTAGTCCCTCCACCCTGGTTTATGCTCTTCAACAATCATATAGATTTTGAAAAAGGTAATTTTTTTGAGCTCGTCCCTACACCATTCACCATTTTGTTCCCAACTTCTATATGAACCTTAGATCCTCTGCATCGATTCTAAATTTATTTCTAAAATCCGTAAATGGTCATTTTTGATCAAAAACAGTACTTAAGGCCAACAACCTTCACAAACCACATGTATTGCCACCTTCACTTCACCAGGACTGCTCTCACTCATGTCTACATATTGTGATCTCTACCAACCCTCGCCATGCCTCCTTCCACATCCGCCATGATCTATCCGTCTGCTTCGATGCCATTGATCACGGAATACTCATGTAAACGAAAGCTTATGTATCCTTTTGTAACACATCAATGATTTTCCTACCACACTGAAGACCATTTGTACTCCGTGACGGGGTTCTCCTTCAGCTCGCATTCGCCTCTGTTTCCAGAAGGTGTCCCTCAAGGCTCTGGTGTAGGCCCCTGTATACAAACTCTGCCTGTGTCATTATTCCATCAGCCAGATTCTCCTGCCATCTCCTTGCAGATGACGCTGAAATTGTTGTTTCCCTGTCCTTCCTTTAATATGTACTCCATGGGTATGCAACTGACTCCCTCTGTCGTCTGATACTGCATGACTAAATACTCTTTAATGTGCAACCTTTCGAAGACCCATATAATCTTCATTTCCTCGTACACTAATACTACACTTCCTCCTATCGGTACCACCTCCGTACACTGATATACATCCCTCCTATCTGTACCACCTCCTCACACTGATATTATACTCCCTCCCAGCTGTGCCACCTCCTCAGTACATCTCTATTCTCCAGCCACCTCCCATCCTGTTTGTGCCACCTTCCCACTCCACCCTTCTGCCTGTACCTCAACCTCTTGCCCTCTGACAGCCTTCATTGTCTTTACATAACCCTGTTCTCTATGCCACCAGCATCTTTATCGACCCACCTTTCTCGTCCTAATCCCTGTAGCACCTTTCTTCTTTTACGAGAACCCTCCCTATTGCTGTAAAACATTTGATCTTCCCTCTCTACTCATATTTTTTGCGGATTATTTCTAGTTAATCTATTTGTTTTTCCTTTGACCTGCCATTTCATCCTCTGCCGGTTGGATGCTGTCACTAGTCACCCTATTGGATACTGTAACTAGTCGGCCTATTGGAAGCTGTGACTATTCACTTTATAGACTTTTAATTATTGTCATACTGGATTTTATTTGATATTTGTCTTGGACAGAGTACTCTATGTTTCATGTTCAGGCACTTTGCAGAAAAGTGCTATCCAATCAATACCATAAAATAAACAAACATTCACTCATTAGGTACACAGACTTTTTTTTATATATATACAGAAAAGACAAGCTGGAGATTTTGCTCAGACAGATCATGCAAAATACATAGAGTGCAGTTGTCAATTTAATCTCTATCTATAGCTTACTAGTATAGGGCTATGATGGTGAGTTCAGCACTCACCGCTGACATCTGTGCGATCTGTACATTTGAAACTTAGCACAACCAAACTAGCCTTTCATTTTTCTAAGGTCGATAAATTCTGTTCCGTTGTATTGTGCAGTTATAACAACATCTGTTATTTACGGCATTTAGCAGCAAACAAAAAGTTAATTCTATGAAAGAATGTGAAATGAACCGTGGCTCTGTCCGTTTTTAGAACCCTGCGAGGCACAAGGCTTTTCCAGGAAGTGCCACAGGCCTGTCAGAAAATCCTGGTGTCGGGCATCATTCCGCTGTTCAACTTTTATGAGTAGCTTTCAAGACATTACAATTAAATGTAGTGCTTTAAATGGAAAAAGAGAAGTGCTGGTTCTCACTAAACTGATTAAGGCGTGTCTGGGGGGCGTGAATTCGACGCAGGCATGTACGATATCAGCATTTTCTTCTTCAATGTAAAGTGCCCGTGGCCAAGTTCAGCTCATAGGTGCATGGCGTGATTGGTATTTGTTTTAGTTTTATACAGTGTAAACTTCCCCCAAGGGCCTTAAAGTGTTTTACATAAGAAGGAAACTTTTTTAGTTTTTTATGGCTGGGGAGATTAATGTGATTTGCTCAGAATCACAGGATGTTTAGCCGATGCTGGGATTTCACCTCCCTGTGCCACAAAAAACAAAAAAGTATGCTTTCATGTAGAACTTGTTCTTCTCATGTAAAGCACTGTAATGCCCTCCTGCCAAGTTTGCCCTATATATAACTGAAAAAAGTACCAATTGTGCCCTGCACATACAAGCTGAACTTGGCCGAAGGGCGTTAGTGCTCAGACAGACAGTGGTCAGTGTATTACAGCGCTTCTATCTTTCACTATAGCTGACGGTGTTACAATTTCAATTTCGGGAGCTCTAGCCGTCAAGCCACATCTCCTTATTCCTGTCGCGCTATCAGTTAAAGTATAATGCTGCAGAAGTAACCTAGCTCTGGAATAAAACTAGCAATTAACTGTCATGTGCCCATACTCCAGAGCCTGACCCCAGCGTGCCACTAGGAGTACCGGTACTCAATAGTCCTTTATTCGGTATTTAAAAAATACCATAAAAGTGCAAGTTATTCAATTAAATTACAATAAAATACAGTTCATGACAAAATACATTGGAGACAGTTGACCGTGAATTCATTCAACACAGCCCTCTTGAGTTCCTGAGTCTTAAAACAACCTTGATAAAATTCATAGTACATGACAATGGAAGGGGATCGTTGGCCCTTTGCAAGAATAAAAGGGCGACCTTGGCGTGTCTGAGCTTCGCTTGTTTTAAAATGCTTACTAAAAAGCCACGCCTGGGTAAAGCATAAAATGGACATAATAGTACGAAAGGAAGGGTGTCCTGCGGAGACCTATTGTCGCAGCCGCAGGGATCCTTCTGCTCAACAGTTACAGTAAAACCTGGTGGATCAGCCAGTAGATGATGTAAAAGGTTGAGCCTAAAACGAGTAATTAAGAATCTTTCCTGTACATTATACATAAGAGTGAGATAAGGTTCCATTCCTTCCTCTGTGGTTACCATTCTATGAGCGCAGACTGTGGTCTTCCTACCTTCCGTGGCAGCTCTGCGTGAGGCTACCATGTCCAAGAAAATTCTTTTGATTCTCAGTTTGTCTTGAGGGATAATTGCCGTTGGGTTAGTAAAAAGATCCTTACACCCAATTCCCTCAAGGGTAGTCTTCACGTATTTTAACCACGGGATACTCATTCCTTTGTCCCAGTCTATGCAGTCTCTAATAATTTGTCTGCTCAGATCTGCCTCCGTGTTGGACCAAATTTTTAACCAGGCCATGAGGGGTCTGACCTCGATCAAGTCCTCGATATATACCCTTCCTAATTCCTCATGAATAATATAGGCGGGTGTACTTTGTGGGGAGTACCGGTACTCACTTGACACAAGGAGAAGTCCTGGTACTCAATGGGAGAACACTGAGAAGTTCCAGTACGCTGTACCAATGAGTACCGGGCCATTCAAAGCACTATCTGTCCAAAAAAATGTTTCATTTTACGACCAGGTGGAGAATGGGCTGATATTTTTTCTCAAATATTGGTTGTGTTTATGAGATGAGGACTGAGTGTGGAATGTGGCTGAGTTTTCACCTCAAATGTGTACAAGGGCCCAAGTTAGGAACGATTGCAGTTGGGTGTTATATAAGTAAGGCTCCTAAATTTCAATTTTTCCTGGTTTTTACAGATAAAAACAGACAGAAAAAAAATCTATTTTCCTGTCTGTATTTTATTTAAAAAATAGGAAAAATGGGTAGACGCGGAAAATAGGCCTTTTTTGGGACGATTCTCACTACAGTCAATCATGAGTGCTAGGCCAATAGCTGTGCAGATTGACAGGCAGAGAAGTTAAAACATTTAAAAAGATTTCTTAATAAAGCTTAAATACCTGCAAGAGTTCAGTGGCTGTCTGCAATGCAAATGATTTTCAGTGACTGTATTACACTGTAACTGGCTAAAACCCATTGGACATTCAAGTAAGATAAAACGTTTGTCGATTAAATAAATTTGTAAATATACCCACTGAGGCTTCATTTTTTAACACTAAGCGGAAAATAAATAAGGATAAATACAAATAAAATTAGTAAAAAATAAATATAGATAAATACAGAGGGAAATGTCACAAAAAATACCATAAAACTGGGAGCCCTTTATATAAGTAGCTAATACAGTGAAAACATGCGCTGTATGCACTCTTGCTTGTGAGAGATATTGTATACTACAAGGGGCTTGAAGCCCTAACTTTGCTTACCATTCGTTGGCTTCATTGTCATTTTTATTTTCTGCCTCTTAATTGGGCAGTGCGTGCCGGCTTCACTTCCTCTTCATTCCTCGGGAGCACGGACCATTTACAGATAGCTTATTCTTAATTAGGATCCTTCCGCTGCTGGCCCTGTGATTGACGTACTATTTTTCGTGTTGCCTCTTCATTTAATTTGCTTTTTCCTGGGGAGTTGCCTCATATTGCTTGTTACCTCCCACCTCCGAACTCCCTTTGTCTGTGTTGCCTCTTCCCTCCCACCCCTACCTTCCAGTTGCCCATATTGCCTCTTCCCACCCACCCCCACCTTTCAATTGTATGTTTTGCCACCAACTAAATCCACCTGTAATTCGAAAATAAAGCACTTTGACACAGGCGCTGCCTGTGTCATGGTGTTTTTTTTTAACCTTTTTATGTTGTAGCACTTTCAAAAAATCTTTATAGTACTTTTTTAATGATTTTTATCCAGGCCACACAGCAGCCATGCAACATGGCTAAAAGACACGAGCAAAGCCAATAACTCTCACCTAAATGTAAAAGTAAATGTCATGGTACTTATAGAACGCACTGTCACCAGACGGTCACCTTGCGGTGTTGCCTATTTTGCTTCCTGGCGCTGATACTCATACCGCTGTGGAACCCCTCCTGGCTTTCCCTGTGAAGTGTCCACTCCTGGGCACCCCCGGGGTGAAGCCAGGCATCCTTAGCGCTGTTGGGGCCGGTGTGGAGGCTAAACAAGCTATTGCCCAGAGTTGCAGCGTGGGGCCCGTGATTAGAATAGGCACCGAGGCGAGAATTAACAGGTCTGAGGAAATTGAGCCCGAGACCCCGCCGAGGCGGGAATCGAACCCTGGTCCCTGGCCAGAACTCTGCATCAGGGTCTGCCGCTCTAACCATTGAGCCACACTCCTCCACATAGGCGAGACCTATTGCCTTTGCCAATGCTTGTTTCTTTGAATGACTCCCTCCTTACTTACATCCTCTGTCTGACTCCTCTCCTTGAGTCCAGCCTACTCTAAATCATGCAAATGTTTGCCTTAATCTCCCTTACTCTATTTGTGCAAATTGCCCTCACCTCATCTCAAAGACCGCAATCCATCCTTCATTGAAAGTCACACCCTACAACGTAGCAACGCCTAATCCTCTGAAGCTCCTACTAATCCTACCGACCATCTGCATGACCTCACGTACCCCCTCACTAATGATCCCCCCAAGCTCCTATTGATTTAATCCACCACAAAGACACTGGAGTAAAACATGCAAAGGCTGCCTTGAGAGCACAAGGCTAAGCCCAATCACCAACAATAACTAATAACCAGTGACTTATCCACTAATCTTGGGTTCCAGAACAATGTGCTGACCACCATAGAGAGCTTCAGTGCCTCATCTGAGATTGTAAGCACTATGTATATGCAATTACAACATAATACAACACAGGTGTGGTGGTGATAGTCAATGGAAACACCCCACTGGGGAGCAGGACATAGCAAATATTGAAGAAATCTTTGCTGATAAAGGTAGAACTGCGCTGGATTGGAAATTAAGTTCCATTATTCATCCTGCCTAGATATGAGACATAATGCGTACTAGCTTGGGCTGAAGAATATCCGAATATGGGGCTGTCTGCAACAAATGGCACTGTTGAACATGCCTGCAATTAAAAAGTTGACAATGGCATGGCCTTGGAACGAAAAATCAGCATTGTTTCTGGAGCCTTCAAGATGGACTGGTAGGGAGTGGGACATCCCCAATAATTCTCTTTAAAACGAAAGATACTTTAGGTGAAAGAAAATAATAAAATATGACTGATATCAACATTTTTGTCCAACATTTAGTGTAGCTTTACTAACTGCAGTGAGCTGGCAACCATGCCCACTCAAGGGCCTAGGAGTCCTCTCTCCTTTTGCAGGACACAGCAAGGGCTTCTGTGTTTGTCACTGACTGTATATGTTATTTATTTTACTTAAAAAGTTTTATAAAGCACAAACATGACCCTTGCGGGTGCCAGAGCGCTGTACACAGAGGCAGAAGCGTGCATGAACTCAGAACAGTTGAGGTCAACATTGTAAAACAACAAGGAGTAAACAATCAAAATCAGGTACCGGGTAGAGGGCCCTGCTAGTTCAGTTTCTCATATAGTGCAATATATTTCCTGTAACATTCAGTAAAACAATCATAGAGTGGCTCGTCACAGCATAGTAGAGTAAATGACAAATCTGTAATCGGCCCAAGAAGTATTCTCCTATTATAGTTCCGGAAGGGCCTAGAGTAAAACAACAGTTTAACATCCAATCAAAGATAAATAGTGAAAGATACGTTGGGATAAATGTCAAATCAGTCAACAAGGGGACTAGAGAAAGAGTACATCATGATGCAGTTAATGTCCACTCAGGAAAAGCCATTTGGCCTGTTTCTTGAAATAGGCAGTGGAGGGATTGGTTCTCATCTACTTAGGAAGAGCGTTCCAAATTCTAGGCACAAGGCCGGAGAAAGCATGTTTGTACATCTTTTTGAATTTAGGAGGTTTTAAGAGTAGTGTGGACGTACTTCTTAAGTTCCGACCAGAGTCAGAAAGAACAAGCTTGTTCGCCAGATAGGCTGGAGTGTTGAAATACAGGGCTTTATGCGTGAGGCAAGCTATTTTGAAACAGATCCTAGCTTCAATAGACAACAAGTTGAGCTGCAATAGGTTAGGTGTGAGGCGATCATGTTTTTTGGAGCCTGTGATGACCCTGGCTGATGCATTGAGCGTGGCTCTGAGAGGGCAGGCTCGCTTTAGGAAGCCCCGCAAGGGTCACCAGGCCTTATTCCAGTTGCGATATCACCAGGGATTGTACTGCAGGCTGTAAGTCTTCTGGTGGGAGGAAAGCCTTGATTTTCTTAAGTGTGTTAAGATGAAAGTTGACAACCCTAATAGTGGTACTGATGTGAGTTTGCATATTAAGTTATTTGTCCATGGTAAGGCCCAGTGATTTAGCAGAATCGACCACTTGAGTGGTGCAATTAAGGGCTGTGAGTTTCTTTAAGCCATTCGCCGGTGGGTGCAGAGTGGTTGTGTGGGGCAATCAGCAGGAATTCCGTTTTGCGGGTATTCAACAAAAGATGATTCTGGGCTAACCATTGTTGAGTTTGCGAGAGAGCCTAATTTAAGGTTTAATGTCCTCAATGGCAGAGCTTTTCTTATTTTTCGGGCAGTGGCCTCAGACTGGTTCAAGTCTTACTCTGTATAACCTGCAATCTTACCTGACTGATGACTCTCGCACTTCGTGGGCATGGGGGGACTTGGAGCGTAAACCAAGATTCAAAATTTCCTCTTTGCTGAGGAGCTAAATTAACGTGTCCTTACTTCACACGGGCTGCATTGCAACCAGCCACATGACTATGTTAATTTCTCTCCTTTTATGGCAACACACAGTGCTTTGTTAATCTGGTGGCCTGGTCAATACCAGTAGCGGCTACTACAGGGCAGTAGGGGTGCGAAGGGGTTAAAAAAAAGAAACTTACATGCCGGCCATTGCTGCTCCTCAGTCCTGTTCTTCTTCTGTCGATTCAGGAACAGGAAGCACCCAGGCTTCCAGACTCCCTTAGCCAATCATGACGCTGCTGATAGATGTGTCACAATTGGTCTGAGCGCCATGGTTCAGCGCTCAAATGGGGACTGGGAGCCTGGTCATGTTCTCCACCCAGACTGTGCAACACAGCCCGGTGAAGAACATACCAAGTGTGCATTATGGTATGGCCGGCCCAAGATGGATGGACAAACCATCAAGCACATTTAGAGAGAGCCCACCCCTCCTTCCCCTGCTCTGTGGGCAGTCCAGCCCGCCTCGCCCTTACAGAGGGGTACTGAAAAATAAAATGACAACATGTTATTATCGTTTTATTTTTTCTATGGTGCAACGCTCCTCCGCCTTAGCGAAGAAGCCGCTCCTGGTCAATACAGTCAAACATATTTTATGAATTAAATAAATGAATAGTCCTGTACCAATGCTGCAACGCTGTACTTTGGTGTGGAAACGAGTACTTGGGAGGTTATATGCATGGACGTCAATTCACCGAAATGCCTCGGGTAGCGGAAGTGACCTCCACTTTCACTCACACACACATACATATACACATATACACTCTCACATAAGCACACTCTCACCCGCAAGCACACATACAACATACATTTAAAGCATTATTTACTTACCTCAGCTGACATGGAAGGGCATATTCCTGCTTATCATACTCAATTTAGATAACACTGTTAGTGAATAATATATTTTATTTATTCATTATTAGTGTAATAAAAAATGACAGAAAATAAAGAGAGTGGAGCCCCAGCTGCCATTGTGTTTCTTGCACTGAATTTGCCACCTCTGATGCCAGAGGTCGCAAAGGTAGTGCTAGGGGTAGCAAAAGGCAAGCCAGGGTGGCAGCTGAGACCCCTGGCAACCCCTAAATGAAGTCCAAGGTTAAATGTATTTTCTATTCCACAATGAATCAACAGTGATAAAGGTCTGTTTTCTCTGTTCTTTTACCTGTATTTGAGCAGATGTGTGCGGTCAGCTAGTCTCCCTGGCACCAGTTTTCACTGATGTTGTAGAATTGCTTCCATAGGCATTATGGGCCCCAACCGGTGTTTGGGTAGTAAAATAAAGCAACAAGGAGATCTAAATGAGCCCAATCTGCCTCTAGGCTCCGGTACCCCTGCACCACCTGGTGCACCTTTTATATATTCATGCCCCTGTCAGAGGGTGCATGAGGCAACCTCTTGAGCCGCTAAGGTACCGCTTGTATAGTCTCAAAGTGCCTTTCTCGTCCTGCACTCGTGAGGCCATTCAGATGTATTATTAATATAGAAGTTTGCTGACAAAGATGGCCTCAGGAGATGCTTTGAGGAGGCCCAGCCCGTTCGATAAATCTAATAATCTTGAGGTTGTGTTAGTATTGATTGCCATCAGAATGGGCTACAGTTGGAAAACGTTTCCTTTTAATTCTGTTGCTGATTAATTCACGTATCTGGCCAGCCGCACTCAACTTTTGAATACGCTTCATTGAATCAATATTACTGGAGCAGGAGAAACCGCTACTGGAGTCGGCAGCCCTGAGCGGCAAGGTGGTAGAGTCTGAGGAGGGAACGTACCACTAGACGAAGTATAAAGGGGGAATGAGTGCATGAAGCAGGAGTTGAAGCTAGTAGTGGTAGAGTCATGCTATTGGAAGATATGTGTAAGACATAGAGAGAATAAAATTGACTAGGGAGGCTTGGGTAAAACGGACTGTGAGCCCCAGGGATGAGGGAAAGAGTAACGATGGAAGAGGCTTGGAGAAGCCAGAGAGACGTCTAGCATGAAGCACTGAGGAGACACTATCTGGCACATGCATCAAAGCTTTTTGCGATTGCAAATGGTGCGATTCGCAAAAATCGGCCGTTTGCGATCGCATTATTAGCTTTTGCGATGCATCAAGGGTCAAGGCCCTCGTAATTTGAGAATTCGCAATTAATTGCGAGTTCTCAAATGCAGATTGCATTTAAGGAATCGCATTTTTCAATGCCTTAAATGCAATGCAAGAACCACTTTGAAGTAGCGATTTTGCTACTAGGGCTCGTCAAATTACCATGAAGTTGAACTTCATGGTAATTAGCAAAAACGTTGGAAAATTCACTTTTGTGCATTTTTCAAAGTTTCATGTTTCATGCCCTTAGAACGTGTGTGTGCAACATATGTGCACAGATCAATTTCTAAGTAAAATGGCCAGGCAAGAACATGTGAAGAAGTTGAGGGACATATGGGAGATCGAAAGGAAGGTCAAAAAGTGTGCTAAAGAGAGGACTTTAGATGTGTCAAGAGAAGTGGAGGAAAGAAAGACTGGTGAGAAGAGGAAGAGATGATATGGTAGAGAAAGGAAGGACATGTGAAAGTGACACATCAGGAAGTTGGGAGGAAGACTGAGGGTTATATGACTTGTTAGGGGTGAAGATAAGTTATTAACAATGCAGAATGAGAAAGTGGTGGAATAAGAAGGAGAAAATCTGTGTTTAAGGATGAAGATAGTTTTGTCTGGGCAAAAGGAGGGATCTAAGGGAGGAGAGAGAGGAGCTTCTACCGCATCATATAAGAAGCAAGGGGTAAGGAAGTAAGAGCAAGGAATGAGGGAGGAAGAAGAGGTATTAGGAGTGAGAGGGAAAAAATGAGACACAATACGTTACAGAGAAAAAGAGGGGGTCCTGAGTGATAAGAAAAGGGGGTGATATACAAATGACAACAAGAAGGAGATGCTTGGGAAATAAAAGAGAAAAAAGGGGCAAAAATGTAAGAAAAAGGCAAAGAAAGGGTAGAGAGTATGGAGGAATTTGTAGGAACAGGGAAAGGAGAGAGGTTCTGTGATTGGAAGTTGGAGAGTGTTTAGAAAGGCTAAGTGGAGTGAGTCTGGGCAGGACATATGTCTATGTAGAAGTGAAGGAGAAGAAGGAATGAGCTAGATGAAGCAGATTGCAGAGGCGAGAATAAACGTAAAGTGAGACGCAGAAGTAAAGTTGCCCATTTGGGATTGGGGGCCACTGTTTTTTAAATAATCTTTTCCAAGAGCTTCTGTGTGCAAGTGATGGAAACTAGTTCCTAGAATTAGCTGATTTTTTTTTTTTAAATAACAGATTTTTTTTTATAGATTCCCAAGGCTCTAGAAGTGTAGAACATTTCGCAGTAGTCGGAGGCATATTGTGTTTTCATACACTTCCTTCAATTTCCAAAGGTCATTGTAATGTTTTCTGACAAGAGGATCCTTACATTCTGAGATGACAGAACCTGCAGAACCATCACTAATGACCACTTTAAGATGTCTCCTCTGTAAGAAGCTGGTGGGCCATTACCCGGATCTGACAGAGCCTTTTCTACTTTGGATAGTATAATCTTATAGGATGTTGTCACTGGATAAAAACGGTCCAGCAGGAAAAAGCCTGCAATATTCACAATACTGCAATGGGCATGACGTAGAGGGCTTATAATTCGAATTCGAATTAAATAATACGCTGGATTGGTCAATAATTGCGGAAGTTAACTTTTGAGAGTGTCCATCACAATTACTTTCCATGCATACATTTAGTTTATGTTCACTGTTTTCTAAATGTTGCTAAAACGATGCAGACTTACTTTTGGACAGTTACTTTATCTACACTGGGATATTCCCAGATCACAGTGACGTTGAGCGGACGAGGTGAGACACAATGCAGAGGAAAGTGCAGGGAGTGAGACATTGATGTTGAGTGAAAATGGACTAGTAGACGGACAAACGGACATTGAGGGACACAGGGCTGAATCTCGCGGAGTGGGACATAGCAATTCAGAGGGCGTGGTGAAGGGTGTGATGATTGGTGGAGGGACTTGGAAAATAGGTTGGTGAGGACTGGAGATTGAAACATGATGATGGGGAGCAATGACATTGGGTCAAAATGGAAAGCAACGAGCATAGTAACTTTGTTGTAAGGTAGGAGGCAAGTTTTAGTAAGAATAAGTGGCATGGAGGAAATAAAGGGAAAGAGAGAACAGAAAGAAGGGATCAGATAAGATATGAAATTGGATTGATTGGGGACTCCATGTTCTCACCCTTCCCATGAGCAGGCATGTGGTAGGCTTTCCCAGTATTGCGAAATGACCCCCGAACGACAAATTAGCTTTGCACATGACATTACACTAGTTTTGACCGAGATGGAAAGTATCATATGAAGTTGAAATACATATCAATTTTTTGCATATTATGTAGCTTGCTCAATTCTTATGCATGCCTCAATGTCTGCCTGAAAATAAAATAAAAACTCGAAAATATGGCAAGCAAAAAATTTGAAAAAGTCAGTACTTCATTTGTAAAAGAAAGAGTGCCCGAAGATCTAATGAGAAGCTGCAGCCGATTCAATTAAATGTTGGCACGCTGAATGCTAAAAGGCTTGCACTATTAAATCCATCTCACGCCTCTTTAATCTACTACTAGATACCCCTTACCCCTTTGTCTCTCTCTTGCAGGTCCCTGCCTTCTCACTTTGTGATGCCTTTTCCGTCTTTCTCTTCCTCCTTCTTTCCGATTTGTGTGCTTTTTTTTACCTCTTGATCTCTGTAAGTATCCGATGCAGGAAAATAAGTGCCAGTTTAAAAAAACAAGTGCTGGTGGTGTCCACCGGCAACCACCGGCTCAAATTAAGCACTGGAAAAAGTGTCAATTTTAATACAGAATAGAAAAGATTGATTGTCCAAAATTATTCACACACTATAATGGTTCATTTGGCCCTTAATCCATTCAATTAACTACGAATACAATGCTTTACCAAATCTTAGTGGTAGTCACATTTTTACAAAAAAAACTATGGTTCATTATTTGTTTTATTGTCCTTTAAAGTGCAAGCCTGTGACAGACTGCACATACTCTAGCAACTGCTAATGGTTAAGGTGGACAGTGTCATTGAGTTGATCAAGTACCTACTGGTCGAAGTAGGAACCGTAATTTCAGTAAATCGGAGATCTTCAGCTCCATATTTCCAGTTATGGATCTAAATTTTTAATTTCCAGATCTTTATTTCTAATTTCGGATATCCCAATCAAAGTCATACAATAAGGGGATACTCTAGATGTAGTGGAAAAGTCTCTCTGGTCTTTGCTGGTTTGTGCCCTTGGAATGCTAATCACAGATTGTATCTGGCCAATGCCAGCATGTCTGCTGAGTGCACCTAGCGACAGTCGCCATCTTTATTTGTTGTATAATGTGCTTCGGTTGCTTCCTAGTTAAAAGGCATATTTTGGCAGGCCGCCACGGGACGTAAGGTCAGATCGATGGTTATTTGGGACTGATCGCACTGTAATGTAAGTAAGTAAGTAAGTTTATTGGCATAGTTAATTAAAACCATTGCAAAAGGTTACACTATAAAATTCATAATCCATGGTTAAAAACATTTTAAGAATTAGAATAAAATACTGCATTGTGATAATACATGGTCAAATTACGGTGTTTGGAGTAGTCAATGGGTCACGCGTGCTTGGATATCATGGCGAGATTGTCTCTGCTTGTTTCGGTTAAGTTCCCGCCATAGCTCCTTGTCCACTTCCGGTAGCTGTTTCACACGCAGTCAGAGAAGAGACTTTAGCCCCGTTTTTTTGTTCGGCCATCCTTAGATATTTTACCAGTCTGCAATTTAATTGGATGTTCGCTGGGTTAAAGCAGGCCAGCACTGCTTGCCTTCTGGTGCGGATCCCTTTCTGGTTGAATGAATCTTTTAGAAATTGAGACCGTACTTGACGCAGTTCTTCACATAGGCAATTACGTGCAGAATGTCACCATTCTTGTTGTTACACAGTCTGCAGGCAGCTTGGCCTTTGGTCCTCAACCATGGTGGTAAATGTTGAGTACATGGAAGCATCCCCAGTCTGTACTTTAGGAAATTCATTTTTGTCACCCTCGAGTAAGGCTGATTGAAATATGGTTGTGGGGTGAGCGATTTGTACGAGCTGAGGGTCATCCAGGCGTGGGATCTTTTCGAGAAGGCTGCCTTGTCGTTAAGTAAGGAGGATAGTTTTATGCTTTTCCACACCAATTTTTGAAATTATGTTGGCCGAGTTGCTCCCCCCTGTAATGGTTTCAACTAGAACATTAACATAAGATATGACGATAAGGGGCAGGGCGAGGGAGATGGGCGGGTGTTGTGGGGTGGGATCACAAAGTTACTGCAGTCATTATTATGTCATTAGCAAATATATGAAGGGGAGATTATTGTATTTGATGTGACTCGCTTGTTGTATGGAGAAGATGATCATCAATAAAAGAGTTTTATTTTTTTTAAAAGGCATATTTTTGGCAGATGTTATGACATTTTAGGACATAAGGAAATTCCATTCTACTCTGTCTCACTTTTCCTAACAATCCGTGCTTTTCTTCCAAACTTTCTAGATACTATGATAGGCTGTGGATTATAACTTTCCAAAGCAGTATATCAAAGGTATAATCTGTTTCAAAGTATGTAAGTTCAGTGCGGACCTTGGCACACGCGTTTCTTCATAGTTTTAAGTATCTGGTTGGAAAAGATCCCTGTAACTCAACTTTCCTGCATCAGGCGCAACCCCATCTGGGAAAAAATATATACATGAGCGCAGCAAGCAAAAGAGACATTTATTGCCTGTGCACTGGGAGATGGAGCGTGCAAGCTGCGAAGGACGCCAAGTATTGTGGGTAAAATCACTTGTTAGAAGGCACAGATTTTTGCAAAAAACAAAAATTGTGGGGATGAAATGTATTCCAGCCAGTGGCACGACAATCCAAGTCTTAAGCTCTATGCTCTCAGTTGACATTACTCCTGTAAAGTGCAATATTTCAACGCTTCGTCAGGGGTAGTATGCACTATATAAATGCTATTTGAATGCAAATCTAAATTGTCTAGTTAAAGGTAGAACATGCTTTGGGTAGAAGCTACACGTCTACTTTGTCGAAGCCCGCTACTTATAAATCAAAGAATTTAGGACAAAACAAAGGCTAAAATATTGAGCTCATTGGTTTATTTTATATGACAGAGATTTCTAATTTTTAAGACCAGGTTAGAAAATCCTCCTTCTCTGAAGTGGCATCTGATTGTGCTTACTAAATTGTTTACCTTCCTATCTCAATTATTAAAAAGAATACTTTTTTAGGTCAGGTAGCCACACCCTTTCAGTGTCTGGTTGGTCACTAGAATAAAGTGTCCTCCATTACTGAATTGGATAGCTAAGAAAATGACTCCCTTGGGAAAATGATGGCAGTAGTCAACTTGTACGCTACATTTGGGTTTAGCAAGGGTTGGAATACTGCATGCATCTATGCTTGCTGCCGACAATGTTTGTGGTAATATCAGTGACATCAGCAGTAAACACCAACCCACAAGCAGCCAAACAATAGGCCCAGGCCCAGAAACAGCCAAAAAGTGGGTGCACACACTGATCCAACAGATAAACGTTTATGGCACTGCCAGATTGCCCCATTGACCCGTCCATCCCTGCACCCTTCATCATGGAGGTCCCAATGTGCCAGGCAGAGGATCAGGAAAAGAATATGATCCACAGCCATTATTCAATTGAGAAGCAACAACCCCTTGGAGACAAGGTATCTTCTAGAGAGTCCTAGTGCCATCTTCACTCTCGTATTCTGTGTAATCTGTAGGTTGATCGGCAAATGAGTTGGAATTCCATTGTGTAGGCTCTTTGTGTAGGCTAGTGTGAGTTTATCATTGCCCCCAGCCGTGTTCATCAATTTACTGACAAAGAGAAACAAAGAGGGAGTGTTTTTACATTTCTAAAAGTTGCACTGTTATTTTTTTAATGAAAATACATTTATAGAAGAAGCTATAATAGAGATGTGTCAAGCTACAACCGTTAGCCAGTGTCTCATGATATGCAAAGTACTTTGCAACAAGCTTTTATGTACCAGGAATAAAATGTGTAGAAGCATGTTTTTAAGTTCTGCATTTGATAAATGTTTTGTGGACCCTAGGGGATGAAATTATCTGTTTTGAATAACATTGGCATCCCTTACAAATAAAGTAAGCTATCAATTTGTACAAACATCATCTGAAACATCAACCGATGAATTGATGTTTTTTATATTTAATAATATATGTTATTCTTGTTTAAAGAAATGCAAACACTACCTAAGCGTTAGTAATCTTCAGTGAGAGGACAGCATCGGGACATCACTTGCAATAGTAAAATAATTATTACCCTTTAGTAAGCATTGGTACTAGGAAAGAGGTCAACAAAGCAGCATTTGGTGCATCTTCAGTAGACTTCATTATTCATTGACAGTTTGAGTTGGTGAGATATAATGCTTCTATAAAAGTGTGCCTAATGTGGTAAAACGCTTTTGGCATTTTTCAGCTCTGCATGGATGGCGCTAGCTAATCTATGCTTTAAAACTTTACTATTAAAATGGCAAAAGGCTTTGTCCCTTTCTAGCTTGGCATGGTTGGCTCTGTGATAAATAAACAAAGGAAGAGTGTCCGTAGAATAAGCGTTCAGAATGATTATGGCACGTGAAATTGAGGTCAGTTGTAAGTGGTCGTATGGAAAGACCAAATTCAAGAAAAAATACAGGATTTTTTCAGGAAACCCTCACTCACCCTAGTGGTGACATGCTTCATCATCGGGTCCAACGGGAGAGATCGAATACCTCCCCGGTGTGCTGCGACGCCAGGAGACTGCGGAGCAGGTTTTCGTGAGGGTAGGGAGTGAAAATAGTGAATTTAAAAATGTCCAGGGTTGTACCAAAAAATCATTTATTGGTTGGTCAACCTGACATATTAAAAACTTTCTATGTGTGGGGAAAAACTAGCCAAATAAAGTGTACTGGTGTTTCCCTTTTAAAGAGAGGTCAACATGTTTCTGCCTGTGTTATGTGCAACTTTACAGGGCTTTCTTCAGGACCAGTTTGCGAGTGTCACCTTGACAGGTCTGGGCACGCTAAGGCCCACCCTGGCAAAGGCAGTGAAAGTTAAAAATAGCACTATGTGTAAAAAGGTGCATGAAAAATAAAATCATACAAACTTGTAAGTTTGGGGTTTTACCTCTATTACGAGGAACCTAGAAGTTTGTAAACAAATGAACCACGCCCCATAGAACTCAGGAGGGGGGTGGGAGCGAAAATGGCACACCGCCCGCAACGCTCTGCACCCTCTCGGTACGTAGCTGCTCCCTCACTGGGTGTGGCTCTGTGATAACCCTTTACTCAAAACTCTGCCAGAAAAACAGACATTTGATGGGAGCAAATTCAGAGCGTAGCTGGTATTTTGGGGTACTCTATAAATGGGGCTGACCTTCGCTTAAACTTGGGAACTACCCAGAGATACTTGCTTCCTGTTTTGCATACACACACACACACACACACACACACACACACACACACACACATAATTTATGCGTCACTCTATGCCTGAAAGGGTTTTGTTTTGACTTAATACTGGGTGTTCCCTTGTGTCTGGACAAGGCTATACCTCTCTGAAGAGCTCTAATTAGAGTGAAACACTGTGTCAGGGGTTGCTTTTACTCATTTCAGGTTGGCTTGAGTTGGTATTTTACCAATTCAAAGCTGTAATATTGTGCCTGGAGTGATAAATGGCTTTTGTCATTTTACAGCTCGGCAAGGACAGCACTGTACTAGTCCTATGCTTAAAGACTTTGCTGTATAAATGGCAAAAGACTTTGTCATTTTCTATCTCGGCGTGGATAGCACTGTGCTAATCCTATGCTTAAAAACTTTGATAGAAAAACAGACATTTGAGGTGAGCAGAGCTAGAGTGTCGCTGGTGTTGAGAGTGCTCTAACAGGAGCTGCTTTCCACCTAAACTTGAGAACTACCCAGAGTTCTCTCCTTCTTTTTTGCATAATTTATGCATCACTCTATGCCTGAAAGTGTTTTGTTTTGACTGAATATATATATATATATATATATATATACACACACACACATATATATATATATATATATACACACACACACATATATATATATATATACACACACACACACACACACACATATATATACACACGCACACACACAGATATATATATATATATATATATATATATATATATATATGTATATCTATATATATATCTTGCTTCCACTGAAACTTATAAGACGCCAGACTCTCAGCTCAAGGGCTGTGGGCCCTTGCTGTGGATGTCCCAGTACTCTGCCTATAAATCCAAACGCCATTTCCTCGCTCCTTCTTTGAAATGGGAAAACACATGAACCGCTCCGTAACAACTTTTGCTGCAATTCGTTTATACCCTTACATGTGACATTGGCATCAGGGGTGTAACAAATCGTATGTAAGTCATTAAACTAGTTCAGGTAGAGGGCATTGACGATCTCAGCTCAGGCTTCTGTCATGTGTAGCAATATTTTAATGAGACTTGTCGAATTACATGACTCATCTATCAAATGAAAATGGTAACTTCTTTTGTGCTTAGCACATGGTTATGTAGATTTTGATATTTCATAACTCGGGGGACTATTGTTTTTATTGTCTATGTCAGTTGTAGTCAATTTTATGAACCTCAGAATGGTGAAAGACTGAATTAGCCTGCTATAAATTGAACCCATAATCTGAATTTGACTCATAGATCCCTGCAGTAAGTGGTTAACTCCCCATTGGTGGCCGCCACAAACAAAGGGTGGTGAGGCAGGAGGAGGGAACGCGGAAGGAGGAGCGCTCGGGTGGGGGGTGTTAATAATAATATAAATTAAAAGACTACCTTACTTGAAGCAACAAGCGCCTCCTGCTTCGCGTCGCACCCTCTGTACTCCTCCTGGTCCCAGCAGCCCCTGGGACAGACTCCCATCCAATCCCCATGCTGCGAGAGCAGCATGGGTATTGGCCTGTGCGGGCTGAAAAAACGCTCTGCTCAAGTCTGTGGGGGTTTCTCCAGCCCGGGTGTTCAATGCAACCGGGCTGGAGAAACCTAAGTGTGTATGTGTGTTTGGCCAGCCTGAGACGGAAAAGCCAAACACATATGCAAACTTAGAGAGTGCACATAGCACTTCTTCACACATGCTCCGCCCCACCCCATCCTATATAAGCCATCCTATATAAGCTGGCTCAGAGCTGGCGGAGCGGGCTAAAGAACGGTGATGGATTAAACCCAGATCTTTTGACTGGGTGTGAGTGTTTGATTGATTCAGATGCTCTGTCTATCACCACCCCTTTTGTACCGCAAAGAAAAAATTAAACCATGCTAGAACATTGTTTTATTTTTCATGTGCTGGCTCTGAGCCAGAGAGTGGGGCGATGCTCCTCCGCCATTGCAGAGGAGCCGCCCCTGTGTCTCCCTGAGGATATATGTGTGTCATATGTACAGCCACAGTGCTACACTAAATTGTAAAAAAAAAAAGCATAAACTGTAGTGGGGAAATTGAACACAAGAGTGCAGCAGGAGGTTTGCTCCTGCAGTCAGGAAATAATAGATCTTAAATTGAGGTTTGAAATTGAAGCAAATGCAGCAATTTCAGCAATGGGTGGGATGGAACAAGAAGAAACGGGGTGGCTGAGTGAACAGGACAGGAGGCAATATATTAATGCTGAAGGCGAGACTGAAGCGAGGATGTCTGCGAGAATAAGAGCAGGATGGCGCCCATCTTTTGGATGAGAAGATAGTGCAGAAAAAATATGGAACAATGGAAAAACGTATTTCGTTTGCAGCTGGGCCGTTGCGATTTCCTGACCACTGACTTAGTTCTAACACAGCCACATAGCAATTCTTTAACAGTCGAGCAAGAGTATGGCTTTCTAGGTAGAGGTATGTGCTCATTGATCTCAAGATAAGATGGCTCCCCAATGGGTTATGGGAGGTTATGTTACCGTCCGCCATTAATATAACTTCAGAGTAGAAATTGGTTCAGTCAGCAGTAATGAAAAACATTTGGCTTGGTGCCTCCTGTGGATTCACCCCTTTTTCAAATTGAATATGAGAACTTAACTTGACTTAAGTGGATAATCTCAAACCATATATCACACCTACATCTAATATATTTCTCGCTTTGCTGGTTCAGATCTATCTGGAATATTGTTAGCATGATCTCTCAAAGATGTCCTTTCTGTCTTGTGTTTCTTTGTATCCAGTATTGAGTTTGTGGGACTTATCTTTTTTTTTTTTTTTAATACATTTTTTATTGAACATAGCAATGGATGATCAATGGTACAACGCATCTTTACAATTTTCTTTTTCAATAATCATTTCAATGGTTAAACAGACTTTAAAAAAAACACATTAAAAATAGAAAAAAATAAAATTAAAATAAAAAAGAAAGACATCTGTATACATATATATATCAGACATGAGAATTAGGAAAAGGGGAAGAGATTCATCAAGCACAAAAAAAAAAAAAAAAAAAAAGGAATACAAACAACAATTTTATCAAGAAGGGTCTGTGCAAAATCCGCAATTTATAAAGTGGCACTGCAAAAAAGTGCAAAAACCTGCAATAAAGTGCTACTGCATGTGCAAAAAGCTATGATAAAGTGATATCTAAAAAAAGTGCTAGTGCAATCAAATGTATTGACCCTTTCTTTATCTTTATCCTTCTTTTGCTGCTCATCCCTCCTTCAGTTGTTCCAAATCCCCAAAATATTTCCAATTCCTTTCAAATCTCCTAATAGAACCTACTCTGCCCGCATATGCTTTTTCAAAGAGACAAGTTCTCCTCATCTTATTAAACCATTTTATACGTGATGGAATTTCCCTTGATTTCCAGTTTTGTAGTATTAAAGAGCGAGCGACCGCACATGATATAAATATAAATACCTCCTCCGATTTGTTGATATTGCTTCTATCCTTGCTTATGCCAAACAAGGCTACTTCTACCGTAGGCGGAAATGATTTTCCAATGGCCAATTCAATTTCCGTGAATATCTCTTTCCAGAAAGACTCCAACATCGGGCAGGCAAAAAAAATATCATACCATCCTCCCTGGCCGTGTGCTAAACATCTAAAACACTTGTTTTCTGTTCCAGGAAACATTCTTTCCATAGCCTCAGGCGTATAATAGGCTAGCCAACGAGACAGAAAGGCCATCCTCTTATAGTTGGCAGCGCGCAAGGATTTGTTTCCCAGTAAACAGAGAGCCTCCCAATCTTTCAAAGAAAAAAAGCACTGGGTCGAGAGACTTACTTTATTCAGATGTTTAACAATGAGTGGGGATTGACCAGAGCAATGGAGCAATTTATACCACTGCCCTATCCCGCTGCTCTTCCTACCATAAAGGTTATTTAGTAAGTTGTTAGGGGTATTCAACAAACCACTTCCTTCCTTTTTAATAAAATGAATAACCTGTAGATATTAAAAAAAGGACGGTCGCCTTAAAATGTGGGTTCTAGTTATCTCCTCTTGCCAACTAATAACCCTATTTTGGACTAACAAGTCTCTCAATTCCCGAAACCCACACAAATCCCATTTTTTAATCTTCGACAAGCTTAACGGAAGGTCTATTTTACTGCATTCAGACAAACTTAGATATTGGGAACCATCAGAACCAAGTTTTTTAAAAAGCAGCAATAAGCGCGTTGTATATTCTTTCAACGTCTTATACCTCGATTTCTTGGGAAGTTTTGCGGTCTTTAAAAAAATTGGGATTTGAGAGCCCGCTTCTTGAACCATCTTCTCCAAAAAAAATTGTCTCTTGTCTGATACACCCTCAAAAGACCTGCCACTATATAAAAAAAAGCAGCTTCGTAGTATGTTTTTAAGTGGGGTAACGCTAGCCCTCCTTGATCTATTGAGAGTTGCACCGCCGGGAGCTTAATTCTAGGAGTTTTATTACCCCAGATAAATCCTCTTAACATTGTTTCTAATTCTTTAAAAAAAGACAGATTACTTTTTAACGGTACATTAGTGAACAAAAATATAAGTAAAGGCAAAACTGACATTTTAACCATTGACACCCTACCAATCACTGTCAGAGGTAACAAAAGCCATTTATCTAACATATGCTTGATTTTATTTTTCATTCTAGTGTAATTTAGATCTAAAAGCATATCATACTCTGCAGTTACAAAAATACCCAGATATCTTATTGGGTCTCTTCTCGCAGCTTGAACTTGCAAGAAATTAGGGAGAAATCCTGTATCTGTATTTAAAGCAAGGACTTCAGTTTTTTTAGCATTTATCTTATATCCCCCAATCTTTTCATAGGCTTTAAACTCTTTCAGTAAGTTCTCAACTACCTCCTTTTCAGGAGCAAGATAAAGAATAATGTTGTCGGCAAATAGTTTTAGTTTAGACATGCCGATGATGGGGGGCATGATAGCTGCATTATCCCTGATCCTTGCCACCAAGGCCTCAATAAAAAAAGTAAAAAGCAAGGGAGATAAGGGACAGCCCTGCCTAGTGCCCCTAGTTACATTGATCCTACCGGCCTGTTGTGCGTTAATTATTACCTGAGCAGAGGCTCCAGAATATATATTATGTAGCATCTTAATTATTTGATCCGGGAATCCAAATTGGCCGAGAGAATAAAATAGGGCGTCCCAGTTCACCAAGTCGAATGCCTTTTCGGCATCGACCATTAAAATACAAGCTGGCACTGAATTGGTGTTCAGATAGTCCAATGCCTGAATTAGATATTCCGTATTTGCGGCCATATAACGTCCTGCAATAAACCCGGTCTGGTCATAATGGATTACTTCCTGAGCTGCGAGAACAAATCTTTCTGCCCATATTTTCATAAAAATTTTATAATCAGAGTTCAAAAGGCTGATTGGCCTGTATGAATTTACATCATCCTTTTTTTAATCTTTTTTTAAAAAGCATGTAATTGTCGATTCTTTGAAAACCCCAGGAACGGTACCTCCTAATTTAATATGGTTAAATAATTTTAATAGAGGTTGTTCTAATTCCGCAAGAAATACTTTATAAAATTCTATAGGGTACCCATCCTGGCCACAAGCCTTTGCCCCAGCAGTTGCCTTTACACTTGTACGAATTTCTGAAACAGTTAATTCCCTATCTATTTGTGTCTTCCGAAATTCTGAGATTTTAGGAATCTCTGAATTCGCGAAATACTCGTGAATCTTTTCTTCCTCTACCTGGTAGTTTGTGGAATAGATTCTCTTAAAGTGGTCTAGGAAAATCCCAGCGATCTTCTCATTTTCTACCGCTTCGATCCCACTCAGAGGGTCCTGAATTTTCAGTATATGAGAAGACTCCTGTTTTTTTCTTGCAGAGTTGGCTAGTAATTTCCCAACCATCTGACTGTCTTCATAGATTTTTTGCTGGAAAGTTTTTGAGTTATTTATTTCTTCGAGAATAAAAAAATCCCTTAAGCATGCTTTAGCTTGTTCCAAATGGTTTGGTTGAGACTGAAGCTGTAATAAATACTGCTCCTCGACAGTAGATTGTAGTTTAGCTATTTTTAGTTTCCTTTCCTTTGCCTGGGCGCTTGTGAAAGCGATTATCTTGCCCCGTGCTGCTGCTTTAAACCCGCCCCAGACTGAGAAGGGTTCAGCTGAATCTTGGTTTATTTCAAAATATTCCACAATCCATGATCTAAATCCAGATACCCAGGTTTGGTCCTGAAGCAAAGTACGATCTAACTGCCATCTCGGGCGCTCCCTATCGGCCCCTCCCAGAACAAGATCCAATTCGATTCTGCCATGATCGGAGAAAGGATTGCATCCAATCAGATTATTTGAGATCTGCAAAGATCTTGATATCAAGAAAAAATCTATTCTGGATGCAGTCCGGAAACGATGAGAATAGCATGTGAACAGCTCCCTCTCTACATTCTTGGAGCGCCAGGGATCCCGTAGTTGGTATTCAACTACGAATGCTTCGAGAGAGCCTTTAGTTCTAGGCTTCAGCTGTTTTTTATTTTTATTTGAAGTGTCCCTTTTCAGATCTTGGATAAAGTTAAAATCCCCTCCACAAATAATTTGTCCTGGGACACCTCTTAACGCCTCATAAATTTCTTTCAAAGCAGAAACATCATCAAGAATTGGGCCGTAATAGTTCACAAAATTTAGAGCCTGCCCATGAAGTTTAACTGTAACCCAAAGCCACCTTCCTTTGGAGTCCCTTTTGGTCTGAATAAACTCCCAGGGTAGATTCCTAGAGAAATAAATTGCTACCCCTCTCTGGGCAACCCCTGCAGATGAAAAAACACCTTGACTAAAATATCTCGGAATAAATAAATTAGGGTCATTCGTTTTCAGATGTGTCTCTTGAAAGTATACTACTTGAGGATTTAGTGAGATTGCCCATTTCAAGAGAGCCCCATACTTTTGTTTGTTCAACATACCATTAGCATTGATTGACAGTATCTTACATATATCATGATTCATCTTGAATGAAGTGTCTTATCCTTGTTAAGTACCAAATACTGAGAAAATAACTATTACACCCATTGCTTATGTACCTTTTTACTGCGTTTCTCACCCCCTGCGCCCCCCCACCCCAGGAATGTGGCAACACCCTGTACTTCCACGCTGACCACATTCCTCCCTCCCTTCCTTCTCAACTGGGTGTCTTCTTTGTGGGACTTATCTGTATAGATCTTTCCAATGTATGCTTCTACCTGTCTCTGTCAGATTTATTTATTTGGCTCCAAGTACAAGTCTTTTACCTTCTGGTTTTTCAATGTATGGCTATATGTATCTATCATTTTTTTGTGGTTGTGTCCTGATACTATTGATCACTTAGCGTGTTATATTGGTTCTAGCTATCTGATAGGTATCTGTTTGAGTCTATGTATCAGGTTCTGTATAATGGGTATTTAAGTATATGTTAAGTAAACCCTTTGTCATTACTGGCACTGCCGTATAGAAATATTTATTCTTGTGGTACTTTCTGTTTGGTTTTATCTTTCATGTTCTGATTAGTCCCATGTGTTGTGTTTGTCCACATGGTCCTAATTCGCTGGCTTTGTCAAACTAGTGTTCGTCATTATGTGTGGTTTTTTTCTGTATGGGTCTATAATGCTGATTCTGTCTGTTTCCATATATCCAATGTATTTCTGTTTATTTCTAACTTTGTGTTTCTGTCAGTCTGATTCTATATATTTTCTAGATGCCCAATATATTTCCATCTCTTTCTAACTATATCATTGTAGCAATCTGATTGCATAGAGTTAGATATATATATATGTAATTCTGCCTATTTAGTTCTGTCTAATATCGTTGTATAAGTTTTATTAGTTTAGTTCTGTGCGGTTTAAGGTAATCGATTCTTTTTACCTGTCATGTTGTTATGTTATGTTATTCTCTCTTTTATAGCGCACGATTCACCGGGGGGCATCTCGGCGCTTTACTCTGGGTCACCTCATTGGCGGAGTTGTCAGGAAGCAGGAGCTTGTTAAAACAGAAATGCTTTTAGGTGTTTCCGGAAACTAAGATATGAAGGGATTTCTCGTAGCGATTGGGGGAGACTGTTCCAGTATTTAGGGGCGATATACGAAAATGCCATGCCTCCTGATCGCTGTCGTCTAATACGGGGCACCTGAAGTAGCAGCAATGAGCCAGATCTTAACAGGCGAGATGGAGTGTATCTAGCTAGTCTGTCCTGAAGATACTGAGGGCCGTGACCCTGCAGCGCGCCGAAAGTGAGGCAACAGATCTTGAATAACGCCCTTTGTTTAATCGGCAGCCAATGCAGCTGACGTAGCAGTGGTCGAGAGGGGGTGCCTGCCGACATATTCAGGACCAGCCTTGCTGCCGTGTTCTGAATGACCTGCAGTTTTTGCAGGGCTGTGGCTCCCACATCAGCCAACAAAGCATTGCCATAATCCATAGGCTTGAGTTATGGTTCTCTGATGTTCCGTGGGGATAAAAGGCAGGATCTTTCGCAGTAGCCTCAATCTGTAGTAACATGCCCCTGATATTGCGGCCACCTGGTCATTCATGGACAGGGACTGATTACGTTTTATGCCCAGATTGTTTACACATGGCTTTGGAATGGGAGGGGGGCCCAGTTGTAACGGCCACCACTCATTGGTCCAGACCGCTTCAGCCTTCCCGAAAAGCATGACTTCCGTCTTGCTAGGGTTAAGTTGTAAACAGTTGGAGGTCATCCACTGGGCGATTGCCGAAATCCCTTTAGCAAAGCGGATTCTGGCCATGTTTATATCTCAGTCTATATTGTTGATTTACTTAGTATACATAGATCATCCATATATTTGTCTCTGTTTGGTTCTCTCCAGCCAGTGTCCATATGTGGGCCTGTTCATATCCAACGGAACAAGGGTTCAGGGTGGCAAGTCCACTTATTCAAGTGCCTGATGCAGCAATGCTTCCTATGTCCTGAACCCAGCAAAACCGAGACCCTATTGGTGGAAAGGACAGATCTTAACAGGATTCTTTTCAATTAGCTCACAAGCCCGTGGTTACACAGATTCTTACCACCAAAAGGAAGACATTTGGGAATCATATTTGACTCATAAATCATTCCTTTGCATCCCAAAGATTGATGTGAGCCATCCTCGTGGGACAACTACTTTAACAAAGAAAACATAGGGCTCTCAAAACAACATAACAGAAAATTTGCAGAGGTTATAAAACAAAATCAGGTGCAAAAAAAGGCTAAATCCTCAGAATCTTGATCATGTGAACAACGTTTTAAAAGTTTCTACAGTTGTATGACCATGTCTCATGTAAAGCTTGTGTGATCAGGGTCAGATCAGGGTTGGACTGTCCTCTAGAGCAATAAGACAGTACCCGGTGGACTTGTCTGACAGAGCAATGCGTGGACCAAGTTTTTAGTGGATTATGGGCTTGTTTTTTGGCCAGTTGGGCTGAATTTTACTGTTAATTTCCCTGATATTACAACAAGCATTGCTGGCAGAAACTACATGCAGTTTCCAAGTATTTGCAAAATACGTATACAGTGTGTCTTTACAAGCTCAAAACTGCCCTGATAGGAAATGTGGCCAATTTTTTTTAGCTATCTGGTCCCCTAATCGGGATATTTTAATGCCTGGGCCTATTTTGGGTCACAAATAGGCCTGGCCAGCCCAAACAAAGTGACCCACACTTTAGGATCGTATCATTTTGAAAAACATTTTTTAGTTAGTATCATAGAGCTATTTTCCGAAGAAATATGTTGTAGCTGAAGGATTTTTGAAGTTTCAAGGGCAGTAATATTGCCCAAAACAGGAAATGATGCAGCTCTGAAAACTGAAAGGTCAATTGCTGTACGCTGTTCACAAGGCAGTGAGATACCAACTCCTTATCAATTGTAAAATGAACTTTGATTATCACATAAATCAGAAATATAGCACAAAAAGTGAATACAAACACATCACCCGGCAATTAATGCTTACACATAAAACAAGTCAGACCTTTTGAAATATGCACTGTTTGTTCGCACTCATTTTTATTCATAGTCAAAATAATGAATAACAACTTGTATCCCCCCCCTTCGCTTTCCTCTGTGATCTCCCTCTCTGTGTTAGTCACTTACACTCTTTCTGCTCAGATCTTCTTCTGAAGTCCTTCCATCTTCATGTCTTACTCTTTATCTTTTTCCCTTGATGCTCACTATCTCTTGCATATACTTTATTTAGTCTTCTCTACGTCACCCTCTTGTCTCATACAAACACACAAAAGCTGCATTTTCTTTTCCTTTGGTGCTGTCCTTATTTCGACAGCTGGGATGCGTTTCAGACATTTTCGCATGAAATCGCAACTACAATTTGCACATTGCTCTATGAGCTCTGCAGAGAAGCCAAGGACAGGATGAGAATGTATGTGAGCACCTTTATAATATGCCTGATTCCTACAACCTCAACACCAAAGCCCTAAATTGCACCTCATCACAAGCACTCTACTACACCCTGAACTCAGGCAAACATAGAGGCGACTGATTTTGCAGTATATATATATATATATATATATATATATATATATATATATATATATATATATATATATATATATATATATATATATATATATATATATATATGTATGTATGTATGTATGTGTGTGTGTATATATATATATATAAATATATAATGATAGAACACTCGTATTGCTTGAAAAACAAAGCTACAGGAACATATCTGAAATTTTTTTAACTCTTAGGATCGTGTTGCATATATAAGTAAAGCACGTGAAATGTACCAGGGTCTGTATCCCTGATCTGGATGATTGCCTTCAGGGTTCTTCAAGAGATCAGTGTATTTACTGCTGGTGTTAAGAACAAACATAGGGCAGAGACCTGTTTCAATGTCTGTTTTTAATTACTGATGTGCTGAGTGAGGACCCACCTCTCCCCCATTTAAAGCCTTAGAGCTGTACTTAAACATAGGGATGTAGTACAAAGTGAAAGTATGTCCAACTTGAAGAACAAATAGGGAGTCTCCATCCATAGTTGAGGAACTCATCTGTTAAAGTTCTGAAAACAGTTGTAAACTCTGCTTTCCCAATGCTGTTTTGGGAAAATGTATTGCAGAAAACAGGGGAAACTGCAAACTGGAAAGCCAGTCTTGCTCAGGATTAGAACTGCATCCCTTCACCGCGAGCTCATGTATCGGCCTAGTCCCTGCCTGGAAGAAGGAAGCAAAGAACACAATGTGGCCACACTTGCTTGGCCAGGCAATTAAAGTCCCAGCCTACTGCCCATTCCTCTAACCCCAGTGCTCCAATCGGCCCTCTCCTGCTTCTAGACTCACGCACCGGCTCTGGGAACAGAGAAGGGACAAACACAGTGGTCTCCACAGAGCCACTTTGTATGGCCTCAGTGCCACTGCTTCCCGCGAGCTCTGTGTGCACACGTCAGTGTGCTCACATTTTCCCAAGCTGGTCACTTAGACATTAGACCGACCCAGTAGGGGCTACTGCTGGCCCCTGATAGGGAAGAGTGGGAGACAAACACCCACCTGTGAGCTCGCTCGGCCCTCTCCCATTTGGACTCGGCCTGCTGACTCAGCAGTGCAGGTGAAAGACACAGACCACCAGCAGTCCATTTTCCACAGGAGGGGGATTCCCTCTCCTCCAACCGTCCCCATCCCTACAATGCACAAAGTCTAGGCGGACCTCATATCACGGGGGCCTAGGGTGGCAGGACAGACCCTGGTTGAAGGCGCCTATATAAGTGCAAAATTGCCCACAAAACAACACCAATGCAGTACAAAACAACCAACCCAAGTGGCTCTCAGGCACCAGCCCATCGTTCGGTGCCCGGCTGGCAGGCTTCCCCATCTGACCCTTTAGCGGTCCTAAAAGGTTGCTTCAAAAAATGGCAACGCCCCAGTCTTGTAAAATAAAGTGGCATTGTGTGGTCAACACCATTTGGGTATCAGAAGTGACTTAATTCGTCAATTGAACAGTTTGTGAATGGTTTACCATCCTTTTGAAAAAGGTGGTAAACTGCGAGTGTTATGCAACCGCAAATGTGGTCACAAAACAATGGTACATGCCATTTGCACTCGGAATTAGGAAGGTACGCCCTTGGCACGCCCCTTCCTAATATTGAAAATTTCAGTCAATGCGTTATTCAGTTTTGATTGGAGTGAGACGCTCTTGGGAGGGAAGAGAGTTTGGAGGGGGCAGGGGGCGGATTCAGGCTTAGTTGTTCGGCATTTTATTGCAAACAGCAGGGTTTCCTGCTGTTAATGCCTATTATTAAAACGGCCCAATTCTTGGCAGAAAGTTGTTTACTAAGAGCATCCTCTAAGCCAAAAGAACAGACACTTATCATTGAAAGCTCCTCGGGGACCCAGAGGTATCTCTCAGGCAGGGGTCCAGCTCTGTGCGCGCTCCAGGCAGCTGCGGCAGAGCGTCGGCCAGGCATTTTGTCCTTTGATAAGGCCCCTTGCGATGTACAAAGGCAAATTACCGCGATTAGCCCTCCAAACCGCACGCTTATTGATTTATCTCACATTCTGGATATGGCAATCAACAGAGGGAATCCTCGCCGTCAGCGCTATCAGAGACACGGCGGGCACTAACAACCGGTGGCGGCCATCTTTGAAAGAACCCAGCCCGAGGCATTACAAAGGTGGACCCAGCCTGAGGCATGACAAAGGGTGGTCTGGGGGACAGGGAGAGAACTGATGTCAAGAGATACGTGTCTCAATTTGTAGCACCCCTCCACCCCCTCCTCCGGAGTAGACTGATACATTATAATCATGGCTCCCGGTTTTCATTTTTTACAGATAAATACAGACAGAAGACTATTATGCTGTCTGAATGTATTTTTAAATATGGATAAAAAATATATTTTTATTTTATTTTTTTAGTGATTGTAAACGCTCAGAGTCATGACTTCCAGGTCAATAGCTGTACAGATTGACCGTTAAGGGAGTAAAAAAAAAGAGAGAGAAAGGTTCTTAATGAGGCTTAAATAGCTGTGGATAGGCTGTTGATGCTAAAAGGCACATTTTTATACCAGTCTGTTGATCTATCATCAATGGTTATTGAGAGAGCGCAAACTGACCTAAATGTATGAGTGCATCACACTTACCCGTAGTAAGCACAAATCATGAGGAGAAATGCCATGAGTGCTAGTAGTACCTGCAATTATATTCTGAGTGTATAGCTAATGTAGAGATTTAAGTAGAAGTGGAACTAATACAGAAATGTGTGACACTATATGATTTTATTAGATGTGATTATTTCTGAATCCATGTCGTGTAGCTGCTAAAATGAAAGATGGCATGTGTTTAAACGCAGAATGTGGTAGGCCTCAGGGCCTGAGCTAGAAGGGAAGGGGAAGGTGTTTCTTTTCACGACATAGATTGTACTAATGTTTTGGTCATTGCATTAATGGGCCATGATTTATAGATGTGTTTATTGAATAATAGAATAAGAGTATTAACATGCTTTAATTAATGAAGAAGTTGAATGCTATAATTATTATGAGAAATGCTGTAGGCCTGAAATGTTTTAACATTGATTTACACATACTGGTCTGGGCCGAGAAATGTTGCGAAACTTGTTGGAAGTCTATGAGAGTTGGGATCTTGGCTGCAGATGTCTGTCTGCAAGAGAAAAGGGGGGATCCAATTATAAATAATATGAATAGAGGTCTGTTCAGAAGACGGCCCAGACATGGAGGAGGGTTCCGGAATGTTTTAAGGGGTATCAGCGGGCCGGAGAAGAGTCTGAGAAGCAAGGTCAACTCCAACGTATGAGGCCCAATACAAAGCAGCATGGAAAAAGCCAGAAGCTACACCACGTGAGGGGCGTCTCACGAGGGGCGTCTCAAATGTTGTTGACTGTTTTTGTATTAGGGACAGCACCCCTGGGTGGAGTTAGAGCAGATGCCTGAGGACCCTTTAGAGAGCGGATGGGTAGGCAGAGAGGGGTCATGACTGGAGAACTATAGGTTTTCACCAAGAGACTAAGAGTGAGTGACTTCCCTTGGGGGTCATTCACTGCTGACACCTTTTGTTAGGTTGAGACTTGGTTAAGTAGGGATACCATCTAGAGCAGGGTAGGGACAGCCTAACCTGTGTGTTTTCCTCCAACTTAAATGAAGGAGAGATCTCAATATGCGTCAATGCTGATAGCTTTATTATTCTTAGAACTTGTGCTGGTAATTTCCGTTGCTCGTCTGAGGGCTTTCAGAGAGCACATGTATGTAGTTGGACCTGTGTATCTCGTGAATCTCATTCTGAGATGCCTGTATTTGCAGCTTATCCTAACCTTACAATAAACTTTTGAAAGCTAGAAGTTGTTTGTGATCTTTTGGAGCGGGGTCCTTTATTGGGTGAACTAACTTGGTAAGAGATGCACTTTCTTCCCTCAATGACAGGCAACAAAGGTTCAGTCGACCAGATCGAGGTTTAGATCAATAGTGATAAGGTATCGATCAAAATCTCGCCCTTCCAGTTGGTAGCAGAGGATGGTTGCCTTCTTGAGGACGGTGACCTAGGCCAGGTTAGCTTACCCCAAGGCCCCTAGAGATCGATGATCGGAAGAACCGCCCGCCGAAGAAGATCCGGATGACGTGAGACAGAAAAAGCAGCAGTATCGGTCGAGAGTGAGTATAAAGGGTCATGCGTGTTAGATTGCGGTGTTTTTGTATTGTATCTATGTTGTAATGTCTGGCGGAGTTGAATGTCTGTAGAGTGACTGTGGAACAGGTTGTGAGCGCGCGCAACCGGTGGAAATCTTAAGTTCAAGGAGAGCTTAAGTGGTTCGGGTGTATCGGACACCCAGAGTAATTGTCAACTAGTGTGAAGGGGGTCATGAGGTACCATTGATCACCCGAAAGACCGAGATAGGGGGAACGTAAGAGTGAGTGCGTGAGTAACGGACGCTGGTCGGAGGTTACTGTGTGTGTAAGCAACCTATCAGAGAGACGATAGACATTTCGTCAGTTGTGTTGACAATTACATATAGACTGTGGACGTACAGTCGAGGGAAGTGACCGCTTGGTCGGAAGTAGTCATTTTTCGGTGTATGAATGGGACGCATGCATGACCGGGAGACGAGTTGAGAAAGGAGGGGTGCTGCTGCGAAGCGGAGAAAAGTGACGTCAGGAAGTGTTGCGCTGTGATTGGCCGACCGGAGAAAGACCGCGCTGTGATAGGCCAGCTAGCAAAGACGTCAGAAAGTGTCGAGCTGGGATTGGCCGACCGGAGAAAGACCGCGCTGCGATAGGCCAAGTTAGCAAAGCCGCGCTAGGATTGGTGGATTGTCATCAGGAAGTAAACAGAGTAGCGAGGCTGGATATTGTGCGTATAATTATGAAGTGTTTTAAATGGCTGAGAGCGGCGTTTAAAAAAGAGAAGCGGGGATCGGATGAAGGGGAAGAAGCCCCGCCGGAGGGTACGCCGGCTCGTTACATGGCAGTGAATGTTGGGCTGCATACGATCCTTTGGATAACAGAGTGGAGTAAGATTACGGAAGGAAATGAGGAACTGACGTTCCCGAAGTACGGGACGTTCAGATTAGAGGTGTTACATCGATTAAAATCAGTCATGACCTCAATGAGACCCTTGCCTAGACCGACCCAGTTTGAAGCCCTTGATGCATGGATTAGGGCAGCGCATGTAAAGAATATGAACAGACGACAAGAAAGGGTGAAACGATCGGTGCAGGCTGCCGAGGTTCCATCGTGCCAAGGCCCGTGCCATGACCTGTACCCTGGGGACTGGGTCCTGGTGAAAAAACATGTGAGAAGAAGCTGCCTGGATGTTCGTTGGCGTGGGCCCTTCCAGATCATCCTGATCGCGAACACGGCTGTGAAGGTGGGAGGCCTGCCCAATTGGATCCACGCGTCACATACGCGAAGGGTTCCAGCACCTCTGGAAGAAACAGCTCCTCTCTCGGATAGACGTCCAGCAGAGGACCGAGAAGCCATAGAGGGGGCTAGCCAAGCTGTAGAGGTGCCAGCGGAAGCAGGGAACGAGTCTGACCAAGCTGAGGACGGTCAGTACAACAGCGAAACAGACGACGCTACAGAAGGAGAAAGTAGCTGGGAGTACGAGTCAGACACTGACAGGTCTGACAGAGAGCGAGAACAGACAAGAAGGAGAAGGAGTAGAAGGGCACGTGGAGAAGCTAATTGGCCGCAAAGAAGGAGCTCTAGCCTGAGGTCAACTCCAGAGATAACCCTTCCTCCGATATCAGAAGACTCAGACCCGGAAGAAGGTGCTCAGGGCGCTGAAGCACCAGACCGAAGAAGGTCAAGAAGAGTGCGTGTGCCTAGCAGAAGATACTCCACCCCTGAGTGGACATATCTGGCGACAAATGTCTTTGAAACAGGAGACAGGGAGGATTCGAGCGGTGGTGGTGTCCAGTTCTGAGCCCATCGTCACCGTGGAAATACGACTGTTGGTACCCGGAGTCGAACAAGAAGGGTCACTAACATTCATGCTCCCCAGACCTCCCCGCCTCAGCAAGTTAAAACACATGTTCCTCTCAGAATTGCAATTCCCCGACTTTGGTACAACGATAACAGCCCATGAAGAGCACAATCTTCGTTTGGAAATACTGAACTTTGCTATCGAAGCTGCAGGCACAAACCTGATAGTAGATGCTTAAAGGACTTTGTAAATAAAGCGAGGAGAAAAAAGAAGATTACCTAGCGCCCAGGAAGCAGAGAATATTAGGGACCTTCCCTTGAGTTGATGGAGAAGGGCTAGGGTTGTCTTTATTGAACTATTAAAGGACCTTTGCGAAGAAGGTTGTCAGCTTCCAGTTGTGTGGATTCTAAAGACAAAAAGAGTAAAAAGAGACTGTAAAGGAACGAGAAGAAAAGAACTTTGTGCCAGGATAAGAGAGAGCCATATTGTCTGACGAAATGGAAGCCGGCACCCAGAACCGCAGAGCTAAATGTATAATAGGTACACTAATAGTAGGAGTGATAGTATTAATAGCTTTAGTGGTAACAATTTCTTATGTAAAGGGACATGAGGAAGAGGCGAAGGTAACTGATGTGAAATCTGTGGAAACGCTTACACCCACTGTTGCTGGTGAGAAAAGGGAAAACACTCAAGAGAAAGCGTTATTAGCTGCAGAAGCCCGCAGGTTACACGTAGATGAGTCCCAAGGAGACTTTAGGTCAAATGCTTATGCTAAACTCTTATATGAATACGTGGATGCCATGGAGGTTAAGGACTGTTACGTCTGCATGCAGTTGCCGGCGTCTGTAGATGAAGGCATTAGATATCATCACCTCCCGCTGACATATGGCATTACATGTAGCTTATTGCTTAGTATATTTTATGGGAGAGATAGTTTTGAATACTATTTCTCCAATTATGATTCAGTGTTGCCAGAAGTCCCAAATTATAAGCAGATGAACAAATGGGACTACTGGAAAAGTGAAGACAGATTGGCCAAGTTCTTCATTCCTTGGATTACCTTAGATACTTCACATGCCCGTAGAAATAACCTGACATGCAAAGTGTCAGAAGTCGAGAAGAAGTTCATAGGGCAGGTGGATGATCGTTACAGGAGACAAAAGATTTTGAAAAAATCAGGACAATGGAAAACAGATTGGACCGAGGAAGAGAAGGCACACAAGAGAAAGGGTAGTAGTGGTCCAATAGCTTTAGATAAGACGCAGAGAGGAAAGCTATGTCTTCACCGAGCCAAAACGTATTATGAAAATGTATACGTGGGAGAAGTCAGCTGTGAACATGCTTTCAATATAGAGTACTATACTAAAGATTTCCTGAAGGGAATGCAAGTGATTCCAAATGTGTATTTTGTATGTGGAAGAAATGCCTACGTGAGACTACCTGACAACTGGTATGGATCATGTTACCTAGCAATTGTTTTCCCCAAAATATATCATGCACAAGACTTAGAGATCATCGAGGGCAAGACATCATCGAGGGGAAGGAGAGATATAGGAGATGCAGAAATGGTTGGAGATGTCTTTGGAGCTGTGTTCCCTCTTTTGGGACTAATCCTTAATGATGTTAAAATTAGACGACTGGCAACAGTCGTCGACAGGTTGTCTGCCAGCACTGCTCAGTCCTTAATGCTGGTAGAGGGAGAGATGCAATCGATAAGGGCTATGGTTCTTCAGAACCGTCTTGCGTTAGACGTCCTACTAGCAAAAGAGGGCGGAGTCTGTAAGGCTTTGAGGGTCCAGGAATGTTGTACTTACATTCCAGACAATTCAAAGCCCCTTGAGAAAGTTATTAGGAACATAACTGATATTCACAAGGAGATCGAAGACTTGAGTAGAGAAAATGTTTGGGAAAAGGTGGGCCACGGAATGAGTGAAGTTGGAGGGTGGATCTCCACCTTAGGCAAAAGCTTTGTGTGGTATATACTAAAACCTATCATCATAATATTGATCTGTGGGATCATATTGTGGGGATTGGTGAGGGTATTCAAATGGTACAGAGCAAAAAGGTCAGAAAGGGCCCAAAGAGAGCAGCTGCAGAGATTGGCTGCCATACAAGATAATCAGTACAGGAGTCTGAGGGCTCTGGAAACGCAGAGACAAGTTATGCTAGCAATAACTGCAGTTTAAATGTTAGTGATGACCCCGAGAGGTCATCAAAGGGGGGAACTGAGAGAGCGCAAACTGACCTAAATGTATGAGTGCATCACACTTACCCGTAGTAAGCACAAATCATGAGGAGAAATGCCATAAGTGCTAGTAGTACCTGCAATTATATTCTGAGTGTATAGCTAATGTAGAGATTTAAGTAGAAGTGGAACTAATACAGAAATGTGTGACACTATATGATTTTATTAGATGTGATTATTTCTGAATCCATGTCGTGTAGCTGCTAAAATGAAAGATGGCATGTGTTTAAACGCAGAATGTGGTAGGCCTCAGGGCCTGAGCTAGAAGGGAAGGGGAAGGTGTTTCTTTTCACGACATAGATTGTACTAATGTTTTGGTCATTGCATTAATGGGCCATGATTTATAGATGTGTTTATTGAATAATAGAATAAGAGTATTAACATGCTTTAATTAATGAAGAAGTTGAATGCTATAATTATTATGAGAAATGCTGTAGGCCTGAAATGTTTTAACATTGATTTACACGTACTGGTCTGGGCCGAGAAATGTTGCGAAACTTGTTGGAAGTCTATGAGAGTTGGGATCTTGGCTGCAGATGTCTGTCTGCAAGAGAAAAGGGGGGATCCAATTATAAATAATATGAATAGAGGTCTGTTCAGAAGACGGCCCAGACATGGAGGAGGGTTCCGGAATGTTTTAAGGGGTATCAGCGGGCCGGAGAAGAGTCTGAGAAGCAAGGTCAACTCCAACGTATGAGGCCCAATACAAAGCAGCATGGAAAAAGCCAGAAGCTACACCACGTGAGGGGCGTCTCACGAGGGGCGTCTCAAATGTTGTTGACTGTTTTTGTATTAGGGACAGCACCCCTGGGTGGAGTTAGAGCAGATGCCTGAGGACCCTTTAGAGAGCGGATGGGTAGGCAGAGAGGGGTCATGACTGGAGAACTATAGGTTTTCACCAAGAGACTAAGAGTGAGTGACTTCCCTTGGGGGTCATTCACTGCTGACACCTTTTGTTAGGTTGAGACTTGGTTAAGTAGGGATACCATCTAGAGCAGGGTAGGGACAGCCTAACCTGTGTGTTTTCCTCCAACTTAAATGAAGGAGAGATCTCAATATGCGTCAATGCTGATAGCTTTATTATTCTTAGAACTTGTGCTGGTAATTTCCGTTGCTCGTCTGAGGGCTTTCAGAGAGCACATGTATGTAGTTGGACCTGTGTATCTCGTGAATCTCATTCTGAGATGCCTGTATTTGCAGCTTATCCTAACCTTACAATAAACTTTTGAAAGCTAGAAGTTGTTTGTGATCTTTTGGAGCGGGGTCCTTTATTGGGTGAACTAACTTGGTAAGAGATGCACTTTCTTCCCTCAATGACAGGCAACAAAGGTTCAGTCGACCAGATCGAGGTTTAGATCAATAGTGATAAGGTATCGATCAAAATCTCGCCCTTCCATTATTCATGTCATTGAAAGCATCATATGTTCAAGTATCAGCGTAAAATTGATTGTTTAAATAAATGTGGGGATATACTAGTTTCTGCTTATTTTTCTTTTTACAAAACCCTTAATAAATACTACAGATGAAAGTATCAAAAAATAAATATCGATAAATGCAGCCGGAAATGTAAAAAAAATAACGGAAGCCCTTATAATGTGCAAAATGTTCAACATTGACAAAGCATTCCTCACAAAGCAAATTGGTATTGTTAAAAAAAATTGATGGCATCAAATCCTGCTACCAGCATTCGTTATGTGAGTCCCAAGGATTAAGGGCTGAAACAACCCTGCCAGAACATTAACTGATTCATTGCAGCAGCTGCTCGATCCACTGAGGTCTTTTACAGGCTCAAAAAAGAAACAATGACTCACTGAACAGCAATTTGGTGCCGCAAAAGTAAGATTCAGAATGCATTTTTCGTGCAAGTGATTGACACATTTTATACCAGATACATGTTGATTGTCAGAGAAAGATTATAGTAATTAAATGCATAGTTAAAACACTTAAAGATGATACTGTCAAGAAAAAGTGAAACACAATACATTAATCCTGAGTTAAGATACAAAGTTAGAAGAACGCGTGCAGGTCATATCAAGTGGGATGCAGGGTGATGCAAAGGTTTAGAGAATAGGTATTTAATGGGACAAAATTGTGCATGAAATGAAAATGACAGAGCTCCCCAAACCAGGAGGTATTTTCTGTTAGGAGATTCAGGATTCTCACAAGGGGCTGATTGGCAGCTTAGTTATCATTAGTGCAGCGGCCTACTGCACTAGCGAAGCAGCAGGGGCCGAGTGGCAATCGGTCGTGTGTATTTTTTTACTTCCCTGGCTTGACAGTTCGGTCTGGACTGTTCCCATGAGGCACAGGGTCAAGACTGATTTGCATATGGCTGCGTCTAAACTGGGGTGGCATTGTGAGCAAAAGAACAATGGATTTAACCCATATCTCTTAAATGGGGGTGAATGTATGATTTATTCAGCATTCCGTCCATCATTTGTTTGCTTATCACAACTCCCAGGAGAGGGTGGCAGGGCCTGGCCTTCCTTGCGTTTTTGTATTATAGTCCAAGGCACCCATGTAAAGCCACTTGTGTTGTGGAAATGCTACAAGCAGACACGCGTCTCATGGGAACACAGTGACAGAGCTCCCTCACTCCTGTGGGGTGGCACTGTCTCCTTTAGGACATTCCCCGGGCAGGCACACGCCGAGCAGCTGACAGCCGTGAAATCCTTGCTTAAGCCTGTGGAGTGAAGTGATGGTTCCCACAGCCCCAGCCTGCCAATGTGGTTGACTTCAGCCATCCCTCACTTCTGCTGCTGTGAAAGAGCAGACCAGGTAGGACATGTGGAGAAGTGTGGCTCACTGGTTAGAGGAGGCAGACCTGGAAGCAGAGGTCAGCCCAGGACCAGGGTTCAATTCCCTGCTCGGCGGGGTCTTGAGTCCTAAAATGTCCATGGACTTGACAATTCTCGCTCCGGTGCCTACTCGATTCACGGGTTCACACTCTGCGACTCTGGGCAATAGCTTGCTTAATCTCCACAACGGCCCCTCGCGTCGGGATGCCTGGCTTTCCCCTTGCGGATACCCTGCCGGGGTTATCTCACAGGGGAATACCAGGATGGGTTCCCTAAGCAAGCGCTTAGAAACCGCTTGGTGATTTGCGCTATATAAATTCCTGTACATTTACATTTACATTTACATGCTCCTTGGAAAGATACTGTTCCTCAGTTTACTTTCATGCTATCTCATACTGATAAAGCCAGCTGTCAGTGCTTACCCTTGAGGACACTGCTTGTCCAAAGCCATCTCACAGCTTCTGAAATGTGATGTGGACATAAGACTGACGTTGACCGGCCAACAGGGAAACCTGGGGTTCCCACAGTGGGCCGCACAGGTACCTGGAAGACCCGAAGAAGGGAAGGGAAATAAGCATACATAGAGTTCAATTTAAGCTTCTTTGAGCCACAAGCCATCACATGAGAGTTGGTATAATTTATATCCATATCCGGGTCCCTCATAAATCTTGAGAGCTCTTGAAAGCCTGAAGACTTGATGTAAATCATTTTGAGACATTTTAAGTGAAAAAATGTGAAAGGGGAGCATACCAAGGCATGCCACATATCTCCTTCTGTTGGATTTAGGCCCTACTTCCTATCTTTAGTATGTGGTAATGAGTGGATGCCATCCCTACTTGAGGGATCTGTGCCTACATGCTAGTAATTTCCCACTAAAGGGCTTGTCATGTAACATGATTCTCTTCCCAACTCCCACCACTACATTCATCCCTCGATAAGACAAGAAGGTGTTGTGAGATGTCTTACGTTGGGCAAACTGTGCACTCTGAAGTTATGTTATCCCTATTTTCAAGGGACGTTACCCCAATAAAATGCTACCTTATTTGAGTAGGTACTTGCCAAATATGTAATGACCCCTGTCCAGTGTCCCAGAACATAATTATTACAGGGTACCTGGAGCCATTGATCAGAATAGTGATATCTTGTAGACTTCTTTGGATCTCCATGGTTCTTCTTCGATGTTTGAGAAGTGTGCTGCTCCTTCCCTTCAAGCAGGGACCAAGCCCAGTAGAAGCTCTAATCAGGGGCGTAGCTATCAGTCGTGTAGCTGGTGCTGTGGCACAACCAGTGCTTCATTTGTAAAAAATTAAGTGCTAGGGCCCTCATCGAGAGGCCACCCCAGCTTGCACCACCCAATGCCACTACCAACGCTGCCAGTACTAGCACATACATACACAACTGTGACAATTCAGACTATTTGTTCCCCCCCCCAAAGCTACAAGAATGGCTTGGGAGGCAGGTATTGTTTTAATGTCTGTTTGATTATTAAACAACTGTTGTTGTGCTCATCTCCATATAACAAAAACAGCCCCACCTTGTGGCAGATGTCATAAGTGCCAGTGCTGACAATCAAGTGCCTGTGCTGAGCACCGGAAAGCACCTGCTCACATTAAGCACTGGTAGCACCCGGTCCCAAGATGGGAGTGGCCCAGCAAGCCCCGGGTTGACAGTGGGAGCCTGTGCATGTTCTCCATCCAGGCTGTACATTACAGCCTGGTGGAGAACATGCTAGGTGCGCATGATGGCTGGCCAAACCATCATGCGCACTTAGAAAATGCTCACCACTCATCCACCTGATCTGTGGGCAGCCTGCACCTTCAGCGCCTTCTGAAAAATACAATTATAATAACATGGTGTTATCATAATTTTAATTTTCCAGTGGGGCGACGCTCCTCCTCCTCAGCGGACGAGCCACTGCTGTGAGAAGGCGTGACAGAGGAAAGGGAAAGGGAGGAGCTAGTAAAAGGGAGAAACAATATAAGGAGAAAGGATGGCAAAAAAGTGGAGAGACGGAATGAACTTGAACTGTAAGCAGGTAAGTAGCTATCAGTGCAGAAGGTTCAGGGACACCAGGGTCCAGATGTGTGATTGGCGCATTGGAATCCACTTTTGCACATGTATGTACTACCCGCCTGGGAGAGAAGGGTGGGAAGAAAGTCCATTATCCTTGTTTGCATCAGGACCAATGACACCCAGGTTACACTACTGGCTTCAGCCATTGAGGTTGATCTGAAGTGTCTGCCTATCGACGTTCTTGGCTGTAGACTGATAGAACCTCTCAGAACAAGCACTAGTAAAGCCAAAATCTCTATAGGCTTTGCAGCCTTGCCAAACTGGTGCAATGGATAGATACATGTTTTATTTTTTATTGCTAGTATATACTACAAAAATAAGGTTAAGAAACCTAAGTTAGGAGCAGATCCTTTGGTTTTCAAGTTACTTCACTTTAGAATTCTCTCTCCCACGCATTGAGAGCCCAAATATACCTAATTAAAATCAGAAAGCCATTCAGAAATTGGGTATTCACTAAATTTTTGACTTTCAGTATACAGTCAGCAGTGGACTTTTCTTTAAGTGCTAGGACCCCTTAGGTTATTATGCACTTTATAAATACTCTAGATAAATAAATAAACAAATAGATAAGTAAATAAATAAATAATGCAGCCATCTAAACATGGCCTCCATATGCATGCAATATAACAATTAAATTAAGAAAATCATTAATGTGGTCTTCAGTGGACCTTTTAAAAAAATAAATAAAAAACAAGCCTTTCTACTGTGCCCATGATTGTTTTATTACTATTTGTGAAGGAGACAAGAATAAATCATCATCATTAGACAACTACAATGTTACATTGTCACGTAATCACTTTATGAAGCCCCTTTATACAGGTACACTATGTATGAAGTTTTTGAAACAACAATAGGGTAGCGAGACCTGACCTAAAAAGGAAAGTATCAAGTTCTCCACAAGCCTGGCTTCAGCACTTTACAATGACCACTACAACAGCCCAATAGACGGAGTCCAGCTGTGCCATGTTGGCATATTGTCATTTCACCAGCTCCCCCTGCACTCCATAGCCAAATGTTCGGGAAACATCCTTTACAACGCAACTTTTACCACACAGTCCTATTACAACGCAGGTTTTACAACGAAAACCATTACAACGCATTGCGCTGTGGGGCGCTCTAGGATGGGGAATAGATTTAATTTACTATCCAACACATTCCCTAGTGTCCACGGGGACTGGTGTTGGAATAGTAAATTAAACTATTCACTATCCAGCACCCCAAAGCGCTATGCGTTGTAATGGTATGCGTTGTAAAAACTGCGTTGTAACAGCATGCGTGGTAAAAGCATGCGTTGTAACGTCATACGTCCAAATGTTCTTTACAGCAGTACACACCTCTATCTGTTGTAACATTGAGCAGGGGCCTTTGGTACCCCACCCCTGTACTACAAACTTATTTGGAAATACTTGTCCCCCCCTGACCTAATCTTGGTGCAATGTTGAATGTTCAGCAAGCTGGATTCAGAAATCCTGACCAGTGACTCCCCCGCACTGAAATCCAAGCCCCACCTGCAGTCCCTTCACCAGAATATTCAGAGCCTCATGCATAGAAGTTGTCCTCAGGCAGAAGAAGATCTATTGAATCTGTTAGCTCCTGCTGTTGTTTTGAAGTCTTAGCATCAGTCTGGGGCATCAGTCAATCTCATTTAAGATGGAAAGGATATGAGAGACCGAACAATTTTACCCTCTGGTAGACCCTACTTGTGATAAGGAGCTGTGGAACTTCCAGGCACTGCTGTGCATTTAAAATACTTCACATTTGATGGAAAGAAATCAGTAAAATAGCAAAGAACTATTTTTTCCCAATATTTCGATGTATTTCTGAAGTTGGAGAGACATTTTCAAAACCATATCTGAAGTCTCATCATCTCACTGTGGACCTCAGACGACCTCTGGTTTAGCCAGTGATACAAAGTTGCAATGACTATCACCTAGTATTTGTTTTGGATAGACTTTCTGCCACCTTATGCGACAATCAAAGATCTTATATCACTTTACGCTACTTTGAGATTTACTAACGCTGGCAAATTGCGTGTCTCCGAAGTAGCGAAGTGGACTTCATGGCAGACACTACACAACTGAGTGTCTCCAACGCTTTACGAATCCTTGACCTACAGATCAACACAACCTTATTAATTTAAAAGGTCAACTTTTTGTTTTATAGCAAGTTAGATACAGGGTCAGAGGAGCTGGAGAGGAGTTGGCCTAAAGGCTATGGCGGTTGACCTCAAATCTGGGGAACTGGGTTCGAGTCTTGGTAAGGACGCGCAACTTCCTGTAATTCTGGGCAAATCACTTAATCTCCCAGTCTCTAACAAAAGTGAATGTGTTCTCATGAAATGCAACTGGTGCTCGTGTAAAGTGCTCTGATACCCTTTAAGTTTGCACTATATAAAACTCTTATAAAAAAAACTGTAATTATGTGGCAGTGGAGGGCCACATTTTGTGGCCTGCCTGACAAAATTGTGCAGCAATAAAATACAAATTATGATGCACAGTGCTGCATAATCTGTAGCAGCATTATTCCTTTATTTTGTCATGCTAATAGCTACCAGTGCTGTCTATGTAAATTTGCACCTGATTGGTACCGATTTAACATCTTAACATCTTAATTTAGCAATTTGGAAATGAAAGTTGACCAGATAGCCTTTTCAAAGGGTTAACCATATCCTACCTGTTGCTCTTTATGCTGAGTAACTTTTGATCTGTATGAGCTAGAAACAATTTAGTATTTTCGTGAAATCCGTAAATTTGCAGCAAATGGGTTATGTGGCAAATGGGGAAGCAAACATAACTTTGCGGAAAATGCTGCAGCTGAAGAATTGCATAATCCCATTTGCCTAGGTTATACGCTATAGTAAAGCAGTGTGGGGTGTTTTACTGTAATCTGTAAGGGCTGTTGAGTTATATATTAGTTTAACTGTTCTATTAATCTTGATCTACAAAAATCTGTATTTTTAAAGTTATCTTTCTGACAACACATTGCCATTTAATGGTTGTGTAGCTTATTGCTATATTTGTGTGTTAAACTGTTACTAATGAGGTGCAACCAATACCCAGACAATGTTAACAAGTGTAAAAATAACAAAATAATGAAGTAATACTATCACGAAATGTGCAGCATTATGACGCGTAATTTACCTTTTCTTGTCGCATAATTTACTAAACACTGCTGAATAAAGTAACCCTTTCCTGCTGCATAATTCCAGTGACCCTGCCCGTATCCCAACAAGGCACAGTCAAAAAAGGCCCGCGCCTGATTCATCTTTATTGCACTTAATTTTTGGAGGTGCAGGGCTATATATAGGACGAGACCCAGCCTGTTTTAAAATTGTCACTGAATCAATCAATTTAAGGTGCCCCTTACACATGCGTCACCTCCTTTGTGCTACTGGCGGTGGGCAGAGACGAGCACGTGGCAGCTTCACACTTCGGTGACTTCCGGTCGAGTAGGCCCATAAATCAAACGCATAATAGAAACAGAAACAAAACACCTCGCAGCAGAGATGGGGAAGAAACTGCTTTTGCAGGGCTGGTCCGCAGCCGTCAGAGAGCCAGGAAGTGAACGAGGTTCTGGCTGGCACTTTTCCCGTGGCTTTCTGTTCTTCCAGATGTTGCTTGCTGCCAAAACGAATCTTCTTTCCCATTACTATAAAATGCCGACAAATCCAGTGGCTCTAGGCTGGCGGCGTCCGATATCCCGGAACACCAGGAAATGTCCCGTGTAGTTACTTTGTGGGGATATATTTGGAGGATTTTAGTGCTGGCGAAAGGTGTCGGATTGAAATGAGCGGGAACGGAAAGCCCGGTGTATCCGGGGACTAGGCGTGGGGTGAGGGGAATGCTGCCCTTGCATAAAATAAACTGCAAAGCACAGACAGTAGGGAAACGTTTTTGTTGTATTTAACCCCTTCGCCGTGGGGCTAATTCCCCCTGGTGCTGGGGGGAGGGGGGCCGCATGCAGCTCCGTAGTGCTTGTGACGAGCTCAGCTCGTCACGCCGCATGGTGGCGCTGAGCTCATCTTGACCACGCCCGTTTGTATAGAACGCTCAGCACAGTGGGGGAATTATCCCCGCGTGGGAGCGCCGCGGCGGTCATGACGAGCTCAGCTTGTCATGAGCACAGCGCCACTGTGCCTCATGACGAGCTGAGCTCGTCATGACCACGCAAGGTGTTAATCGCTTCTGCCGTAACAAATTTGCCCATTTGTCTTGCGAATGTGTTCTTGAACGTTTGGTAAACCTTTGGATGTTTCTTCTTCTATTCACATACATGAAATGCAGTGCAGAGGAAACTCATTTTTAACTAATTTCTGTGATATAAACCGAATACTATTATACTAATTATGTGGCAGGGTTGACAAAATTATGTGGCATTAAAAGGTTAATTATGAGGCATAATGCGCAACTTTTTGTGATAATATTGTTTCAGTATTTTGACATTTTTATTCTTGTTAACACTGTCTGGCATAGGTTGCACTTCATTGCTACTAGTTTAATATCTAACTGTAGCAATAAGCAAGAGAACGATGACCAGTCAATCTTTGCAAAGAGGCTTCCACTACATGGCAACAAGCATCTCTGTGCTTTTAGTAACTTTTGAATCATTTGGGTTAGAAACTATTTTGTTGTTGTTGATATCTGCAGATTATGCAGCTGATTATGGATTCTGTGGCAAATGAAATGCATAATTATGCCAAAAGCACTGCGGATGCACACTCACGTAATTCCGGGCAGGCCAAATTATATGGTAGGCAAATTATATGGCAAGCAAAGGCAATTTATGTTACACGTTCTGTGGCATTATTATAACAATTTTTTGCATTTTAGTAGAATGTTTTACACTATTCCAGCTAAGTTGCCACCACTTTTAATGCTGGATTACATCAACCACTGCTTAAAGGGGATAACTTAAGTTTGACAGTATCTAGTATTGTGTTGTATCGCTTCTCCAACAATTGTAATCCATTTTGATTTGTTTGAAATAGAAACATTTAGTGTTATTATTGGCAAGCTAAGCAGTGGATGTTGGATTGTGTGGTGAGTGTGGCAAATCCAAATTTACACACAAAACAGCACTGCCTTGCGATCATGGTTTCTAGTCCCCCTGTGTATGGATAACCTTGTTGCCACCGGTTTCCTTCCAGATTTTGCTCCTAAGGCAGTCTCATCCTACCATCTCAGAAGAGCGTCTATTGTAGCTGAGACATAGACCCTCAGTATTTGTGATGTTGCCATCCCAACCCAGATGACCAGGTCTAAATTTCGGATCACTTTTTACCTTTTACATAACTTTATCAACCCGTCGGCGAGACACACATTTGCCCCAGACTTTTCGTAGCTAGTTAGTTGGCTCCGCTGCTGAAAAAACTCCAAAGCAGGATTCCGCCAATTTGACCAAATGTCATCCAATTACTAGTTTCAGCTGTATGGGGAAGATCATGCTGCACTGTGTGCCGATAAGCTGATCATGCTTGGAGTAACAGACGACTTGCTGGGTGTTCACCGGTATAGTAGATGGATGTTGTTTAGGTGCTTAATGATGCTCCATGCACATCAGTGGATCAGTGGCTGTCACTGACATTTGTATTCAATAGCTCCATTTAAGATGTTGATCACATGATTTTGTTACAGATCTTGGTCTTTCGCAGGTGATTGTTTTCAGACGGTGGTGATGGGAGAACTCATCTAGGGCCACATCCTCGTCTCCTAGGGTGTATTCAGGGTTTGTATTCCACCTCTATCTGCCTTAAGTGTGTTGATTTGACAGTTGGCTCATTTTCAGCAACAAAAAATCCAGACACACTAGTAAGCTAATGACAGCCTATTATGTAGAGAGCTGTCATCTGTGGGAGACACCGGTTCCATGAAGAGCTGGAATACTTTCTAGCTGTCGATCACCTAAAATTCTGTCCCCCAAAAATATTTCTGGAGCAGTGTTTCAATGAGTTGATTAGTAAAGGCACCCTCCTACCTTGGTGCCTGATGCAAAACCACTGAGTCTTCCTTTATTTAGACTGCGTGCACAAAATCTAATATACAGATTTTGTATCTATTATGCAGATTCATCTCTTGAGTTAACTTTAGGTTTCACATCTTGGCCCTAGATCAGAGAACTTTTATCAGACCCTGGTCTTGTGTGTAGACACCGAATGTGCTGCCCACCTGCGCTTATTCAAGTTTGCTCTAAAGCTTTTAACAGAGTACTGGTGGTTGGTACCTGCACATGTGACCACCTAACGCCTCTCCAGGACCATTTTGTGGGCTTCTTATTTTGGCTGGAATGTTATTTAAACTGGCCTCCTTAGCACACAAGGCAATGCTCCTTGGTGATTTAACTCGTCTGGCTCACAACTTCCTTGTCTTTGGAGGGCAGCTGTACGCCCCCGCGACCAAGAAATATTCTGGTTTGAGGGACCTTGTTTTCACAAGAGGAAATTTTGGCTCATTCTTTTGCAGGGGTTGGAACTACATTGGTGCTGTCCTTTCCAAGGAATCTCTATTTGCTCATGAACCCATCACCGCTTTGGCATACAATTGAGTCAATTTTATTTCTCTCCACTTGCTTCCTTGACGGATTATATATTTTCATTTTTCTTTTTCTGAACCACTAAAGCAGACAGGTCTTAACACAAAACTAAGAAAGAGGAAAACTGTTTGCATAAAAAAAAAATTCTAAACAAGTTACATGATAACTAAAACCTTACAATTACGGTACGGTATGATCATAATCTAACTGTGAAAAATACATAACGTTTTTGGGACAGTATGCTTATGTGAAAAAGCAAAAAAAATGTGGCTGAATCCTTGGAACCTGTAAGGAGCTACAAGTCACACTATGGTGAACCAATGTGGGCAAAATTTGTTTCACAACAAGAAATGATTTCCTGCAGGATTTTGAGACTGAAATACTAAACATGCTTTTTTCAGTGTAATCTGATAGTTAAGACAAACTCGCATGTTACATGGAAATATGTACTTCTCCAGCTGGGTTACATTTAGTGCCCTGTAATATGTTGGTATGTTTTAGTCATTCATTATTTGCATGTTCTTGTCTCTATTGGGTAGACTTGATGTGGTTTAAGAGCTCTGTGATATGTCAGACAGGACACAATCCTCAGAAAACGATGGCTTTCCAATTCAAATATCTGCTTATTGATAACAGTTAAGAGCAGTGTGTCCACGGTTTGTGCTAGGATATTTTTTTGCACAGCCTGGGCCATAGAACAGCGTCCTGTTTTTGTACCCAGTTTAAGAAGTAGGTCTGATTGGAGGCAGACCAGTGTTGTAGGGCGTAAGTTCACCTCGGAGAAATATATGGTTGTGTTTATACAATTCCATTGTTTATATAAATTTACTGTAAAGTAAAGTCCCTAAAATAGCATGAAAGACAAGCAGTTTATAAAATGCAATGCAAAGTATGTCAAAGTGGCCAGATGCAGTTTATAATTGGTAAAAAAAATGTAAGTCCTGGGTCCCAAACATTTTTTTAGGAGCCCGCTACCGCCACTGACAAAAACTAGGGTTGCCAAATGCCAAGACTGCCTATGTTTGATTCACCTGAAGCCTCATTCTTCACTACCACCCACTCTATCCAGCAATATGCAGTTTATAATTGGTACAAAAAAAAAGGTAAGTAGAGGATCCCGGAGTTTTTCTAAGTAGCACACTACCAGCACTGTCGAAAGCCTGGGTTGCCAGACACCAAGAGTGCCTGTGCTTCTTTCCACCTAAATCCTGATTCTTCCACTACCTCACTTCCTGTCTCTTTATCTCATCTTGCGTGTTCCATCCATTGTCATTGTTTTACTATTTCATCCACCTCCTTTCTCCCTTTTCTGCCTTTCTCTCTCTTGCTGTGGATCTGAGATGGAAAGTAAATCATAGTCCCAAAAAATGAGTGTTAGTTTCAATCACCTGCTACCACCAGCGCAAATGAAGCACAGAATACATTAGGATGGCGGGAGGATCGCCCCCGCCAGGCTGGCGGTAGCCACCGCCGGCCTGGCGGGGGATCCGCCCACCATCCTTGCTCTGAAAACCCCCCACCATATTAGGATGGCAGGGGGACCGCGGCGGACGGTAAGACCGTCCGCTGCTTTTCCACCCCGGTCGCAAGGCGTCCCGGCCGGAAAAGGTATAATATTGATGGGCCAATTTAAATGCCTTCATTGCCGCCACGGAAAGGCATGCGGAGAATCCCTGCAGGGGGCCTGTTGCAGGCCCCCAGGGACTCCAGGGGGTGGGGGGTGCACATGGGGGGTACCTATGGTACCCCCCGCATTTCAAAGTGCAACATGGCAGGCACCGCGCGGTGCCTGTCATGTTGTGCTTTAAAATGCACGACGTGCATTTTTACCATTGCAGCGGGCGGCGCTTTCAGCACCGCCCGCCGCAATGGTAAAAATACAGGATGCGCCCGCCACTGTGGGGGGCGCATCCTAATGCCACCATCGGGACCCCCGCCCTTATGGCGGGGGGTCCCTTTTTCCGATGGTGTTGGACAGGCCACATGAAGGGCTCGCTCCCTCCCCGCAGGACAGGGCCCGGGCCACCGTCAGCACCATTGCCCGGCCCAGCCGCCATCTTGGACACGGCACCACGCGGCCGCGCGGCCTCAGCCCGACCCCAACCCTGGGCCTGGCCAGGCCCCGACATCCCGGCACCACCCTCCACCCAGGAGGTGAACGGACCACTTGGCAGGTCAATGGGAGTAAGAAGTGTCGATGGCTCTCCCCCGCCAGGTGCCGAGCACCCCCAGCCTCCTCGGGCGCTGGCTCCACCCCCCTGCTGGGTGTCTGGACTCCCTCATCCCAGACCTCCCGACCTCCAAGAGCGAGGGTCCGGACATCAAAGGGCGCCAGACCTATAACTGAGGCCGCCCCAGGACAGGAAGGCAGTTGTATCCTGGAGTCGAGAGACACCGCGACGAACTCATCCTTGACGGACTGCTGGCGCTGCCACAGCCCTGCCTTGTGAACTATTGTCTTGCCTGCTGGCGCTGCCGCGGCCCTCTACAACCTTCATCCTCGTGGGACCTGCTGGCGCTGCCGCGGCCCTCTGCAACCTTCATCCTCGTGGGACCTGCTGGCGCTGCCGCGGCCCGTTGTAACCTTCATCCTCGTGGGACCTGCTGGCGCTGCCGCGGCCCGTTGTAACCTTCATCCTCGTGGGACCTGCTGGCGCTGCCGCGGCCCGTTGCAACCTGCACTCTCGTGGGACCTGCTGGCGCTGCCGCGGCCCGTTGTAACCTTCATCCTCGTTGGGTCCAGCTGGCTCTGCCGCGGCCCGTTGCCACCTACGACCTCTTCGGGACCTGCCGGCGCTGCCGCGGTCTGACCCATCCGAACACCGAGCTCGAGGATTGTGAGCTATCACCGTTACACCTCCATACCCGTGGGTACCAAGACTGTCCCGCTACCCCCTTCCCTTACTAGAGACTAGAATTGAGAGGATCATCGTGTCCTGATCGCCTTGTATCGTACCACTCTACTACAAGAATTGCCTATAAAAGGTGTTACCCTGATCTTTGTGTGGTGTCCATCTGTGGGGGGAAGTTACCTGTCTGTGCGATCACTGTGCTCGGCCGACCCTCCAGGTCCCCGTCTAACATTGGTGGCTAGCGGCGCGATCCGAACCAACGCGTACCGTACAGACAGTAACTCACCCTACGACTAAAACCACAATGACGACCAAAGAGAGCGGATCGGCGGAGAAGTTCCAGATGGAAAGGCTGGAAGAATACAACCACCGAGAGCTCAAACAATTTTGCATGGACTTAGGCATTGCTACCACCGGGCTAAGCACAAAATAAGACTTCAAAAACGCCCTAGAGGCCTGGACAGAGACAAATACCACAACCCCCCGGGACCCCGCAGCCCCGGAAGTCAACACCACCCGGACGGAAGAACGGAGAACAGGCCCTTCCCGTGAAGAGATCCAAGAGCGGGAAAAAAATAGATTACACGAGTTAGACTTGGCACGACTCAGATTAGACGGAGAGTTGAAACTGGCGGAACAAAAAATAAACTTAGAACACTTACGGCTCAGAGAAGAGCGAGAGGAAAAACAGAGACAGAGAGATCTCGAAGAAAAAAGACTGGCATACGAGCACGAGTGCAAACTAGCGGAGATAGAAATACGCAAACTGAACAAAAACCTAGGGGTGCCCGAGCAACCGCACTCCCCGGGTCCTACCGAGCAGAAGGTCCACATCCCCAAGGATGTGGTCCGAGAATATCACCGGAACGACGACATACAGCAGTGGTTCAAGGCCTATGAGATTGCCATGACCGCCCACCGGGTCGCTCGAAGTGACTGGGGAGCCGGTCTATGGGGGAGATTCGTCAACGAGGGTCGTGATGCCCTGCTGCAGCTTCCGGACCATCAAATGACGTCCTATGACCATATGAAGGCCGCCCTCCTCAGTCGATATGGGCTTACACCCGAAATGTACCGCCAGAGGTTCCGCAACTGCACCCGGATCCCAGGTACAACGTGGTTGGAATACGTGAACTATTTCAGCCGAGCCTTCGAGGGGTGGATCAAGGGTAACAACGTAACCACTTACGAACAACTCTTCAATCTCATTGTGTGGGAGCACCTCTCCAACAACTGCTTCGTCGAGCTCAGGCAGCACCTCCTCGACAGTAAATTGACTGAACCCCGGCAGCTCGCCACCGAGGCTGACCGGTGGGAGAGCACCCGAGTGGCCCGGAGCGGGCCGAATGAGCAGAACAGAACCAACCAAGGTCATCATCGTCCCCGAGGAGGAGGAGGAGGCTCGGGCCGGGGCAGAGACGCCGTCCCGGCCGCGCCCACTAACGCCACCCCGGCCCCAGCAGGCCGGGGAAACCCCCCGATGCGCCCGGGGTTCCGAGCCAACATGACGTGTCATCGATGCCAACGAGTCGGCCACTATGCCAGTGACCCGACCTGCCCGAAGAACCAGGTCCCCGGGCCCCGCCAGATGGCGGCCGCCGCCCTGGGAGAAGAACAAGTCTCCGAAGACACTGAGACCTATGAGTCGGAGCAGTTCGAGTGGGAACCCGCCGCCATGACCCTGGCATGCCTGGGAGGAAGAGACATGGTCCCGCGGACTCCCCTGCCCGCCAACACTCGGAAGTACAGCCAATGGGTGAGCATCAATGGGCGCAAGGCCGAGGCCCTGCGTGACACCGGGGCCAGTGTGACGGCCGTCCGTTGTCACCTGGTGACCCCAGAACAAATCCTACCAAACGTACTTTGCCCCGTCCGATTGGCAGATAACTCGGAGAGCCTGTGTCGGATGGCCTGCGTCCCCTTCGAATGGGGAGGAGTGTCCGGCATGCTGAAAGTAACTGTCCGCGACGATGCCCCCGTGGACTGCCTCCTGGGGAACGATCTCGAGAGCTCCCCGTGGGCCGCTGTGGAAAGAAGAGAGCATCTGGGGATGTTGGGTCTCCCGGACTGGGCGTGCGTAACCACCCGGTCCATGGCCACCCGCACCATCCCTAGACCAGAAGAACCAGAATGGGCAGCACCTCCGCCCTCGATCACTCCAGAAGAAGACTTCCTCCAGACCGACCACCCGGACCCCACCACAGAGGGGTCCACACAGCCCCCCGAGCTTCCCGACCTGGCTCAGTGGCGTCAAGAAGGGGGGCCCACCCAGGAACAATTCCGGCAGGAGCAAAAGACCTGCCCCCTCCCTCGAGGGATTGCGACAGCAAGCGCTCGCCCAGAGCCAAGGAGACACCACAGGGGCCCACTGGGTTTATTGGGACAATGATTTCTTGTACAGCGAGCAGAACTAGGGGCCGGGCGAGTGCTGGTGGTGCCCCTCCACTTCAGAGACTTCCTGTTGAACCTAGCCCATGATGTCCCCCTGGCCGGGCACCTGGGCCAAGACAAGACCTACCACCGCCTGGTGACTCACTTTTTTTGGCCCAAAATGAGAAATGACGTCTCCAACCATTGCCGGTCCTGCCCGACCTGCCAGGCCAGCGGGAAGAGCGGCCGCAAACTTAAGGCACCCCTACAACCCTTCCCCGTGGTGACCACCCCGTTCGAAAGGGTGGGCATAGACATTGTGGGGCCCCTGGACCCCCGAACAGCACAGGGGCATCGCTTCATCCTGGTCCTGGTGGACCACGCCACCCGCTATCCTGAGGCGGTCCCCCTTCGTACTATAACAGCCCCAGTAGTGGGTCGAGCCTTGATGGGGATCTTCTCTCGAGTGGGCTTCCCCCGGGAAGTCGTCAGCGACAGGGGTACGAACTTTATTTCCAAGTATATGAAATCCCTCTGGCAGCAGTGCGGAGTCACTTACCGCTTCACCACCCCCTATCACCCCCAGGGGAACGGACTGGTCGAGCGGTTCAACCGCACCCTCAAGGGGATGATCATGGGGCTGGAAGAACCCCTACGCCGCCAGTGGGACGTTTTACTACCGTGCCTCCTCTTCGCCTACCGTGAAGTCCCCCAGAAGTCCCTCGGCTTCAGCCCCTTCGAACTCCTGTACGGACACCCCGTTCGCGGGCCTCTCAGCCTAGTGAAGGAGGAATGGGAAATGGCCCCCCTAAAGACCCCTCCGGACGTCTACAAATACCTCCTGACCCTCCGCAATCAGACCCGGAAATTCAGGGAGATCGCTAAAGCCAATCTGGAGGCCAGTCAAGAGGACATGAAGAAGTGGTACGACCAACATGCCTCCTCCATCGAGTTTGAACCGGGTCAGCAGGTATGGGTGATGTCCCCCATAGAACCGTGTGCCTTGCAAGACAGATGGACGGGGCCCTTCAAGGTGATCGAGCGCAGGAGTTCCGTCACCTATCTCATCGACCTGGAGTCCCCCCGGAACCCCCTCCGGGTCCTCCACGCCAACAGGCTCAAACCCCACTTCATGCGCTCAGAGCTCAGCCTGCTGATGGCTACCGACAGTGGCACGGAAGGAGACTCCGAGCCCCTCCCTGACCTACTGAGGACTCGGGAAAGAGATGGCTCGGTGGACGGGGTCCGATTCTCCGAGGCCCTGACCCCAGAGCAGCGTCAAGATTGCCGGGCCCTCCTGCTGCCGTTCGCAAACCTGTTCTCCCTCGCACCCGGAGTCACCTCCTGGTGCCTGCACGACGTGGACACGGGGGACAGTCCTCCTGTCCGACACCGGGCGTACCGAGTACCGGATCGGGTACGTACATGCATCCAAGAAGAAGTCTCCAAGATGCTCGCCCTCGGGGTCATCGAGCCTTCGGACAGTCCCTGGGCCAGCCCGGTCATCCTGGTCCCCAAGGCCGCGGCACCGGGCACCACGCCGGAGCTCCGATTCTGCATCGACTATCGGGGGCTGAACGCGGTCACCCGAACCGACGCTCACCCTATCCCCCGAGCAGATGAACTAGTCGACCGCATGGGGGCAGCCCGCTACCTAAGCATCTTTGACCTGACAGCGGGCTATTGGCAGATCGGCCTCACCCCCAGGGCCCAAGAACGTTCCGCTTTCTCCACCCCGGACGGGCACTACCATTTCAGAGTGATGCCCTTCGGCATGAAGAACGCTCCAGCCACCTTTCAAAGACTGGTGAACCAGGTATTGGCGGGCCTCGAAGAATTCAGCGCCGCCTACCTGGACGACATCGCGGTATACAGCCGCCACTGGGCAGACCACCTCCACCACCTCAGAGCGGTCCTGCAGGCCCTCCAACAGGCCGGCCTCACCATAAAGGCCAGCAAGTGCCAAATCGGCCAGGGGTCCGTGACCTACCTCGGACACCAAGTGGGGAGCGGTCTGGTGGCCCCCCTCCAACTCAAGGTAGCTGCCATCCAGTCCTGGCAACCCCCCGAAACACAAACAGAGGTCCGAGCCTTCCTGGGGCTCACCGGATACTACCGGCGGTTTGTGAGGGACTATGGCAGCATTGTGGGGCCCCTCACGGAACTCACGTCTAAGAACAACCCAAAACGAGTCAACTGGACTCCCGACTGTCACGCGGCCTTCGAGACGCTGAAGGCCGCCATGTGCACTGCTCCGGTGCTCCAGGCCCCCGACTACAGCCGCGAGTTCATCGTGCAGACCGATGCCTCCGACCATGGTATTGGGGCCGTCCTCTCCCAACTGAACCCCGAAGGAGTGGACCAACCAGTGGCCTTCATCAGCAGACGCCTACTGCCCCGAGAACAGCGCTGGAGCACCATTGAGCGAGAGGCCTTCGCAGTGGTATGGGCCCTCAAGAAGCTCCGGCCGTACCTCTTCGGAACCCATTTCCGGGTACAGACAGATCATCGGCCCCTGCAATGGCTTATGCAGATGCGGGGGGAGAACCCCAAACTATTGCGATGGTCCATCTCCCTGCAGGGGATGGACTTCACTGTGGAGCATCGCCCTGGCCAAGACCACGCCAACGCGGATGGCCTGTCCCGCTTTTTCCGCCTCGACGAGGAAAGTCCCCAAGAAGATGGGTGACTCTCCCCGCCTTCAGCTGGGGGGGACGCATGTTGGACAGGCCACATGAAGGGCTCGCTCCCTCCCCGCAGGACAGGGCCCGGGCCACCGTCAGCACCATTGCCCGGCCCAGCCGCCATCTTGGACACGGCACCACGCGGCCGCGCGGCCTCAGCCCGACCCCAACCCTGGGCCTGGCCAGGCCCCGACATCCCGGCACCACCCTCCACCCAGGAGGTGAACGGACCACTTGGCAGGTCAATGGGAGTAAGAAGTGTCGATGGCTCTCCCCCGCCAGGTGCCGAGCACCCCCAGCCTCCTCGGGCGCTGGCTCCACCCCCCTGCTGGGTGTCTGGACTCCCTCATCCCAGACCTCCCGACCTCCAAGAGCGAGGGTCCGGACATCAAAGGGCGCCAGACCTATAACTGAGGCCGCCCCAGGACAGGAAGGCAGTTGTATCCTGGAGTCGAGAGACACCGCGACGAACTCATCCTTGACGGACTGCTGGCGCTGCCACAGCCCTGCCTTGTGAACTATTGTCTTGCCTGCTGGCGCTGCCGCGGCCCTCTACAACCTTCATCCTCGTGGGACCTGCTGGCGCTGCCGCGGCCCTCTGCAACCTTCATCCTCGTGGGACCTGCTGGCGCTGCCGCGGCCCGTTGTAACCTTCATCCTCGTGGGACCTGCTGGCGCTGCCGCGGCCCGTTGTAACCTTCATCCTCGTGGGACCTGCTGGCGCTGCCGCGGCCCGTTGCAACCTGCACTCTCGTGGGACCTGCTGGCGCTGCCGCGGCCCGTTGTAACCTTCATCCTCGTTGGGTCCTGCTGGCTCTGCCGCGGCCCGTTGCCACCTACGACCTCTTCGGGACCTGCCGGCGCTGCCGCGGTCTGACCCATCCGAACACCGAGCTCGAGGATTGTGAGCTATCACCGTTACACCTCCGTACCCGTGGGTACCAAGACTGTCCCTCTACCCCCTTCCCTTACTAGAGACTAGAATTGAGAGGATCATCGTGTCCTGATCGCCTTGTATCGTACCACTCTACTACAAGGATTGCCTATAAAAGGTGTTACCCTGATCTTTGTGTGGTGTCCATCTGTGGGGGGAAGTTACCTGTCTGTGCGATCACTGTGCTCGGCCGACCCTCCAGGTCCCCGTCTAACAGATGGGATGGCCGGCGGACAAAGTCCGCCCGTCATCCTAATGGGGGCCTTAGTCTTCAATTCCCCCTGAGCAATGACTTTTATCTGATATCAAAATTAGAGATAGGCAAAATTTGCATATGTGAAATTTCAGCAAACATCAGAAATTGTTCATAATTATTCAAAATGCAAATTATTAATTTCGCAATATATTCTAGTGTTATTTGTAAGGACCTGTTTCGGGCTTTGAAGTGTGTAAAAACATTTTAAAAAGCACTCCAAACAATTACCACTAGCGTTATGTTATTCCTGTGCATTTGTGGAACATTTTTACAGCAATGGTGCATCCTATTGAATGGCAAGTAATAACACGCAAATGCATAAGGACCTAATATTAAGAATTTCGCCTAACAAGCATAAAGCTAAATTCCAGAAACTTCACCAAAAACATGACATCATTTAATTTCGCCCAAGGCCTAAACAAAACCACAAAATGCTGAAAACCAACAAATGATTCTCTCTTGTAGTTTGCCGCCTGTGATATGTTTAAGTCATATGTTGGTTTAACCATACAAGTCAGGTTCACAGGGCATGGCTTATTCACTAAGAAACTTGGCAGAAGAGAGCTGTCCTCAGCTCCAGAATAAAAACCCCTGTGCTGCACCTCAGATATATGCTTCTTTGCTGCCTGCGATAGTAATCTTGGAAGAGTAAACAGTAAAGGCCTAATTTTCACACAAAAAAAGTCTTAAATCCCCACTCACAAGTTTGTTACGTCACATGGGTGCAGATTTACAACTTTTTGGAACTCTCAAAATATTTCCAGGTTTATGCCTGGAAATCTTTGACAGTCGTAGCTTTCCAGGTAGTATCTCGAAAAGGATTTGAGCAGTCACTGTTCTCAAGCGAAAATATAGCCATGCATGGATTTGCAGGTCGAAACGAAGAGAAAGTGCAAATGAACTTGCTAACTACATGATCCTTCGCCAGGATTTTCCCCCTTATAACTTCCAATTTTTGATGGTTGGTGTGGTGTTCTCATCATTTTTCAACTATGGAAAAAGATTTACTCTTCTCTATGTCTGGAATACATTTCTGATCATTTCCAGGACGGGAATGACTCAGTAAGAAATCTGTAAACACCAACAAATGTAGGGGTGTGTGTATTCATGAACTTCCACGGCACTAGACGTGCCCACTTTTTACCTCTCGTATGAGGCAAGGTCTTTAGACAGAATATCGGAAATAAAAATATTGTACGACAAAATATCGAGGACAAAAATATTGTGAAAGTAAGTTTCTATAAGTAAGCAAAGTTTTACTATGTAACTCCACATGATGTACCTCAACAATATATATTTATCTTCAAGGTATGTAGATGTGGGGTTAAGAATAGTAGATCAATATTGACCTATTTGCTTTTACCTTGTCTATATTTCGGTCCACAATATTTTCCCATTTGATATTTCTGTTTGTTTATTTATTTATTTATGTCAGGTATTCTGTTATTGACCCATGAGGAGACTTGCATGGAAAACAAAGTGTGAAGATAACTTTTGTGAATTGCAAAAGTCGATTTGCACTCGTAAAAGGTGTTAGGTCGTGTCAGTCAAATTTGCATTTGGAAATAGCTCTGTGAATCAGGCCAAAGCATTTCATTTAGGGCCATATGTATCAACATACCCTTTTGCGATTCCTAAATAGCGATATTTAAGGAATCGCTATTTAGAAATCGCAAAATAGTATGTATGAAGAAATTCGCTATTTTTTAGCTATTCCTTAATATTCCTTAATTGCGATTAGCAAATTGCTAATCGCAATTAAGGAATAATTTCCCATTCATTTCTATGGGCCAGGAGGCCCATAGGAATGAATGTGAAATTATTCTCAATTTGCGATTCGCAATTTGCTAATCGCAAATTGAGAATATTTTCAAGGGTGCAGGGGTGTCTCAAGAACACCCTGCTGCACCCCTGAAAATGACATGTGTGGGCATATGGCGCACATACATGCCCTAAGGGCATGTATGAGCGTCACATGGCACCTTTGGATTTTTAAAAAAATGCTTTTTTTTAAATATTTCGCAACTTACCACCAACTAGAAGTTGGTGGTAATTTGCGAATCCTTATGGGCATTTTGGAATTTATTTTTCCTTGATACATTGCATTTAAGGAATCGCAAAATTTGCGATTCCTTAAATGCAATCGCAAAATAAGGAATGGCAAATTTTGCGATTCCTTATTTTGCACCCAAATTGTTTCATCCATACCATTTAGCGAAAATGGGTTTGCAAACGCCGAAATTCTGCGAATTTCGGCGTTTGCGAACCCATTTGGCCTTGATACATATGGCCCTTAGTTTCACAGCCTTGCTCGATTGCGATTTACCATTCTAACTACAAATGCAGATCTGTTCCAGCACACACCATCAATGCTGCAAATATTATTGCCAGTTAGGCTAGCGAAAACGCTCCAGCAACAAATCGGAATTTTCGTTTGTAAAAAGCCCATATTTATCCTGTGGGCTTCTTGGCGCTATGGCACAGAAAATTGTCTGCAGGTCGCAATGTTTTGTCCTTTCCTTTGACAACTTAATGCCTTTTGACAAATATTGGAGCTAGCAATCTTGGCAAGAAGAAAGCTCTGGCCTGGAAACGTGGTGAAAACTTGATAAGGACAGAAAATCCAATTTAGGAACTTGGAGAGGACTTGGCAGGGATGTGGCAGCAGTAGTGACGGTGAGTGGTTGTGAGAGGTGGTTGGTGATTTTCCTGCAGGTTTCAATGCCCCCTCCCTTACAAACCTCAAGAATGTGAAATGGCCCTCTAGCTCTCACAGTGTTTGTGTTAGGTTCCAGAGTAAGTGCGTTCCAAGGTCTGTGCTCATTGGCTGCACAGCCCCAGACAAAATAACCAGAGCACGCTGGGAAGTCTGGCTAACATCACTGCAGCCTAGGGAGACGCTCTTGTGATGTATGCATGCTGTCACCTGACACAGGGATTCAGCAAGCTTCGAGGGACTGCTGCAACACTTCAAGGCCTGGCCATCGACACAGGCATCTAAGATGATGTACATGGGAAACATCATTTACCACGAAGGCATTACCACTACTAACATTTACCACGTGACACTTACCACGCAGGGTGCCTTCCACGCAGGGTGCCTTCCACGACGTCTTTACCACGGGCTGGGGGGGAGATGTGGTATTCCTTCGAGTCGTTCTGCGTGGGCTTGGGGGGCAGAGGGGGGCTGGGGGGGTCTCCCCCCCCAAAAATAACAAGCGGGGGCAGAGGGGGGCTGGGGGGGTCTCCCCCCCAAAAAATAACAAGCAGTTTACTTTAAAAAAAAAAACGAACATAATTTTAAAAGAAAAAGGAAAGAGCCTCCCCAAAGACGTGCCGTGTACGTCAAAAAAACAGTCCTTTTTTTATTTTGGTATACGTGTTTTGACGCTTGTTTCAATGGAGGATGGAAGTAAGGGCTCGTAGAGAAAGACGTGCAGGTAAGACTTTTCTAGGCGTAGTAAAATCCTACGTTGTAAATACCAGCGTGGTAAAGCCACTTGCGATGTAAAATTCGCGTGGTAAAGCCATGCGTGGTAATTGAAATCGTGGTATAATCATATATTCGATGTACATCATATGTGTATGGAAGTGAAGGCAGCCAGACGTCACAGCCAGAAGGCAACAGGCGGCCCTCAGAAGGCCTTTGCGTGCACACGTGCGTGCCGTCACGTGGTCACAAAACCCCAAGGCGACGTGCAGTAGCACGGTTGATGAACAAGAGCCGGGTGTGTTCCTCGTATGGCTGCTGGGTATTTGAATCCTTACATGGAACTCCCAAGTTGCATCACAGCAGCCATAGATAACTCATTCAGTCCTGTTTTTTTCCCTTTGCATTCTGGGTCTTGTAGTTTTGTTTTTCCATGTATGAACGCATGATTACAATATTTAAAATGTGAAGTAAAACAAAGGCTGGGGGTGCTGCTCACACCTGATCCGGGACAGTACAGGGCGGTGCACGTGAGACGTGCAGTTAATGTTGTTTGGCGCTGGCATCTGCTTGGCACAAGCACAGGACACAGTTCCTTTATCTTAGCCTGGGTCTGCGTGTGTTTTCAACACTGATTATATCTCATTTAGGAGTGCAGTTAGCTGGTGAGCTAACCTGTATTTTTCTGTAGCAGAGTGTGAATATTGTGTGGAAATGCAGGGCTAGTTCTGGTACCATACAATTAGCAAACTGATGTAGTAATAGACTGATGTTGCTGTGTTGTAGACTTGTGAATTCTGGTAGGAAGTTGATTCATGGCAAGTTTTTGGGGCTGATTGGTGGCTGTTTGTATTCCTTGCAATGTTGTTAGGGTGCTAAGTGGCGGCTGGTAGGAACGGGGATGGCGGGGTTTAAAAGAAAAAATATAACCCTTGCCTCTGCATGGCCGCCGTTTCTCCTCCGCATCTTTCCCTGGCTCCCGGAAGCAGGAAGCATGAAGCACACAGGCTCCCCTCACCAGCATGACAGCAGCGTTGTGATTGGTCTGAGCGGCCTGGTTTGGCGCTCAGACAGGGACAGAGAGCCTGTGCATGTTTTCCGCCCAGGCTGTGCAATACAACCAGGTGAAGAACATGCTAAGTGTGTATGACTGTTTGGCAGGTCCAAAACGATCGGACAAACCTTCATGCACACTTAAGTGCACATATTTCCTACACCCCTTCTCTGACAGCCCGCCACGCCTGAACCTGGCTCGCACTGAAAAATAAAATGATAATAACAATGTGTTAAAATAAAATAATAACATTGTGTTATCATTTTATTTTTCACATTTTTTGCTCTGCTGAAAAGCAGTGGGGTGACGCTCCTCTGCCTTAGCTGGATGCTGTAGTTTTAATTTAGTTCTATGTCTTATTGACATTTCAATAGGTCCGAATAGCTATAAAGCTTCTTCAGTTTTTTACCTCTGGTGTTGTTAAATGTCATGTTGGCACATACATAAAAAGATAATGAATCTGCTCACAGACTATAGCCGTGTCTGTTGCCAAGAGACACAGTGAATGCGCATGTGATGATGCGACCATGCTTTAATAAACAAGCACGTAGTTCAGTTCGTAAATATATAGGAAACTAACAGCCATCTTTACATCAGTATGTCCTGTGGATGTAATGTTCTCTTTTCGTCACCCTAAAACCCCCTCCACTAAGTGGTTAAAAGAGGCAAACACGGAGTGGAGGTGCAATTTTGACTTTTTTCATTAACCCCTTCCACGCTCATGACGAGCTGGGCTCGTCATGCAGTAGCCTCCTGCTACGCTGATGACGAGCCCAGCTCGTCATGAATAATGGTATCTGTAAAGTTCCAGCACAGGAGAAAAATCCCCATAGCGTTCAAGGTGTTAAAAACCAGTGCTTAATTTGTAAACAAAGAAGCGCCAAGGACCTCGTCAGGAGGCCACTGCAGCTTGCACCACACATTGCCCCTCCCAACGCTGCCAATGACAGTACCAACACAACTACTAACCATCCCACTCCTACAAGTGTGACAGTTCTGCCTATTCCAAGTCCCCAAACCTATAAGAATGGCCTGCACGACAGTCTATTGTCATTTGTAATGTATATTGAATTAATAAACAAATGTTGTTGTGCTCATTTTAAAATTAGACAGACGACGCCACCATGTGGCCGACTGTTACAGTTCCCAGTGTTGATAATTAAGTGCCGGTGCCAAGCACCTAAACCATTGGCTCAAATTAAGCACTGTTCAAAACACATATATTTTATACGCTTGTTAGGAATAAAGCAGTGCTACACTTATAAAACGTATTTCAAAGAGATACCGGCTACCCTCAAATCAGAAAAGGAGAATGAGGCCCCCTTTCTTGTTACACAAAGGTACAGCGTAATTTTAATGAATAAAAGGTGAGAGAGTTTACTTAGCATCCTGATAGATGTGCTATATAATTGTTGCTCCCCTATTGGATAGAACTTGATGGAGAGCCCAGCTTTAATGTTTTTTACTCTAAGATCTCCTGTTTGGCCTGGGAGAAAGGTTGTGGAGTTATTGGGTAATTTGTTCTCAGCGGCTCCATCAAGCTCATTTTGTAGTATGTGGGCCAGGTGCTGTGACGGAAGGCAGGTGGAATGTGCGCGAGGGTATCTGAGGTACTGGTATTGGGAGGCTCAGAGGTATGTGTAAGGCTAGGCATCCACCTCCATGGCCTTCCTACTTGGTATAGTAGTTTGTCACTGCTGGAAAGAGTTGGAAAGGGACAAGAAAAGTAGGTGGCACTGTGACATCACTACTTGCTTGTAATAGGTTATTACAAGCAAGTTGTGACATGGTTTATTATTACAGGTACGTTCAGAGGTCAGAATGCTGCTGTAAAAATAAAATCTAATAATACATAGAAACTTGTAGGGAGATAACAGTCATCTACTACCTTCCCATCACCTTTTTACCTATAAATAGCAACTCCCCAATTCAGATCAAATAGTCATAATCTTCTAGCCACAGGGAGGCTCCCTCTGCCACCTCTGGACCCTGCAGGTGCTTTATTCTGAAACCTACTAACAAAAGGCATTCGCACTAATCAATCCTTTCAAGAATTCAGATAGCATTATCATGTCATATGTGGATACTAAAACACAATGTTTACCCTAAACCACTAAACCTATGTTTATTCCACGCTTGCATTTCTCACTAGACGTGTTTGTGTATTTAAATGTCTCTTTCTTTTCCAAAATCCTCAAACGTGATTTAAAACAAAAAAAATATCCTTGCTACACTGTTCACTTTGGTTCAAAGTTATCCATATGCACACTGTTCTAAGTAACTCTGCTTTTTCTAATGTTAAATGTTTCTCATTTGGATGTTGTTACTCTGGTAAGGAAGTACATGCTTGTTTTAAAAGCTAAGAAAGGGATAAAGTATTCAAAAGCATAGATGTAAGGCTACTGCATGTCCAAGAAGAACTGTGTAGCCCTAAAGTACCGGGGGCCCTCATATGATATTATGTTCACTAGATTTGTGTAGCGCATTCCCCCATATGGATGGAGTAAATGCACTCCAGGAGCTGGGTGCCATTGTATAGTCATAGTATTGTGCCTGTCGGAGTCAAGGATGTCTCTTTATATTCATTCCTGTCATTCATTTTCTGGGTCTGCGAAGTGACTTGCCATTTATGTGTTGCCGGATTGGTGTACTTTATTCCTCATAATACCATCTGTTGTATTCCCCACATTACATGTCCATAATCCATAAAGTTTCACAGTGAAAGAATCAGCATTGGAAATCTTTAATTCTGATTTCTAAAGGAATTAGTGATATTTTTGGCTGCACTACTAGTTTATTATGTTAACTTTCGAATGGGAAACGTTGTTGGGAAACGCTTTCCATGTCAATTTCTCATAGAAAGCCAAACTGTCTCAGGTGTCAAAAACAATCTTTAGTAAGGAATGCTTTTTCGGGTTCAGTAATTTAAAAATGTACAGAGTATCAACTTTAAAACCCTATACCTTGAGTGTCTCCTCCTGAGTTTCAAACATTTCATCATATCTATTAAGCCTTCCACACATCATCTCTAAATCTCCCTTTGTTAATGTTTTGCCATTATTCTCTTCCTTCCATTTCTTCCTTCTCTCTATGTCTTTGGGTCAAAGTCTGATGAAAAATTTGTCCTGAGTTGAGGTGGGCGAGCAACTGAAAGCTCGAGCCTGTATCCAGGATCTCGCTCAGCTCAAGGTCCTTCTGGGTCCTCGAGCCCATAACAAGCCGAGCTTTCATGTGGCTTCTGCCTGACATCCTCCGTCTACGAATTAGGAACTGGGGAACCGGGTTGGAGTCTCAGCATTGGCTCAACATCCTATGATCCTAGGCAAAATCACTTAATATCCCGGTGCGTTTAAAACATATGTCCTTGTGTAATGCTACATATTAATGCCAAAACTCCCACATGTCAATACACTTTTTTGAAATTTGATGAGACTTTGTGGTATTTTCCGAGATGTTTATTGTATGATTTACAAAGCAAAGATTTTCACGGCCAACTTTAGTTCTGAGCGTAAAAATTAGAGCCAGCAGACACCACCAGAAAGCACCCGCACAAACTAAGCAATGGAGGGAGCCCCAAAATAAACAAGGAGTGGTACTGAGGGCCCAAGGTGGGGATTGGTGGGAGCTCTGGCTGCAGCAACCAGTAAATAAGCATTATTTTCCATAGGCTATGCGTGTAGAAGGATGTGCCTGGACCTGGTCATTAGCCTTCATCAAGTCGCCATGTCCTTTTTCATCTTGATTAGGAGTTGAAGTGATGATAAGTAACAGAGTATATATTGCCCGCCTGACCCTACTGATCAGGGCACAAGTCCTAAAAAAAGAAGTGGGGGGACTAACCTAGTTAGGCAGTGTGCAAGTGACATCACGGCGCGCGACATCACGGCGCATGACATCACACATGGCATCATAGGAACTGACATCATAGAAAGTGGCATCACAAGCCACGACTTTACAGTAAGTGGCATCACAAGAAGTGAAATCAGATCTAAAGCCCTCACATATTTGTTTAGCAGGTCTATCATGTGTACGTTTGAGCACATTGCAAGGATAATAGCACAGTGAGCTATGGAAGATGAAATGTGACTTCTACACTTTGTAGTCCCCCCGTTTTATGTAACACATTCTGCATATTCATTTACAAATGTATATCATTTATTGTATATATAATATGCACGTCTGATGTAAAGGGATCTGACACCCTGCATTGGAACGAGTAGGGCTATACAGGAAAAATAGTGGTACTTACATTATTTCAACGCCTCCTCAGGGGCAGTAAGCTCTATATAAATGCAATTTGTTTTGTGTAAATACTGGGAAAGACCAACACATCTGACTTTCTACAGTGCATGCATAACTTATTAACCGGGACTGAACAAAGTAAAAAGCAGCCTCTCTTAAGTATGTGTAAAGTGCTAACAAGGTGTGAGCCGTTGTTTCCCCTGTGCTTCACTTGAATCAGGTGTGAGACTCCTGACTGCTCCCAGCCAAGAGACTCAACAAAAGGAGGCCTGATGGCCCCTCAAATTCGGCCTTTGTTATGGGCCCAGCAGGAGTCTAAAATAAGAAAGCTCCGTCTCGCCTGCACTTATTGCTTGTTGAAGATGGAAAGCAGACAACGTGCAGGCGCTGCTGAAAGTGTCCCGGTGTTTGGAAATTACACCTGGACGACTTCAGCACATTATTCGGTGGGGCCCAAATTCTTAGCAGGGTGGACAGCGTTCACCCTGTGCAAATAGCGGGTGCACGTCGTCCACCCGCGTGTACCCCCGACTCGTGCCCTGCTACTGATATATGACAAAGTGGACCTGATTTTATAAGGAAACTAACACCCTATTTTTGTATATTTTTCTACAGAAACGTTAATGGATTCCACAACAGCAACAGCAGAACTGGGCTGGACGGTACATCCGCCATCGGGGGTGAGTGATTTTGCTGAGTATTTTTGCGTCCACCCTTTCCTTTTACTGTGTACTTGCCAAAAGCTGCACAGCGGGTTAGTTAGCGCCTATGCTAGATCCAGACTGTACTGGCTCCAAATCCCAGATCCGCCTAAAAAACAAATGTAACCCAGATGTGTTGGGACCAGCCGCTGTCCCTCGATGGGGTTTGCTTTCAAACTTTATGCTCCAAAGTACTTAACCATCTAGTTTCACACACATTGACAGCTTTGGAAGTAAAGCCGACTTACACGTAAGGTTTCCACCTTTATAAAAAGAGCAACTATCCGTCTCAGTAGGTGAACTTGGCATGAGAGGAACTGGGCAACAGTTATAGCAAGATCAATTTGCACAGCTTCCCCTCCCACCACTTATATTCCCTAAATGATCATGTCCTGCACTTCTAAAAAATGGCACTAGCTAACATTTTGCATTTCCTTCCTTCATATTATATTGGTGAAGCGCAAACCTAGTTGAGGAGCAGCTGAGCACAGGACATGATGAGGAGTGTTGGGTAGACAATACACAAAAAGGTATATCACTTGGAAATGTACAGCTTTGAATTAAATATCTACATTACATTTTCCATATTTACACTTCCAATTGCCATATTTATATTTTAAAGGCCCAGCAGATTGCATGATTTACCCAGAAGCACACAATTTCCAGTCAACTGAATGGGCAGGTATTTGAATGCACCTTGCCCAATTCCACAGTTAGTAGTTGTGATGCTAGACCACACGTCATTTTACGTACGCATCATCCTGCCACCCCGATTCATGCAAGGAACAGGGCATCCTCTGACCCTGCAGTGGCAAGGTTGGAAAATGTTGTTCACATTGCCTCAGCATTCATAAAATGTATGCATCACCCTGGGCAGATCAGCAATATGTGTCACACCCAACCGTTCAATAAGGGACGTTGAGACGCATTTGTTTTTGGAAAAGCTGTAAGGCTTCCTGGGTACCCTTCCCTTGAAAGCACAATGAAGCATCCCCCCGGCAAAGGGAGTAGTCATGCCAAATTATTCCTTTGATTTTCCAATGGTTCCAGTAGACATGACCAAACCCTAGGGCTCCATTTTAGAGGAAGTGAGGTGTACATGAAAATTCCTTTGCTGTTCTAGACTTTTCACAAGGATGGGTGTGACTCACTTGTTCAAATATTGGGAAATGACAACTCTCCTATGAAGTGGGAGAACAAACCTCAGGATTAATGTATGTCACACATTGTGCAGTTGTCAAAATGTTGAACCATTGCCTTTCTTATATGAAATGCCTCTTTCAGTCATTTTTTAAATTCAATGTCTATTTAACAAATAATAATTCCATGGTTGCAGACTTGGGGGCAGATTTACAAGCCCCTTGCGACACTTTTACGCCGCCGTCACGTCACTTTTGTGACGCAGCGGCAGCGTAAACCATGCGCCACGTTGCGACTTATTTACAACGTGACGCATCTAGGCAGATGCGTCACGTTGTAAAGCCCTGTGCCACATGAAACCTGCGTCAGGTTTCATGGGGGCGTTCTGTCGCAGGAAAGCCCCGTAAAACTGACGCAGTGAAATCTACAAGATTTCACTGAGTCAGTTTACGACTATGCTGCGTCAAATCCTTATGCCTGCTGGAAGCAGGCGTAAGGAGTGAGGCACCATGTTGAGTATGGGCAGCCCCTGTGCATTGCAAGAGTTGCGTCGCTCTTGTGACGCGACTCCAGCAATGCGCCGCCCGTGCGCCTCAAGATGCGTCACGCATCTGCCCCTCCTTGCACCATGGTGCGCCGCATTGCAAATGCGACGCATCTGTGGTGGCGCAAGGGGGGGATTACGTGACGCATCTGTTCTGGCGCATCCCTGCTGATTTGCAGAGATGCGCCAGAAGACGTAAATATGCCCCTAAGTGCTCGAATCGTTCATAAAAATAAATACCGGAAGTAGTTTGATGAAATTACTGGCAAAGAAACGTTTGCTGCAATTATTTGGCAATACACTGTATCCTGGCTCCTCCAGCACTCAAAACACCAGGGTCAGTGTTTTTATTTCTGGAAAGTTGGCAGTTGTGCAGTGAAGGCCAGTGGTGTACAGGGACGCAACTTTTTGTAAGTATGGAGTGACCTGATTGGTTGCTTTGCTACTATGAGCCGGCGGCCAATAAAGTGACTGTCACTCAGACTCCTGCTCATTTGAATACCACTTTAGACTATCTCCTGCTTGTTTTCATGTGAAAGACGCCCACAGTGGAAAATTATAGAGTTGATACCACGAAAATTAGCAAAACATCCTTCATTATTTTAAGTTGGGGCCTGAAGCGGCCGTAAAAAGTGAAAAATGAAGATGTTTCTTTCAATTTCACACACGCTGGCTGAGAAGGCCAATTTCCCCCCTCCCCCAGTGTGGCCTGGACTCGCGCCAAGAACTCTTTTCACACAAATGCTGAAACTTACTTGGCATGAGAAAAGAATCAATCAAGGGAGGCCTCCATCAGAGAGATTAAAAACTCTGTCAGACAAAACACCCCCACCCCTGCGCTTGCTCCCTCATCACAAAAAAGTGTTCGACAGAGGCCCGCGCTGACACAGGCCGCCATTTTCCCTCGTCCTATCTTCGTTGGTGGATTATGAACCGCCAGAGGCCTCCTCTGTCTCGCTAGGCCCGACCCTTCGCACTTTGATTGAAGAAGAGAGGTTGCTTGAAAAATGATCTCTTTTCAATAGGTTGGGTCAGGCCTTTCTTTTTTTCGGTATTCAGCAGTCTTTGAGTTGGAAATTCTCCATATGCAAACCATAAAAACTTCCCTTCGTCCTCCCCTCCCTTACACCCTGCCTTCCCACTTTGCTAATGAGGCCCGGGGCCTGCTGTAGGCTGTCTGAATGTATTATTTTGTTTTTCTTTTGAGTTCTTGGCATGTTAATTAGGAAGAATAGAGAAAGGGAGAGTGCTCTAATTAAGCTCCACGACGCGGGGAAGACTGTGGCAAGGGGGTGACTTTCTTGTAGTAGAAAAAAGGCCCTTTAAGTGGCAAATTTAAGGGATTAGTTCAACCTAGAGGCCTGTGGTTCCAGCAGCTCCCAAGTAAGGTCTGCCCAAAAAACAGTACGCTACCCACCTCACCACTATTCTACTGCGCCACATACTTCCTTGCTGTTTGAGATCTCCTTTCCCCATGACTGGACCCGAAACACAGAATGGGAAAGAAACCATGACGACAGTGTCTGAACATAAGGGGGCCTATTTCAAAATGGCTTCCATGCCCACATGGGAGTGAGCATATATAGTTTGGAGCCACAGGGTCCTATGTCTTCTGATTTTCTATTAATGCCCCCAAAGGGAATGCTGTTGGCGCTTGCCAGTGGCATAGCAAAGGTACAGTAAGCCTAAATAAAAGCAGCAAAATTGACCTGCAGATCTTTTGATTGTTCAATTATACATTATACACAGAAGTCATTAAGGGGGTGTGGCCCCATTACACCCAAGTCACTGGTGCCACCCTTCACCCTCGCCCCTCTACGTCCTTAACCTCTCCTTGCTGGTCACATTTCCATTTCCCGCTGAAGCCCATCACACGTGATTATTCATGTGGCGTGTCTGTGCAGAAAACAGGATGTAATCGTTCATAGGTGAAAATTGAGGTTGTATCAGTGGCCTGGTTGGAAAATCTAATCAAGACTTCATTGCAGAATCTGCTGTGATTTTTCTGCATATTTATTTTAAGGAAATTAGTGTATCATTTGTTAGCCTAGTTCTTCAAAGGCCTAAAGGAATTACGTGGGAACGTGATATTCTGCACTTTTCTCCAGGAAATTTGATGATTCGGCTATTAAATTGCAAGTACAGAAGATATGCGAATCACAAACAAAATTCTTGGTCTCAGCGTTTAGTTATGAAATATCTATGCTTCCTCTGCCCAGTGAGATACTGTTCCCAGTGCAAAATAAAACACATTGCAGAACTCGGTTGTTTACCAAATGTAAATGGAAGTGAGTAATTCTTTAAACAGTCGGAAAGGAGTAACAAACATATTTTAATAGACTGTAAATGTTTCATGGTTCTTTAAAAAAGATGCAGACAGACTTAAGAGACCCTGGCGATCATTCCGAGTTCTGAGTAAAATCCAGAGGTAAAATGAAAAAAACATAAGGATGCTGCCTCTAATTTCTTTGGACTGTTAAGGTTACCCTGGGAAACAATAATCCGCTGTAAAGGTATAAAGTAATTATTTTTTAAATTGATCGGTTTATATAACTATATCTGTATATATATATAAATATAAATATATATATATATATATATATATATACACACACACAAATATTTATATATATATATATATATATATATATATATATATATATATATATATATATATATACACACACAAATATTTATATATATATACATGCATAGATAGATAAACAGACCGGAAGGTAGACAGATGGATGGATAGACAGACAGACCAAGATGGAAAAAAGCACGCACTCGGGCTGAGATTTGGTCGTTCGTGTTTATACCATCAGCAGTGCAACACCCATGGCAGCCGCATCAGCAATTTTTCGCAGTGTTTGTTTGCCTTCATCACGACCACGGCAATGTGATCAAGGCAAAGTATCACAGTCGAAAGGTATTCATGGTCACCAGGAGTGTCCTGCTTTATCCGTTCGGGATCAGCGCATACAGGGAGGGTCTTCTGTTCTCCTTCGGGGAGAGTGAGAGAGAGAGAGAGAGTTGTGTGTCACACAGGTTGTCCAGGTTTATACAAAATGGTGCTCTTTCATTATTAGTTCTTCCAAACAACATACAGGTGCAAAAACCTTTGCATAAAAAGTGGAGAAAAAGTGTTAATTTAATTGTAGTATATACAGGGGAAGGAAAACTCTATACTGGACAGCAGCAGCAGAGCATTGTCGATTACAGTTGGAGCTACCACTACGAATTATATCTGTATAAATACATACATAAATATATATATATATATACAAAAAAGAAGCAGAGAACTCTGGGTAGTTCTCAAGTTTAAGTGGAAAGCAGCTCCTAAATAGGGGAGACATTGTTTAGTTCGCATGCGATACATTGCATGCCATTACACCGCAGTTGTTATAATGACTGCGTTGTTACATCGCATACGATTACATTGCAAGTCGTTACAATGACTTGCTGTAGGGGGCAGAAGGTGTTGGATTTACAATCCAACACCTTCCCTGCCTTTGTACAAACTGGAGTAGGAATAGTAAATTATACTATTCCTAAATCCAGTGCACCCCCTCCAGCAAGTGATGGTAACGTGGTTGTTGTACCAACCACGTTGTAATGGCATGTGATGTATCGCATGCGTGATTACATATATTCCTAAATAGATTACTCTCAACACTCTAAATTTGTTCACTTCAAATGTATATGTATATATGTATACCCCTATAAACACAGTTTTGCCAGATATAGTAAGCTGCACAAACCATAAAGCAAGGATGTAATGTTACATATTGCCAGTGATGTTATGTGCAAGGTCCTGAGAAGTGCTTAACGTACGAGTGAATTATGATTTTTGTAAGTTACCCATACAGCATAATTCAGTGTCTTTTAGGACTTGCTCTGAAACCATAAAATCACTTTTAGCTGTTGTTTTGTTTGTGAGTTTCTAAGGTTTTTGTAAACAAACACGGTCTATTTTGTGCCACCAAAAACCATCAGGTTTCACCTGCTCATAATTGCCCAAGCACACCACAGCATTGTGTAATAATTTTTTCAAAAGGTGATGAACCCTTTCCGCACATTATTCCCCATTCCAAACCCCGCCCTGTAGATCGCGTGCTGGAACACTAATGCAAATGCATTTGTACCTAGATGGGTATGCCCCTGATGTGATCAATGGTGTCTTAAAGAAGCTGTCTGTTCTTGAAAAAAAATTGGGGATTTTTTAAACCAATGATAAATTAGTAATCTCCTTTCATATGAAAGACTATTTCCGCACACAAAAGTAATCCTAACATATTAATGAACCTCTAATAACAAGCAAAGCTACAATTCCGTAAGAAATTACAGACACAAATGGTCTAGAAACAACACTGATAATTGTTGTGAAGACTTTATAGGATGGGCCTCTGGGTGATTAAAGTTCTCTTGTGAATGTCTTCTGGGATTGGAACACCAGGCAGCGGCTTAAAAGCGTCGCCTTGCAAAGCTCTCGCCTCCAACTGTCTCTGCCAGTCCCTTGACTCTTCAATGCTCCGTTGAAAGAGGGAAGGCAGGCGCCGCATCTGCCTGTGCTCGAAGGCGCCAAATTTACAGCTACCGAACCCCACTGGGAAATCCGCCATCTTGGGATGGGAAGAAGGGGTCTTTGAAATTCCATTCCCCTGAGCACAACTGACATCAAAACAAAAATATAATCAGTGCACCAGATGCATACGTATTTGTAGGAAAACATACCTAAAAAAAGAAAGTCAAAAGTTTTTTGAGAAATTGGGAATGTTGAGATGGAGTCATTTTCTAGAAGCAAGGAAATGCGTGGCATAAACCTTGCTGTATATATTTGATTTCATGAGCAGAAACTTGTCCCGTATTCAGTCAAGATTGATAGATTTTGTAGGGACATTATGACATATATACATTTACGATCGGACCAACACCTAGAAAATAAAAGCATTTGCAAAGCCAATAGGTCTCACCTATACAAGAGCTGTTGGCTTTGGCAATTTGGTTTTGTCATGTTGTACACCAGTGTGGCTGCTGTTCAGCATGGCTGAAAGTTAGTGGTGCGGAGTGTTATGGAGTGGAGTGTGGGAAAAAGAGTGCCATAGACTAAATTTGCTGGAGTAGAGTGTGGTAGAGGGAGTAGAGTGCCATATAGTTGAGTAGAATACAGTAGAGTTCAGTGGCAGAGAGTGTCGTAAAGTGCAGTGTCATAGAGTGCACTGGTGTAAAGTGGAGCGGTGTAGAATAGGGTGGAGTGGTTGCAGTTGATTGATGTAGTGGGGTGGATTAGGCAGGAGTAGATTGGGGTAGAGTGGGTTGGATCGAGTGGAGTGGGGTGGATTGGAGTAGGGTGAGGTGGATTGGATTGGGGTGGGTTAGATTGGTTTAGGGTGGATTGGATTAGAGAAGGGTGGTTTTGAGTGGGGTAAATTAGATTGGAAAGTAAGGGGGTGTATTGGACTGGATGATTGAATTGAGGTGGATTGGACTGAAGTGGGGTGGACTGGATTTGAGTGGAGTGGATTTCACTGTGGTGGTTTGGATGGATTGGATTGAGTGGGGAAGACTGAACTGGGGTAGATTGGATTGGGGCAGAGTGGGGTGAACTGGAGTATGGTGGGGTCGATTGGACTACAGTGAGGTGGAGTGGATTGGAGTGGGGTGTACTGGATGGGGTGGATTAGATTGGAGTGAGATGGGGTGTTATGGAGTGGGGTGTATTGAGGTGGGGTGACCTTGAGTGGAATGGGTTGGATTTTGTAGGGTGGACCGGAGTGGGATTGACTGGAAAGGGGTGGGCTGAATGGGAGTGGGGTGGATTGGATTGCAATGTGGTGGATTGGCGTGGGGTGAGGTGGACTTGCGTGCAGTGGATTGGATTTGGACGGAACGGGGTGGATATGTGTGGATTGATTGGATTGCAGTGGGATGGATTTGATGGATTGAATTGGAGTGGGTGCATTGCATTGGAATGAGGTTGATTGGCTTGGGGTGAGGTGGATTGGAGTGTGGTGGATTGTTTTGGATTGTAGTGGTGCAGATTGTAGTGGGGCACATTTTTTTGGATTGGAGTGGGGCAGATTGTTTTGAATTACAATGGGGCTGATTGGAGTGGTTCACATTGTTTTGGATTGAAGTGGGGCAGACAGGAGTAGGGAGGATGGTTTCAGATTTGTGTCAGGCGGATTGGAGTGGGGCAAAGGGTTTGGATTGGAGTAGGGTGGATTGAATTGTAGTGGGATGGATTGGGAAGTGAGTGGATTGGATTGAGGTGAGGTGGATTAAATCTGAGTGGGGTAGACTGGATTGGGGTGGATTGTATTGGGGTGGATTGGAGTTGGGTGGGGTGGATGGTGGTGTATTAGAATGGGATGAATTGGAATGGAGTTAATGGGTTGGGGTGAGGTGGATTGGAGTGGGCACGGATTGGAGTGGAGCAGATTGTTTTGGACTGGAGTGGAGCAGATTGGAGTGTGTTGGGTCGGAGTGGGCAGATTGTTTTGTATTGAAGTGGGGTGGATTGGAGTGGGGCAGATTCTTTTGAACTGGAGTGGGTCAGATTGTTTTCAATTAAAGTTGGGCAGCTTGGAGTGAGGCAGATTGTTTTGGATTGGAGTGGGGCAGATTGTTTTGTGGTGGATTGGGGCATTTCGGAGCGGGCAGATTGTTTTGGATGGGAGTGCGGTACATTGGAGTTCAGAAGATTGGAGTGGGGCAAATTATTTTGGACTGGAGTGGGGCACATTGGGATAGGACTACTGTTTTGGATTAGAGTGGGCAGATTGGAGTGCGGCAGATTAGAGTGGGGCAGATTGTTTAAGATTGGAATGGAGCAGACTAGTGGGGCAGATTGTTTTGGATTGGAGTGGGGCAGATTGATTTGGAATGGTGCAGATTGTTTTCGATTGGCGTTTGGTGAATTGGAGTGGGGCAAATTGGAGTGGGGTGAGTTGGGATGATTGGAGTGTGGTATGATGGAGTGGATTGGGGTGAGTGGTTTGGATTGGAGTGGGGTGGATTGGGTTGAGTGGAGCGGATAGGGATGAGTAGGGCGGATTGGTGTGTGGTGAGTTGTGGTGGATTGCCGTGGATTGGAGTGGGGTGGATTGGGTGTACCGCACTAGCATGAATCCAAGCATCATTTTAGAAATGACACCAAAAAAAATATGACTTTGCAATAACATAACCTAATCTTTTGAGAACAGAACCCACGATCAAAAACAAAAGGAAACATGAGAGCAACGTGAGAAAAGAAGACTTACCAAAATTAAGATAGTTAACTATAGAAAATAAATCTTTGCAATTTTGTTTGTCCTACTGGGCACGTTTTTGCCTGTCACAGCCTTATGTTTGCAGGGCACTAAAAGTTAAACAGAACAAAATAGTACCTCAATCACACGGACGGACACTGATTAAGTTGAATCAATCAGTGCTTGTTACCTGCTCCACAGAGAGCAACAAAAATAATGTCAGGCCTGCCTTGACGAATTACGAGGCTGCAAAGGAGAGTGCCACACAAGCCAACAAATAGTAATCAATGGGCGTTCTCCAAACCCGTTTCTGTATTCAAGAGTGTCTTTGCAAACGAGACGCATGCGCTAACCCATGCTCTCGCAGGCTTGACCTTAAAAAAGAACCGGTCACACGAAACACTCTTGGATGTAAATTCAGCCTCAATACTGCCTTCCTGTTGGGCGTTAGCTCCAAGGGGAATCAGGCCCTCACTTCCTGGTAGGGGCAACAGGCCTCTCTGCCAAAAAAGTATTGCCCACCTCCGCCTGTCCTTCTCATCATGTGTGGATCTGCGACCAAAATCACACACAGGGGAGTCTGAGGCCGAATGACTCACCCCGTCCTGGACTGACATGCTTTTCATATATTGTAAGTAGAAATGCGCGGGGGCTCTATTCCATTGACTTGCCCATTTCGCCTAAAGCTCCTGGGATATGGCTTATACAAAAGCAGTGAGGTGTTAATTCTAGCTCAGAGAGCTGTACGTGAATAACACTTGCTCGTGGCTTGTGCTTGCACTTACCAGCAGTTTGTAATGGTACGCGTGAACACAAACTTTGAACAATGGGGAAATAGCATTTGAAACAGTGAGAATACTTATAGACGTTTGTTACCCTCATTTTTTTACGGCAATGTAAATGTAGGGGCGTGTGAAATTCATGCAATTTTCTTTTGTGTAACTATGCAAATTGTTTTAAAAAATGTGTAAAATTATGTGAAATGCTTTTCTTCCATTCGTAACTAAAATTAGCACAAAAAATACAAACAAAAGTCACTGGCATTCCGTTTGCTCTCACAATAGCCTTTTCACCCTAACAGAGTTCAAATTACACGACGTGGCATGATGTAATAATTTTGGGTTACGCAAGTTTGAGTCGTGTAATGAAAGTTGTGCCTAGGCGTCTAGAAAAGAGGATGCAAAACTTTAAGAAGCGGCTGCCACAGATTTTGTATGGATGTTGGAATTTTTGAAGTTGTTCCCCAGCCTTTAAATACTGTCCTTAATAAATTTATAATTCACTCTTGAACAGAACAGATAAGAGGACAATTTGCATTTAAAGAACATGCATTTTTGATGAATTCATATCTGCTTATAGTATGTCTGTACCAGTAAAGGATGGTATTCCCTTAGCTATAACAGAAGAAATCTGTGGAAAGAGTAAATGTAACGTGATTGGTGGGAGTCATTTTGGCAACATATGACGGTTGCTTTTATCTCTCTGCTTAGTGCGTAAGTGTAAATGTTTATGTTCTCGTGCTGCTAAATAGTCACAATTCATGCACAAAGCAGAGGTGTGGCGCAGTGGCCAGATCAACGGACTCTGGATCTCTGGGCTCCCAGTTCGATCTCCGGTGCCGGCGGCAGATCAGCTCAGTACTATGTGACTCTTGGCAATAGCTCACTTAATCTCCCTGACGGCCCCCAGTGCCTTGAAACCTTAAGGGGTGATATGTTCGTGCTTTACAAATATTGGTATATTTATTAAACCAATAGACAGTCACACTGACAAAGAGGAGTATTTCTCTTCACAATAAACAACCTATAGCATGAGGGACTATATTACGTCTCAAAAGTGTTTTGAATCATCATGCACTCATTTGTTTATCACTTGGATGCATTTTATACCTACATAAACATCTTTTTTACTGCAGCAGGCTTGAATGATAAGGTATTAGTAAAGGCCTAAAATGAAAGCCAGGCCTATTGGCTTTGCCAGTGCTTGTTCTCAGCTGGAAGAGTGAGTTCTTAACTTGAAATCCTTTAGCAGACACAACGCTGTAAGTGCTCCACTCCCAGAGGGGCTTTCAGTGGTGGACAGCTACTTTCAGTGCATTAAGCCTGAGTCTGGGAAGCAGGTGGCCCTCCTCTTGCATTGCTGTCATTCCCCAGCGGGCCCATCCCAGGACCGTCAGTTGAAGTTGTTGACTGGTTGACGGTTTTCAGTTACATATGCTGGTAGTTTGGTTGAAAGAATGCGTCAGTTCCCGGCTTTCCACATTTTCGATGGCCGCTTGGGCTTGGAGAAACAATGCTGTGACAGAGCCACCAAGCCTCCTCAAAAAGTTTTAGCGAGATATCAAGTGATAATGGTAGGAACCAGGTTTTTTTTTTGGTAGAGTTTTTATATAGCGCGAACTAGACCCGAACCGAATCAGGTATCAGAGCGCTTTACATATCACAAGTTACGTTTTTTTACATGAGGACACACACTTTCATTTTTAGGCACGGGGAGATTAAGTGATTTGCCCAGAATCACAGGAGGTTTTGGCGTCGTTACCGAGACTCGAACCTAGATCCCCAGGTCTGATGTCGAGCGCCTTAGCCGTTAGGCTAACTCCTCTCCTACTACTTCAGTAGTAGATTACCACAACTTTGCCTAAAACGTGGATGGTATTATAAATGTGTATATATACAGATATATATATGTGCTCAAGGCCACTTGTGGTGGCCAAAACGCGTCATATCGCCATGTTTTTGTAAATAAATTATTTTTTTCTGAAGAACACATCTTTGAAGTCTGTGTCCCTTTCAGTGTAAGGAGTTGCATCTGGGATTGTTTTTATATATATATATATATATATATATATATATATATATATATATATATATATATATATATATATATATATATATATATATATATATCACTCCACAATGCGTAGCAAAAAGCCACGCCAACTGCACTCGCCTCGAGAAACCAGGGATCACATTTCAGACCATGTTGCGCTTTTCCAAATGAATTTATTCATTATATTGCAGCATCGTGATACAAACACGGAAAACAACCCAACGCGTTTCGGCGACGAAGCTCGCCTTGGTCACGGGTGATTTCAAAACAGTGAAAAAACATTAAATAAAGTTTCACGTGAAAGTGTAACAAAAATAGATAAAGGACTCAAAGCCTCAATGTGTCGGCCATCTTGGAGTGTAGTACGCTTATATATACAACCTGGCCAATTCAGTACATCTAATTAATACATTGTGTACACTTTAAGCGTGTTAATATTTACAGTGTGTTCATTAATCCAAAGGAACATTACTTACAAAATTATACATTCATCCTGAAGACGTCACGTTAGTGTTCTCAGATAGCACCAGATTAACATTATGTATACAAACTGGCCAATTCAGTCTATCCAAATAATATGCTTTGTACAATATAAACGTATTAATATTGCCAGTGTGTTCATTAATCCAAAGGAACATTACTATACATATATTTTGAAAACATCGCATTTGTTCTTCAGATGGCACCAGATTAGCATTAACTCAAGTGAGTGGGCATACCTTGATTTGTAATGAAAAACCCTAGTGAGGTAAGTGTATAATCTCAAATTTGTAGATAACTACTCCCAAACTCAAGTGAGTTGAGATGCATGAGTTCTGCCATTATGGCACATTCACGAAGTTGCAGGCTCAAGACATGCTACATCCTGATAGAAGGGAGAAGCAACTTAATCCACACCCTGATAGTGATGGTACGTAGTTACATCACCTATGTTCGACTTGTTACCTCACACGTCATTAGTATCACATATACTTAGCGAAAAACTAATATGTTCTAATGGTTTCCTGTGATATATAGTCCCAAGTGAGAATAGAATAGTGCAAATATTCGAACCAATCCCAGCATCCACTCTTCAAAACGATTTTTCTTCCTGCATCTTTACAGTATCAATGCCTACAGTTGAAACACAAAAAAACAAAAACAAGGGGGGGCCCATCAGCATATACATAATATAAAGCATACCAAGAAGCTCTCGGAGTGGCCATGAGTCAAAAGTGAATTAGACGGTGAAAACAAAACATAAGTTGATAAACCTTACATTAAAAACAGCAGTAGGCACAGTATTGACCTCGGACCCAGGACTTAAACTCAGCTAGACCAGCCTATATCCTATTCCCCTAGGTGCCATTTCATCTCTTCCTCAGAGTTCAAGCCTCTGGGCATAAGGGTGTCTAGTTCAAGGATATACCTGTTCTCCATCTGTCGCAACTTACGAATTTTGTCCCCACCTCTTTTCATGGCGGGAAGTTTGTCAATTACGAAGAACCTCAACAGATTTCTGTTGCTTTTGTGTAGTTCTTCAAAGTGACGTGCAATGGGCGAATTTTGGTCCTTATTCTCAATAGATCTCATATGTTCAAGGACACGTTTTTTCGCAGGGAACATAGTGCTCCCTACGTATTTTCTGGCACACGGACAAGTCAAGACATATACACAGTACTCGGACAGGCATGTAAGATGTTTACTAATAGTTTTTTCAACTGCCTCAACTGGAAAAAAGACTTTCTTGATGTTCTGACTATACTTGCATGCCTTACACTTCATGCAAGTGTAAAAGCCTCTGATGTCATTAGGTTTGGTTGTGTGCATACTCACTTCATTTTTGCTTAACTTGTCACGTAGGGAATGAGCCTTTCTATAGGTCATCTGGGGATTTTCATTCAGGACATCAGTTAAAGTAACTTCAGTTCTAAGTACATTCCAATGGCGTTTAAGAGTATTATGTACTTGCCATGATCTTGAGTGATAAGTTGAGATAAACCTGACAGTCTCTTTACTGTCAGGGGGTTTAGAATCTTTGTCAGAAACTAAGAGAGACTGGTGACTAATAGCACTAGCTTTTTTCAGTGCAGCATTGATAATGGAAGATTGATAACCTCTTTCAGCAAAACGCTCTCTCATACACACACTCTCACGCAGAAACTCATCCTCAGTACTACAATTTCTCCGAGCCCGGAGAAATTCACCAAAGGGAATGCTCTTTATCAAGTTTTTCGGATGTCCACTATCTGCATGCAGTAGGGTGTTACCTGCAGTTTCCTTGCGGTATAGACTAGTGGTCAGTTTTTTCTCACACACCTTCACATGTAGATCCAGAAATACCATACTCTCCGTATTCATGTGACCTTCCAATCTGATATTTTGGTCATTATTGTTGAGGTCCACAATGAAATTCTCAGCCTCACTCTGTGTGCCCTCCCAAATGATGAACAAATCATCAATGTAACACAGCCATAATTTCACATGGCTGTGATACATCTGATGGGTCCTTTCAACTTGCTGCTCCCAGCTTGCCATAAACAGGTTCGCAAAACTGGGAGCAAAGCAAATTCCCATTGCCGAACCTTGTCGTTGTCTATAATAGACATCATTGAACACAAAAAAATTGTGTTCTAGGCAAAATCTCATCATCTGGATAATCATTTTGGAGTGATCCAAATATGAGATCGATCTCAAACCAAGGAATTTCCAACATGCTTTAATGCCATCCTCATGTCTAATGGACGTGTAAAGACTGCACACGTCTAAAGTAATGAGAAGGTAGCCCTCCTGCCAAACAAAATTACAGATTTTGTTTATGAAATCTCTGCTGTCCTTGAGATTCGAGGGGACATTTTCAACAAAGGGTCTCAAATAAAAGTCAATGTATCTTGACGTGCTCTCTAAAAGAGAGCCAATCGAAGACACAATTGGCCGGCCTGGAGGGGTAATGGGATCTTTGTGTAGCTTAGGCAGTAAATATAAAACAGCTATTCTAGGATGCCGATTTAACAAAAAAGAATATTCGTCCCATTCAATGATACCACTAGAGCGCCACTCCTTAAGCATCTCATAGTAAGTATTATTGCTTTGTTCAATTACCAATAGGGATGATATTTCATAGCACTCTTTTACATTCAACTGTCTTAGACCCTCTTTGATGTAGTTGTTCACATCCATAATAACAACATTCCCCCCTTTGTCAGATTGATGTATGATAATAGAGGGGTCTTCTTCTAATGACTTCAAGGCTAATCTCTCTGCTTTGCTCAAGTTATCATTGGACCAACATTTCTTTTTTGCAAGCTCTTTAAAGTCATTGATAACCAAGGTCTCAAAAGTATCAATGCTACAAGCAGGTAGTGTTGGATTAAATGTAGATCTAGACTTAAAGTGATTTGGACAGTTCAAATCTGTTTTAAAACCCAAAGAGGTTGCTTCATTGGGGGTATTGTCTGGTGTACCAAACTCCAAATCTCTCATAGCAATTAAGGTTTCCACCTCCCTAATAGTCTCTCCTGCTGGTTCAACATTGGAAACAGTCATAGCTGCATTTTTAACCTTGAGCTTATTCCATTTATGCAGTCTCAACTTCCTTGTGAATTTAAACAAGTCTACACGTTCCTGAGAGTAATTAAAATTAGCCGAGGGGCAAAAAGAGAGACCAAACTGTAACACATCATGTTCAATCTTAGATAGTGTATGAGAGGAGAGGTGGAGTGAAATATTGACACAGGGTTACCTTTGCCCCTGACCTGCACCGCTGTCTTTGTGTCCTGGCGTTGCGGAGGATGTGAACTTGAATATATATATATATATATATTCACTGAAAAAACCATAGGTTATAGACCATATATAGTTAGGAATTAGCATTTAAAAAACCTTATTTTACTCACACAAAACCATTGAAATTCCATATATAGTTAGTTGCACTAACTATATATTGCGCACCCGCAATCCACTGCTGATGATGTCACATATTACATCATTCATGACATGGTCAGTGACATCACTGATGACATCACTGATGACATCTCAAATGACATCACTGATGACATCACTGATGACAACATCCAGTGACTATGTTTCTGTAAAGTTAAAATATGTCTTACATATTGAAGAATGAGTGGATGTATAAGTGTCTGGACGAAGGATTTAGTAGGTGCATGACTGAATGTATGAGTGAGTGATTAAATGTGTCTCACTGAGTGCATGGGTTAGTGACTAAACTGTCTTAATTTGTGCATCATTATGTCTGTTGTTCTGTAAACTGCTGCATGTGTTGATCAGTAGCTATATGAGTAACTATATGGGTTATTGATTGATTGCCCAAGTATTTGCATGGGAGACTGAGTGTGTGTGTGGCTGGATGGGAGGTGTGTGACTCTGTACAGATCAATGTGTACTTGTATCAATGATTGTATAAGAGAGTAAGTATGTGTTAGTATATGGTTGAAAACGTAAGGTGCTCTATGTTTAACTGTATAGAGTAGAAAATGGAAGTGTGATTGATTCTTTACAGGACTGACTAGGTGTGTGAGTAACTCCATGGATGAGTGGCAGAGTGTGAGTGTCTGTATAGGTGTATGAGTGCATATGATTGTGTTGTAAACATGAGTGATTGTATGTATGAATGATTGTATGGGTGAATGAGTGAATGTGTGTGTAGACGTAGGAATCAGTGAGTACGTATGTAGTAACTAGTATTGGTGTGTCAATGGTTTCAAAAATTATACTCTGTTTTTAACACTGGGTGAAACAGAGGTTATATTAAAATGTGAGGAGATGCATTGTATTGTCACATGAATGATATCATCAGTGATGTGGTCATTGATGTCAAATGAGATGTCATCAGTGATGTCATCAGTGATGTCATTTGAGATGTCATCAGTGATGTCATCAGTGATGTCACTGACCATGTCATGAATGATGTAATATGTGACATCATCAGCAGTGGATTGCGGGTGCGCAATATATAGTTAGTGCAACTAACTATATATGGAATTTCAATGGTTTTGTGTGAGTAAAATAAGGTTTTTTAAATGCTAATTCCTAACTATATATGGTCTATAACCTATGGTTTTTTCAGTGAATTTTCAAGGTTTTGTAAATGCTAATTCCTAACTATATATGGTCTATAACCTATGGTTTTTTCAGTGAATTTCAATGGTTTTTTAATAGCAAATATCATAAGCTGTCGAATGTCAAGTACGTGGTAAGAATTTTTTTTTTCGTGTTTATGCACACTGATCTGCTTTGATTGCTGCCCCCCACCCCTCATTTCTATTAGGAGTACTCTCTCTTTGCAGATAGTGAAGGGTAGTTAACGCAGCCCTTTCCCCCTTTGTAATCCGTCGTGCCTGCTTCTCTCTCCATTTGATTGATTGTTCTCTTTGGTTCATTCTCTATTTACAAACAAGCACAGAGTCGCAATACTCTGTTTAGTCTTTGCAGATAGCGAAAAATCGTGTAAAAAAACAAAAGGAATCGAGCAAAATCAGTAGGCCACTAATGGGATCTCTTTTGACCTCGCTAAAATAGAAACATTAGGAACAACCTGTTGAAAATAGCAATGCGTATGTATATAAGCGGTGTTCATTTGTGTTCACAGTACCCCTTGTTGATTGTTTCAATCGAGCATTGAATTGTTCGAAGTTAATTCTCTTAACGATCTTCTCTACCTGTAAACGAGGAAGAATAGGAATATTCTATCTCCCTTTGCAGATAGTGAAGGGTAGGTAACGCAAGCCTTTAACACGTCGTACCTATTTCATTCCTCATTGATTGATTGATTGTCCGAACATTGACTGTTTGGGAATTAGTTCTTTTTGGAGGTATTCCCTGTTTGCAAATAAACGTAGGAAAATCTTTGCAAGTAGTGAAAGGGTACGTAATGCGGACCGTTCTCCCCCGTTGTAATCTGTCATGCCTATCTACTCCCCACTGATTGATGCACCTTTTTCACCCGGACCATTTACTAGAGATACGTCATCTGGCCCGACCAGAGAGCACCCCTAGTGAAAAGGACATATGCAATAATAACGAAGTGATCACTGTATCCTGTTAACAGAAACTTTACCATGAAACAACCTGGAAAGAAAAAAATAGGAAAACGAAAATCAGTAGGCCACTGATGAACATGAACTTTTATTAAACAACGAACAAAGAAACGATAACATAACGTAATGATAAAACCTATTAATGTCCTAGAAACAAGAAAACGTTAAAATATGCCAGTGGTGAGAGACCAGAAAAACAGTAAGAGAAACCAAATCACCCCTCGCTGTCCCACCGCCTGCCACGCCAAAAAAATCGATAGACTAGGGAAAATGCAAGTCAGTAGAACATCCACCCCCACTCTGGAAACTTCCAAGGTGGGGCAGGGTTCCGGCTACGCCCAGCCGGGAGCAGCCCATATAAGGCAGGTCCTGCTGCCACGCCTCGGCCAGGAGATCCTAACGTAGGGTGTAGCCGGAGGAGAGGCCGAGACCAGCGGGACCCGGCCAGGGGATTGCCTTTACAACGCTGAACAGTTGCAGGGGGGGGAATGTCTCCTCGACCCTCCCCTCTCTCTCCCAGTCCGGCCGCGGTGGCCCTTGAGAGTTGCAGGTAGTCCCGCCACATGCTCTTCCGGTCCGACCACCAACGGTCGGGGGGCCGAGGCCGACGGGATCCGGCTGCAGCCGATAAACCAAGAAACCCGTTCATGGGGCCAGAGCCAGGGGCGTCCGGCCGACATCCACCGGAAGCCCGGCCCGAAGACGGACGGGACACTTCTTTCTTTTATAATGGCTGCGACAACACTGGAGGGGGATGTCTTGCACATGCCTCCGACCCCCCCCTCGTCCTCATCGCCTGGTCCGGCCATAACAAATCTCAAGCGAGACGCCGTGGGGTGCACTGGGAGGGAGAGACGGTGCGAACAGGCCTCTCCCGCCTCCCCAGGTGGAGGCTTCCCAGCTGCACCCTCAGCGCTCCAGGCGGTGGCATCCTAACAACTACAGTGCTGCACAGTTTCGGAACGACCTAGATAACGGTTCTTCCACTGTGGCCATGCTGCAACGTCTCGCCCGGCAGGGTGGAGCCCATCCGCTCATGTGACCCCGCGATCGCCGGTAGCTGCCGAACTCTCAAAATGGCGGTCGACCTGGCAAGAGCGGGCCCAACATAAAGAAATGGCCCGGTCACTGGTTGACTCCACCACCGTAGTCCTCCACGACCTTGAAGATTCTAGAGGAGCCGCGGGAGTCTCCGACCCCCGATGGGGAATGACTGCCATGATCGCCCGTGGAGTGACGAAACTGTATCCGCGGGACGTCGGCGCTCCCATGCTGGCGCCAGCCTCACTTTGAATTACTACAATCCTGCAGACCTCACTTCCGGTGAAAGCACAGTGTGACCCGGTAGGAAAAATTATTGCACCCCCTCCCCTTTTTGACTGATAGTTCAAACCACCGATCCTTTCCTTTGCCCTTTTAACGGAACTTTGGACTGCCTCCCCCTCTTTTACATTTTCTAGAGAAAACAAAACATTAACCACTACATTAGCATAGCAGTTGACACCAGAACTGTTTTCAAATTCAAAACCAACAACATCTTCAACAGAATCCTTTTTGTTTCTGCTGTGACCCTGCTACAGCACAGGCATTGTCCCCAGCAGTAATTCTGCAATGCCGGTAAGAATAGCTGTGGTGCCTACTGGACTCACTCACCCCCGCGGCGCCCCACGCCGTTTTTTGCTGGGCGGCAACTTACTAGACATCACTTTCGTGCCATCTAGATTTCAGCGCGTTCTGCTGCCTTGGAACTATTCGCACAACAGACCGCTACTGACAAGAATATTTCATTATTGGTGCTGTCAATTTCAATAAATCTATTGGATAATTAAAAAGAAATTGCCACGGTCTCTTCGTTGTTTAAATGTTTTTACTGTTTTTGTTTTGTTGTATATATTTATATGTTATTAAAGTTTTATATTCCTACTACTTTGTTGGAGTGCTATATATTTTTAATGTGACACATAATTGTAAAAACTTTGATGTACAAAGAGTCATTCCTGGAATCTTCCGCTTCAGGCTCGGTCCCCTCCCCAATCACAATACAGGATGGTTTTCAGATAGTAGGAACGCGTGTGCTGTGACGGATCACATCGGGTGTGGGCCTTGATCTACTATAACTCCTTTGAAGAGGGGTGATTCTTTACAGCTGGGGCCATAAACTACATCTGCAGGGCTAGCTGATAGCCTAGGACCGGCCTGGACATTCGGACACAGAGGAAGAGGAGTGTCAGAGGGTGCGGTAGTGAATAGGGCGAAAGGGAGGTGTCGGGCGGGCACAGAGTGTGATTCTCAGGGAAGAGCAGCGCAGATGGGGGAAGGTTTATTGCCCATGCATAAGACAGAGAGCGGTGGTGACCAGTGCCTGGGGGAGATGCTTACGAGGGTGAGGAGCCATGCTACGAATCGACAGCGTGCAGAGAGTGGGTCTGGTCAAGACATCTAAAATGGCTGCCGTGCACGACAAAAGTGTGGCATTTCAAAAAAGGCAAGATGGCGCAGACAATGTTTTTCAACACTTCCTCATTTCCTTCGAATCGAACGTTAACAGACGTTGGGGCATATTACCAAAGTTAAGCGATATTTATCGCTAACGATGCTTACCAACCAATTTTTTACCACTAAGCATCGTCAGAAATTATCGAAGATAAACCTTACTATTATCAAGGTTTATCGCAAATGCGATAATAAACGGCCGCAATGCATGAATATCGCTAAAAACTCAGCGATATTCATGCATTACCGAGCTAATACTCTTAGCCATGTTATCCACCTCCCATTGGATAACATGGCTAAGAACTGCTCAGGGCAGGTGTTACTTTTTGGAGATATTCGCGCTTAGCGCGAATATCTCCAAAAGTTGGTAATAGGAGATAGATATCTTGCATGTTGTAATGCAAGTTATTGTGGTATATGGAACTCATACCATAATCTCTCAGGAAAGCAGAAACTGATCCTTTTGGGACCGCCTAAAAAGGCCTAGGGGGTGAGGAGTACTCTACTTTGCCCCCTTTTCACGTTCCGAACTATTTTATTTTACTCTCTTCTGTAATTACACAAAATACCAGCGATAAGATGCATCGGAGACACACACTGAGAGAAAGGAGGCCGGAGATGAAGAAGACATGTCAAATACACATTGGAGATAATATAGTGGCAGAAGGGAAGTAAATATGAGTAAACTTACCATGTAACATAAAAATGTTGCACTCTATACTATAAGTCTCATTTTATACTACAATCACTTCGCTACAACCTCATAAATTAAAAATAAAAATAAATAATGTCTCAAACAATTTTTGATTTCTAAATATAAATTTATTCTTCAGAATTTTCTAAATTTGAAACAACTAGTAACATGTCCTCATCAGTAATTTCCTCTTCAATCATCTCATCTGGAATCTCCTCATTAAAAGTCTGCAATGATGATTCTTGTAACTCTATGGTCTCCAAACACTCGATAAATTCGCCATCAAGAGATTGATCAAAAAAATCATTCAAGTCATCTCCTCCTTCTGACAATATTTCATTATTGGTGCTGTCCATTTCAATCAATGTAGTGGAATCATTCAAGTCATCTCCTCGTGACAATATTTCATTATTGGTGCTCTCAATTTCAATCAATGTAGTGGAATCATTCAAGTCATCTCCTCCTTGTGACAATATTTCATTATTGGTGCTGTCCATTTCAATCAATCTAATGGAATCATACAAGCCATCTCCTCCTTGTGACAATATTTCATTATTGGTGCTCTCAATTTCAATCAATGTAGTGGAATCATTCAAGTCATCTCCTTGTAACAATATTTCATTCTTGGTGCTGTCCATTTCAATCAATCTAATGGAATCATACAAGTCATGTCCTCCTTGTGACAATATTTCATTATTGGTGCTCTCAATTTCAATCAATGTAGTGGACAATTCAAAAGAAATTGCCACGGTCTCTTCATTGTGAGCCATTTTATTTTGAAATTGCTTGCTGTAAATTGCAGAAAAAAATAATCACTTTCATTTATCGTTTTTAGTAATACATAATATAAAACTAACTTCATCAAGTATTTAGTATAACAGAAGGACTGCAAATAAATAACAGAAAACATTTTTCAAATTATCTTCAAGTGTACAACATAGTTCCCCTTACAAATTAACAACTCACCTTTTTAAAAGTAGCAGAAGTGTTAGTACTGTGTAAATCAAACACCAGAAATTCACCACCAAAAATTCCTCACAAATGTACCTCAGACAGTAGTATCACAAAATGGCTGTGGTTTCCTCTCATTTGACATATATACATAACCAATTAACTTTCATCACACACAAATACAAAACCAAAGTAACATTTTAATTGGTTCTAAATTTCAACACTTTCAAATGTGTTTTCCCCATGCAATTTTCCATAGGACATTTACATACGTCTACAGCCTGAATGGCTGAACGGAATTACACCAAACTTGGCAAAATGGTACATCAAACCTAAGAGGTCAGGAAGGATCTACTATGCCCCCTTATGGTCATTTCCCCCTTCGCTTTGGCCTCCTCTTGTCTCTCAATCCTACCGAGGGACAAGATGGCGGCCGCTACGGACTGTTTGGAATGTTGACAGACGCCGGAGAACCAATCAGCTTCGCAAAGCTCCGTAACGCGAAAAGTACGCGAAGCGGAGCGCTGTTACAGATATATATCTTTTTTTCAACGTTAATTTCTCAAAATCCACTGGAGCACATATATTGAGACCTAGCAAAGGCACATCGGGCTACCAGTCCCTAATATTTTGCCAAGTTTCGTGCAAATCCATTCAGCCGTTCGATTATTATTATTTTGTTTTTTTTTTGCCCCGCGGGGCCCTTTTAAAACCTCCACATCAAACCTAGGGGGTCAGCGAGGATCTACTATGCCCCCTTATAGTTATTTCCCCCTTTGTTTTGACCTCCTCTTGTCTCTCGATCCTACCGAGAGACAAGATGGCGGCCGCTACGGACTGTTTGGAATGTTGACAGACGCCGGAGAACCAATCAGCTTCGCTTCACAAAGCTCCGTTGCGCGAAAAGTCCGCGAACCAGAGCGCTAACCGGTCCGCTGTTACAGATATATATCTTTTTTTAAACGTTAATTTCTCAAAATCCACTGGAGCACATATATTGAGACCTACAAAAGGCACATCGGGCTACCAGTCCCTACAATTTTGCCAAGTTTCGTGCAAATCCATTCAGCCGTTCGGGCTAAAAGTGAGGCCAACCGCCCTATGGAAAACTCAATGTTAAAAACACGTTTTGGGACCCCCCTTTTTTCTCGGCCCCCACTGGACGAACCCCCCCCAAATTTTCAAGGGCTGCTCAGAAACAAAATGTGCCATTTTCCTGAAAATTTCAGCCGATTCCGTCCACAAACGCCAAAGTTATTAGACATAGAATTTTCAAAAAACCCATAGAGAAAAAATCCTAACTATATATACCTACTGGCGACCGCCAGTAGGTAATATATATATATATATATATATATATTCAGATCCAAGGAATTCAGGCGAGCCCACAGCAGTTGCAGCAAGTAAATCTTTCTTTTTGGCAGATAGGACGACGCGTTTCGACCACGTCCATATACATTAGATATATATATGTAAAGAAACATCAATAAAATTAGTTCACTAGGCATCCAAGCTCTAACTGAATATCGAGAAGCGGGGTCAAAACACCCTCTGCTCTCTTTCAGTGTAGAAAACGGTTGATTTCAGAATCCTGTTGCCATTCACAGGACCAGGGTGGTAAAAAAGGCTCAGTGTACCTTCAGATTCCACTCCCTGCTACCAACCCAACAATAATTCAATATGAAGGCACTCCACCCTGATCCATCATTGGAAGGTGAGGCAGAAGATACATGGAAGAAGAGCCACAAAGGGTTAAAGTCCAAAACGCTTAAGCAATGTGGCCTAAGCAATCGTCAATGTCCAAACTGACGAGGAGTTAGGAGAGATTGAAAACCTTTGTTTTGAAGACAAGCTTTCCATCTGCTGACACAGTACTTCTAGTCATGCATCAACCCCCTTCACCAGCCACTTTGGCATTTACATACATTCAGATCCCTTTCTATGGTTCTGAAAACCAAGGACATCATTTTCTGGTCCTGTGGAAGTACCCAGCTCTTGGCGCTTGGCGATAGATATGCTATTGTTCCTGAACCCATATCCAAGATGCCAGGTGTTGAACCCTAGCTATTTTTTTGGGTCTACTGTTGGGTAGTGTTTCATGTCTGTAGACAGTTATGGATGCAGTTATGAGTGGTAAACAGGGGTCAGTCTTTGTGAGCTTTGGTAATGGAGCAAATGGGATAGCCCTACCACTACTGGATGAAGCCGCAGATGCATATCCAGGCTCAAATGTGACATCCGGTTTCCACTAGAGTAGAGCCTACCTTTATAATAACCCGGTATTTGTAAAGCGCAAACGTATCACCCTTAAGGGTCTCAAGGAGCTGGGGGCCGTCTGGGAGATTAAGCGAGCTATTGCCCAGAGTCACATGGTACTGGGCTGAGCTGCCGCTGGTGCCAGGGATCAAACCGTGAACCACGTGCTCCGGAGTCAGTCGTCCTGGCCGCTGTGCCACACCTCTCCCTTGCTGCGGCACACCTTTGGTTAGGTGAACCCATAATAACATCTACATCTGTTTCTGTCGGCACTCCTGGTAGGGGAATAGATGCAGGCCTTGTCTTGTTGGGCTGTCAGTACCTCACCATAGATGAAACACAAAAGCTTCAACTATTCTCAGATTGGAACTCGTGTCGGTAATCCCACTCTTGCCTGTTTAGCCACTTAACCCGCGTCTACCCTCAGTTACCAAGCAAGTGGCGTGCTTCCTTCCCGCTCTGCTATCCCTCCGAGGTTTCTCTCGCTTTGAAGTGGTTGCATTAAGGATGGAGTACCAAGATCTACAGTAAAAACAGCAGCACAATGTCTACTAATTTGCAGGCCTTATAGTGCTGCCAAGGGTTGCATTAGCATGGAAATCAGCCGATGAATAGATGAATGAGCAAGTCGGTGCCAAGTGTTCTCTGGATGATGCTACATGTCAGTACATATCGCCGCCTTCTATGCAGCCGCGGCCCGTGGAGGGAGTTCCGTGGGGCAGACAGGCGGGGCGGGGGAGGGCAGGGTGGTGGGTGATAAACACCGGAATATGGATGATTGCAGGTAAGTAAACAATTAAATTAATAAAACGAATTTCGTAGCTTCTATGACCATAGGAAGAGTTGTGGGTTTTAATAATGCAGAGGTGCAGTAATGCGCAGTGTTTATGTTGTCATTTTAGGATCACCGTTCCCAGCGATGGGGGTGTGTCTTAAAAAATGAACTCACCTAAGCAGCTCTACAAAAGCCCTGATCTGCACTCGCAAACGACTGACAAGAGCAATGGGCACCGTGTCATGAAGGGCTGCGCTGGGTCAGCGCAGAGCCGAGCGCCTGTTTTATGCACCCGCAGTCTGTAAAGTCAATTCATTTAACCCGCTATTTCTCTTTGTCAGGCTTTGATTTTCAGACAGTGCCGCTAGGAAACAGTGAGTAGGGTTTTCCTCTTTCTGCTTCTGTACGATGTTGTCCAAAGTAATGCACTAACTTGGAAAAATATTGGGGCATATTTACAAGGGCATTGCGCCACCGGAACAACGCTTTTGTTGAGGCTCCGATGGCGCAATGTCCTGCTTCATATTTACAAAGCGGCGTTGAGCCTCTTTTTTGGCTTAATGCCGCTTTGTAGATATCGTTTCATGAAGGTATCTGCGTGAAAGGGGCGTGCAATGGGTGCTGCAGAGGGTGTTACACTGCAACCACCATTGTGTTTTGATGCTCCCCATATTTACAAGGATCTGTAAATCTGAGGCAGCTCAAAAAAACTAAAGCCACTAAAAAGCTGGTTCAACAGGGAGAAATACTTTTATTTCTCATTGTTTTTGCCCTTTCTGTGGGCTGCATTCTGCAGCACACATAGAAAGAGCAAATCGTCTTTAACCCCTTCCATGCTGGGCCGATTCCGCCGCTGTGCGGTAAACAAACAAACAGGGCGGGGCCGTGACGAACCCCAGCCGTCATCCACACACGAGCACCGTGGAGCGTGACGGCTGGGGTTTGTCATCAGCATGGAAGGGGTTAAAGATTGATTATGTGCAGGAAGGTATCCCTTAATGCACATAATCATTCCCTGCAACACAGACACCCTTGTGTAAGGGTGCCTGCGTTGGTACTAGATAGCTTTTTAGTGCCAGTGCAAGGGAAAACAGAGGAATGGCCGTATTCTTGCAAATTCTGTGCATCCCTACATTATTTAAATGATGCAGCACAGCGCTGCAAAATTGCCCACATCGCCCCACTGCGCCTTATCCCTGTAAATATACCCCATTGTGTTACATTAATTTACTTTTCACACTGCAAGCGCAAAAAAAACAAGTGCTGGGCATTGCGCTGAGTTTCTTTAACTTCTCTGGAAAATCGACCACTTGACTGAAGTTCCCGCTCTTTTAAGTGACTCACAAGGGTAGGATTCTGAACCTCAGCATGGAGGTGTCAGTGGTCTGGCCAGCATAAATATTGGAAAAGCTCACAAAGTTGTACTATTGTTGATATTCTGACATACCTGCACTGCCTTTTCCATGCTAACTGCCCTTCAAGCTTACATATAAAAAACAGGTATAAGTGGTGCAGTTAGTGTGGAAAGTTGCCCAAAATGTTTCCATGTGGACACCATAATGGGAGAAGATGTGAAGGAGTTACACATGCTTCAATTATAACTCGGTGACCATGGATTGTTTGCAAAGCGGCCAATCTGAAGATCAAGAGGTGGGGGAGTCAGATGTGTGCCTCGATATTATAGGTAGTCATCGATTCGCTTGCTGCAAAGTACATGCCAGGGATTTGAGAATTCCAGCAAACAAGAAAAATATAGCAACTAAAAGTAGTCTTTCTGGGTCTGGTCCCATATACCACAGACCACCGTGGATGAAAGTGCAGGAGCAAGTTCATCTGCCAGGACACAGACAGGGTTGGACTGGCCGTAGCGGGCACTGGGCATTTTCCCGGTGGGTCAGAATGGTGGGGTCCGGTTTTGGAGCAGTGGGCGCCGTTTTTTTGTTACTGGGTGCCAGTTTTGCAGTAGTGCTGCAATATTGCCCACTGTAACAAAAGCAGGAGGAGTGATCCCCTCAGCCAGTGTTTCTCACGAGCAACCCCCAAGGCCGGTGTTTGCCACCAGCACCCCGTCTGACCTAATTGCCAGGGCAGGTTTGCGTTCTCAGTCCGGCCGTGGAAACAGACCTTCTGATCCAACTGCTTTGGATCTCAAAGTCAAATAACAGAATCAATTCTGATGTGGTTGATAACATTATTCTAATTAGTTCAAAGTTCTTCGTTTGCATCAAAACTAGTTTGAATCGGCATTTTTTAAAATCATTTGGCTTGAATTCAAAATTTTGTTTTTACTACTGAATATCGACCCCCAGAATATTGTGATACAAGTATATTGAGGGCAGAATATCGGGGGACAAAATATCAAAAGGTAAGCGCACGTAGGAAAGTACATATTTACTACTTGTGACTCCATAGCTATATACCTTGAGGATATATGTAAGGCGTAGGTACATATATGTGGAGTTAGGTCTAGAAAATCTAGACTTACCTGTTAACATTTTAAAAAATATCTTTTGTCCATATTTATTTTTCAAAATGTTGTTCTTGATAATGTGTCTTGTGGATATTCTCTGGTTTGTATTCACGGTGACTGCCCCCTTGTACAACCCTTGTACAATGTTAGAGCTCATTTTTGAGAGCCTTATAAAAAAAGTCCTGCATTCTGACTCTGACAACTCGGATAACAGTGCTAATGGAGCACGAATGGAAACCTCGGATAATAGGCCCATGTGGGGTGTTGGCCTGTGGAGCTGATGGTTAGGGTTAAGGGTTGGGGTTTGGGCGCTTCACACTGCCTTCCCTCTCCTAAATGCATTTTTTTGCCCCACTGTAGCCCCAGGAATGATTTCACAGTCTGTAAATAGAACATCCCAAAAGGCCAATTTTTCTGCCCCCTGGGGAGGGGTTAGAGAAGAATCTCTCCTGTAATCCACCTTTGACAACCATACCAGCCTAAAATACAGTTTACCCATAAAAACGAGGGCACCTGAATTGTTGGTCTTTAGAGGAGAGCAGTGTAGCTGACATGTTTTTATTTGGCACATGTGTTTGTTAGCTGTTTGAGTCATGTTTTGGGGGTTAACAATATGTGCTAGTGAGACTATTAGCATTAGGCCATGACAGTGTATTATCTCAATCTCTAGGAAGCAGAGATAGACCAATGCTTTCAAATAAGTATTAATCTTCTCCATCACTAGGAGCATCAGCCCATTCCTTTCTGAAACCAGATAAGAGACCAAGACACCTTGAAGCCTTATTGGGATTCATCAGTGAAGTGACGCTCCAGCCTCTTGGGGCAGTGAGTGAACTGTCAATGTCGGGACAAACCGCCCTGCCTAGGCTGACTCCACCAACGCCAAAAAAATGACAAAAAGTCTTGAGAATCAATTTAGGCAGTTCACTTCTATTTTAAATATTGATATGTTTTCAAGGTACACATATGTGGAATTATGAATAATACGCATGTACTTACCTATACATGCCTTCACAAAATTGTGGTAGTGGATGATCTGGCTACGAAATGTTTGTACGAGACATTTAAAACGCAATATTTTGGTAGAACGCCAACCATGTTTTTTGTGAGCGCAACTCTTTTTGTCAAAGCCTACTTGTGTTTTTCTTCGGGCCTTTAAACGTGTTTTCCCATGTGGTCCCAACTAAGATATTCTTCTTGTAAGTAGAATGTAACCGCATGGAATGGTTAAGGGGCACAGGCTAGTTGGACCAGGTATTCCAAAGCTTCTTAGTTGTGTGGAGTGACATTCTTCTTGGAGCCACAATTTTTAATTTGACAAAAACATTTTCCCACAGCATGAAGCTCAGCTCAGCGTGTTGGAGGACCCCAAGTGCCTCTGAGTCCTGTCTCTCCTCTCTCTACACTTTTACCCTTGAGAGTGCCGGAGCTAATCCGCAGCCTCTGAGTGCTTGATCCCGCAGAGCTGGCCAGCGGATCTCTCACATATATGATTTCACAGGGGAAAACTATAGCTTTTTCAACCATTTTTGCTGCTATGAGCATTAACTCGCTGACTGGCCAACTCCCCATAGACAACAGAACCTGGTTGCCGGTTGGACAGTGTTAGCCTCACTGCTGTCCGGTAAGCCGCAGCTGTCCTATAGTTGCCTGTCAATAACCAGGCCACTGTTCTGTTTTTTCTTCCAATGTAAGAGCCTATGAGCTGTCTGGGGACTGATGCTTAAAAGGCAGTGCTTTGGTGACCTTTCTGAGATCTGATGTGGTAGTTTGTGGCTTGTCCTGGGAGTCCCAGGTTGAAGTTGTGCACAGCACCGTAAAAGGCAGATTGTATTCCGCAAGAGAAGGATCTTTCAAATGCCTCTTAGTAGAAAGGCTGTAGGTCAGACACTGGCTAGCTACAAGGCCTCGTGGTTGTATCTGTAGCATAAACCATAGGCAAGCTCTCTCTATGCCTTTCAGTTGTTATCTGGCATGTTGATTTGACCTAAGTACAGTGCCACACACCACTTTCTGGCAACTTCATTGTTTGATTGAACAACAGATTACAATAAAAGATACATTGAAAGTTTCAGAATCCAGCCTCCTGTTGTCAGCTGATCCATATGCAACATTCCTCAGTTGCTCCCCTTAACATAACAAGCATTGACTAAATCAATACGTCTTGCCTTAGGTGAGAGGTATTAGATTTGCCAATGTCCATTAGCCCTTTTGTACAGCAGTGTGGCTGCTGTTCAGCATGGCTAAAAGTTAGTGGCATGGTATGGCGAGGCGTGTAGTAGAGTAGAGTGTCGTAGAGTGAGATGGGGTAGAGGAGAGTGGAGTGGTGAAGAGTGGTGTGGAATAGAGTGGGGTAGAGCAGAGTGGCATTGTATAGAGTAAAGTAGAGTTGTGTAGAATAGAGTGGCGTAGAGTAGATTGGTGTAGAGTAGAGTTGCAAAGAGCAGAGTGGTGTAGAGTAGAGTGGCGAGCGTTTAGTAAAGTGGAGTGGCGTAGAGTAGAGTGCAGAGAGGAGAGTGACTGGAGTGGCGTAAAGTGGAGTGGCATAGAGTAGAGTGGCATAGATGAAGAGGCGTGGAGTGGCATAGAGAAGAGTGGATTGGTGTAGAGTGGATAGGCGTGGAGTGGCATGGCCTAGAGTGCAAGGGCATTGAGCAGAGTGGTATAGAGAGGAGTAGAGTAGAGCAGAGGTGTCAAATTGAGTGGTTAGGATAGAATAGAGTGGTGTAGAATAGAGTGGCTTAGATCACAGTGACATAGATGGAGTGCCATAGAGTGGATTGCTGTACAGTGTTGTTTATGTAAAGTGGAGTGGCGCAGCGTGGCATGGAGGGGTGTTGGGTAGAATGAAGTGGCATAAAGTAGAGTGGAGTGGCGTGGCATACTGTGACTTTAAGTGAGGTGGGGTAGCATTGCGTACAGTGAAGTGGATGAAAGTGGAAGGGCTTTGAGTAGCCTAGAGTGGTGTAGAGTAGAGTGGAGTGGCTTTGAGTGGCGTAGAGTAGAGTGATGTTGAGTAGTATGGAGTACAGTGGTGTAGAGTAGATTGGCGTGGCATAGAGAGTGTTGAGTGCAATGGAGTAGAGTGGCATGGCCTAGAGCAGAGGTCTTCAAACTTTTTGATGCTGAGACCCCCTTGTAAAACCTTTTTAGGCCTAAGGACCCCCTTCCAACAAAAGTTTCTAGAAACTGATACTCCTCATCATCAACAACTATCGACAACCATAAATGCGCCTGTTAGACCTCATCACATCCATCCATCATTCATCCACCCACACTTTCACACATCCATTCATCCATCATCCATCCACCCCTTCATCCTTCCATCCATACATCCATCCTTCATCCATCCACCCTTTCATCCTTACATCCATCCTTTACCCATCCACCCATCCATCCATCATTCATCCTTCATCCACCCACCTTTTCACACATCCATCCATGCAACTTTTTATCCATCCATACATCCATCCTTCATCCATCCACCCTTTCACCCTTCCATCCATCCTTCATACATCCGCCCTTTCATCCTTCCATCCATACATCCATCCTTCCAGCCATACATCCATCCTTCATCCTTTCATCCATACATCCATCCTTCATCCATCCACCCTTTCATCCATACATCCATCCTTCATCCACCCTTTCATCCTTACATCCATCCTTCATCCATCCACCCTTTCATCCATACATCCATCCTTCATCCACCCACCCTTTCATCCATCCATCCATTCACCCATCATTCATCCACCCACCTTTTCACAAATCCATCCATCCATCATGATCCATGCAACCTTTTATTCATTCATACATCCATCCTTCATCCATCTACCGTTTCATCCTTCCTTCCATCCATACATACATCCTTCATCTATCCACCCTTTCATCCATCCATTCACCCATCATTCATCCACCCATATTTTTACACATCCATCCATCCATCATTCATCCATGCAACCTTTTATCCATCCATACATCCATCCTTCATCCATCTACCGTTTCATCCTTCCTTCCATCCATCCATCCTTCATCCATCTACCCTTTCATCCATCCATCCACTCATCATTCATCCACCCACCTTTTCACATATCCATCCATCCTTCACCCATCCACCCTTTCATCCATCCATTCACCCATCATTCATCCACCCACCTTTTCCCACATCCATCCATCATGATCCATGCAACCTTTTATTCATCCATACATCCATCCTTCATCCATCCACCCTTTCATCCATTCATCCACCCACCTTTTCTGTGCCTCTCTCATGGGGGGGAGCGGGGGGGGGGGTCAGTTTCTCTCTGCGTCTTTTTCCTTCTTCCTCTTTCATGGGAGGGCATCTCTGTGCCTCCCTGCTGGGGGCAGGGGGCGGACAGGCTGTAACATCTCACCTGAAGAACAAACTCGCGGGCACATTTCTCCCGCACAGGCGCCAGGTATGAGGGATCGTGCTTTGTGCTTTACAGGCGGGACCCACAGCTCCAGGCGCGCAACGTCCATTGAACTCAAAGGGCTACAGCCTCCTCCCCCAGCCACCCTCCCCTGCCCTCCATCCCTTCCCCTCCTTGTGTATGTGAGCCGGCCTTAAACACCTTCAGGGACACACACAAAGCCGCACCCGAGTACTTCACAGGTCTTTAAAAGACCTTTTACTTGTTAATGAGGCTTTGTTGTTTTTCACCCCTCGGTGTGAATTAGGCCTCCGACGCCACTAAGGCAAACTGACAATCTGCGACCCCCTTCCAAGGGCTCCACGACCCCCCTGGGGGTGCGACCCACAGATTGAAGACCGCTGGCCTAGAGTGTAGAGGGTTAGAGTGGAGTGTGGAATTGGATAGAGTTGAATGGAGTGGTGTAAAGTAGAGGGGCATAGAGTGAAGTTGTGTAGGGTAGAGTGGTGTAGAGCAATTAGAGTGGAGTGGCACAGAGTAGAATGGAGTAGAGTAGAGTGGTGTAGCATAGAGTGGAGTGGTGCAGAGTGGAATGGAGTGGAATAGAGTGAAATGAAGTGGCTTAGAATAGAGTGATGTAGAGAAGAGTGTTGGAGAGTAGAGTGGAGTGGTGAAAAGTGGAGTGGCGTAGAGTGGTGTTTAGGGGCATGTAGTAGAGCAGAGCGAGTAGAGTGGCATAGAATAGAGTGGTATGGAATGGTGTAGAATAGATTGGAGTGGCGTGTAGTGGAGTGGCGTGGAGTAGAGGAGTGGAATAAAGTACAGTGTAGTAGCATAGAGTGGTGTACAGTGGAATGGAGTGGTGTGGTGTAGAGTGGCGTAAAGTGACATAGAGTGAAGTGAGGTGGAGTGACTTAGAGTAGAGTGGCTTTGAGTAGAGTTGCAAAGAGTAGAGTGATGTGGAGTGTCATAGAGAAATGCAGAGTAGAGTGCCATAGAGTGGCATAGTGGCATAGAGTGGTGTAGAGTAGAGTGGCATACAGCAGAATGGTGTGGCAAAGATTAAGTTAAGGTAGTGTGGCATAAAGTAGAGAGGAGAGGCTTAGAGTAGATTGGGGTGGAGTAAAGTGGAGTGGCATATAGTGGAGTGGCATAGAGTCAAGTGTGTGGAGTGGAGTGGCAGAGAGTGGAGTGACATAGAGTGGCATATATTACAGTGAAATCGGTAGAGTAGCATAGAGTGGAGTGGCATAGGGTGGTGTGGAGTGAGGTACAGTAGAGTGGAGTGGCATAGAGTGCAGTGGGTTAGAGTAGAGTAGAGTGGTGTAAAGGTAAGAGGCATAGAGAGGAGTGTTATAGAGGGTAGTGACACAGATTGGAGTAGAGTGGCATTGAGTGGAGTGGAGCGGATTGGCGTGGAGTGGTATAGAGTGACAGAGTAGAGTTGTGTGGAGTGGCATTGTGTGGTGTGGAGTGGCATTGTATGGCGTTGAGAGGAGTGGCATGTGTGGTTAGGAGTGGCATTGTGTGGCGTGGTGTGGAGTGGAGTGGCATTGTGTGGTATGGAAAGTTGCGCAAGTTGCCACTAAATGGCCCTATTGTGCTTCAAAGCCTGGTCAGGGCTAGTAAGTGAGATATGAATGCAATTATAATACAATACAATAGGTTACATATTATTACGATCTAGGTAAACATCTGATTCCTTTGATCCGATGCAGAAGCTAGTTAGAATGTGCAAGCTTCTGCAAGAACAGGTTAGTTTACAGATAAATGTGTTTTAATTAAACTGGGAGGGGCCCGTGGGTGAGGGAGCCACATGTATCGTACCAGCTGGCGATGAAGGAGTTGGAGCCAGGTGCCAGCAGTAAAGAAAGAGTACCCGAGCCACAGAGTGTGATAAGCGGAAGAGCACTACCTAAGTTGAATCGATCGGTGCTTGGGACATGCTCGACAGAAAGAAAAGGAAGTGACGCCTGGTTATTGCTGGCCAATTAGGAGGCAGTGTAGAAGAGTGACAGGGAAGCCAACAAATGGTATACGAAAGGCTCCAAGCCCTTTATTTAAACAATACTCTTCGCAAGCCCTGTGCAGGCGAGACCTAACAACTCCTTAGTCGAAGGCCGATTTGAACAGCTCAGTTCTCGAAAGGTTCCTGAAGTTAATTTCCTTGTAATATGGCAGGTCTCAACATTTCAGAGTTCGGTCCTCTTGTGGCCTTAGTATTGCTTTCCTTTAAAGGCTAGGTGGTGGATCACATGAGAGCCAGTATCACTAGGGTGCAAACAGTTTTGATGTACTCATGAGCTAGCAACGGTATGTACTTTATTATGCTACAACTGCAAAACATATCTATCAGAACAGTAAACATAGGTAAAACACCCACATTAGGTACCTCATTGGCCGTGGGCCTAGGTTCACACTTGAAAATTTATATATTAAAATAGTAGAGTAGTTTGATTCCCAGATCTCTTTTTAGGTATTGAAGTCCAGGGCTGATCCCAATTAAGAAGACCAGAAATCAACCACACAGAAATCTTTGAATATTTGCAAAAAGACAGCCATCTCTGCCTTGCTCCTGTTGATGTTTAAAAACATAGTATGTAACCACAAGTATGAACAGACTTAATTGTAATCAATGTAGTGCTAAGTGGATAACTTCTAGCCGAAAAATGAAGTTTATATTAGTCAGTACCACAAGTAAAGGCAATCCCTCCACCATGTTACCAGTGCAAAGATAGACCATCACAGTGTAAGGGGCAAAGAACAACTCATGCCTCTTTCAACAGGGTGAAGGAAAAAAGTGTGGGTACTAATGTCAACTCAACAGATATAAGGATTGAACCTATGCTGGTTTTTGAATTATGAGACTGGTTATTCAGGTGTGTTTCATGTACTGCTCCATGCCACCTGTGGATATAAAATTCTTAACTCTGTGCCAGTTCATTTCCTTGTCCCGTTTTGCTAAAGTTAGGCCGAGAGATTCACAAAACCTGCCGCATTATGCCGAATAATGATTTTTCTTGCTGCATAATCCAAATTTCTTCCAGGTGACTATCTTTCTTCCTCCTTTGGCCTAAGAACGAAGGGGCAGATTTATGAAGGCCTTGCGCCGCCGGTGGGTCACTTTATTTGACGCAACGGCGGAGCAAACAATGCGCCCTATTTACAACGTGACGCATCTAGGAGATGCGTCACGTTGTAAAGCCCTGCGCCATAAGGAGGCGTTCCTGCGCAGGGGGGGGGGCGTTCCTGCGCAGGAACGCCTCCTAAAAGTGGCTGAGTGAAATCTATGAGATTTCACTCAGTCACTTTCAGGACAATGCTGCGTCAAAACCCTGCGCCTGCTTGAAGCAGGCGTAGGTCTTGACGCAGCATTGTGGAGATGGGGCACCACCGAGCCTTGCTGGAGCTGCGTCGCGCTTGCGACGCAGCTCCAGCAATGCGCCATCTGTGCCGTTTTTGCCCAATGGTGCGCTGCATTGTAAATGCGGCGCACCATGGGTGGTGGAGCAGCGGCGCAGGATGACTGGCGCATCCCTGGGGATGCGCCAGTCATCATAAATCTGCCCCGAATTGTGTTGAGACTCAAAATGTTCCATTATTATTATTATTAAGTTACAGGGATTGTCTGTGAAACCATATAGAGCGATCACTAAAACACCAGAGCCCTGGAATCAGGTCAGCACCAAATGCCTTCTGACAACAGGAGCATGATGGTGCATGTCTATTCTGAGAACCAAGGCTTTTCTAACGGGACTCCTCAGATATTTCTCTGCGGATACAGATAGCACAGGATGTTCCGGCTCTCGACATGAGCTGCTCTCACCTACCACCGAAATGGCATCCTTTCAGCGATAACCAGTACTCACAGGTGCCAGCCTATCTTTGCTTTGAGTACACCTGGCACTTCGCTTGAGGCCCCAAGCAATATTTTTACGTTATATTTTTACTATTAATTGTGTAAAGGGAAATTTTATGGTGATGACAGGTTTATCACTTTTTATTATAATGTTGATTTTAATGTTCTACGAAATATGATATGACAATGTTTGTCTTTTTCGGCTAAGTTAGCCGAATAAAGTATTACTTGACATCCATGCACAACGGTGAGGTCCAACTCTCCATTCTTAGGGTAGATCTAGAACCTTGCATACACTATGTGTCACATGACTATAGGGGGGCTCCAGCACGTGGGTGAAAACTGTACCATCTACACTCTGGCCTGCACAGTCAGATGCAACATGGCGGCGCCTGCAGCCTCCTTGTGTTTCTAAAACAGGATTGCTAGTGCCTGTCCGTGTGCTAACATTTGAGAGTGGGATATTCCCAATCTCAGATGTCCTTCCACACAGCATTATTTCCCTAACCCTTGTTCTAGGCCCAGGACCGATCACTCTATAGTCACAATGGTTGCATACAGGGGCTGAGTCACTTTCCGCCTCTTTTAACCCCTCCCCTGCTGATGACGGAACCGCTCCGTCATCAGCCGCGGTCGCGCTGTGCTGATGACGGAGCGGTTCCGTCATGGCCCGCCCGGCACGCCTGCGGATTCCGCGCCTGCGCTGAGCATTCTATTGAGCGGGGCGGGCCATGACGGAACCGCTCCGTCATAAGCACAGCGCAACCGACGCTGGTGACGGAGCGGTTCCGTCACCAGCATGCGCCCGCCGCTCTTCCGCCCCGCCCCCTTAGCACTGCGGCGGAATAGCCGCCGCAGTGAAGGGGTTAAAGCAACACCTTGTTGGTGCAGGCGTCAACAGCGCCTACCCTCTCCGAGTCCTTACTTCCTGGCTCTCTGACCATAACTTGCCACCACTGCTATCCTGTCAGATCAACTAGACGCATAGCTTTGGCATTTCCACTCCTGAGTATGTTGGAGCAGCCATTCCTTTTCACAAGGCTCCTCCCTTATTCCCTCTCCCCTGTGCCCTCCCAGGACAGCATCATGTTCTGTACCAGAAACCGGCATGACGTTACTTACCCATAAATGTCTTCGAAGCTAGAAGGTGTCCTTACTTTCCATGCCGCGCTTGTGATGTCTTCGAGCACCAGAGCAGCAATGCAGCGTTGAGGCACCTTTTCTGAATGGCACCCACAGGCAGCAGAAGAAATTCATCCATAACCAGCCGCAAACTTACATTTAAATTACAATTTATTTATTTTATTTTATTTTACAGATTTATAGAGCGCATGGCTGCCCATGGGCGTCCCAGCGCTAATAGACAGGAACCTAGTGAGAACCTAGTGATAGCCTAGTGAGAAATGTTTTATGGGAAAAGCCATGTTTTAAGGGCTCTGCGGAATGAGAGAAGGTTAGGTTGGGCTCTAAGGTTTGAGGGGAGCGAATTCCATAGTTTAGCCGCGTTGAATGAGAACAGTCGGCCGCCTGAGCGGGCTTTTCTGATCCTGGGTACTGAGGCTAAATTGCAGTTGGAAGAGCGGAGCGTTCTTAAGGTGGTATGAGGTGAGATAAGGTTTTGGAGTATGGGAGGGGCCTTGCCGTGCAGAATCTTATGGGTCATGCAGAGTGCTTTAAATTGTATTCTCTCTTGAATGGGGAGCCAATGAAGGGCCTTGAGGGATGGTTTGGCTGAACATCGGCGATGGGTTCCTGTGAGAATGCGGGCTGCTGCATTTTGGGCCGTTTGAAGTTTTGCTAAAACTTTTTTTGGGGCCCCCAGGTATAGAGCGTTGCCATAGTCCAATCGGGAAAGTACAATGCCATGGATGAGGAGTTTGCGGGATTGTGCCGGAAGCAAGGGTAGTATTTTCCTTGCAGATCTTAACAGGCCATGACAGGCTCCAGCAGTTTTCCGCGCTTGGGCTGAGAAGTTGAGCTCTTCATCTAACCAGATGCCCAAGCTCTTAATTTCTGGTTTGGACACAGGGGGAGGGCCCATGGCTGAAGGCCATACGGAAATGGAGCTGTATAGAGATTTGTTACCTAGAAACATTATTTCGGTTTTATTGTTGTTTAACTTGAGGTGGGAGCTACTCATCCATTTCGTTATTTCGATCAAACAGGTGTGAAGGTTGGGAATGGAGTGGTCTTGCTGGTTGAGGGAGACCACCAGTTGAGTGTCGTTAGCATAGGCCAGTAGTTTGATACCGTAGGGGGCGACGACTTTCTCGAGGGGGGACATATAAACATTAAAAAGGGTTGGGCTCAGTGATGAGCCCTGGGGTACCCCGCAGTTGATGGCTGTAGGCCTGGACGTAAAAGTGCCCTCTGTTACCTGGAAGGATCTGTTAGTGAGGAAGGAGTCTAACCAAGCCAGAGCCGTTCCTGTGATTTCAAGATGTTTGAGTCTTTGGATCAGGATTGAGTGGTTGACGGTGTCGAATGCAGCGCTGAGGTCCAGGAGGATCACTGCCACTGATCCCCCTGAGTCCATGATCTTCCTTGCCTCTTCGACTACCGCCAATATTGCGGTCTCGGTGCTCTGGCCTGGCCTGAATCCCGTTTGAGAGGGCTCCAGTAGTTTGTTAGATTCGAGGTATTGGGAGAGATTTTGATTGACATGTTTCTCAGCTATTTTGCTGATACCTGGGAGTAGGGAGATCGGCCTGTAGTTGCCGAGTTCCAGTGGATCGAGGTGGTTTTTTTTTAGCAATGCTTTCACCATTGCTTTTTTCCAGCTGGGAGGGACGATGCCTAGGGTGAGTGAATTGTTAATAAGTTTTGTCAGATAAGGTAGAATGGTAGATCCGACTAGTTTCAAAATATTAAGTGGAGCAGGGTCAGTTGGGCTACCACTTTTGATGGAACTGAGTGTTAGAAGGGTGGTGTCAGTTGTAAGCGGGGTGAAGGCTGACAGCTGAGTGGTGGGCAGGTTGACGTCCGGAGGAGCACTGAGGGCATCCGGGGGGATAGGGGGAAGTGATTTGATGATGTTAACAATTTTTGAGTTAAAAAATTCTGCAAGTTCATTGCAGCGAGTAACTGAGGGTTCCACCAGGGGGGGGGCTCCGGTATTTTGAGAAGTTTCCTAGCTATTAGGTACGTTTCTCGGGCTGAGTTGAGGGATGATTTAATTTTCTCCTCAAAGTAGTGGATTTGTGCGGCCTTGATTGCTTTTTTGTAGGTGAGAAGAGAGGTCTTGTATACGGTTTTCCTGGTGTGGTCAAAATTTTTCCTCCATTCTCTTTCTGATCTTTTGCAGGCTTTTTTTAGGAGTCGCAATTCATCAGTGAACCAGGGGGAGGTGGCTTTGTTCCGTGGATTACAGGAGATTTTATTGGGGAGAGTTTTGTCTAGAGTGTTACCTATCCATGCTGAGAATTCTGCATCAGCGCTGATAGGGTTATTGTTGAGAGCAGGTGGAGAGCTCTCTAGGTGTTGTTTCCAGATTTCAGCGTCTAGTTTAGACCAGGATCGTGAAGGCTTGCTAGGGAGGGCAGTGGGAGGGGGGGCGCGAGTGATCTGCCAGTTTAAGGGGACGAGGAGATGGTCGGTCCAAGGGACTGGGATGGGGTCAAGGACAGTAAGATCGTTGATGTTGGTAAAGACTGGGTCCAACAGATGTCCTAAGGTGTGAGTGGGTAAATGGCCTAGTAGTTTTAATTGGAGGGTTTCGAGGTCTGCTATCAGGTCGGCCGTAGGTTTGACTTCCTTTTTGTCAAAATGGATGTTTAGATCGCCCAGGATCAAACATGAGGAGTTAGTAGCGGTCAGAGTGTAGGAGTGCTCCATAAGCGACTCGCAGAAATGACCTAGTGGTCCTGGGGGGCGATAGATGAGGAGGCCTGATATGGATTGGCAAGGGGAGACCTGGATAGCGAACATGACGTTTTCGCAGTCGACGAGGGGACTGCCTTGGAGACGACATGATAGCTGGTCTTTATGAATTATGGCAATGCCCCCACCCTTTCCCTTCGGACGGTCCATACGATGGATGAGGAAGCCCGGGGGAAGGGAGTTGACAATGTCAGGGTCCGAGTCAGGTCCTAGCCACGTTTCTGTAAGGAAGAGCACCTCTAGGTTGTAATTTTCCAGCAGAAGATGGATTTCTGTCGAGTGCTTGGGGAGAGATCTGCAGTTGATGAGGGCCATTCCAATCGGGATATGGGGAGGCAGTTTAGGTACAGTGGGGGTGAGTCTGTAAAGGCAATGAGAACATCGGGTAGAGGGGTGATCAGCGGAGAGGCCATGTAGGCATGAGTTATGTACCTTTTTATTAAGGTGGAGCAGGTCGTCTTTTCCATATTTCCATGTTTGGTTGCTGGATTTAGTAGTGTGTATTGCCTCTCCGCTCTGCCTCGCGCGGACGAGCGCAGACGAGCTTGCCTTAAGCGCGCCTTCGGCGCGCCATCGTCGCGCCCGCTGCGCTCGTCCGCTGCGCTGTCTGAACTGACACATGATTTATAGGTGGGGGTCAGGGCGTTGGGAGGGTGGGCGTGGCCAACAGGAGGGGGCGTGTCCTGTGGCTCCTCGAGGCCGGTGATGGCGGCTATCGAGCGAATTCTGCCCCTGAACAGCGTTTACATCTGCTGTTTGGGGAGTTCAAGTGAGTGCTGGGGAGTTGTTAGCAAGGTGAGTTAAAATCAATATCACACAGGTTTAAAAGCAGTTTTCAAGTTATCACACAAGTTAAAAAGCAGATTTTTCAATTTCTAAGGTGCGTGGCTCCCGGCTATTCGCCTCAGGAGGTCCAAGTCTAAATGCGGCGCTAGCAGTCAGCGTTCGTATTTATGCTTGGTGGAGGGTGGGCGTGGCCAACAGGAGGGGGCGTGTCCCATGGCTCCTCGAGGCCGGTGATGGCGGCTATCGAGCGAATTCTGTCCCTGAACAGCGTTTACATCTGCTGTTTGGGGAGTTCAAGTGAGTGCTGGGGAGTTGTTAGCAAGGTGAGTTAAAATCAATATCACACAGGTTTAAAAGCAGTTTTCAAGTTATCATACAAGTTAAAAAGCAGATTTTTCAATTTCTAAGGTGCGTGGCTCCCGGCTATTCGCCTCAGGAGGTCCAAGTCTAAATGCGGCGCTAGCAGTCAGCGTTCGTATTTATGCTTGGTGGAGGGTGGGCGTGGCCAACAGGAGGGGGCGTGTCCCGTGGCTCCTCGAGGCCGGTGATGGCGGCTATCGAGCGAATTCTGCCCCTGAACAGCGTTTACATCTGCTGTTTGGGGAGTTCAAGTGAGTGCTGGGGAGTTGTTAGCAAGGTGAGTTAAAATCAATATCACACAGGTTTAAAAGCAGTTTTCAAGTTATCACACAAGTTAAAAAGCAGATTTTTCAATTTCTAAGGTGCGTGGCTCCCGGCTATTCGCCTCAGGAGGTCCAAGTCTAAATGCGGCGCTAGCAGTCAGCGTTCGTATTTATGCTTGGTGGAGGGTGGGCGTGGCCAACAGGAGGGGGCGTGTCCCGTGGCTCCTCGAGGCCGGTGATGGCGGCTATCGAGCGAATTCTGCCCCTGAACAGCGTTTACATCTGCTGTTTGGGGAGTTCAAGTGAGTGCTGGGGAGTTGTTAGCAAGGTGAGTTAAAATCAATATCACACAGGTTTAAAAGCAGTTTTCAAGTTATCATACAAGTTAAAAAGCAGATTTTTCAATTTCTAAGGTGCGTGGCTCCCGGCTATTCGCCTCAGGAGGTCCAAGTCTAAATGCGGCGCTAGCAGTCAGCGTTCGTATTTATGCTTGGTGGAGGGTGGGCGTGGCCAACAGGAGGGGGCGTGTCCCGTGGCTCCTCGAGGCCGGTGATGGCGGCTATCGAGCGAATTCTGCCCCTGAACAGCGTTTACATCTGCTGTTTGGGGAGTTCAAGTGAGTGCTGGGGAGTTGTTAGCAAGGTGAGTTAAAATCAATATCACACAGGTTTAAAAGCAGTTTTCAAGTTATCACACAAGTTAAAAAGCAGATTTTTCAATTTCTAAGGTGCGTGGCTCCCGGCTATTCGCCTCAGGAGGTCCAAGTCTAAATGCGGCGCTAGCAGTCAGCGTTCGTATTTATGCTTGGTGGAGGGTGGGCGTGGCCAACAGGAGGGGGCGTGTCCCGTGGCTCCTCGAGGCCGGTGATGGCGGCTATCGAGCGAATTCTGCCCCTGAACAGCGTTTACATCTGCTGTTTGGGGAGTTCAAGTGAGTGCTGGGGAGTTGTTAGCAAGGTGAGTTAAAATCAATATCACACAGGTTTAAAAGCAGTTTTCAAGTTATCATACAAGTTGAAAAGCAGATTTTTCAATTTCTAAGGTGCGTGGCTCCCGGCTATTCGCCTCAGGAGGTCCAAGTCTAAATGCGGCGCTAGCAGTCAGCGTTCGTATTTATGCTTGGTGGAGGGTGGGCGTGGCCAACAGGAGGGGGCGTGTCCCGTGGCTCCTCGAGGCCGGTGATGGCGGCTATCGAGCGAATTCTGCCCCTGAACAGCGTTTACATCTGCTGTTTGGGGAGTTCAAGTGAGTGCTGGGGAGTTGTTAGCAAGGTGAGTTAAAATCAATATCACACAGGTTTAAAAGCAGTTTTCAAGTTATCACACAAGTTAAAAAGCAGATTTTTCAATTTCTAAGGTGCGTGGCTCCCGGCTATTCGCCTCAGGAGGTCCAAGTCTAAATACAATGAGATGTGGCGTAGCGGTCAGAGCCGCTGACGTTGGAGCTGCGAATCAGGCTCGAGTCTCGGCGTGGGCTCAACATCCTGTTATTCTGGGCAAATCACTTAATCACCCCGTGCCCACCAAAAAGGAATGTGTCCTAGTGTAATGTAATCTGGTGCTCATGTAAAGCGCTCCAATACCGTCAGGCCTTGCATAAAACAAATATATATCTCCAGAGCACGCTGCCACTATTAGTCCTCAAACACTGAACGCGATGGCTCCCTACCCTTGGTAGAGACCCAAACTTCCTTTGGTGCATTAAGGCGGGCTTGCCCCAGTGTGTGAGGGGTCTCCCCCCCCTGAATTACGCAGTCTCTCTTGAGTAGACCTGGCATGCCTCCGCACAGCTTCCTGCATAACCATTCCCCCAGATGTAACAAAAAAGGGGTTCTGTGTCATGGAGTTCTTCTCTTCATTTAAAATTCATAAGCACCCCCGGTTTATTAGCCTCCGCCGGAGACTGTTTTTGGCTCTCTTCTATGGGCCGTCCATTCAAACCCACCAGCAAACATGTGGCGATAATTAGTTTCTACTTCCTCGAGGAAAAATAATACCTGCGTGTGCAGCGTCGCAGCATTCAGCGTATGTGCATAGCAGCCACACTTGCTCCATTTCGACCAGGCCCCGCTGTCCTTAAAGTGAGTCTCTCACATCCTGGAGAGGCGTGGGACTGAAATTCCAGCAGTGGGACCCCCGAGGCAGCCATCAACTTGACTTTGCTCCAGCTGTTGCACCATGTTTGGCTGGGGGTATCAAGGAAAGCATGTGCACGAATATATGCAAAATGGCCCCCTGCCCAGCAGTTAGGTAGTAAAATGCTGCAAGGTTACTATTACCCACTTTTATAGTTCTTTATTCCTTGAACTCGGAAAGAGGGGAGACTGATCTGGCCTTGTTAACATTCAGGCTCTCAGCAAATTAGAGCAGATGTCAGCGGCGAGCGTTTAAGCAACCTTGAAAAGCACGCTGGAAGATGTAAATGGTCATACGAGTTCCAAACAAAGTGGGCTTTTGGCTTTTGGAGAGAGCTGCAACCAAATTCAGAAGTTTTGGAAAAAGAACACTTTGGCCATCCTGTCATAGCGCCACTCAAGGGCAGGGGTACAAGCATCCTACTGCACCCTACTAATTGCTGAATCTGACCTACCCCTCTCCTCCACAGGCAACTAGGGCCTCATTTATGAAAAGTGACGCATCGTTGCGTGAAAACAGCGATGCATCACTTTTCATTACGCCCTCCTTGGAACATGCTGGATGCGTCATATTTACAGTATGAATGACACATCATGTCACTGAGTTACAGATACAGTAGTATTTCTAACGTATCTGTAGGCGGAAAAATGACGCATTGCTACAGTGTGTCACAAAAGGGACGCAACCCCAACCATGGGTCATTTTCACATGGGCAAGTCCCATTTCAAATGTTCCTGCGTCAATCTTACACCTGCTGTGAGGCAGGCGTAAGATATAAAAGGCGTCCTAGAAGTGACGCAGTGCAATCTCATAAATTTCACTGCGTCACTTCTACGAGGCTTACTTTCGTCAGAACGCCCATCCTGCATACATTATACCAGGCGCAGGAATAATGTGGCGCACGGGTTTACAAAGTGACGCATCTATTTAGATGCGTCTCTTTGTAAATATGACGCAACATGGTGCATTGTTTATGCTGCTGGTGCGTCACAAAAAGTGACGCACTGGCAGCGCAAAGTGAGGGCTCATAAATAAGCCCCCATGACTTTAAAAATAGACAAGCAACCTGGGGCTTTTAAAACAAAAAAGATGTAATGATAATCTTTTAGGAAGCACAGGAAAATCCATATGTGAATGGCAGAGTTAATCACAACAACTTGGCGGTAATATAACCTGAGCGTGCTCTATCCCCTCAGATATTCAATATATATGGAAAAGCTTCACGACCTTAGATGGAATGTGAGCGCTACTTTAGTCACTCGTGTCCTACACAAAAACTCTTCCCTATAGGCTCACAGCAAGTGCAACAGGGTTCCAACCAAGCACACATTCTGTCTCCACCACCCATGTAATGAGGCCTTTTGAATGCCCAGTACAGTTGTGAGCCTTAAACAAAATGCAAGCAGATTTTTACATTAACAACTTAACCGGCAGCTAAGTGCTTTACTACAGTTTTTCTAAAGTTGACAAAGAAGTTTGCAACATCATGTACAATTTCTTAATCTGACTGCCACTGTAGATTAATTTGTTGGGCAACGCAAGCCAAAACGGCTTCAACCTTCTTCAGGCAGTGGCCAACATTCCGTCGGCTCTGATATAAACTACTAGCTTGGAGGAAGAACAGAGCTGTAATATACAAGGAGAAAAATGTTTTCCTACAATCGAATTTATGTGCTTGAGAGTTTTGAATGTTTCAGAAAATATTAGGAACAAGCATTGGCAAAATCAATAACTCTCAGCTTTGTGACCTGATGCTGTAAAACAAAAAAATGCGGGGTGCACAAAAGTACGGAATAATTGTAGATGTGAGGAGGAGGGCCCAACAAATCGATCAAAGGAGGTGGGCTGGGCCTGGAATTTGGGAAGGGAAGTAGCACCCGAGGTAGAGACCAAGAAGACACCTGCACTCTCATGGCGTGTTGAAAGGAAAAGAAAGAAGTAGTTCCATCATGGGTGCTAATCTCTAAGTGAGGGAGGTGGAGTTTGTACTGATCTGTTCGGTGTTATTGAAAACCGTCAACAATTCTAAGAATGAAGGTGAAGCCACTTGTAGAGAAATAAAGGAAATGTATGGACCTAGTAAAATTCATTCTAAACTGCGGAAGTTGCTGCCCACTTCTTATAAACCTACAGTATGGAAGCGAGATTTTACATTTGAGTCCTAACAATTTTCATTTTTAGTGTGGCACTTTTGTCCTTTGTTCTCTAGTGAAATTGATCCCCATCATAAATACCTATTATATATTTTTTTCTCTATAATGAAGATGGCTGCAGACCTCTTGCCGTGCCTATAACAATGTATCTAGCTTCAGCATAGAATGCAAATATACACCTGCCCAAAAATGCAGAGGAAATAGCAGTGGTAAGGAGAAAGAATTTCAGCTGCCTTATTAAAATGTGGAATACTTGTATTATTGTGCCAATGTACTCTCCTATGCTGATGGCACACCACTCATTCTCTACCTCACGGACAAGATGCTGAGTACCCTGATGAAGTACAATTCCTGCATGAGTGAAATCGCCCACTTGATGAAGACCAACTCTCTAAAGCTGAACATCAAGACCGAAAATGTGATATTTGGGACAAGTCCATCACCAAAGCTTTCCATCTGGTGGCCAGCAGAGGGAGCACCGACACCCGCTCCCACCACCCATGCCAATAACCTCGGGATCATCATCAACAGAAACTTGACTTGACCATCCAATACCGTCACCTCCTTATGCTTCCATACCCTGAAGATGGTGAGGAAGATTTTCTAATGGCTCCCAATCAGCACCTGGAAAACAATCATGCACACCCTGTTCACAAGCAAGCTGGACTAAGGAAACACCCTTGATGCATAAAAAAACTCACCAGATGGCTGCAGACCATTCAGAACTCCGCAACCAGAATCACTCTCAAAATCCCACACTGCACTCCACACCTGAAGGCGCTCTACTGGTACCCCATTCACAAACAAGCACAACTCTTAACTCCTCACCCACACTGTCAAACCACCACATGACACTCGCCCAGAATACCTCAACAATCGCAATCTCTTTTCACAAACCTCCCAGACTTCTCGGCTCATCTGGACTCCTGATTGCACAAATCTCACGCATACGGAAAACCAGATACGTCAGTCGACCCTTCTCCTACATCGGTCCTAAAGTGTGGAAAGACCTGCTGCTACACATAAGAGCCTCCTCCGCACTGCTTGAATTCTGGTAGAAGCTCAAGACCTGGATTTTTGAATAGTCTCACTAGGCCCTAGGTGTGGCTAGATTCACACCTGCTGAGTGCCAGGTTACGCTCCTTGGTGATAGCACACTCTACTAATCGGCATAACATAACAGTATTAGGATTTTTTAATCTGCCCTCTGGTTTTCTACAAAACAGGACATGGACAAGCTAACTTTAAATTTCTACATGGTTTTCTTTTAAATACTTGGGAATGACAAGGCGTACATAGGATAGACTTATTAATATTTAAAAGGGAGATTTTGACCTGTCAAAAAAGGTTTGTTTTGAAAGGTTGAATTGCAGTCTTTACACTGCTACAGTCAGGTTACAATGGTAGGCCTTACGCCATGCGTTACACTTTATCTGTAGTGGATGACACAATCAGTGCTCTAGTTGCTCTATTGACATTTAACTTACAGGCCCTGGGCACATTTTATACCGGATATTAGGGACTTGTATGTAAATTAAATATACCAATTAGGTATATGCCAATTATGCCATGTTGAAAGGGGCAGTCAACTGCTGATTAGCAGAAATAAAGTGCACATAGTTAAAAAATCAGCAGAAATATAGAGTTGAGCATAGGGCGAAAAATACAGAGCAACCACACAGAATGGGCAGATTTCCTACAGACTGGCTGTGATGAGTCATGGACTAGAAGTGTTGACTTGTGTATTGGCACAACTGGTGGGCTTTCCTTGGGTGTCCTGGGCATTCTTAAATGTTTCCCCTTTCGTCACAGGTCAGAGAAACCTCTCCTGTAGGTTGCATAGACGATCTAAAAGAATATGGTATTCAAAGAGATTAAGAAGCCTTAGCCCAAATTCTCTGCATCATATCTTTCTGCCTCTGTCGAATCCCTGTGCTTGAAAGCAAGAGAGAGAATTTGATAGCGAAAGACAGAAAATGAAGGAGGGTCATCGTGAGAGACAGGAGAAGCAAGCATCTAAAACAGAAAGAAGGAGAGGGAAGCGAGACACAAAAGTGGGAGAATGCGAGGCAGAGCGTGAGCAAGGATATAAACAAAGAAAAAACAGATGGAAAGTGTGAGTCAAATAAAAGTCAAGGGGGTTTTTGGAGCTAGAGCGCTGGTGAATACCAGCTAATAAGTAATGGATTTCTTCAACTGCGTCTCAGAACTGTGGCTCTGTACTTTGACTGACCAGAAACCACTTCTATGACATGAAAGTGCCCCCATACTTAAAAATTCGTTAACACTACTTCTGCAGAAGAACCCACCTGTTGTTATCAGTATAGCACGAGGTTATCAGTCTAATATCACTTAAATATTTGTCGCCTCTAGTCTGCTCCGAGGTATGAGGCATATTTGTTTTTATATAAATTAGGTTCCCTCTTATCCATGTAGCGTAGAATGTCACTTCCCTTTTTACTGCTCTTCAAGAGTCTCCCATTGGAAGGTACATTATAATCTTTTTTTTTTTACATTATAATCTTTATTTCACATACACATGTCAAATGCTCTTGAGATAAAACGATAACTAGGCTGTTAAAACAGATTAACAATATTTGGCTTCTCTTGTACAATTCGCTTGTTTCCTAACTACAAATAAGTTTTACTCAACCAATAAAAGACATCTCCTACATTGAAGCCCTGCACAACCGTTCTATGCAAAGTACCTGGTGTTGCACTCTCAAAAAGATTACTGCCCTTGCGCAAGCCACTGTGTGATGACTAAGCAGTTGCAAATAGAGCAGGCCGAGCCCGCTGCTGTCAGTACCGTGGTGTTGCACAATCGCCATCGATCATTGGTCCCCAGCAGTGGGTAACCACTGAAAATGGGGACTGGCCCTGGTTTGGTGACTTCCACATTCCTGGACACCAGGGGCAAGGTGTGTGGCAGTCTTGGTCCACTTTATGGCAGCTGCCTTCTCATTGAATCTAAGATTTGCATGTGCGTCTTAGAGCACAGTGATTTGTGTAGTTGGAAGCTTACCATCCTCTGCCTATTGTAGCGCATCTAACCTATGACTGTCAGTGTATATTGAACAGCCACACCAGTCCCTCCATTTCGTAGAACTTCTATTGACTGAACCAAGTGCTGAAGGCTTTTTGGCAGCCACGTTGGCCTGATTCAAAACAATGATGGATTACATTCAGTGACTGGCATGAGAGTGAGGCTCTGTGCCAAGAAAGGACGAGGTGTCCTAAAAACTGCCTCATGCCATGACCGCGGAGCCAAACTGAAGCAGCAGAATCTCATCATGATACAGGGTTAAAGAACAGTTCTCGTCCTAGACCAGTTTCAGGTGACCGTGGGATTTCTAGACTCAGCAAAAGTCAGCAGTGGTTGGTTGTGTTGGATTACCAGGCAGTCTGTCCACCATATAGGGGGTACCGACCTATGGAAGGGAGCCTTGGATGTCACGTAGGGCTTGAGGAGCTGAAAGAACTAGTACGGCCCAGCCACAGACTGGAACACCATGCGTTGCGGATCCTTGTGCATTATCTTGAAGGCACCCCTCCGTCAACTGCTGCCTCCAAGATTGGCAGAAGAGTGGATTATGAGTGGAGCGGACATCATCAACACCCCTGCAGACCCCACCTCTGCTATCGGTGTCTCTTCTAAACAATACGAGCATTATAAGTCTACTTCTCAAGTTCTGCAAAACACTGATTACTTTATTTTCCTTTTCCCACATGGGAAGGAAGTGTGACCTTGTAGTTAGAGCTGCCAACCAGGAAACCTGAGGGTCTAGGGTCAAATCCCAGTAGTACTGCGTGATTCTGGGAAAATAACGTAATCTCCCTGTGACTGAAAGTTTTAAAAACAAATGTGAAATGTAAATATGTGAATTTTAATTAATACCCACTTATTGGAGACGATTTAGGCATTTCCCAATCCCCCACATAATGTACAGCGCCCCGTTGCCCCTCAGAGAGATGCACTCTATAAAAATACGAACACCTGTCGGAGCTTAAGACCAATAATGAGTGTGGTTTATATAAAAGTGGATTGATGGGAGTGCAGCTATCGCGGTTCACGGCTCCGGTATCTCCCGCGCGCCTCCAGCCTCGCGCTGCAGCCGTTATGGCGTGTTTTCCCGCCCATTTCCCATCTCCAGACACGGCTGGCAGTTACCAACCTTTTGCCGTTCATTAGGTTTTCTTTTCAGATTCTCTTTTTATTGCCGTAATTCGCGTTCGTTATTAACTTGATGCACCGCCTCTCGCTTTCCTCTCCGTGTTTGTTTTGGCCAGGAGACATTTAGTAGCTCATAAACAGCGCGCACCTTTCATTTCTGGTTTGACTCGCGTTACCTCATCTCCCCCCGTTCTCGCTGCCTCCTGCAGCCCTTCTCAGCCGTGGGCCCGTCCGCGGCTCTCGTTATGTTATTTGCTTTGCTCGAATGGCCTTGGCAGGTAACAAACACCATATGTTCTTTGCCCTTTCCAAATCAGAACCTCCCTGTAGTACAGAATGGTATGCTCCGAAGCTGCTTTCCATCATAGATTCACATCTGTAAGGAATCCTTGGTGTTTCTTTAGGCCATCGCCAGCCAGCATACTAACCTGCCCTTCCTTGTTCAATGTTACATCCGCCACGCTGTGGTGGGGTGCATTTTCCTGTACCTAAATAGCCTTGTGTGGTCGTCGTAGAGGATCCAGTGGCGGCTCCTCCACTAAGGCGGAGGAGCGTCGCCTCACAGCTTTTTGCAGTGACACTAAGGGAAAATAAAATGATAATAACGGATGTATGACGTTATAACGCATACTTTTACTCCGCAGACCATTACAACGCGACTTTTACTCCGCATACCGTTACAACGCATAGCGCCTTGGGGCGCTGGATAGTGGTAAGTATAATTTACTATTCTAACTCCAGTCCCCGTGGACCCTAGGGAAGGTGTTGGATAGTAAATTATACTTATCCCCTATCCTAGAGCGCCCCCCAGCGCAATGCGTTGTAATGGTATGCGGAGTAATGGTCGCGTTGTAATGGGTCTGCGGAGTAAAAGATCCGTTGTAACGGGTGTATACCGATAATAACTTGCGTTAGTATCCTACTTTCGCCCGCTTTCCGTTAAGGGGGCGCAGGGGAGGAGTGGTAGCACCCGACTAAACAGGGCCGGACTGGCCGTAGTGGGCACCGGGCATTCCCCCAGTGGGCCGCAAGGGTGTGGTTCGGTTTTGGGCCCCTGAGTGCCGTTTTTGTTACAGGGCTGTTTTTGCAGCATAGCTGCAAAATCGGCCCCTGTTACAAAAACGGCAGAAAACGGCCCTGGCAAACAGCTCTGCCGTACCCCCCAACCCCTGGGGGGAGGCGGCTGAGCACTTTGCCAGGGCCGGTTTTTGTTCCCAGTCCGGCCCTGCTCCTAAAGTGCGCAGTGACTGCTTGGCCGCCCCTTCGACCCTCTCAAAACAGTCTTGCGCACTCGTATGTTTTACATGCAGGCTGCATTACAGCTTATGTGGAGAACATACCCAGGCCCCCAGCCAGCGCCTGAGTGCCGAAACACTGCGTTCAGACCAATCACAATCGCTGCTAAAGCAGCGTTGTAATTGGCTGACTGGTCGCCTGGGTGTTCTTCCGGCCAAGGCCGAGCGAGGGAGGATTAAAGAGTCAAGGAAGGTACGTTTTTTTTGGTTTTTTTTTATTCCGGCTTCCCCCTGCATCACTGCTTCAAAACCATGAAGGTTTATTATCAAAATGTAGTCAGTTTACAAACAACCATCATTTAGTAAAATCAATGTGTCCAAAAGCCGTGCTTATCCATATAATTGTGCAGTCTGAATTTGTATATTATAAAGAAGACAATGCAAAATATAACCAGATATAGACAACAAAATACAAAGTAGATCGGTTCCATAAAGGAGCTTCGCTAATCTAAGTAAAGCTTTGAAAGTGGTAAGGGAAATTTCAAAGAGGAAGGTGGCGGCATCACAACAACCAAATTAAGGTTCAAACATCCAAAAAGCTCAACATCCTGGGCAGGGGGAATCTGCAGACTTGAGGCAGGTCTTCTCTTATGGAAGTCAGGACAGGATCTGCTAAACGACTCCAAGAAACACACAGTTAATACACAGTAGAAAGCTGTGAATGCTCCATCCCAGCGTTACCTCATCTCCCCCCCGTTCTCGCTGCCTCCTGCAGCCCTTCTCAGCCGTGGGCCCGTCCGCGGCTCTCGTTATGTTATTTGCTTCACTCGAATGGCCTTGACAGGTAACAAACACCATATGTTCTTTGCCCTTTCTAAAGCAGAACCTCCCTGCAGTACAGAATGGTATGCTTCGAAGCTGCTTTCCATCATAGATTCACAACTGTAAGGAATCCTTGGTGTTTCTTTAGGCCATCGCCAGCCAGCATGATAACCTGCCCTTCCTTGTACAACGTTACCTCCGCCACGTTGTGGTGGGGGTGCATTTTCCTGTACCTAAATAACCTTGTGTGGTCGTTGTAGAAGATCCAGTGGCGGCTCCTCCGCTATGGCGGGGTAGCGTCTCCCCCACAGCTTTTTTGCAGTGACACTAAGGGAAAATAAAGTGATAATAACTTGCGTTATTTATCCTACTTTCGCCCGCTTTGCGTTAGGGGGCGCAGGGGAGGAGTGGTAGCACCCTCCTAAAGTGCGCAGTGACTGCTTGGCCGCCCCTTCGACCCTCTCAAAACAGTCTTGCGTACTCGTATGTTTTACATGCAGGCTGCAATACAGCTTATGTGGAGAACATACCCAGGCCCACAGCCAGCGCCTGAGTGCCGAAACACTGCGTTCAGACTAATCACAAAGCTGCTAACGCAGCATTGTGATTGGCTGACTGGTCTCCTGGGTGTGCTTTCGGCAAGGCCAAGCGAGGGAGGACTAAAGAGTCAAGGAAGTGGCGAGAAGGTACGTTTTTTTAGTTTATTTCAATTCCGGCTTCCCCCTGCGTCATTGTTTCGAAACCATGAAGGGTTATTATCAAAATTTAGTCAGTTTACAAACAACCATCATTTATTAAAATCAAGGTGTCCAAAAGCAGTGTATATCCATATAAGTGTGCAGTCTGAATTTGTATATTATAAAGAAGACAATGCAAAATATAACAAGATATAGACCACAAACTATAAAGTAGATAGGTTCCATAAAGGAGCTTCGCTAATCTAAGTAAAGCTTCGAAAGTGGTAAGGGAATTTCAAATAGGAAGGTGGCGGCATCACAACAGGCATCACAGCAACCAACTTAAGGTTCAAACATCCATAAAGCTCAATATCCTGGGCAGGGGTAATCTGCAGAGTTGAGCCAGTTGAAGTCAGGACAGGATCTGCTAAACGACTCCAAGAAACACACAGTTAATACACAGTAGAAGGTTTTGGATGCTCCATCCCAGCAACTTCCTCTGAACGGTCCAATCAGAAGGCAACGTTCTCCGGCAGCAGGTAGACTCCCCAGGTTACCAGTGTTGAACCAAGAACCTACAGCTGTGCTGTCTTAAAGTTGGCAACAGTTGGGTGTGCCTGGTACAATGGAAAATTCTGGAGCAGGTAGACAGAGCTGGTCTTATTTGTAGCCATGTTCCTCTGGAAGCAACATGGGGAGAGGCCCTCGACTTGGCTCAGTGAAGTAGTGTGTCTCTACTCCAGGCATCCCTATTTGAACCCATGGTCGTATGTTTGAATCCTAGAGGCCTTCCCAGCCTTGCATCCTCCGGAGATAGATAACAATGAGACCAGTGGGCTGGCTAACAAAAAACATTTGTTACACAGCACCAGGCTCCCCTCAGGGGGAATGTGTGTTTTACATAAGACATATGTTATTTGTTACACAGGGGATGAATGGGGTAGACTAAACCATTCAGAAGTCACCCACGGTGAAGGTACAGTGCATATATTTAACATAAGCTTTGGCAAAAGCGAAGGGTCTGGCCTCAGTGTGCTGGTGCATGCAAACCCTGGGTGTGCACGCCCGTGTTTGGACAGTTAGCACATGTAAGCCAGACCTATTCCATTTGCCAATGCTTGCGGTTGCATTCATCTGCTTGGAGCACAGTGGTGGTGTTGTTTTCTGAGCTCGTTGTACCGAGTTGGATTTGTACATGAACAGAAACAACCAAAGCTACATTGTTTTACGGTTCACTTTTAAAATGGCGCCTTATCTCGACGTTTAACGAAACGAAAGAAGAACCACGCACAAGAAACCTTTGATTTTTTTTCTCTCATGCTGACATCCATTGGGATGCACAGGGACGAGCAGGGCGAGTTACTGTAACCTGTTATCTGAATACACTTTCTTTCTGGGCAGCCAACCAAACTCCTTGTTGCCTTTGTTAGCGAGCCAAAACATCATATTAAATCACAGGGCGCTGCTGAATGAAATCTTTGTGGGGTGAAGAGGCTTTTTAGCCTCTTCACCTCCGGCCTGATGATCCGAGGCGCGGAGATGTCCCTTGTGGGAAGCCTCGCTGATGGGAGTCCGCCTCGAGCATTCCGCAGGCTTTAAGTAATGCAAAGTGAGCCTGAGCAGCTCGGATGCCCCAAGGCTTACTCTTAGCCCATGACGTGATGGTCTCTGACTGGGAAAGATGGCGCGAGAGCTGGGCGGCTCTATTTGAATGATGCCCTCTGTTTGTCCAGGCCTCAAATTAAGACTCCATTAATATTTAAGAATTCATGGCTTAATTTCAGGGCTTCATTTTCGATAAACGTTTTGTAAATAGGTTTACAAGCGAATCAGGGTTTTAGCTGGTGATGTGGTGGACCATGTCACCCATACACTCTTAACTAGTGTGACCAGAATTTTAAAGCCAAAAACCGGGACACTACTCAAAGATAGAAGAAGGACTACAATTTTACTTCAAGTGAGCGGACAGAACAGCGCTCCTCAGTAGAGAATTACAGAACAGGAGGTTAGAACATACATACAAGGCAATTTTTTAAACAAAGTAGCCCTTTGAGCTGTATGTTTTCAAGATGGCGCACCTGGAAAAATATGCCATAATTAAGGTGCGCGTGTGTGCATGAGTTCAGCTCTGTGCAGTAGCACCTTTCCATTGATCCTTCTGGTTATGACAGGTAGCCTCTTTGATTCAAAGGTTCGACTTTAATGTTATCAGACGACAACCCCCCCCCCCCCCCCCCTCCCCCCCCATCAACACATCTAGTCCTGGGGTTTTCTTTAGCAAACTAGCACATTCTGAGGATTATATGTGTAGTTTAGTAGAAAGTAGTAATGAGTGTGGGTAGGAAAAGAAAAACATGTGACTAGGCCGGGTTGGTCTTTACTTGTTGAGGCACACTGGGCCTTTGTTGAGGCACACTGGGCCTTTGGCTTCGGAGCTTTGGCATTGGATTGGGCAATATTGTGCTACTGTAATAAATTGGACATGAGCTCATTAAGAAAATGTGGATCTTGAGCTCTCATGGAAAGGATTGACATTATTTTTAGGGTCCATAACCAGTTTTTCAATTCAAGCAGGGCTTTTTAAGATTTGAGATTGAAAATATGGGACTAGAAATCCAGCGTAACGCCAACAAATCAATTGATCGACTGTTCACGGACATCCATTGGCTACTCAGTGTGCTTGCATATGTGAAGATATAAGATATTGTTTCCACAACCAACCATTGTATCACGCAAAGGGGTAGGTAGTCTTATCTGCAGGACGTACACCGAAACTGTACTCTCACATGTATGATGCAATGAATGATGTTTTGCCCTAAGGTTTTGCATACAATTCCCTATTTCATTACCTATATATTGGGCACATATATACATAAATGTGTATGTTCACTGAAAAAACACAGTTGAAAGTTAGCTGTGGTTCATGCTGCTCACCACGGTTTGACATTGTGGCCAGATCTTTTACTGTGCCACTGGCAATGTGGTGTATTGAGCATAACATGCGATTGGAGTTCTAGCATGTGTTCCATACCATAATTGGCAGGGGTAGTCCAGGTTTGCGTTCTTACTGAATTGTAACGAACCGTAAACTGTGTTTTTTCCACTGAATGTCTATGTATTTTTATGTTGCACTTCATTCAACTGCCACATACCAGTTTTGCGCCGTACTCGGCCTTCAGCCTTTGGCCATGCATAGAGGGAAAAGGCTGTGCGTTTAACCCACCACAGATGGTTGGTTGCAAGTCCCTAGGTATGGACAGACAATGCACCCAATCCACAGCGGGCACTTAACCCACACTGCGCGCGGTCTTTGGCCATTCACCGACGAACTGGCTGTAGTGCCTGACCTATGACCAGACCCAGAGTACTTGCCTGTTCCTCTTAACAGGGTCTTTTCTAAACCTTTGTTTTTTTTTAACTTAATTTGTGGATTTGATTAAAATCACTATTCTTTGAGAAAATGGTGCCTTTTTTACAGATACAAAACGGCTTCTAATTTATTGCAGTTTTCATGAAAATCACAATTTTAATATGGCAAACTCATTTTTTTTGTCTTTCATTCCAATTTTCCTTGCTTCTGAGTTCCTACTAGTACTCTGCTAAAACCAAGCACCTGTCATAATGCCTCCTTTGTTGTGAGCATTTTTTTTACTGTGCAAAAATAGTCTTCTGGGCCAAATCGTGATTTTCAAGATGGCAAAAACAACATGTTTGATCCTCTTTATCATCCAATCATACCTGTCAAATAATTAAAATCATGATTTTTTGAAATTGTGATTTGTAATGGCCAAGGTATATAAAAGTGTTAACCCTTTAGTGTGTGATTAATAGTTTGTATGGCTGAATGAACTCTTGCACCCGAGTGTACTTTGAGTTATGGATGGGGTCCTAGCCATAACTTGTGAATTACAGTGTGTTTTTGGATTCAACCATTAATGCATTTTAAATGTATTTTATAGCTTTGTAGAGTGTAATACTCTATTTATTGACATTATTTTTGGATGTGGGTACAGGTCATGAATCATATGAACCCCCTCCTGTCTCTCAAAAGTGGCATTAGATAGCGTATTACTTTGCACACCTGCATGTGTGGGTTATATCCTACTGTTCTTTCATGTACATTAGTTATAAATATTATTATTACGGTGACGCTGAACACAATCTCATCACATAGACCCTTATTGTGAAGCTGGTATGGTTTAGGTATGATCCAGGTCTAGAAAACCCAGAAAATGCAGCTCTATTATGGCACAAACATGGAATTTATACTTTGCACTGCAGCCCAAAGGCCACATTTATTTTCACCATCATAGCATAAGTAGAAAACATCATATATAAATATATATATATATATATATATTAAACATGTCGGTCATATATATATATATTAAACATATCGGTCATCACTTACATATTGACATGTTAGATCAGTTTCACATTATCACATAGCCATTGGCTTTCTTTCATAAGAGTATATATATAATGGAAATGTATGTATTCATATTTTGGCTAATAAAGTGCCACCTCTTTAAAGTGCCTGTCTATTTCCCTCTGCAGTGGGAAGAAGTAAGTGGATATGATGAAAACATGAACACCATCCGGACATACCAAGTATGCAATGTCTTCGCTTCTAGTCAAAACAACTGGCTTCGGACCAAGTACATCCGCAGGAGAGGGGCTCACCGTGTCCATGTGGAGATGAAATTTTCTGTGCGTGACTGTAGCAGCATCCCCAATGTCCCTGGATCTTGCAAGGAGACTTTTAACCTATATTACTATGAGTCTGACATTGACTCAGCCACCAAGACCTCCCCAAACTGGATGGAGAACCCTTGGGTAAAGGTGGACACAATAGCAGCCGATGAAAGCTTTTCCCAGGTGGATCTTGGTGGTCGGGTGATGAAGATCAACACCGAAGTACGCAGCTTTGGTCCTGTTTCCAAAAATGGCTTCTATTTGGCTTTCCAAGATTATGGCGGCTGCATGTCTCTCATCGCTGTCAGGGTGTTCTACCGCAAGTGCCCTCGAGTGATCCAAAACGGGGCTGTATTTCAAGAGACTCTGTCTGGGGCAGAGAGTACCTCTTTGGTGGCTGCGAGGGGGAGTTGCATCCCAAATGCAGAGGAGGTGGATGTTCCTATTAAGCTGTACTGCAATGGTGATGGGGAATGGTTGGTACCGATCGGGCGCTGCATGTGCCGAGCAGGTCATGAAGCTGTGGAGAACGGCACTGTCTGTCGAGGTAAGGATTTCAGAGTTTGATCGAACTTGGGTACATCTAATGGAATTTATGGCCTACTTCTAGGGTTCACTGTTCCATTAATTTTTTGTATTTAACAGTATGATCCCTTCTGATGAATCGATTGGTTTAAATTGCCATGTTATTTAACTTTGTTAAATGTATCTAGAACCAAATGACTTTTGTTGATTCTTCTATTCGAGAGCTGGTAGGAGAGGTTATCGTTATAATATATTGCGTTGACTATATGCGCAAGTAAGTTTCCTATCAGAGATCTTCTCAGAACATTTACATTCTTCATTTAAAGAGACACTGGAACATTGTAAAGAAGTACCTTCTTTGATAAGTCTCCAAATTATTTGGACAACTAGGTGTCCCTCATCTGATACCAATAATTGTGTTGAATAGATAAAACTGATGCGAAGATGTAGTTACAAAACAGATACATATGGTAGTGGATATCAAATTCTTGTGTGTACTGTGGCAAGGTCTACTCAAGTTAGTCGCTCATGCCCTTTTCTACAGTGCATCTCTGTTAATTAAGCATAGTTTGAAGCACTTAATTTAATATGAGGAAATGAAAATGATAAAGCAATGATTTGAGATCAAACCTCAAGCACGTAAGTCTAATGCTCTCTTTCATACTCGCGGCTTGTTATCATTTGTTATCATTTGTTCACAGGAGGGCTTGCCTGTAAAACACTGTAATAGATAAAACCAAACTGTTTTTGTTTCAAAACCCTAAATTATGCAGTTCACAATAAATACCCATACTCTTTGCTTGACTATTAAAACTTTACTGCTTCATTATTTCAACTAATTTTGTTGCTCCTAATATATCTCCAACAAAACCATCCCACATTAGTTAACCTAGAACACATGAACACTTTGTGGATCACGTCTATAGATTTCACAGGTGTATAGATGCCATCGCTGTATTTATCGCCCAATAGGCCTTCTCCGTATCTGTAAATGTATAAATCCAATTTTAAATTGGATTAGAATATTACTATTTCATTTAGTGACTGCAAATAATATTCCATTTTCATTGCAGTTAATCCTGACAGTCTCATGCTTTTGCACTTAGAAGAGTTTTCTACATCCGATTTAAATATCCTGTTGGCAACAACAGATTTAACCCCAACCTTCATGCTCAGTTTATTATGGTTCCTGCTAATTAATTCTATTCAAATCCACTTATAATAGCAATGTGACTCCCTGTAAGACCCGAGTCATTTTCAAGGAGTAAATCTTTTGTTATTCTCCTAAAAGAAGGTTTCACTTTTACCTGATCCTAAATGTATGTGTTTCAAGATGAGGTTAAGGTATCTCAGTTCTGCTGTTTTGCATATCCGCTATTAGCCTTTGGAAGTCAACCTACCACATCACCATTGTACCCCATATTGCTAGAAATTTGAAAGTTCTGCTGTTTAAATTGAGTGAGCGCCTACGACTGAATACACAAGGGAAGATGTAAGTCAGTTTCCAGTCGTCGTTCCAAAAAAACAAACAAATATCCTTTAGTTATTTGATCTGACACCCAGGCTCACTGTTTATTTCTATGGAATATAAGCAAAGTTTGAAAATAAAGATTTAAAGGCAGTTTTTTTTACTCAAAATCTGTTTTATTGAGTTTTTGATAAAGTATTACAAGAACATAAAAAATACATTGCAAAGCTTCACATTGCAGTCGAAGCAGGTCAAATAAAAAGCCAGAGCAAGAATAGTTGTGCAGAGAAATATTCAACATAAGAATCAACGGCATTATCATGTAACATGAGTAGTGGTCCGCAAAGCAAACACATTTTGTGCATTGATGTGTACTGCCTAAGAGACTAGGAGGAGGATGTTGAGATGTTGCCCTCCAAAGAGGGTTCCCTCCCCAAGGGACGGGATGGGGTGTCTCTTAAGGTTGCCCTAGGCTTAGAAGGAAAGCAAGTGAACCCAAGTAAGAAGCAGGGACTGGGCGGCAACAGACCTTCTCATCTGGGAGGGGGGGGATTAGGGGAGGAGACAACAAACCTAACATTGAAATCTATGGGAGGGGCAAGAAACGGGAAGGGGAGCTGTGGAAACAAATGAGTGAATTAGAGTGAGAGGAGGCAGCACTGTGGGGAAAAGAAGGGGGGCATTGAGAAGTGGGACCGACCCCAAGGGTGGAAGTGTCCTCTATCACCTAGTCAGATGGAAAAGGCTACAGCGAGGCCTCCTTCCACTCAGTCACCTAGTCAAATAGGTGAGGGCGCGAAGTCGAGTGGTTGAAAGCCTAGAAATTCAAATCTAGACATCTAATCAATTAGGGGCTGCCAAAGGCACATGCATTTCTTTTTAGAGTTAGCTAATTTGTGGGTCAGTTGTTCCAGTACTAAGGTGTGCCAAAGCTTCATGTACCGAGAGGCTATTGGAGGAACCGTTACATGACGTCCGGGCCAGTGCAATCAGCTGTTTGGCTGCAGCCGTCATATGTTGAGTCAGGGGCCAGTCTGTACGTGTCATTGCTTTAAGTGCTGAGGGACGCAGCCTAATATAACCCTTGCTGTAGTCGGCCGGGATTGGATAGCCCAAAACGTTTTGATATGCTTTAGGATTTCTTTCTAGAAAAGAGCGATGAGTGGGCATGTCCACCATATGTGTTGACAGTCTCCCTTCAGCTTCCCACAACGCCCACAAGCTGGCAATGCGTTTGTGTAGATAGAGTGTAAGTGGGCCAGGGAATGGTTCCATTTGACTATGAGCTTATAGGCCATTTCTTGCAAGGGATGCTCCTATAAATCGTTGGAATATCATCCCACGAGGTTTCCCACTATTTACCTGTAATGTCTTGAGTGCAGCATGATTCACACTTCTGTTGATATAAATAGCTGGGTAAGAGATGGGACTGTTGTAGCACAGCATACATCTTGGACACTAGTCTGCGGGTGCCCTCAAAGTTGTTGACAGGGGATTCAAAAGGAGTGAGGGGGCGTGTAGCTGCTAAAGCGTTAGAGGGTGTAGGACCCAGTGGCGTAACTGGAAGTATTGGTGTCTGGTGGCATCAGAGAGTTGGAACTCAGCCTTGCAATGCTCAAAAGATTTAATGAATTTGCCTGGCAAAAGATCTTGCAATATTCTGCATTCACCCTTAACCCATGCTGGGAAGGAATGTCAGGGGAGCGCGGTGTAAAATTTGGATTATGTGTAATGGGGGTATTTGGAGAGGGAAAAGTAGTGAGGTACCTTTGAAGTGCAAGTCTGTCCCACACTTCAGAGACCGTTTACGTCGGAGTAGCAATATATGCACTCCTTAGGTGCAAGTTTTATGGGAGCCAGGTCAGATCCCAAAGTGGTCTACATGCTACCGATCTGCCCATATGCACCCAATATTGTTTCACTCTCCCTCATCACCCATTCCGAAATAAAGCAAAGGCGGGAGGCCTGTTAATAATCTTGGAATTTGGGACACGCCAAGCCGCCCGCGGTCTGGGGAGCATAAGAAGGGCATTGGAGAATCAAGGTGTTATCCCCCTCCAAATAAAGGTGTGCAGGTCCCCTTGTAATGCCTTAATATCTTCCGTGGGGATGGGTGTGGGTAGGGACAGAAATAAGTATAAGAGCCCAGGAAGAATATTCATCTTAACCACATTGATGCGTCCTAGCCAGGAAATGTGGAGAAGGTGCCACCATCAGATGTCTTCAAGGATTGCTCTGCGACAGCGGGACCAATTGGCCTTTGTCCATGTTTTAAGGGTGCTAGGTATTGGACAGAGTGTGTGGTCCACTGGAATGGGGCGAGGGTCTTTAGGTGTGGGAGACAGTCCTGCGGGACTGTGAGGTTGAGTGCCTCGGTTCTGAACATATTGACTTTATAACCCAATACAGATTCAAAGACCGGAGGACCCGTACTGCAGAAAGGGAGGACTCAGGCTTAGACAAGGAGAGGAGTAAATCGACGGTGAACAATAGGACTTTGTGGTCCTGTCCGCCATTGGCATGCCCACAATATAGCTGTTTTGATGGTGAAGGATGGACCCGGCCGAGTGCCTCAAGCGATAGGGAAGGGCCGCGTCGACTGGCAGGGCCAGACGAATGGTCGCTGTTGGTGCTGTGTAAGAAGCCATTATCTTATTCATCAAGTTGAGGCCTAGTCCAAGTTTGCGCAGGACCGATCCTAGAAACTTCCAGCTCACCCTGTCGAAAGACTTCTCAGCATATAGGAACAATAGGAGAGTTGCAATATCATGTCTGTGTGCCTTCTTGACCCGATGTGTGAACTGACCAATGTTGTTCAGACCCTGTCTATGTTTAATCAAGCCCACCTTGTCTGGGTCTAATGGGCTGGACAGCAGTGCCGCGAGACACTTGGCTAGCATTTTGTGTAGATTTTTGGCATCTGTGTTTATTGGGGCTATAGGGCGAAAGGAAGAACAAAGAGTCTGATCTCTACCAGGTTTCAGGATGAGGACAATTTTAACTGCATACATTGTGGTCATGAGGACGGTGGTTAGAGAGAGAAAGAGTTGTAGAGCTTGAGAATATGGTCTTACAGCTGGGGGGAAAAAATTGACTAAAAAACGAGTCAGGCCGTCTGGGCCTGGTGTTTCCCCTTCGGCAGCTCTTTGAGGGCTTTCCCGAGTTTGTCCAATGAGAAGGGTTCCTCCAGAACGCAAATGATATTAGGGAGCACAGGTGGACACAGGCAGTCTGCCAAGTTAAAATCAATGGCAGTTTGATCTTCACTCCCTCTGTATATAGGTTTTGATAAAATGTTCGAAAGGCCTCCTGCTTGTCCGGTTCCCTAACAGCCCAGCCCAAATTCTCCATTTGAATCTTTGAGATGTGAATCTGGGCCTGTTCTTGTTGCCATTTGTGAGCTAAGAGAGTGTCAACCTAGTTGCCCCCTTTGTAAAACTTTTGTTTGAGTGCCAGGAGTGACTTTTCAGCCTTGTTTGTACATAGGACCTGGAGTTGACACATCAGGATAGCTAGTTGCTGCTTAGTGCAGGTATTGGGGAGTTGCTTGTCTTTATGTTCAAGGGAACTGTGGTTGGCCTTTATTAGGCGATCCTGGTGTGCCCTGCCTATGGAAATGTAGGATATGATGCCGCGGATGGTGGCTCCAAAACTGCCCCATAGTGTGTGAAGGGGAGTATCAGGGAGCAAATTGAGTATAAAGTATTGATGCCTCTTTAACTGAAGCCCTGTCCACTGAATCACAAAGAAGATGAGAAGGGAGAGGCCAATGCTGAGGGGCATGGGGGCCGTCAGGGTGTTGTGTCTAAGTGAGTTCTATATGTGCGTGGTCTGATATTGAGATGTTAAATATTCTGACAGGATTCCAAGCCTCTCAGGAGGGAGTGGGAAATAATGAGGTAGTCGACGTGGGAAGAAGAGAGGTAAACATGGGAGAAAAAAAGAGTAATCTTTCACGTCTGGGTAGAGTTAGCCTCAAGCGTCAACCAGTTCTGCTTCAGTTAACTCCCTTCTGAGCAGTCCCAACATGGCTACTACACCGTGAAAGTGTGTTGCGCTTTTGTCAAGGTCAGGACCCCGTACTAGATTAAAATCATCCCATCACAAGGTCCCCTACCGCACAGTCCAATTGCTTCTTGAGTAATTGTCAGAGGAAGGCATCTTGTGCCTGATTAGGGACATTTACGGAAAGTCAAGGTGTCTCTTTTCCTCTCAGCTGTTAATGCTAGGTATTGCCCATCTAGGTCCCTAGATAGTTTCCCTACTCTGGAGTAGAAGCCCTGTTTGAAAAGGATAGCAACCCCAAATGTCTTAGTGTTTGTGTAAGCCCAGTGTTGAAAGGCAGTATGTAGGGTGAAGCATGCAGCGGCAGACTTCCCTGAGAAGATGGTGTCTCCTGTAAATAGATTATGTTGGGATCCTGCTATAGCAGATATCTCTATACTTGGAGGCCCTTATTGGGAGAGTTGTGCGCCGGACATTTAGAGAGAGGAGTTCAACGGCTGCTGTGGTACCCAAGAGTGTGTATGGGAGTAGAACAAAACTGTGTTAGGGTTGACACCACCCTAGGTTCTGGCTGTGCAGCCAGTGAATGAAAACACCACAATGAGTTGCCTCCTTGAGCAGGGGATCTTTGGGAGACTTGCATGGGTGGGGAAAAGTGTTGGAAAAACTAAGGGGCCTACAGGGCCCAACTATGGGAATCACTCCATCCCGAGATGAGTGGGAGGGACCACCTCATCTCTTTTGAGGTGTAACCCTCAACGGAGAATGATCCAGTAAAGGGGGATGATCTGTTCAACAGTATAAAACAACCTGTAGGGGAAAGGAATGGTTAGTTATAGCAAACAATACTCAAGACAAGTTGGGTCCGGCTCCAGTCCATGGGCCCAGCCATGAAGGAGAAAGGTTGTTGTGTAATTTGTATGGCCTGTAAGCATGGATGAGCCGGGTCTATAGTGGAGACCAGTGGGGTCACTGGTCATCAGTTGAGTTAGAGGGTTCTGTTTCATGTTTTGGAGATGGGCGATGATATCTTCTTTAGTGGAGGGGGAGGCTGCGGCTGCAGTGTAATGGCTTGAGGATTTCCCCCGGACAGTTCTACATGTGGGCCTCAAGTTTCCGGAGTCACTGGATTGGTAATAAAGGAAGGCCCTCGCCACGAATATCATCCGTCAAGTTGAGCATGATTTTTGCTTACTGTAGTGAGAATTGTCAGTTACTTTCCATGCCATTGGAAACATAGGCCAAAGGGGTGAGTCCACTGATATTTGATGCCTCGTTCCTGCAGTTTTTTGGTGATTAGTTTGAAATCTCGCCTTTTTTTTAGTGTCAGTGGGGAGAGGTCTTGAAACACTTGCATTGTATGGCCGCAGAAGAAAATGTCCACCTTACCCCGCACTCGAAAATGGCCTGCGTTTCCTGAAAAAAGTGGACTTGAGTCAGGATATCAGGGGACGTCTAGGCAGATGGCCGAAGGTGCCACTCTGTGTGCTCTGTCCAGGATTAAGAGATGGCCTTTTTCCATGGATGGCGGTAAGGAAGTCTTTGGTGAATGTCATCACCCCCAGCGCCATGCAGGATACCCTTTATACAAATGTTATTGCAGCGTCTGTGATTTTCTAAATCCTCCTGTTTCGCCTGGGGGTCTGTGCATTGTTCCTCCAGAGCGGTCACACGTTTCCACATTGATTCCTGGTCTTCTGCCATGGTGGCCTCAAGGTCGCCTGCCCTCTTGCCGCTTAGTTCAGGGGTCAAGCATTACAGCCAGTGAGCCCCTGGGACCCCTCCACAGCCCCCGGGCCCTATAAAAACAGTGTTAGGCTCTCATTGCTCCACCTGTCGCTTTGGCTCCGCAGCTTCTGTTCCACAGGCCCCTATAGAGCCGTGCCTGCCCAGGTGGTAAGGGTCCTCAGATCCAGGCAGCATCTCCACGCAGGTATGGGCAGTCATGGGCCCACTGCAGCAGAACCAGCAGATATCTGCCTCAGCTGTGCCCACCAGTCCAAGGCAACTAGGCCGCTCAGTGCTGGGGCCCCAGGCAAACGTTACAGGCAGAGAGGAAGGCCGCTCTTCCTCACCAGTGTTTCAGTCCTCTGCACCACTTCACCGAGCGTGATGCTGTGCAGTTTTAAGGGCTCCCAGGCACAAGTGGTTGCAAGGGGGATTCCAGATGCCAGGGGGGCTGCGTCAGTATGCTGACCTCAAGCCTCATGAAGGGGTGAACAGGCCCAGGCCTCCTCTAGACCCCACGAGCCAGTTGGCAGCGGCAGTCACCTCCGAGGGGATCCCAGTAAAGTCTCTCCGTGGCTGCGTGTTTCTCGCGGGCCGCATCGCTAGATCCACGACCACCCCTGAGGCCGTTGAAGTTGTGGGAGAGGCAACACCACAGCAACTAAACAAGATGGTGCCTCCCCTCTGGAGCTGAGCCGCACAGAGCAGAGCTTCAGTCGATGTGGACGAGTTGCGTCTTACTCTATTCCCGGTCAGGCTCCGCCATTATCACAGTCTTTTAAGGGAGGCAGGAAATTAAAAAATTTGTCTCAGTTCAAATATTTTTTTTTTATGCCCCATCCAAAAGATGGAATGTCACTTTAAAGACGAAAACTGTTAACTGATGGCATTTGTTGAACACGATAATGACTATTTTCCATGCTCATGGAATCATGAGGCAGGAAACACCATAGATCTCCTTGCTATCAGGATTGTTCTGAGTATCTGAATAACCATCCTTACTGTTGCATCAGTATCAGTATCGTCTCTGTTTCCTCCTAGTCAGACATTTATTGCAATTGTGCCACTTTTTGGACCCGAAAAAACTATGCAGAAGTATCACTGCTATGAATTCCTTGTCCAGAAGACCGTTTTCCACAAATTCTTCAAAAAAGCCGCTCAGACCCTGCGGAAGACGTCCTACCTAACCTCCTTTCAGAACTTCTCAAAGGTTTTGTAGTTGCTGCTCCTAATGTCGAATGGCGGCTGGCAGGGAACGGGGGTGGCGTGGCGGGGGTGACAAAAAATAAATTGTTAAAACCCACGTATTTTTTGCCGGCCACAGTCTCTTCTCTGCTTCAGTCCCTTTCCAGGCCACCTTCTCCTCAGCTTCGGCGAAGCACACAGGCTCCCTCCCAAGCATTGTGATTGGTCTGAGCTCTGTAGTTTGGCGCTCAGAGGACAAATGCAAGCCTGTGCATGTTCCTCACCAGACTGTGTAATGCAGCCTGGTGGGGAACATGCCAAGTGCGCATGACTGTTTACCCGGCCTAAGAGGGCGGCCAAACAGTCATGGGCACTTAGGTAGTGCAAATCACTCTTTCCCCCGTAAACTAGACCCATAGTGAAAAATAAAATAATAATAACGGGGTTATTATCATTTTATTTTTCCTTTCTCCTGCTCTATGAGAAGTGGGGTGATGCTCCTCCGCCGTAGTGGAGGAGCTGCCCCTGCGAATGTCCCTTTCTGCAATGTAATTAGCCTAAAGCACTTCCTGCCCCTCATATTATGATCTCCGAGGGGTAAGATCTGTGAGACTAGAGCATAGGTATAATGCTGAGGGGAGATTGGAATAAAAATATAAATGAGAAAAGTTCCAGACAAGGTTCATCCCTGCCACCCTGCTGTGATAGTTCTGGAACAATGACAAAGCCCTCTACAATACAGCACTCCAGCCCCTCATTCAGAGTCTAAACCAAATCAAACAAGTGACTTGGTCCTAATCCCTGTAAAAACACTTAACATTATGCTGCATAGACACCGCCAGCCCTATACAGTGGATCAGCCATTGCCTTATCTACTCTGCTTTGCCCTTCATCTGTGTAGCATCTAGATTTTTAGGGGAGCCCCCTGCAGGTGTTTTGAGTCCACGTCTTATTGGCACTTTCTGCATATAGCATTAACCCCCGCTCAAAGTCAACTGCTTCATGGTATTATTATAAAAAGAGGGTAAAAGGTATGGAACATCTTGGATACACAGCCTTGCCAGAATCAAT